>NC_047107.1:94098484-94748103 GCF_902500255.1 Thalassophryne amazonica | reverse complement strand
GGAAGAAGCATAGTTCTAAACAGAAGCCCCCTGTACACCACCAACCCGTTCACATCTCTAACCGTTTTTCCCCACTCTGCGACACACCCGCCGAGGATCAAACTCTGGTTATTGGTGACTCTGTTTTGAGAAATGTGAAGTTAGCGACAGCAGCAACCATAGTCAAATGTCTTCTGGGGGCCAGAGCAGGCGACATTGAAGGAAATTTGAAACTGCTGGCTAAGGCTAAGCGTAAATTTGGTAAGATTGTAATTCACGCCGGCAGTAATGACACCCGGTTACGCCAATCGGAGGTCACTAAAATTAATATTGAATTGGTGTGTAACTGCAAAAACAATGTCGGACTCTGTAGTTTTCTCTGGGCCCCTCCCCAATTGGACCGGGAGTGACATGTTTAGCCGCATGTTCTCCTTGAATGCTGGCTGTCTGAGTGGTGTCCAAAAAATGAGGTGGGATTCATAGATAATTGGCAAAGTTTTTGAGGAAAACCTGGTCTTGTTAGGAGAGACGGCATCCATCCCACTTTGGATGGAGCAGCTCTCATCTCTTGAAATCTGGCCAATTTTCTTAAACCCTCCAAATTGTGACTATCCAGGGTTGGGACCAGGAAGCAGAGTTGTAGTCTTACACACCTCTGCAGCTTCTCTCCCCCTGCCAGCCCCCCAATACCCCATCCCCGTAGAGATGGTGCCTGCTCCTAGACCACCCATAACCAGTAAAAATCTATTTAAGCATAAAAATTCAAAAAGAAAAAATAATATAGCACCTTCAACTGCACCACAGACTGAAACAGTTAAATGTGGTCTATTAAACATTAGGTCTCTCTCTTCTAAGTCCCTTTTAGTAAATGATATAATAATTGATCAACATATTGATTTATTCTGCCTTACAGAAACATGGTTACAGCAGGATGATTATGTTAGTTTAAATGAGTCAACACCCCCGAGTCACACTAACTGTCAGAATGCTCGAAGCACGTGTCAAGGAGGAGGATTAGCAGCAATCTTCCACTCCAGCTTATTAATTAATCAAAGACCCAGACAGAGCTTTAATTCATTTGAAAGCTTGACTCTTAGTCTTGTCCATCCAAATTGGAAGTCTCAAAAACCAGTTTTATTTGATATTATCTATCGTCCACCTGGTCGTTACTGTGAGTTTCTCTGTGAATTTTCAGACCATTTGTCTGACTTAGTGCTTAGCTCAGATAAGATAATTACACTGCGTGATTTTAACATCCACATAGATGCTGAGAATGACAGCCTCTACACTGCATTTAATCTATTATTAGATTAAGTTGGCTTCGCTCAAAATGTAAATGAGCCCACCCACCATTTTAACCGCACTTTAGATCTTGTTCTGACATATGGCATAGAAATTGAAGACTTAACAGTATTCCCTGAAAACCCCCTATTGTCTGATCATTTCTTAATAACATTTACATTTACTTTAATGGACTACCCAGCAGTGGGGGATAAGTTTCATTACAGTAGAAGTCTTTCTGAAAGCGCTGTAGCTAGGTTTAAGGATATGATTCCTTCTTTGTTATGTTCTTCAATGCCATATACAAAAACAGTGCAGAGTAGCTACCTAAACTCTGTGAGTGAGATAGATTATCTCGTCAATTGCTTTACATCCTCATTGAGCACAACTTTGGATGCTGTAGCTCCTCTGAAAAAGAGAGCCTTAAATCAGAAATGCTTGACTCCGTGGTATAACCCACAAACTCGCAGCTTAAAGCAGATAACCCGTAAGCTGGAGAGGAAATGGTGTCTCATTAATTTAGAAGATCTTCATTTAGCCTGGAAAAAGAGTCTGTTGCTCTATAAAAAAGCCCTCCATAAAGCCAGGACATCTTACTATTCATCACTAATTGAAGAAAATAAGAACAACCCCAGGTTTCTTTTCAGCACTGTAGCCAGGCTGACAAAGAGTCAGAGCTCTACTGAGCCGAGTATTCCTTTAACTTTAACTAGTAATGACTTCATGACTTTCTTTGCAAATACAATTTTTACTATTAGAGAAAAAAATATTCATAACCATCCCAAAGACATCGGTATGTTCGGCTGCCTTCAGTAATGCTGGTATTTGGCTAGACTCTTTCTCTCCGATTGTTCTGTCTGAGTTATTTTCATTAGTTACGTTCTCCAAACCATCAACATGTCTATTAGACCCCATTCCTACCAGGCTGCTCAAGAAAGCCCTACCATTAGTTAATGCTTCAGTCTTAAATATGATCAATCTATCTTTATTAGCTGGCTATGTACCACAGGCTTTAAGGTGGCAGTAATTAAACCATTACTTAAAAAGCCATCACTTGACCCAGCTATCTTAGCTAATTATAGGCCAATATCCAACCTTCCTTTTCTCTCAAAAATTCTTGAAAGGGTAGTTGTAAAATAGCTGATCATCTGCAGAGGAATGGTCTATTTGAAGAGTTTCAGTCAGGTTTCAGAATTCATCATAGTACAGAAACAGCATTAGTGAAGGTTACAAATGATCTTCTTATGGCCTCAGACAGTAGACTCATCTCTGTGCTTGTCCTGATAGACCTCAGTGCTGCTTCTGATACTGCTGACCATAAAATTTTATTACAGAGATTAGAGCATGCCATAGGCACTGCACTGCAGTGGTTTGAATCATATTTATCTAATAGATTATAATTTGTTCATGTAAATGGGGAGTCTTCTTCACAGACTAAGGTTAATTATGGAGTTCCACAAGGTTCTGTGCTAGGACCAGTTTTATTCACTTTATACATGCTTCCCTTAGGCAGTGTTATTAGAAAGCATTGCTTACATTTTCATTGTTACGCAGATGATACCCAGCTTTATCTATCCATGAAGCCAGAGGACACACACCAATTAGTTAAACTGCAGGAATGTCTTTCAGACATAAAGCCATGGATAACCTCTAATTTCCTGCTTTTAAATTCAGATAAAACTGAAGTTATTGTACTTGGCCCCACAAATCTTAGAAACATGGTGTCTAACCAGATCCTTACTCTGGATGGCATTACCCTGACCTCTAGTAATACTGTGAGAAATCTTGGAGTCATTTTGTGATCAGGATATGTCCTTCAATGCGCATATTAAGCAAATATGTAAGACTGCTTTTTTGCATTTGCACAATATCTCTAAAATTAGAAAGGTCTTTTCTCAGAGTGATGCTGAAAAGCTAATTTATACATTTATTTCTTCTAGGCTGGACTACTGTAATTCATTATTATCAGGTTGTCCTAAAAGTTCCCTGAAAAGCCTTCAGTTAATTCAAAATGCTGCAGCTAGAGTACTGACAGGGACAAGAAGGAGAGAGCATATTTCACCCATATTGCTCTCTCTTCATTGGCTCCCTGTTAATTCCAGAATAGAATTTAAAATTCTTCTTCTTACTTATAAGGTTTTGAATAATCAGGTCCCATCTTATCTTAGGGACCTCTTAGTACCATATCACCCCAATAGAGCGCTTCACTCTCAGACTGCAGGCTTACTTGTAGTTCCTAGGGTTTGTAAGAGTAGAATGGGAGGCAGAGCCTTCAGCTTTCAGGCTCCTCTCCTGTGGAACCAGCTCCCAATTCGGATCAGGGAGACAGACATCCTCTCTACTTTTAAGCTTAAGCTTGAAACGTTCCTTTTTGAAAAAGCTTACAGTTAGGGCTGGATCAGGTGACCCTGAACCATCCCTTAGTTATGCTGCTATAGATTTAGACTGCTGGGGGGTTTCCCATGATGCACCCAGTGTTTCTTTTTATTCACCTCTTTTTGCTCTGTATGCACCACTCTGCTTTTAATCATTGGTGATTGATCTCTGCTCTCTTCTACAGCATGTCTTTTTCCTGATTCTCTCCCCTCAGTATGGAGTTAAAATTGTCTCATTAATATTTGTAAATGCACACAGGGTGATCTACAAATAATCATTGATTTGCAAATGTGTTCAGATATCCACAAATGCAGATTTCATATTTGTAACTTGTAAATTGGTCTTTGCAAATAATGTTGTATTTGCAAATATAAAACTTAATTTGTAAAAAAAAAAATTACATTTGTAAACCTGGAAATTGTATTTGTGAATTGAGTTTCAGCATTTGTGGATCAGCAATTACATGCATTCGTCGCTTTCCTCTGCGATGTCATTTTGAGACATTCTTTTCGCGAACACAGATCCACAAACAAATGCCGACTGATTCACAAATACACACTCATGCACACTGGATATCCACTAGATGGCAGTGTGGTTCCATTCATTGATGTGGCAAGGTGAAACTATATGCTCCCGGATGACTCTTTAATCGTGATCGCTACTGAGTTTTTAAAATGCTTATCGCAAAGCGTTCTTTTTTTATGACATCATGCAAGTTTTATAAGTCCGCGGACGCTGATCTGTGTAGATACAAATCAGTTTCCTCGGATCCGCGGAGTTTTGAGAATAAATGCCACTCAAAGCCTGGCTGTTGCAACAGTTGTAAAGCGGGACTGGTTGGTTGCTGCGGTGACACTGTGTGGTTCCTGTGTGATGTTCCTGTGTGTGATGCTTAGCTAAATGTAGCATGTGTACATCGCAAACTTTTAGAACTTTCAAGTTTTTAAAAGAAGAATTTTGCATCATGTCTGTGTCACGGAGCACGTACAGGCTCAACATTTGCAAATCAATGATTATTTGTAGATCACCCTGTGTGCATTTACAAATATTAATGACACAATTTTAACTCCATACCTCAGCCCCAACCAGTCCCAGCAGAAGACTGCCCCTCCCTGAGCTTGGTTCTGCTGGAGGTTTCTTCCTGTTAAAAGTGAGTTTTTCCTTCCCACTGTCGCCAAGTGCTTGCTCATAGGGGGTCGTTTTGACCGTTGGGATTTTTCTGTAATTATTGTATGGCATTTGCCTTACAATGTAAAGCGCCTTGGGGCAACTGTTTGTTGTGATTTGGCGCTATACAACCCCTGGCAATAATTATGGAATCACCGGCCTCGGAGGATGTTCATTCAGTTGTTTAATTTTGTAGAAAAAAAGCAGATCACAGACATGACACAAAACTAAAGTCATTTCAAATGGCAACTTTCTGGCTTTAAGAAACACTATAAGAAATCAGGAAAAATAAATGTGGCAGTCAGTAACGGTTACTTTTTTAGACCAAGCAGAGGGAAAAAAAATATGGACTCACTCAATTCTGAGGAATAAATTATGGAATCACCCTGTAAATTTTCATCCCCAAAACTAACATCTGCATCAAATCAGATCTGCTCGTTAGTCTGCATCTAAAAAGGAGTGATCACAACTTGGAGAGCTGTTGCACCAAGTGGACTGACATGAATCATGGCTCCAACACGAGAGATGTCAATTGAAACAAAGGAGAGGATTATCAAACTCTTAAAACAGGGTAAATCATCACGCAGTGTTGCAAAAGATGTTGGTTGTTCACAGCCAGCTGTGTCTAAACTCTGGAACAAATACAAACAACATGAGAAGGTTGTTAAAGGCAAACATACTGGTAGACCAAGGAAGACATCAAAGCATCAAGACAGAAAACTTAAAGCAATATGTCTCAAAAATCGAAAATGCACAACAAAACAAATGAGGAACGAATGGGAGGAAACTGGAGTCAACGTCTGTGACCGAACTGTAAGAAACCGCCTAAAGGAAATGGGATTTACATACAGAAAAGCTAAATGAAAGCCATCATTAACACCTAAACAGAAAAAAAAAAAAACAAGGTTACAATGGGCTAAGGAAAAGCCATCGTGGACTGTGGATGACTGGATGAAAGTCATATTCAGTGATGAATCAAGAAACTGCATTGGGCAAGGTGATGATGCTGGAACTTTTGTTTGGTGCCGTTCCAATGAGATTTATAAAGATGACTGCCTGAAGAGAACATGTAAATTTCCACAGTCATTGATGATATGGGGCTGCATGTCAGGTAAAGGCACTGGGGAGATGGCTGTCATTACATCATCAATAAATGCACAAGTTTACGTTGATTTTTGGACACTTTTCTTATCCCATCAATTGAAATGATGTTTGGGGATGATGAAATCATTTTTCAAGATGATAATGCATTCTGCCATAGAGCAAAAACTGTGAAAACATTCCTTGCAAAAAGACACATAGGGTCAATGTCATGGCCTGCAAATAGTCTGGCTCTTAATCCAATTGAAAATCTTTGGTGGAAGTTGAAGAAAATGGTCCATGACAAGGCTCCAACCTGCAAAGCTGATCTGGCAACAGCAATCAGAGAAAGTTGGAGCCAGATTGATGAAGAGTACTATTTTTCACTCATTAAGTCCATGCCTCAGAGACTGCAAGCTGTTATAAAAGCCAGAGGTGGTGCAACAAAATACTAGTGATGTATTGGAGCGTTCTTTTGTTTTTCATGATTCCATAATTTTTTTCCTCAGAATTGAGTGATTCCATATTTTTTTCCCTCTGCTTGGTCTAAAAAAGTAACCGTTACTGACTGCCACAATTTTTTTTCCCTGATTTCTTATAGTGTTTCTTAAAGCCTGAAAGTTGCCATTTGAAATGACTTTAGTTTTGTGTCATGTCTGTGATCTGATTTTTTTCTACAAAATTAAACAACTGAATGAACATCCTCCAAGGCCGGTGATTCCATAATTTTTGCCAGGGGTATAAATAAAATTGATTTGATTTGTATGTTGTAAGAGATTTGGTCAAGTTGAAAATGACTGCTGCACAGAATAAAATGAAATCTTTGTTTGACAGGCATTCAGAGGTGCGTTCGTTTTTACCTGGTGACCAAGTGTTAGCTCTTTGTCCGGTTATCACATCACCTTTTCAAGTGAAGTTTAGTTGTCCTTACACTGTGCTTGAACAGCTTTCTGATCAAAATTATTTAATATCAATGCCTGCATGCAGGAAAAAGCAACAAACGTATCATGTCAACTTGTTGAAACCTTACTATTCCAAAGAGGAGTTTCATCCAACGGAGGATGCTGAGCATGTATGGCAAGCAGATCTACTGGGATGCTTGACAGGTCTTGTACCTTGGACAGCTCACTGCCGCTGACCGAGGGGCGTGACAGTGAAGTTGGTGCTTTGGACAGTGCTCTTGTACAGGGGCGTCTTAAGAACTCAGACGTTTTGTCAAATTTGTGTTTGTTGCTTGGTCATTTGCCTAGGTGTCATGCTGAACATGTATGTGATTTGATAAATCGTTTTCCATGCTTGTTTTCGGATATACCAGGGTGCACACATCTTATTGATCATGATATTGATGTGGGGGATGCTGGGCCGATTAAGCAACGTTTTTACAGAATCAGTTTGGATAAATGCAAGCATCTGGATGCAGAGGTAAATTACATGTTGGAGAATGGCATGGCGGAGCTAAGTGCGTCGAGTTGGGCGTTTCCATGTATTTTGGCTCCTACGTCAGATAATATCTCGCACTTTTGTTCTGATTTTCGTAAGCTTAATGCGGTTACAAAACCAGATTGTTTTCCTTTGCCGAGAATGGATGATTGCATGGACCAGGTGGGTTCTGCCAAGTTTGTGAGTAAATTTGATCTCTTGAAGGGCTACTGGCAAGTGCCGTTGTCTAAGCGTGCACGTGATGTGTCTGCATTTATTACTAGGTCAGGCTTGTTTTCTTAAACAGTAATGCCAATTGGACTTAGAAATGCGCCGGCTATGTTCCAGCGGTTGATGAATGCTGTTGTGGGCGATATACCTGGTTGCACAGCGTATCTGGATGACGTGGTGGTTTATTCTGACACCTGGGAAGAGCATTTGGAGCGCATGGAGCTTTTCACTCGTCAGGCGGGGGCGAGGCTGACTGTCAATCTTGCAAAATGTGAGTTTGCAAGGGGAACTGTTACCTACTTGGGTCGTGGGGAAGTTCGCCCTGTTGCAGCTAAAGTTCAAGCAGTGGAGGAATTTCCGGTTCCCAGTACTAAAAGAGAACTTATGCGTTTTCTTGGACTGGTCGGTTATTATCGTTGTTTCTGTAAGAACTTTTCCTCAGTGGTTGCTCCGTTAAACAACTTGTTTCGCATAGATGCTAAATTTGTCTGGTCTTCTCCTTGTCAGCAGGCATTTGAGTGTGAAGAAGCTCCTCTGTGCAGATCCGGTGTTGGCTGCCCCATGTTTAAACGAACCATTTCAGTTGTACGTGGACGCAAGTCATGTGAGGGCTGGAGCGGTCCTGATGCAGTTGGAGAGTTCAGGTGTGGATAGACCCGTTAAATTTGAAAAGAAATTTGATATCAGCTAAATTACTCAACTGTGAAAAAAGAGACACTTGCGTTAATTTTGGCCTTGAAGCACTTTGAGGTGTATTTGGGTGGTGGGGCCAAAATTACTGTATATACCAATCATAATCCACTGATGTTTTTGGCCTCAGTTAAAGTGCCTAACTTGCGTTTAGTTCGTTGGTCCTTGTACCTTCAGGCATATAATCTGGACATAAAATATATTAAGGGAAAAGAAAATCTGGAAGCGGATGCCTTGTCACGCACCCCGGTTTAAGTACCACATTTCACAGGGTCCTGGTAGGACCTGTGTGTGTGTGTGTGTGTGTGTGTGTGTGTGTGTGTGTGTGTGTGTGTGTGTGTGTGTGTGTGTGTGTGTGTGAAGGCCCCTGCCGTCTTAGTGTATTTGTGTGTTGTTTAATGGGTGTCTTGAGGTCGCGGCCACCTGGGAGGCGCTGATTAGACTTCCTGTTAGGGGAGCTATAAAAGGAGGGAGTTTCTGCCTTCTTTCTCTCTCTCATTCTGGCTCTTCCTCTCTTTCTTTCTCTCCTGGATTGCAGGTTGGTGAGTGGCTGTGTCTGATCCTGATCCTGGTCTTGGTCCTGGTGCTGGTCTGGGTTCGTCTCGCCACGTCCGTTCATTCTTTTCTTTTATTTTATCCTCTTATTTTATAATAAAGTTCCTGTATGGGTTTTAAAAAAGACTGCACTTCTGTGTGGGCCTCAGTTTTTGTTGCTGCCTGTGAGCCGGGCTGTAACAGGGACATTGTGTGAAATGTAAATAAAAATATAATCCAATGATTTGCACATCCTCTTCAACCTATATTCAATTGAATATGCCATAAATAAAATATTTAATGTTCAAACTGATAAACTTCATTGTTTTAGTGTAAATATTTGTGGCCAAGTGGTTAATGCGCTTGGTTTCAGTTCAGAAGGCTCCGGGTTCAAATCCCACCACTGCCACATTTCTCCATATAATGTGGAGTTGCGTCAGGAAGGGCATCCAGCGTAAAACCTGTGCCAATTCAACATGCAGATCCACCTTGGATTTGCTGTGGCGACCCCGAGTGCAAACAAGGGAGCAGCCGAAGGGACATACTATTTGCTCATTTTGAAATGGATGCCTGCAACATGTTTCAAAAAAGCTGGGACAGTGGTATGTTTACCACTGTGTTACATCACCTTTCCTTCTAACAACACTCAATAAGCATTTTGGAACTAAGGACACTAATTATTGAAGTTTGTGGGTAGAATTCTTTCCCATTCTTGCTTGATGTATGACTTCAGTTGTTCAACAGTCTGGGGTCTCCGTTGTCGTATTTTGCACTTCATAATGCACCACACATTTTCAGTGTTCAACAGGTCTGGACTGCAGGCAGGCCAGTCTAGTACCCGCACTCTTTTACCAGCCACGCTGTTGTAACGTGTGCAGAATGTGGCTCGGCATTGTCTTGCTGAAATAAGCAGGGACGTCCCAGAAAAAGATGTTGCTTGGATGGCAGCATGTGTTGCTCCAAAACCTGGATGTACCTTACAGCATTGATGGTGCCAACACAGATGTGTAAGTTGCCCATGGCATGGGCACTAACACACCCCCATACCATCACAGATGCTGGCTTTGAACTTTGCGCTGGTAACAATCTGGATGGTCTTTTTCGTCTTTTGATCAGAGGACACGACATTCATGATTTCCAAAAACAATTTGAAATGTGGACTCATCAGACCACAGCACACTTTTCCACTTTGTGTCTGTCCATTTCAAATGAGCTCGGGCCCAGAGAAGGCAGCAGCGTTTCTGGATGTTGTTGATGTACGGCTTTCGCTTTGCATGGTCGAGTTTTAACTTGTAGATGTAGTGACAAACTGTGTTAACTAACAATGGTTTTCTGAAGTGTTCCTGAGCCCACGTGGTAAAATCCTTTACACAATGATGTGCTGCATAGGGGATCAGAAGTCATGGGCATTCAATGTTAGTTTTCAGCCTTGCTGCTTATGTGTAGAAAGTCTCCTGATTCTATGAATCTTCTGATTATGTTATGGACTGTAGATGATGGAATCCCTAAATTCCTTGCAATTGAACATTGAGACACGTTTTTAAACTGTTGAACTATTTTTTTCACGCAGTTGTTCAAAGTGGTGACCCTCGCCCCAACTTTGCTTGTGAATGGCTGAGCCTTTTGGGGATGCTCCTTTTATACCCAGTCATGACACTCATAATTAGTATCCTCATTTCCCAAATGCTTATTGAGTGTTGTTAGAAGGAAAGGTGATGTAACACAGTGGTAAACATATCACTGTCCCAGCTTTTTTGAAATGTGTTGCAGGCATCCATTTCAAAATGAGAAAATATATGCACAAAAACAATAAAGTTTATCAGTTTGAACATTAAATATCTTGTTTGTGTGGTTGTGTTCAATTAAATATAAGTTGAAGAGGAGAGTCCCAACTTCATTGGAATTGGGGTTTGCTGGTGCAGCTGAAATACAGTATGTTTTTTGTATGTTTATGTTACAGTATGTTTATGCTTAATGTATTTTTGGACAGATGTGACTAATGGTGCAACTTCTAGTTTGGAAAATACAGTAATTAATCTTGAATTGATACTGCTTATGATGTGATGAGACAGAATAGCTTCACTGCTGCTTCTAATGGATCATACAGGTTCTGGCGGACTGTTTTTGGGTTGAAAACCACTTGTCCAAAAACAATTTCCTCATTTAGCATTTTGATGATGATGATAATTATGATGTCTAACTTGACGCAGATCGATGTCAAACATGTTGTAGCAACCTCTCCCATTGATACTCATCTGGGTCCGATGATCCGATGACTATGAAAGCATTATTTTCATACTGATCAAACTGTCAAGTGAGCCCTCATTACTGCAGGATGGGGGCAATGACAGCCTTCCATCTGGATAGAAATGTTTCATCATCACAAAAACATGATCATGCAGAACATTGCAATGACTGATTGATTGCCTTGAAACTCGGATGTCTGTGGTATATCAGTGGGGAGCATTCTGTAATTCTTAAATGTTCAAATCATGACCTCCGTTGGTTGTTTCACCAAACTGTGAAAAGAACATGATGACCTGGTGGAGCACTACAAAAGATGCAGAGCAATTGTAAAACATTTTTAGCTATGTCATTGAAGAGCACTGAGAGAGAGCACAAACAATCCTGTTTACATCTCTTTGGAGCTTTTCATTGAACCTTTCATTGTTTGTTGTGAGAAAGCCAGTGGTGGGCACAGTTCCGCTAATCCGCTAACCGCTAATTATCAAAGGTAACATTTTCATCATCGGATTAGCTTTTCAGATAACTATGAAAACCATCATTGGATCAATTATCTTCTGATAAATTTTGGTCTGATAATTTTTAGACTGCTAACATATTATTGCAAGCTTAGTGAATAAAGCTTTAACAGTTAATAAACATTTTAAAAGTGTAATATCAAAGATTTTAAAGCCTACCTGTTAAATATAAAAAATGGCATACGTATTTTACAAAAGCACATTTATATGTAAACCAACACACACGTCACATTAATGTCTTTGTTTTTTATTGTGCCCCACCTCTTTGGAACGATTTCCTGGCCGCCATATGGCAGTTGGAGACTTTCACATCATGTTTAAAGATTCATTTGTTTTCCTTGTTTTATCATTAGTGTTATATGTTTTTATTGTTGTATTTTTAAAGGTTTTGTCTTTTATTGTGTTTTTAAATTTTTAATTCAGTTTTTTTCTGTTTTTATTATGTTGTGTGAAGCACCTTGAGACGATCTCATCGTGAATTGGCGCTATATAAATTAATAAATTTGAATTTTAGAATTTTGCTTTTATATAGAATGAATGAGTCAAACAATTAGTGTTAGCAGAGGCTATTTTACCCATAATCCCATTGGCATCTGTGTGTCTTTGTTACAAAACTTAAGAATTAGTGCATTATTTAAAATTAAAAGTTATGTGTTATATTTAAACTTTGTCCAAATGAAAGAATTGTCATTAATGTAGTTATTCTATACAGAATAACTTCATTTATAAATCAAAACCATAAGTAAAAACTGCTTTATTTTCCAAAACATCTGCCTCACAGCGAAACTGCTGTATGCGGTTGAGGAATAATATTTTGTTGTTATGACAACCTGGTGGTCAGGCTCCTTTTGCTGCGGTAGAGTAAAATGCATAGTAAACAGGAGCTTCCAGCAGGGGGCACAGCGCACAAAGACAGAAGTGGTGATTCATTGTTTGCGTTTGTGATCGTGGCATTAAAACTCAATTTTGAAAGTTATTGGTTAGTTGTAGCTTCTGATCATTTTTTGGGTGGTTTATCAGTTTAGCTTTATAAAAGATATCTTTTCAGTTAGCTGATTAGCTGTTATTGAAGCTAACTTTTTGGTTAGCTGTGCCCACCACTGGAGACAGTACAATATTTTCTGGATTATAAATTGCATCTATTCAAAAAATGTATCACGAAGAGAGAGAAAAAAGTTGCATCTGTCTATAAGTTGCATTTAATTTTGAAATGTGGTGTGATAGTTTCGTTTAACAAGATGCAAAATGAATTTAAACTACCCATTATTTATTTGTAATACAAACATGGGGTTAGTGAGCAGATGAAAATAGCTAATTAATGTCATTGTATAAGCTGCAAAGAATGTAAACATAACTGCTTCTAATAGCTACTGAACAGAAGAAAACATCTGTTCAGAGCTTAAAGTGTTCCAGTTTACCCCGCTAAATGTAATTAAATGTTTATTACTTGGTGCATTATTTATTTGTAATACAAACTCCACATTGGCAAGCATAAGCTAGCAAGCTGATTTATGTTATTGTATACAGAATGAAAATTCAAGAGTGAATGAATGAATGAATGAAAACTGTTTATTTCGAACATTTGATACAACAACAATTACAAGATAGATCAGTAAAGACAACAACAAAAAAGTTCCTACTGTGTACCCAACATGTCCGAAAAGGGGTAGGGTGAAGCATCAGCTTATTTATCCCTACCCCTTCTTCCCCACAACCAGTAATACCCTTTGCCACATATACACATAGATTCCTACACACCTAAACCGATATCAATATATATATATATATATACATATATATACACATATACTCAACAAAAATATAAACGCAACACTTTTGGTTTTGCTCCCATTTTGTATGAGATGAACTCAAAGATCTAAAACTTTTTCCACATACACAATATCACCATTTCCCTCAAATATTGTTCACAAACCAGTCTAAATCTGTGATAGTGAGCACTTCTCCTTTGCTGAGATAATCCATCCCACCTCACAGGTGTGCCATATCAAGATGCTGATTAGACACCATGATTAGTGCACAGGTGTGCCTTAGACTGCCCACAATAAAAGGCCACTCTGAAAGGTGCAGTTTTATCACACAGCACAATGCCACAGATGTCACAAGATTTGAAGGAGCGTGCAATTGGCATGTCCCTGTTTTAACAATGCCATTTTATGTTTTCTGTTGACAAACCTCATTATAACTGCTCGCTTGTCTCCATCCTCTCTCCTGGGCAGGGGGTGGCACGCTTCAATGTTATTACAGTCCATTTGAATACCTTTAGATTGCAGGAAGTCAGCCACCTGTTGTTCCACTGAGCTGGCCTCCTGCTCACTGGCCTCCCCTCCGCTGTCTTCTGACACCGCCCGTGCGTAGGATCGAGGTTTAATATGAATTCCTGTAATAATAACGTTGTTCATCCTTGTGTACTGTTCCAACTCCGCAACACGGTTCTCCAGGTACACCAGACGCCGGTCTTTCTCGGCATTCTGGATCCGGAGAGCCTTCACTTCTTCCACCAGCTCCATAATGGATTTCTGCTGCATTTTAACCACAGAGATTTCCTCAGACAAAAAGTCCATGGACTTCTTGATATCGTCTCCCTCCTCCGCCGTCAGTGCCTTCTTCGGACCCATGGTCAGATAACTCCGCGCTGGCGCCTCGGGCCTCGGTAAAGCCGCGCCGGTGGAACTGCGCTGACGCCTCGGGCTTCAGGTGGAGCCGCGCCGGTCGATGAGGCAGAAAAAGCAAAGAGATATTTCTTACACACACAGCCCGCGTCTGTCTTCAGCCAGGATTAGGACGCATTAGCTTAATTTAATTTGTTCATCCATTCTTATATTTTATTAAAATTCTCCACACATTAGAATTGGAGACAAGTCAGAACTGCAGGCACGTAAGAGTAAATGTGTTGTCACCACTGAACAGATGGAAATATCTGTTCAGAGCTAAATGTGTCCATGCTCATCTCACAAATGTAATTAAATATTAAAACTCCTATGTATTTTTAAAACATAACAGTTAGCCTTACCTTAGCTGAACTGGTTGTTGCTTTAGTGGTTATTCCACACAGTCCAAACAATGAATGAATGAATGAACGAATGAATTAAGTTTATTAACGGGTCGCCCAGCCCACATGGGCTTATAAGACACCATAACAAGAGAGTTACATACACTACATAGCATAATTTAATCTCATTACAAAGACATACAAGACATAAAAATAATAATAATAATAATGATCTTACAGTCATCTAAAAAGGAGCAACATTACATATTTCCACAATATAGAATCACTTTCTCTTATTCATAAATGGAGTATTTACGTCTTTTCCATGCCTGCTGCAGAAATTACGCAATTTCAAACACACCCTCTGTAAATAACCATTTAAGTTTAATTTCATTTCTTTCCCAGATGCCCAGAGTAAAGTTCAGAGTAATATACAACCCCATGTTATGGATTGTGGGGTGTTTGGCTGGGCCTGCTTTCGCTGTGTCTCCCCAGGTGGTTCTGGGGGGTTTATTGTCATGGAGTGGGGGGTGTTTGGCTGGGCCTGCTTTCTCTGTGTCTCCCCAGGTGGTTTGCATTTGGTCCTGAGTTGAGAAGAGGTGAAGTGTGCAGAGGATCAGAGAACCTTACTCATTGCCTGCACCTGCTGCCTGTCTACACGTGCAGATCAACAGGAGAACAGCTGGAGTGCATTCCCTGATGAGGCCTGCTGGATTTAAGCCCTGAAGATACAGGGCTTCTTTGCCAGAGGATTACCTTTGTGCCATCCGTGTGAGGCTGACTTGGAGAGATCAGCTTCATTACAATAGACGCTGAGGGCCGCTCCGGGTTTGACGCACGTGTCTGTGAGAGAGGAGAAGTGAGGTTCTCAAGCTGTACTGCGCACTTCCTGAGGTACCTTAATGTTTATGGTTTCTAATAATTAACAGCTGTAACTGAGCGTGTTACGTTAATTGTTTGGTTCGCTCCTCACCACCGTTCATGGAAAGTGTTGGTTGGCACTTGCGGTGAGGAGCTACCTTTAACGTAAGCCTGGAAGTGTTTGCTGAGTACATGCTGGTGTGAACTTCCCTCTGAGTTGAAGGTTTGGGCTGACTAACCTCGTTCTCCTCTTCACAGACTCGGTGGTCCATGCAGCCGCCTGGGGGGGTGTCGGCAGGGTTCCTGAGTCCAGAACATTTGTGGCTCCGGTCCATTTGTGCGCGCCGTCCTCCCACGCCAGATCGCTGCTCCCTTTTACACATTATCACACAGTTGGTTAATAAATCTGTTTTCTTTAAACCGCTCTCTGTTCTTTTAACGCTGGGTCCGGTCAGACGCTGGTTCGGGTCCTCCGGGCCGCGTCGGCACACAGAACACCCCAGTTCCAATGAAGTTAGGACGCTGTGTAAAATGTAAATAAAAACAGAATACAGTGATCCCTCATTTATCGCGGGAGTTATGTTCTAAAAATAGGCCGCAATAGGCGAAATCCGCGAAGCAGTCAGCGTTATATTGTACAATTATTATAGACGTTTTAAGGCTGTAAAACCCCTCACTATACACTTTATACACTTTTTTCAAACAGGCATTAACATTTTCTCACTTTTCTCTCGTGTGTAAACACTCTCAAAGTTCAAACCTTAGTAGAAAAATAAGACCAACCTGTTTTCAGGTCCAAACATTTGTTTGAGAAATAAAAACAAAACGTTTGCCTATAAATAATTATGATGGCTTTTAGAACTAACAAATTAAATTTTAACGATCAACCTACAAGGTTGGACACATAAGAAATTATTAATAGTGACTGACCAGTATTTCACAGTTCCTCTGATCGCGCCTCTTCGTCCTGGCGCCGCTCCGCTAGCATCTTTTTCCACTAAGTGACACCTCGGTGCAGGTGTGTTTTTCCGAGTGAAGAACACAGTTATGGGTAGTTGGCGCTCTTTTTTCTTCTGAGCGAGAAGATTCTTATAAACAGACACGTAGAACATAATCCGCGTGCTCTGCCTTCACAGTGCCGCAACCGGCCTGCTTGATGAGGACGCAGAACACAATGCACTGTAAAAAAAAAAACAAAGAAAAAAAGAAAAAAAAAAGCATGCAAAATTGGACTAAAAAAGTCCGCGAAACTGCGAGGCCGTGAAAGGTGAACCGCGTTATAGCGAGGGACCACTGTACAATGATTTGCAAATCCTCTTCAACCTATATTCAATTGAATACACCACAAAGACAAGATATTTAATGTTCAAACTGATAGATTTTATTGTTTTTGTGCAAATATTTGCTCATTTTGAAATGGATGCCTGCAAGATGTTTCAAAAAAGCTGGGACAGTGGTATGTTTACCACTGTGTTACATCACCTTTCCTCCTAACAACACTCAATAAGTGTTTGGGAACTGAGGACACTAATTGTTGAAGCTTTGTAGGTGGAATTCTTTCCCATTCTTGCTTGATGTATGACTTCAGTTGTTCAACAGTCCGGGGTCTCCACTGTCGTATTTTGCACTTCATAATGCGCCACACATTTTCAGTGGGTGACAGGTCTGGACTGTAGGCAGGCCAGTCTTGTACCCACAATCTTTTACTACGAAGCCACGCTGTTGTAACACGTGCAGAATGTGGCTTGGCATTGTCTTGCTGAAATAAGCAGGGACGTCCATGAAAAAGACATTGCTTGGATGCAGCATGTGTTGCTCCAAAACCTGGATGTACCTTTCAGCATTGATGGTGCCATCACAGATGTGTAAGTTGCCCATGGCATGGGCACTAACACACCTCCATATCATTACAGATGCTGGCTTTTGAACTTTGCGCTGGTAATACTCTCAATGGTTTTTTTCTCTTTTCTCCAGAGGACATGACGTCCATGATTTCCAAAAACAATTTGCAAAGTGGAAAACTGTGCTGTGGTCTGATGAGTCCACAGCACACTTTTCCACTTTGCATCTGTCCATTTCAAATGAGCTCGGGCCCAGAGAAGGCTGCGGCATTTCTGGATGTTGTTGATGTATGGCTTTCGGTTTGAATGGTAAAGATTTAACTTGCACTTGTAGATGTAGCAACTGTGTTAACTGACAATGGTTTTCTGAAGTGTTAGATCCTTTACACAGTTATGTCAGTTTTTAATGCAGTACCGCATGAGGGATCAAAGGTCATGAGCATTAAATTTTGGTTTTTGGCCTTGCCACTTATGTGTAGAAAGTCTCCAGATTCTCTGAATCTTCTGATTATATTATGGATTATAGATGATGGAATCCCTAAATTCCTTGCAACTGAACAATGAGACACACTCACACACTCATCTTCAACCGCTTAGTCCAATCAAGGGTCGCGGGGGGCTGGAGCCTATCCCAGCAGTCATAGAGCACGAGGCGGGGTACACCCAGGACAGGAAGCCAGTCTGTCGCAGGGCCACAAACAGACAAACAAACACATTCACACCCACTCGCACACCTACGGACAATTTAAAGATTCCAATCCACCTAACCCGCATGTCTTTGGATGTGGGAGGAAACCGGAGCACCTGGAGGAAACCCACGCAAACATGAGGGGAACATGCAAACTCCACACAGAAAGGCCACAGGCAGGAATCGAACCCATGACCTTCTCACTGTGAGACAACAGTGCTAACCACTAAGCCACCATGCTGCCACATTGAGACACATTTTTCTTAAACTGTTGGACTTTTTATTCACGCAGTTGTTCACAAAGTGTTGATCCTCGCCCCGTCTTTGCTTGTGAATGGCTGAGCCTTTTGGGGAGGCTCCTTTTATATCCATTCATGACACTCATAATTAGTGTCCTCAGTTCCCAAATGCTTATTGAGTGTTGTTAGAAGGAAAGGTAACACAGTGGTACCACTGTCCCAGCTTTTTTGCAATGTGTTGCAGGCATCCATTTCAAAATGAGCAAATATTTTAACAAAAACAATAAAGTTTATCAGTTTGAACATTAAATATCTTGTTTATGTGGTGTATATTCAATTGAATATAGGTTGAAGATGATTTGTAAATCATTGGATTCTGTTTGTATTTACATTTTACACAATGTCCCAACTTCATTGGAATTGGGGTTGTAAAGGTTATGTTCTCTCTCTTTATTAAAGAGTGTGATCTTTCTGTTTGAGAACATGATTTATTAATCCATTCATTCCCTAAGGGCCCTATCCCACTGGGGAGAGGATTAATTGCGCATGAATTGAGTGTATAAAGTGTAGGTGTTCGTTGTCGTTCGCAACAAAAATGGCCAAAAATGACAAATGTCCCAGTATGATGGTCTAGTGGTTAAGGTGTTGGGCTTGAGTCCAGATCATGGGTTCAACTCCCTGCCTGACTGGAAAATCACTAAGGGCCCTTGGGCAAGGCCTTTAATCCCCTATTGCTCCCGGTGTGTAGTGAGCGCCTTGTATAGCAGCACCCTGACATCGGGGTGAATGTGAGGCATAATTGTAAATCGCTTTGAGCGTCTGATGCAGATGGAAAAGTGCTATATAAATGCAGTCCATTTACCATTAATAATAAATGGCCATGAGTTATTTTTAGTTTGCCACAAGTTGGAAATGTGTGGCCACAACTTATTTTTCGGTGACTACAAGTTGCAACATGTGGCCATAAGTTACTATTGCATGGCCACAAATTAGTAATACATAGTCACACATTTTTATTAGGTGGCACTGAGTAATTATTGGCTTTCCACAAATAAGTGATATGTGGCCATGAGTTTTTATTGCATACCCAGAAACTAATAATGCAAGACCACAAAATATCTTTTTCCTGATGATACTGGGCAAGGTCCATAACTAGGAAATTGCCATTTTATATGCCAATAAACACACTGCTGAGGTTATGTTAGAAAGTCTAGAGTTAGAACATCTTAAGATAATTCCTTATTCTGTATTTATTTATTTTTCCATCTTAATACATTGACTGTGTTTAGTTACTTTGTCCCCAAACCTTAATAATTTGTATCTATGCAGTAATAATTAGTAATAACTTGTGAATCAGAATCAGAAGAAGTTTATTGCCATTGCCAATGAACAGGATTCACAGACTAGGAATTTGCTTTGATATAATGGTGCAACATTAAGCAGAAAGCAATATAAAATGCTAAGATAAATTATAAAATATGTGCTAAAATAAGATAAAAATAAGATAAAATATGAAATATGAAAGGCTGTGTGCAACAGAAAAACAGAAAAAAAAGTGCAGTGGGAGGAGTGCAATTAAAAACCAAAGTACATTTGTCTAAAGTGACCCGTGATAAAATGATAAACTGACAGAGTTAAGGTTAAGGTGACTGAGTTATGAGGTGTTCATGAGTCTAATGGCAGAGGGGAAGAAACTGTTCTTATGGCGGGAGGTTCTGGTCCGGATGGACCGTAGCCTCCTGTGCACTAATCATGGTGTCTAATCAGTATCTTGATATGGCACACCTGTGAGGTGGGATGGATTATCTCAGCAAAGGAGAAGTGCTCACTATCACATATTTATACTGGTTGGCAGTATACTGGTTTATACTGGTTTGTGAACAATATTTGAGGGAAATGGTGATATTGTGTATGTGGAAAAAGTTTTAGATCTTTGAGTTCATCTCATACAAAATGGGAGCAAAACCAAAAGTGTTGCGTTTATATTTTTGTTGAGTGTCCAGCTCTGTTGCCATTTCTGTGGTAGTCACATGATGTCCCGGATCAACACAGCGTTCAGTTTAGAAATGATCTGGTCGATCCAGCCTGTCGAATGGCCGCTCAGCGCGCCGCGTGCCCTCCGCCGCTGTGGGCCGTCGTTAAAAAGGTTTTAACAGTCCATAATCCGCGTGACGCTGACAGAATCTTCACCGATATCCAACTGAATCTTTCAAATGGTTTCCAACTGTCTGTCTCTAACAGTTTCTGAAAAAAATTTCATGGAGCAAAGGATTGGGATATGTTTGAGGCTTCAACAGACAGTCTAGTCTTTCTCTGCTTTTTCTCTCTCTCCCCCTCTAGATTTTACTGGAGATGGATGCATGCAGCTATTGTTTATTACCAGTCATCACTGGAAATACAGAGACTTTTCCATGCAAAGGTAGCTTGAGGTACTAACATATATGACATAGAGTTAGAGTATAGGTATGTATAGACTGTATATAATAACATAGCAAAGCCATGTATGGTCAAATGACATAAACCATTATTATTACATAGACCAAATATCAGCATTAAACATTAAGGTAAATGATGGTCAAAAAAAAAGTCTACGCAGTGCCACTGCTTTACAATTGTATCTGTAGTCAAGCAGGTACGTGGAAGTGAGTGCTTTGGGTCATGGCGTGTCTGCTGCTGTGGGTCTGGTGTACGGTTAAGATGGACTCCACAGCCACAGCTGCATGTGAGCACAAACAATGGTGGAGAAGTGGACTCACTGACAAGACTCTCCAGTTTAACATTTACCACTAATATTGTTTATACTTTGATAATACATCTTCATTTCATTCAACAAGTGTTGGGTTAAAAATTGATCTGCTTTCTCACCTTATTAATGAACGTGAGCCATGGTCAGTGAGCAAAGCCACAAAATATTTCCTGAGCATCTGCTAATAATGTTCATAAAAATCTGATATCCAACTGAATCTTTCAAATGGTTTCCAACTGTCTGTCTCTAACAGTTTCTGAAAAAAATTTCATGGAGCAAAGCAGCAGTCTTCTCTTTCAATCAATTTTCAATCAATTTTTTTTTTTATATAGCGCCAAATCACAACAAACAGTTGCCCCAAGGCGCTTTATATTGTAAGGCAAGGCCATACAACAATTATGTAAAACCTCAACGGTCAAAACGACCCCCTGTGAGCAAGCACTTGGCTACAGTGGGAAGGAAAAACTCCCTTTTAACAGGAAGAAACCTCCAGCAGAACCAGGCTCAGGGAGGGGCAGTCTTCTGCTGGGACTGGTTGGGGCTGAGGGAGAAAACCGGGAAAAAGACATGCTGTGGAGGGGAGCAGAGATCGATCACTAATGATTAAATGCAGAGTGGTGCATACAGAGCAAAAAGAGAGCATCATGGGAACCCCCCAGCAGTCCACGTCTATAGCAGCATAACTAAGGGATGGTTCTGTTGTGAAAGTGTAGGAACACGGACCCACAACAGGGGGCGCAATGAACGGACAATGAAGGAAGGTGAATAACAAGGTTTACTATTGTGAAACGAGCACAATGAATACAACAATCACAATTTGGGGTCGAATCCGCTGGTGTCGTGTGGGCAGGCTCGAAGGTAGGAGACGTCCGTCTCAGTCGAACCGAAACCACCCAGATCTCCTCTGCCACCGAACCCTGGAAATACTGGAACCGCCAAGTCCCGAATTCCCAGGTGGCCACTGCCTCCGCTCGTCGGATCCGGTACTGCTGGCGGGAGGGAGCAACAACACAGGCGTGGATGCGACAGCACCCAGCAACGGAGAGGGGAGAAGCCGCCTCCACCTCTAGTCACAATATGGCAGGCAGGTGAGTACTTATCCAAGCAATTTAGCTTACAGTAATCAGCTGTCCTGAAAAGGTTTAACAAGTCTTTTAGCTAGTTAGTCAGAATATACATGCAGAGAACGTTACCTCAGTCTAAAGGCGATATCTCGGCACTGAGGTGGAGACGCCGTCCTCCTGATATACCTCTGTGCTGAGTGGAACAGCTGTGTCCAGTGATGGGTGACAGCTGTCACCCCGGCTGCTCCCATAAGGCGGCAGCGCCCTCTGGTGCCTGGAGCCCGCACTCCAGGCAGGGCGCCCTCTGGTGGTGGTGGGCCAGCAGTACCTCCTCTTCAGCGGCCCACACAACAGGACCCCCCCCTCAACGGGCGCCTCCTGGCGCACGGCCGGGCTTGTCCGGATGGCGACGGTAGAAGTCGGCCAGGAGGGCCGGGTCCAGGATGAAGCCCTTCTTCACCCAGGAGCGTTCCTCGGGACCGTACCCCTCCCAGTCCACCAGATATTGAAAACCCCGGCCCATCCGACGGACATCAAGGAGCCGGCGTACAGTCTAAGCCGGTTCCCCGTCGATGATCCGGGCAGGAGGCGGCGCCGGGCCCGGGGTGCAGAGGGGTGTGGTGTGAAGGGGCTTGATCCGGGAAACATGAAAAACTGGATGGATCCGCAGTGAGGCCGGAAGCTGGAGCCTCACTGCGGCGGGGTTGATGACCTTGAGGATCTTGTAAGGTCCGATGTACCGTTCTTGAAGTTTCGGTGAGTCTACCTGCAGAGGAATGTCCTTGGTGGACAACCAGACCTCCTGCCCAGGACGATACTTGGGGGCCGGGGCCCGCCGCCGGTCTGCATGTTTCTTCGCCCTCGTCCGGGCCTTCAACAAAGCAGAGCGGGCGGCACGCCACACCCGACGGCAGTTCCGTAGGTGGGCCTGGACCGAGGGCACACCGACCTCTCCCTCAACCACTGGAAACAAGGGGGGCTGATACCCCAAGCACACCTCAAACGGGGAGAGGCCGGTGGCAGATGACACTTGGCTGTTGTGGGCGTACTCGATCCAGGCCAGGTGGGTACTCCAGGCCGTCGGGTGCGCGGCTGTCACACAGCGTAGTGTCTGCTCCAGTTCCTGATTCGCCCGCTCTGCCTGCCCGTTGGTCTGGGGGTGGTACCCAGATGAGAGGCTGACCGTGGCCCCCAGTTCCCGGCAGAAGCTCCTCCAGACGTGCGAGGTGAACTGGGGACCGCGATCGGAGACGATGTCTGATGGTATGCCATGCAGACGGACGACGTGGTGGACCAGGAGGTCCGCTGTCTCCTGGGCCGTTGGGAGCTTCGGGAGGGCCACGAAGTGGGCCGCCTTGGAGAAACGGTCCACTATCGTGAAGACGACGGTGTGTCCCTGGGACGGCGGGAGACCCGTGACAAAGTCCAGGCCGATGTGGGACCAGGGGCGATGAGGCACGGGCAGTGGCTGTAGCTGCCCTGAGGTCTTTCTATGGTCGGCCTTGCCCCTGGCGCAGGTGGTACAGGCCTGGACGTAGTCCCGGACGTCGGCCTCCAGGGATGCCCACCAGAAGCGTTGCCAGACGACTGTCACGGTCCTTCTCACCCCAGGGTGACAGGAGAGTTTAGAACCATGACAGAAGTCCAGGACTGCAGCCCTAGCCTCTGGTGGGACGTATAGTCTGTCCTTTGGTCCGTTTCCGGGGTCCGGGTCACGGGTCAGGGCCTCCCGGACGGTCTTCTCTACGTCCCAGGTGAGGGCGGCCACGATAGCGGACTCCGGGATGATGGGATCCGGGGGATCCGACGGTTCCGTTTTGACTTCGTCTTCGTGCACCCGGGACAATGCATCCGATCTTTGATTCTTGGTCCCGGGACGGTAGGTGATCCGGAAGTCAAAACGGCCAAAGAACAGTGACCAGCGGGCTTGCCTGGGGTTCAGCTGCTTGGCGGTCCTGATGTACTCCAGGTTCCGATGGTCAGTGAAAACCGTGAATGGCACGGCTGTTCCCTCCAACAGATGTCTCCACTCTTCGAGGGCCTCTTTCACAGCAAGGAGTTCCCGATTGCCGACGTCATAGTTCCGTTCAGCGGGGGTCAACCTGCGGGAAAAATAGGCACACGGGTGAAGGACCTTATCGGTCTTCCCGCTCTGGGAGAGCACCGCTCCTATCCCTGAGTCCGAGGCATCCACTTCAACCACTAACTGGCGGCTAGGATCGGGCTGCACCAGAACTGGTGCAGACGAGAAGCGCCGTTTCAACTCCTTGAACGCGGCTTCGCACCGATCCGACCAGGTGAAGGGGACTTTTGGGGAGGTCAGGGCTGTCAGGGGGCTAACTACCTGACTGTAGCCCTTAATAAACCTCCTGTAGAAATTAGCAAAGCCGAGGAACTGTTGCAGCTTCCTACGGCTTGTTGGTTGGGGCCAGTCTCTCACCGCCGCAACCTTGGCCGGATCAGGGCCGACGGAGTTGGAGGAGATGATGAACCCCAGGAAGGACAAAGAAGTGCGGTGGAATTCACACTTCTCGCCCTTCACAAACAGGCGGTTCTCCAACAACCGCTGCAGGACCTGACGGACATGCCGGACATGTGTCTCAGGATCCGGGGAAAAGATGAGTATATCGTCTAGATACACGAAGACGAACCGGTGCAGAAAGTCCCGCAAGACATCGTTTACCAACGCTTGGAAAGTTGCGGGAGCATTAGTGAGACCGAACGGCATGACCAGGTACTCAAAATGACCTAAGGGGGTGTTAAATGCCGTCTTCCATTCGTCTCCCTTCCGGATCCGAACCAAATGATACGCATTCCTAAGATCCAGCTTGGTGAAGATTTTGGCTCCATGCAAGGGGGTGAACACTGAATCCAACAAGGGCAACGGGTATCGGTTGCGAACCGTGATTTCGTTCAACCCCCTGTAATCAATGCATGGACGAAGCCCGCCATCTTTTTTACCCACAAAAAAGAAACCTGCACCCATCGGAGAGGTGGAATTCCGGATCAATCCGGCAGCTAATGAGTCCCGGATGTAGGTCTCCATTGATTCACGCTCCGGCCGTGAGAGGTTGTACAGCCTACTGGACGGGAACTCACTGCCTGGAACCAAATCAATGGCACAATCATACGGGCGGTGGGGAGGAAGCGTGAGAGCCAGATCCTTGCTGAACACGTCAGCGAGGTCATGGTACTCCGCCGGCACCGCCTTCAGATTGGGCGGGACTCGGACCTCCTCCTTAGCTTGGGAGCCGGGAGGAACCGAGGAACCTAGACACTCCCGATGGCAGGTTTCGCTCCACTGAACCACTACCCCGGACGGCCAATCGATCCGGGGATTGTGCTTTAGCATCCAGGGAAAACCCAAAACCACACGGGAGGTGGCCTGAGTCACAAAGAACTCGATCACCTCCCGGTGGTTACCTGACACCACCAGAGTTACTGGAGGTGTCTTATGCGTGATTGGTGGGAGTAGGGAGCCATCTAGCGCCCGAACCTGCACAGGCGAGGTAAGAGCCACCAGAGGGAGCCCTATCTCCCTGGCCCATCTACTGTCAAGCAGATTCCCCTCAGAGCCCGTGTCCACCAGTGCTGGGGCCTTCAGGGTTGAATCCTCAAACAGGATCGTGACTGGGAGTCGTGTAGCAATGTGGGTGTGTCCCACGTGAATGTTTTGGCCCACCCCTGGCCCAGTCTCTAGGGGCGGGCGTTTGGCGTTTGACCGCTCGGGGCAGTCTCTCACATGGTGCTCTATTGAACCACAAACAAGACACGCTCCGTGGGTCCATCTCCTCTGTGCATCTGGTGCCCTAAATGTTTCCCTACTCGTGTCCCTAGCTTCGTCAGTAGGGGGAGCTGTGACCCCACGGAGCGCAGGGGCTGTGGAGCGTGGGGAAGGCGGAGCTCGATCGGAACCGGAAGGGAGAGGGACGACGCGTGCCTGGCCACGCCCTTCGCCTCGTTCCCGACGGCGTTCTTCTAACCGGTTGTCGAGTCGTATGACCAGATCGATGAGCCCGTCTAAGTCCCGCGGTTCGTCCTTCGCCACCAGGTGCTCTTTTAGGACCAATGACAGTCCGTTTACAAAGGCGGCGCGGAGGGCAGTGCTATTCCAGCCGGATCTCGCCGCCGCGATGCGGAAGGCGACTGCATAGGCAGCTGCGCTCCGACGCCCCTGTCTCATTGACAGTAGCGCGGTTGAAGCGGACTCTCCTCTGTTGGGATGGTCGAACACCGTTCTGAGCTCCCGTACAAACCCAACGTATGTATGAAGGAGCCGTGAGTTCTGCTCCCAGAGCGCTGTAGCCCAAGCGCGTGCCTCCCCGCGAAGCAGATTTATTACATAAGCTACTTTGCTAGCATCAGTCGCGTACATCACGGGACGCTGTGCGAAGACGAGCGAACACTGCATCAGAAAATCCGCGCACGTCTCCACACAGCCTCCGTACGGTTCTGGAGGGCTTATGTATGCTTCTGGGGACGGAGGAAGGGACCGTTGAACGACCAGTGGAACGTCACTTTCACGCGCAGGGTCCTCGGGAGGGAGAGCCGCAGCGGCGCCCGAAGGGCGCGCCTCCACTTGTGCGGCGAGAGCCTCCACCCTGCGGTTTAGGAGAACGTGCTGCTCGGTCATTAAATCGATCCGAGAGGTGTAATCGGTGAGGATCCGCTGCAACTCACCGATTACCCCTCCCGAAGCCGCCGACGCGCCTTGGTCTTCCATTGGCCGTTCAACAGCCGGTTGACGCCCCTCGGGGTCCATGACGGTGGCCGAGATATCCTGTTGTGAATGTGTAGGAACACGGACCCACAACAGGGGGCGCAATGAACGGACAATGGAGGAAGGTGAATAACAAGGTTTACTATTGTGAAACGAGCACAATGAATACAACAATCACAATTTGGGGTCGAATCCGCTGGTGTCGTGTGGGCAGGCTCGAAGGTAGGAGACGTCCGTCTCAGTCGAACCAAAACCACCCAGATATCCTCTGCCACCGAACCCTGGAAATACTGGAACCGCCAAGTCCCGAATTCCCAGGTGGCCACTGCCTCCACTCATCGGATCCGGTACTGCTGGCGGGAGAGAGCAACAACACAGGCGTGGATGCGACAGCACCCAGCAACGGAGAGGGGAGAAGCCGCCTCCACCTCTAGTCACAATATGGCAGGCAGGTGAGTACTTATCCAAGCAATTTAGCTTACAGTAATCAGCTGTCCTGAAAAGGTTTAACAAGTCTTTTAGCTAGTTAGTCAGAATATACATGCAGAGAACGTTACCTCAGTCTAAAGGCGATATCTCGGCACTGAGGTGGAGACGCCGTCCTCCTGATATACCTCTGTGCTGAGTGGAACAGCTGTGTCCAGTGATGGGTGACAGCTGTCACCCCGGCTGCTCCCATAAGGCGGCAGCGCCCTCTGGTGCCTGGAGCCCGCACTCCAGGCAGGGCGCCCTCTGGTGGTGGTGGGCCAGCAGTACCTCCTCTTCAGCGGCCCACACAACAGGTTCAGGGTCACCTGATCCAGCCCTAACTATAAGCTTTGGCAAAAAGGAAAGTTTTAAGCCTAATCTTAAAAGTAGAGAGGGTGTCTGTCTCCCTGATCTGAATTGGGAGCTGGTTCCACAGGAGAGGAGCCTGAAAGCTGAAGGCTCTGCCTCCCATTCTACTCTTACAAACCCTAGGAACTACAAGTAAGCCTGCAGTCTGAGAGCGAAGCGCTCTAATGGGGTGATATGGTACTACAAGGTCCCTAAGATAAGATGGGACCTGATTATTCAAAACCTTATAAGTAAGAAGAAGAATTTTAAATTCTATTCTAGAATTAACAGGAAGCCAATGAAGAGAGGCCAATATGGTTGAGATATGCTCTCTCCTGCTAGTCCCCGTCAGTACTCTAGCTGCAGCATTTTGAATTAACTGAAGGCTTTTTAGGGAACTTTTAGGACAACCTGATAATAATTAATTACAATAGTCCAGCCTAGAGGAAATAAATGCATGAATTAGTTTTTCAGCATCACTCTGAGACAAGACCTTTCTGATTTTAGAGATATTGCGTAAATGCAAAAAAGCAGTCCTACATATTTGTTTAATATGCACTTTGAAGTCTCTCAGCAAGTTCTCAGACAAAAGAAATCCGACGGGAGGGGTGGACCAGTGCTCACTCAAAGCCTGCCCACAGGCGAATGACGCAACCGACAGGCGTGGAAAAACTCACGCATGCGCACGAAGGTTCAAGCTTGGCTGATGTAATCACACGTGATTCAAATCCATATAGTTTTTGAAAAAAATAAAAAGGTACGATACTTTTTGGACAGACCTCGTATAGCTGTCTCTGTCTCCTTCTCTGAAAGCTGCCGGAGTTTAGGTGTGAACCAGGGCTTGTCATTGTTATATCTCACCCTGGTGTGCTGTGGGATGATGCTGTCTTCACAGAAATGAATATATGACGTTACAGTGTCCGTGTAGTCATCTAGACTGTCTGTTGAAGCCTCAAACATATCCCAATCCGTAGTGCCCAAGCACGCGCGTAGCTCCTCTACAGCTTCATTGCTCCAGACTTTAGATGTCCTCACAACAGGTTTAGAGAGTTTCAGTCTCTGTCTGTACGTGGGGATCAAGTGGACCATCACGTGGTCTGTGAGTCCCAAAGCTGCACGGGCCACCGCGCGGTAGGCACCACTCACTGTCATATAACAATGATCTAACCTGCTCCCTTCTCTGGTCGGGCATTTAACAAACTGTTTGTATTTTGGTAATTCCTGACTGAGATTCCCTTTGTTAAAATTGCCGAGAATTATAACAAGGGAGTCCGGAAAGTCTCTCTCCACGCTCATAATCTGATCCGCGAGCGCGCGCTCGGCCTCGTGCATGTCCGCGCTCGGTGGAATATACACGGAGCAAAGTATGAAGGAGTTAAACTCATGTGGAGAGTAGAACAGTCTGCAGTTTATGAGGAGATATTCCAGAGAGGGACAGCAGTGTTGGGAGATCACAGTCACATCGGAGCACCAGGCGTTATTGATATAGAAGCAGAGTCCTCCACCTCTTGTTTTTCCACCGGAGAGTGCTCGGTCTCTGTCTGCGCGGAGAAGTTGGAATCCCTCTAGTTGGAGCGCGCAGTCCGGTGTCTGTGCATTTAACCACGTCTCCGTGAAGCACAGTACACAAGATGAGGAGAAATCTCTATTCTTCTTCATCAGCAGTGCCAGCTCATCCATCTTGTTGCCGAGTGAGTGGACGTTGGAGAGAAATATCCCAGGTAGGGGCATGCGCGTGCCCCTTTGTCTGAGGCGCACGAGAGCTCCAGCTCGTTTTCCTCTCCGCCGGCGTCTCACTCTTTTGGCGAAAAAGTGAACCACTTCAGCTGCAGGCATTAAAAGAACTGGCGTAATGTCCATGGGTGTTGATGATCTGATGTTTAGAAGCTCCTCGCGGGTGTAGGAGCACGATGAAACACAATTTACGCACAAAAACAGATAAAACAGGGAGCACCAGAATACCAGGGCGCCTTCATGTGGCGCCATCTTGGAAGGGTATATATGAGACAACACAATATCATTCTACCAGTATCACAGGGGTGGGGGAGGGTTGTTCCATACAAAAATACTGGGGTTTTTTTTTACACGCAATTTACAACAATATTGTAAAAAAAGTGTAATATGTGGATACATGACGGTATTCACAGCAAGTAAATAAAACATTTTATCAAGAAAGAATGTAATGTTGTACAACCCCAATTCCAATGAAGTTGGGACATTGTGTAAAATGTAAATAAAAACTGAATATAGTGATTTGCAAATCCTCTTCAACTTACAGTATATTCATTTGAATACACCATAAAGACAAGATATTTAATGTTCAAACTGATATACTTTATTGTTTTTGTGCAAATATTTGCTCATTTTGAAATGGATGCCTCCAACACGTTTCAAAAAAGCTGGGACAGTGGTATGTTTACCACTGTGTTACATCACCTTTCCTTCTAACAACACTCAATAAGTGTTTGGGAACTGAGAACACTAATTGTGAGTGTCATAACTGGGTATAAAAGGAGCATCCCCAAAAGGCTCAGCCGTTCACAAGCAAAAGTGGGTCGAGGATCACCACCACCTTTTGTGAACAAATGCATGAAAAAAATAGACCAATAGTTTAAGAACGGTTCTCAACGTTCAACTGCAAGGAATTTAGGGATTCCATCATCTACAGTCCATAATATAATCAGAAGATTCAGAGAATCTAGAGAACTTTCTACACCTAAGTAGCAAGACCGAAAACCAACATTGAATGCCTGTGACCTTCGATCCCTTAGGTGGCACTGCATTAAAAACCAACATCAGTGTGTTAAGGATCTTACTGCGTGGGCTCAGGAACACTTCAGACGTCGTGTCCTCCGGACAAAAGAGGAAAAAGACCATCCAGATTGTTACCAGTGCATAGTTCAAAAGCCAGCATCTGTGATGGTATGGGGGTGTGTTTGTGCCCATGGCATGGGCAACTTACAGATCTGTGATGGCACCATCAATGTTGAAAGGTACATCCAGGTTTTGGAGCAACACATGCTGCCATCCAAGCTATGTTTTTTCAGGGACGACCCTGCTTATTTCAGCAAGACAATGCCAAGCCACATTCTGCACATGTTACAACAGCGTGGCTTCGTAGTAAAAGAGTGCAGGTACTAGACTGGCCTGCCTGCAGTCCAGACCTGTCGCCCACTGAAAATGTGTGGTGCATTATGAAGCACAAAATATGACAACTGAGACCCAGGATTGTTGAACAACTGAAGTCGTACATCAAGCAAGAATGGGAAAGAATTCCACCTCCAAAGCTTCAACAATTAGTGTCCTCAGTTCCCAAGCACTTATTGAGTGTTGTTAGAAGGAAAGGTGATGTAACACAGCGGTAAACATACCACTGTCCCAGCTTTTTTGAAACATGTTGCAGGCATCCATTTCAAAATGAGAAAATATTTGCACAAAAACAATCAATTTTATCAGTTTGAACATTAAATATCTTGTCTTTGTGGTGTATTCAATGAAATAAAGGTTGAAGCAGATTTGCAAATTGTTGTATTCTGTTTTTATTTACATTTTACACAACGTTCCAACTTCATTGGAATTGGGGTTGCACAAGATTAATAACATCAACCTCACCATGCATAACTGACCCTTCTCTTCTATCCTTCAGAGTATGCAACACGTAATCAACTGCAAGGTCAATGTCTCAGGTGAGGACTTTGTGATGGTGTAATAGCTTTTTCATCCTCAGAGATTAATCAGAAATTAAAATGTGGTGGCACTGCTTTATGAGTGTGTCTTCACTCAAAACAGTGATGTCAAACCACATGTAATCCTCAAAGGTTGAGTGATGTTTAAGGATTCTGTCAATGCTGTTCATAAATTATCGTGATGAGGGTTGTCCAGCTTCCTGCTTCAGGATGCCAGTACCCCCACCTGCATCACCATTTTAATTGCAGTACCCTTGGAAAAACATTTGCTCACACACATCCCTCCTTTTATTTTGTGGGGTAGGAGGTGGGACAGTCTCTGGCAAACGGGTGTGTGCTATCTGTAGCCCCTCCCCTATTCACTACTCTGCATGTTTGTACTCCTGTACAAAATATCCATCCTACCTACAGTACTCCCAACATATAATGCAAGGGAGTATGAGGTAGTTAATTTTGGTTCATAGAAGTCAGGTTAGTGGTTCCAGGGGGCGGTGCCCTACTCCCACCCATGACCAGGGGATTGGGGGTGCCTGAGGGCTAACCAGAGACCATGGGACATGTCTGGGAACTCTTGGACAGTGCACGGTACAGGCATGGAATCTCAATGGGATGTCATTTGGTGGTTCTGCTATTGCCCTATGCCATGGGAGGTTGGGCTGCAGACGTGTGTCGCCTCCTGATATCCAAGGATATTGATCCTATCACTTTGCACTTTGTGCCCTCAAGCATCACTGTGGCTTTGGGCCACCAACATCACTGTGGTGCACTGCCTGCACTTTTCAGTGACTTGGAAATGTGCATGTAGCCATACCCTGATTTGTCTAAACTATCAGTCAAAGTGATAATTTAATTGTGTTGTACTTACAAGTGCACATATTTATGCATGCTCAGGGAGGGGCAGTCTTCTGCTGGGACTGGTTGGTGCTGAGGGAGAGAACCAGGAAAAAGACATGCTGTGGAGGGGAGCAGAGATCAATCACTAATGATTAAATGCAGAGTGGTGCATACAGAGCAAAAAGAGAAAGAAACACTCAGTGCATCATGGGAACCCCCCAGCAGTCAATCTATAGCAGCATAACTAAGGGATGGTTCAGGGTCACCTGATCCAGCCCTAACTATAAGCTTTAGCAAAAAGGAAAGTTTTAAGCCTAATCTTAAAAGTAGAGAGGGTGTCTGTCTCCCTGATCTGAATTGGGAGCTTGTTCCACAGGAGAGGAGCCTGAAAGCTGAAGGCTCTGCCTCCCATTCTACTCTTACAAACCCTAGGAACTACAAGTAAGCCTGCAGTCTGAGAGCGAAGCGCTCTATTGGGGTGATATGGTACTATGAGGGGCCAAGTACAATAACTTCAGTTTTATCTGAGTTTAAAAGCAGGAAATTAGAGGTCATCCATGTCTTTATGTCTGTAAGACAATCCTGCAGTTTAGCTAATTGGTGTGTGTCCTCTGGCTTCATGTATAGATAAAGCTAGGTATCATCTGCGTAACAATGAAAATTTAAGCAATGCCATCTAATAATACTGCCTAAGGGAAACATGTATAAAGTGAATAAAATTGGTCCTAGCACAGAACCTTGTGGAACTCCATAATTAACCTTAGTCTGTGAAGAAGATTCCCCATTTACATGAACAAATTGTAATCTATTAGATAAATATGATTCAAACCACCGCAGCGCAGTGCCTTTAATACCTATGGCATGCTCTAATCTCTGTAATAAAATTTTATGGTCAACAGTATCAAAAGCAGCACTGAGGTCTAACAGAACAAGCACAGAGATGAGTCCACTGTCTGAGGCCATAAGAAGATCATTTGTAACCTTCACTAATGTTGTTTCTGTACTATGATGAATTCTAAAACCTGACTGAAACTCTTCAAATAGACCATTCCTCTGCAGATGATCAGTTAGCTGTTTTACAACTACCCTTTCAAGAATTTCTGAGAGAAAAGGAAGGTTGGAGATTAGCCTATAATTAGCTAAGATAGCTGGGTCAAGTGATGGCTTTTTAAGTAATGGTTTAATTACTGCCACCTTAAAAGCCTGTGGTACATAGCCAACTAATAAAGATAGATTGATCATATTTAAGATTGAAGCATTAATTAATTAATGGTAGGGCTTCCTTGAGCAGCCTGGTAGGAATGGGGTCTAAGAGACATGTTGATGGTTTGGAGGAAGTAACTAATGAAAATAATTCAGACAGAACAATCGGAGAGAAAGAGTCTAACCAAATACCGGCATCACTGAAAGCAGCCAAAGATAACGATACGTCTTTGGGATGGTTATGAGTAATTTTGAGAAAATGATTAATCCAACATGGCACAATCCGGTGGAAGTGGTAGTTTCGGCTGTATTCCCTCTGCCATTGTACCGAAGTGAACTTCTTCAGTGAAACTAGATGAGTGTGCACGTGCAGAGGAGGGAGGGACAGAGGGGGGTGTTGAGCCTGGTGACGCAAGCAGGAAGAACTAGACATGAAGGCATCTGACTGTTTTTTTGAGATCGCACCTCGGGGCTTATACTGTTCGGAGTTTTATTGATCCTACAGCTGCTACAGACATCTAATTATTTTTGTTCCTTTTTCTGAATACATAATGTATTGACTACTGTTCGGACAGACGGACCATTTCACCCAGTATAACAAAAAGTGTTTCTGAACAGAGTTACCTACCCTAGCTTTAATAAAGTTGAACGTCTACATGACAACAACATCTTGATTATCTAATTCTACTTTGAGGAGTTTATACAAAGGCAACTATGTACCGACCAGACTATACAACATCAATATATCAAAACCACTGTAGCGTAGTTCTGTTCTAGACCAAGGCTGAAGAGGGCATTGGGCCCAGATGAACATGTCACCACACTGAGGAGGATTGGTGAGTCATGTGGATGAGTGTAAGCATTGGAAGAACTGGGGAATGTAAATACAAGTGGGATGGTCTCATGCTATATCATGTCTGAATGTGATGCATGGAAATGTGTGCATGCTTCACTGGAATTTTGAACCCCAGAACTTGCTTGTGGGATATGGGGCATTTTGTAGAGGGTTGCAGATGCATAAGGGTTGATGTGAGAACTGAACAATATTATAATTCAATGACACTGTTGACTCTGCTGTGGAGTTTGTGTAGCAATCAAAATTCTTGGGGGTTCATGTCTCCGACAACCTGCCCTGGTCTCTGCACATATCCTCTCTGGTTAAAAAGGCCAACCAGCATCGACACTTTCTCCACAGGTTAAATAGTGACCATCTGAGCCCGGCTGTCCTCACCTCCTTCTATAGAGGAACAATAGAGAGTGTACTAACCAGTAGTATTCTGTGGCATGAAAATAGCAGCTTTCCAGACAGGAAGGCACTGGGGAGGGTTGTGAGGTCAACAGAGAAGATTACTGGGACCAGGCTGCCAGCCATTGGTGAACTGGCAGAACATCGCTCCTTTTCCAGGGCAAGAAGGATAATCAGGGGCACTTTACAACTGTTTTCCCTCCTGCCCTCAGGTAGACAGTACTGTAGCCTGAGGTGCAAAACACAAAGACAGCTTTTACCCAACTGCCATAAGACAGTTTAAATACAAATCGATAAAAAGGCCTATGCAATATAGAATGTTGGCTATAGACCTCCTGGTTGTCCTTTTGGCCATCTGTTATTGTGAACACTGGAATATATGGTTGCCTAACTGCAACATTAAAATTATTGAATACTATTATGACAATTCTGTGTTGTGTTTTTTATATTTGTGAGTATGGCCAAATTAGTATCTGGTCTGCTTGAGGTTTCTTCCTGTAATCAAAACATTGGGGAGTTTTTTTTCTTACCACTGTCACTGATGCCTCACTGATGCATTTGCTGATGGGGTGGGTAAGGTATAAACCTTGCTGGTGTGTAGCACCTTGGGGGGCGGGGTTTGTTGTGATTTGGTGCTGGATAAAGACTGAAATGAAATCCAACTGAATCCAAATGTCTTCAGTGTTGAGCAAAAACATTTGAAGTGTATTTCAAAAAGAAGCAGATTGCTCTTTGTTGCATGCAATGATTTTGGAATCTCAAAATAGCTTTTTCAAGAGGGTCGTTGGATTGTCGGTTGAACAAAGCAAAGCACCGTGCTTGATGAACTGCACAACATCCACTTTGTCTGCATAATGTATTATTAATAAGGCAGACAATATGCATGCTAAAGATAAGAACAGGAAATTAGTGTGTTTCGTGAGCAGACGATGAAGCTGATAAAAGGAGGATGTTGTGGAGACAGCGGTGGTAAGTAGCACAAGAGGTTTGGATTATGTTGATGGACGCCTTGAATGGTTTTGAGACAAAATGCTGCACATATTTCTGATATGTGGTATGAAGTACTTAAGTTATCAATAAAGATAGTTTAATAAGAGGCAATCAAATATTTCCCTTTCCCTGTTTCCCAAAACTCATTATGTTAGTCCTTGTGGCATCCCTTATGTGAAAGAGAAAAATCTCAATTGTACGAGTGTAGAGGCATTATATCACTCAACTGGGTGAAATAAATTCCCTCTCTTTCATGACTGAATCCTCTTTTATTGGATTTGGCTTAAAGAAGAAAAACAAACCCAAGTGAAAAAAAAAAAATGGAATCTTGACTTTTTGTATTGCAGCGTGCAGCTGTGGCTCTCCTAAATGACAGATTGAGGATTATGCATGTGAAAAACAACGGATAACACAAAAGAGAGGTGGTAATAGTCGTGGAGTGTTCTTTATGGCCTCTAGACAGTTTGACAGGAAATGCTCCAGATAAACAAATGAGCACATTTAGTTAGACTGATTCAGTTGTGCTGCTCCACAAAACTCCACGCCAGGTCACTCATGCCTCTTCAATGACGCCAAGAGCTACATTCGTCTGTCTGAATTCTATACTTGAGGACATGTTTTTTTGTTTGTTTGTTTGTTAGTTTTTATTAATTTACTCAACAATAATACCAGGCAAATTTCTTCTTGTAATAAGAATTAAGATTTGATTTCTTATATCACACACACACACACACACATACATATATATATATATATATATATATATATATATATATATATATATATATATATATATATATATATATATATATATATATATATATATATATACAGGTTCAGTTACAAGTCGAGGGGGTAGATATTGAAAGGGTACATGAAAATAAGTTTCTGGGGGTGATAATAGATGATAAGATAAACTGGAAGACTCATATAAAACATATACAAAGTAAACTGTCAAGAAGCATTTCAGTTCTAAACAAAGCAAAACACATTCTGGACCACAACTCACTCCGCATTCTTTACTGCTCACTGGTTTTACCATATTTACAGTACTGTGCAGAGGTATGGGGTAATACTTATAAAGGTACAACACAATCACTATCAGTAATGCAGAAAAGAGCTATAAGAATTATTCATAATACTGGCTATAGAGATCATACAAATCCACTATTTTTACAATCCAAATTCTTAAAATTCACAGACTTGGTTCATTTTCAAACAGTACAAATTGTGTATAAAGCAATAAACAATTTACTTCCAGCAAATATTAAAAATATGTTTTTTAACAGATCAGGGGATTACAGTCTGAAGGGGAAATTTAATTTAAAGCATCAGTGGGCACGAACAACATTAAAAGGTTTCTGTATTTCTGTCTGTGGGGTGAGGATGTGGAACAGATTGGGAGTGGGGCTCAAGCAATGTCCAAGCATGAACCAGTTCAAACAGCGGTACAAAAATATGTTTTTTTCTGGGTATAGGGAGGAGGAAGGGTAATGAGGGTTAGGGTGTTTTTTGTTTCGGCTTGTAAATATATAGTATTTTGTATGTAAGTAGGTATGTGTAGGTGTATATTTATGTTTGTGTATATATATGTGTATATATGTATATGTGTATATATGTGTATGTATATGTGTATGTATGTTGATGTGTGTATGTATATATATATGTGTATGTGTATATATATGTATATATATATATATATATATTGATATCGGTTTAGGTGTGTAGGAATCTATGTGTATATGTGGCAAAGGGTATTACTGGTTGTGGGGAAGAAGGGGTAGGGATAAATAAGCTGATGCTTCACCCTACCCCTTTTCGGACATGTTGGGTACACAGTAGGAACTTTTTTGTTGTTGTCTTTACTGATCTATCTTGTAATTGTTGTATCAAATGTTCGAAATAAACAGTTTTCATTCATTCATTCCATGAACACTCCTGGCCAGTAGATGGCAGTAGTGGCCTTAAAAAATGTCAAAATTCCAGATAATCCATGTCTGCTACATTTAAGATGCGTGGAATTTAACAAACGCAAATACACTAACATCTATAAACCCAGAGAATATATTCACGAGAGTTTTAGGCACTAGAGTTTAATGCTGTTATCTGTGGACCCTGAACAGTGTGTCTGAAATGCATTTGTCCTGTCGTGAACGTCTGAGATTACCTTATGCTACCCATAATGCATTGCTGCCTGGCACAGCATATGCTCACAAAACCTTAAAAATTAGCACTTTACTTTAAAACGAAAACATATATCTGATATTTTCACTTTATAAACTTCAGACATAACAGTAATTTTAAATAACTTGTCTAAAATGAGTGGTTAAAATTTGAACCATAAGTTAAACATGTATGCCTCTGGATGACTTGGTGACATTGCGATTATATTAGTATGGTGTTAAAGGAAATTACTTTTTTTTTGGTCACCAGTTCTCCTTTGCTTACAGACAATAGAGTGGTTTCTGACTGCAGAGGGTAGAACAACATGCTTATTAGGAAACTTTTAACATGTAGGTCTCAACAGCTTTAACAGTTTTAAAAGTTTTTCACTGGTCAGTTTAGTTTAGTACGTTATTGGTCTAAACGTTATCGGGCGGTAATTCATCGGAAGATAATTAGTCTGATGATGGTTTTTAAATTTATCTAAAAAGATAATCCGATAATGAAAACAACATCTTCGATAATTATGTTATCGGATTATCGGAATATATATATATATATATATATATATTAGGGCTGGGCAACGTTAACGCGCTAGCGTTGCGTTAATTATTAGTCGGGGTGAGCTTATGCTGCTGCTTCCTGCTGATAGCTGAGTTCACACAGAAAACGAGGATCGAGAAAAGTACAGGCTATGCAATGCACAACAAAACGAAATGCAGAAAGACGCCGAACTTTTGAATGGACATTTTCGGTACAAAGTTCTACAGGATCAGGCCCGGATCTTTTACGCATCGTTCGTCATCGGTAAAAAAAAAAAAAATCTTGAATAATCTCGAATAGCCGAACGTGTCCCTGTGGTGAACACAGCTTTTCGGTGGTTTTCATGTCAACCTATAGTCCGTAAATGATACGGATTTTTCCAAGTTTCAGAGTCATACGGACGTACAAATAAAGTCGGATATTCAGGGTTTGGTCTGTAATAAACTATTTCTGCAGCGCGGCTCCACTTTGAAACCATGAACCATTGAAGCAATGCTTCGATCCAGTAACTCGTTGGTTCTTTGATTCATTGCGCTGCAGAAATGGCAAGCCGCTTCTTAACCCCTCGCAAAGCCATTAAAATATCGTCAGGCACTTTTGTGTGGATTAAAGTCACTAACTGGGACTCTTGTCTTGTTGCTGTCAAGAAACGAGAATCGTCCTCCGTTCCGTTCACACAGCTCGAAACGCTGCGCGGCTGAGACAGTCCGGTCGGAATTAATAACTTCAAAATGAATCGCCGCTTTAAATAAAATGACACCTCTTTCCAAATGTAATACAGACAAGAAACTACAATCGACTAAAACGTTTTTTTTTCCTCCAAAAATGAAACGTGCTGTATTTTCTTTTCAAATTACATCCTGAAGTGAAGCACATCAGCTCTAAGCTCAGCTCAGATATATGGAAACACATTCATGCCAATAATGTCTGAAAGGAAATGCTTTTGACAAAAACTACAGATTTTGTTTATTCCTATTTATGTCCAGAGATCAAGGATTCACCAAGTAGAGTTAATTATGTACAAAGTTTAAGGATCCAGTGACCAAATTCATATTTATTTACTTTAAGACTCAATAAAATGTTCAATTTCAATTCAGTTTAATCAGCTTATAAAGTGCCAAATCACAACAAAATCTAAATATACTAAAACAAATACATCACAATTGTACACATATCAAATTGTGGTATGTGTACAATTGTGACGTATTTGTTTTAGTACATTTAGTCATGGACATGAATATTGTTATTTTGATATGAAACAGGATAACAAATGACCTGCCAGTGGTTTTATATTTGATTTCATTAGTGTGTTTCAGTTGAAATTTACATTTTCAAATTTATGCAATGTTCATTTACATTTTCAAATAAAACTGTGCTTTTAAGCGGCTTTTGAATTCATTTTGGGTTTCACATATACCATGTGATTAATCATGATTAATCACAGAAAGTCATTGAGTTAATGCGATTAAGATTTTTTATGTTTGCCCAGCATAAAAAAAAAATATATATATATATATATATATATAAAACATTTCACCTGACTTGTCAATATGATAAGACTAGTTAAAGTGTTGAATATTCCATCCACAGATATAAATAGGACAGTCAGAAAACACAACACAGTGAAATTACAAATTCTGCCATGAAATGTAAATGACAATGAAATAAATACCTCTCTCTCTCTCTGTCTCTCGCTCACTAAGTTGTCTAATTTGCACATGCTGAATTTGTCTTAAATATCCAGAGAAATACGTAAGACAGCAATAACACCTTTATTTAAAATGAGGCATTCAGTGCATTATTAAACGCCCCATGAAAACACCAATAAAATGTTTCATGTTCCTGCTACAGGTAAAGAAATCATTATCAGCAGCAGTAACAACAGCACATTTAATTGCCCCTTACATTTATGCAGCACTGGCACAGTAATAAAGCAGAATGTTGAATGAAGAACATTAAGAACTCTAATATCTTGAAGTTTATACATTTGCAGCTGTCCAATAAAAGGAGGTATCCGATCACCATAGCAACTTACTGGGAGGCTAGAATACTGCGGCTGCAGCACGAGTCAGAATGTATATCCATCAGGCTGGTAATCCCATACAATTTAATAATATCATCCTTTAACAGTGCAACTTGAGAAAATACCCTCTCATCATGAACACTGGATGTTGGCAGACAAAACAATCTGGTGGCACCAAGTGCCAATTCTTGAAAACATGGATTTCCGCCTGCCTCTCTGAATGTTTCACTTTCTAGTCGTGACCCGATACTGCAATATTCCCGTTTTGAGGCATCTTGTGAGCCAAAGTCAGTCCACATTTTTTTAAAAACCAGGATCTGTCTCCCATTTGTTACAGTGAAACCCTAGGCCCTATCGTCTCCTGGGTGAAAAGCAATGCAGAGCGCAGTCCAAGTGTCATTTCTCATGTACATCCAATGCAGTGGTTCCCCTATGAACTACTTTTGGTCCTATATAACACCAAACATGGTTCCTTTATGGTTACAAGCCAAAGAGTCACTTTTAGGGATATCTAGCACATTTGTTTTTTTTTTTGTGGGTGGTTTTATCCAGGATCTCCTACCATGCCTTTTGTTTTTATATGATAGCATCCAAACTGCTTCATAAAAATACATTATACCATGACAGGGATGCAACAATATAAGTGAAGGTATAGTTAATGCATTTTTTTCCTTGCAGCTATATGAGTTTGTTTTACTAAAGATTAGAATCCCACATCATCTTTTGGATGCTCTTATTTTTGCTCTCAGTAGCCACACCAAATGTGGGTCAGCATGTTTATTTTGGGACATTTACAGCATATGACTTTCCTTTCACATCTCCAGATATGCCCTATTTTCTGAAGGATAAACCACTTTTTTTCTTTTTTCTTCTTTTTTGCTAATTTGGGAGGTTCAGTGCAACTTAAATACAGAAAAAAATCATGTTCATTCATAATAATAATAATAATAATAATAATAATAATAATAATGATTCATTAATTTTTATACATGCTTACTACAATTAAGGATCACAGGGGGCTTGAGCCTATATCAGCAGTCATAGGGCGTGAGGTTGGGTACACCCTGGACAGGACACTTCTTCTTAAAGAGGTGATTTTTGATAGGTGCGATTTATATACAAGAAAATGTGGTAGGCCTTTGTTTTTGCCTACTGCCTACTGCTTCAAAGCCTTCACTGGAATGAATATTTTTTAAATGCTTCAGTTGGACCATCTGTGATCCTCAGACTAAATCTCACTGTCAGTCCAGCAGTAGCTGCATTGTATTTGTTCATCACTCAGACATTGGGAACTGCAGTGCTCATATTCTGGTAGAAATGGTACTAAAATATCCATGAGTTAGAGAGTCACAGTAGAAACTGGCCTTTCAACATGGGACGGGATGGAGCATCAATAATATATTATCAGTCATCAGTGTTGCATATTAGATGGAGGATTGGAGACAGCCTACACTACTGAGGTGATTACCATCCGTAACTCTTCCCTGCTCTTTTCACAGGACCAAGAGTGGAAATATGATTTTCTTGGGCAATGCACAGAAAGATTTGGGAATTTAAAATTCTTGTCTTTTCTGTCAATAAGCTAAAATCTTTAAAAGGTTTCACTTTGGTGATTTTGTTCCGGAGGAAAAAAAAAAAAAAGAGTGTGATACTGGAAGCATCTGTTAATAAGCAGCACAGTTGGCGTGAATCGTTGCTTTGAAAAAAAAAAAAACAGCATGCCAGTTTGAGGTATTCTCACAGGACCGAGGTGGAGAACCTCTTGAATTTTTGCTCATCACTGCACCACAAAAATATCCAGACATAATTAGCACCGTCTCAGCAGAAGATGCTCACAGCTTAATCGTGAGAGCGAAAGAGGGAACGGAAATAGAAAACCTGTTGTGCCGAAATGTAAATAGTCTCATCATCTGATGTTTCAGGTGATGTCAGGTCTCTGCAAAAAGAGGCTATATTTGAACAAATTCCAGTGTGAATAACATATGATCTGACATATTGAACTCAGACTGTGTTTATAGATTATAAAACCTCCAATGACATCACACATAGGTTTTCTAAATCTCAGATGGAATGTTTCCAAATGTTGGCATCTTAGGCTAAGTCCCGAACAACCCATAAATGAATAAAGAGGTGGGGCATGGGTAAAACCAGTGTGAACCTGGTCAAGATTAATGAAGACAAAACACTCCCCCATCTCAGAGTTAACAAACATGCTAAAGATTTCAAATTAATCCTCTGGGAACTAAGGGCATTTTCCTGATACTTTTAAGAAATTATATTTTAGTATAATGCCCAAGTGTTGCACATCAAAATGTTCAGAACAAGCTCAACTTTCTGAATGAGAGACATATTTACTGAAGTAAAGGATATAATTTGGCTCTAAATCTGAAAATATGAAATTCTTCAAATGTCTAGTAAATATACATGATTATTGATGCGAATGATCTGTTTTGGTGTTACACATGGGTTTACCAAAGTCTTCAGATCACAAAAGTAGCGTTGTTTTGTTGTCTTTCAGCTGTACCTGTCTGTTCATGGGTATGACAGTGGATCCAGTACAGAGCAACACTGAGATTTAGCATAGGTCTTATGTCAGAGACCCTTCCTGACACAACTCTGGTTTAACCTGGAGAAACAGACACAGGCCTTGGCATTTCTAAGAGGTCTCTCATGCAAGTACTAACCAGGAACCCACTCTGCTTAGCTTCTGAGATCTGACAGGATCAGGCGTACACACAGCAGACTGGTTGTGGTCAGTTCACAAAAGTAGTGTAATATATGCAATATATAATGCAATATAATATATCCATCCATCCATCCACCATCCAAATTCTATATCCACTTACTCCAATTAAGGGTCATGTGGGGTTGGAACCTATCCCAAAAGTCATGGGGCATGAGGTAGGGTACACCCTGGACAGGACACTAGTCTATCACAGGACAACATATAGATAGACAAACACATTCACACCAGCACACTAGGGCTGTGCAATTAACCGAATTTCGATCGCGATATCGATATTTGTATCAAACGATCTCCAAGCTCGTATAATTGAGTGAAACGATTTAAGGGCCTTTCATCAGGCCAATCCGTCAACGTGTCCCAAGACGCATGACGTCAGACGCATCGCTTCGGAAGTGGCAAGGGGGCGGGATTGCTATGTCACACTCTGGCTGTTTCCACAACCTGAAAAAAGTTCAGCGATCGCCTTCTTGAATTTGCGTCACCTGAACCACAAAAAAGCTTTAAAAAACAGCAGTAGAACGATTCTCCCATCACCCTGCTGGGAGAAGCTTTTTTTCAGCTACTTTTCGGAGTGACGCCGACCGAGGGAGGACTGACGACTTGGTGGGATATCGATCGAACCGCGACAGCGAGCCAATCCGCACAGAGAAGCCGGCTTTCAGGCATCATTCAGAAAAAAATATAGAAAAATAATATATAATATGATATTTTTAATATTTATTTTATTCATTTTATGTTTTATACAGGTAAGGTACAGTACATTTTCAATTTGGAGGTTTTGTGCACATTGTCTATAACAATTTTTTTTTTTAGAGTGAGACAAATGCTGAATAAATGCATTGTGTAACTAAAAAAAAATAATCGTTTGAATAATCGTGATTTCAGTATTTACCTAAATAATTGTGATACTGATTTTTTCCATAATCGAGCAGCCCTACAGCACACACAACTAGGGTCAATTTAAAGTTTTCAATTCACCTAATATGAAAGTCCTTGGATGTGGGAGGAAGCCAGAGCACCCAGAGAGACCCACGCAAAGACAGGGAGAACATGTTAACTCCACACAGAAAGGCCCCAGGTGGGAATTGAACCCATTCTTACTGTGAGGCAACAGTGGCAACCACTAAGTCACCGTGCTGCCAAAATAATTTATAAAAAAGTTTAATATAAAATATGCGCTATGCAGTGCAGCAATGCCACCTGCTTGGAGTTGCATGGCAGGGATCTGGACCATCCCAAAACAATATATATTTGCAAACAAATGCCACTCAACTGTCTATTGCCAGCTGCTCTTGTCATATATTTTCTGTTTGGATGAATAAAATCATTTGTGATGAAGTCTGATGCTAAAAAAATGTCCATTGCTGCCTTGATTTAAAAAAAATACTGCACCAGTGCTGAAGAAAACATTTCCTCCATGTGTTTTCCCATGATAATTTTCTTTGTCTATGAGTCTAAATAGAAAGTAGAAAAGTGCTTCACTCTAACAGAATGGTAAAAACTGTTCTGTTAGAGTTTACAAGCGTTTATGCGTACGTTTGAATAAGGCTCTGCCACTAACAGATGCTGCAGCCAGAGTGGTACCTCTCACAGCAGGCAGAGCGACCGATAGTGACCCCCGTGGGCTTGTATGGGTATTGATTCCATTTCAAGCAGCCATTTAAGGAACTGAAAGACTGAGCGCTTCCATGTTGCCTTCATTTCTCCAGCACTGTAGGTTGCCGCTTGGTTGAACTACTATCTGCCAAATATGGCAATTGATTCTTAATTATGAAAGACAGCAGCAATTTTCCATCATTTCAAATTGGAGGGGAAAAGCAGCCTTGTTTGTCTGACACAAATCTTAAATCTGAGCATTTAAACAATCTTTCCTCCACTTGACAAAGAAAATGTACTTTAAGTGTTTGGTATCATTAACGATGAACAGCATTTTGGCACTAAAGTGTCTAAACCTTAAGACTTTTTGTACTGTGAAAAATGCAGGTTGGGAGCATCTATTCATGAGGGCAGACGGTGACATTCAGCATCAGACATATGTGGGCGTTTTTGGCAAAGCTTTGAATTCAGACATAAAAGAGAAAGCTTCATGTAAGAAATGCTGGATAAAGAACTTGTTTGATCTTGTGATCCATTCATCCTGTTGATGCATTATTTGGAGAAATTAAACCATATTTTTCCACTTCAAGGTTTTGTTCCTTGTGAAATATACATTTTTTTTAATTCTGAGTTATATAAGCGGCTCACTTTGTGAGGTGTACAGTATAAACTGGATGAATAAAGTATGGCTGAGCAGCAATGTGCCTAACAGACTCTCAAGGAAGTGTGTCTTCTACCTTTATGTATAGACGTCCTTTATATGGACTCACGGATGAAACGCTGTACAATCGATCTGTGCACTTGAAAAGTTTTGTGTACGTGGGTGGTTTTCTGCACAGCCCTCTGCAGCTAAACTCACAACAGGCCCAGAGGAAGGAATTAGTGCTGTGGCTGGTGGCTGCCATTAACACCTTAAATGCAGGCTGTTTTATAAAGACACAACAGGCTACTACAATGAATGGCTCCCATTAAACAGAACTCATAAACTGAGCCTGTTTGAATGTTTATGACTATGGGGAGCTTGAGGAAGGATATGACAAGCTTGTTCCACAGTGCCCTCTCTGATGCCCTTAACCCCTCTGGCAAATAGTTTTATGGATGAACGCTTATCCATATTGCAATGAGTTGAACAATGCGATTTCACTGTTGATTACCTTGTGTGATCATGTGTGATTGGTTTAGTGTTAGATAAATGTAGGAGACAGCCAAACGGAATGATAAGTACACACGAACCCTGCGCCATATCGGAGCAAACAATGGCTGGATTATGGCACCAAGAATCACGGGATAAGATAAGAATCAGTTCAGGCTAATTTTAATAAAACCACCAAACAAGTTTTCCGGGTGCATCTTGCAAAGGTCAGTGTGTGATGTTATTGGACGGGAATCTCAAGTTGTCTTGGCGCAGAGTTTGACTTCTGCCGATGAGCTAGATGGAGCATGTAATTTTCTAGGATTATTATGATACCAATCTGTTTCCTTTAATCTCCAAGTAATTTAAACCCAAAATGGATCTGCATGTCTAAATGGACTTTTTTTTTAGTCCAATATCAGATGTATTACCTCAGTCAAGCTCTTCAGAACAACTGTAAGTCAATGACATTTTCGGCGGCATTGCATTTCTTCCTCTATTGTGAAAGGCTTGTTCTTTTTTTAGTGTTTCAGGAATAAGGATGCTACAGTTCTTCTCTTGCAAGAGACAGTCCAGATCGTGATACATAAAGCCTCAGACTGCACATGAGCACCAATCCAAAACAACTTGTCATGGAAGCATATTTACTCCTCAGTTCAGACATTTTTCACACGTAACTATGCCCTTGGCAGATACAGAGTCCTCTTGGGCTGAAAGAAGAGTAGTCTGGCTCACCTCTTCTGCCCCGGAGAAGCAGAGAGACAGACAAAGGCAGCGAGAGAGAGAAGTGAGCGTACAGAGAATGTAAGGAGACATGAAGCGGGGAGAGGGAAAGGGATAGGGTGGATAATAGTGCGTGGAAGCAAAGATGGCAGGTAGAAGGAGGAATATGATTGACACTGGGAGGACAGTGAAGTCATAACAGAGTTCAGTCAGGGTGGACTTTGAGACACAGTTTTATCTCGACCGCTCTGTAGCTACAACCTCAGAGTAACTTGGTGCAGGAAACACTGTCCAATGCAATATTTTAATCAAGGCTTTGAACCAGATCAGGGATCCAGATGTGATGAAGATGACTTGCTGAAGTTTACACTGAGCATCAGAATGGTGAAGAAAGGGGATTTAAGTGACTTTGACTGTGGCATGGTTGTTGGGTGCCAGACGGGCTGGTCTGAATATTTCAGACACTACTGATTTACTGGGACTTTCACTCACAGGAATTTCTAGGGTTGTTGATGGGGAGGTGATGGTCTAGTGGTTAAAGCATTGGACTTGAGACCAGAGGATCCTTGGTTCAAATCCCAGCCTGACTGGAAAATCACTAAGGGCCCTTGAGCAAGGTTCTTAATCCCCTAGTTGCTCCCAGTGTGTAGTGAGTACCTTGTATGGCAGCACCCTTGCATCGAGGTGAATGTGAGGCATCTCTGTAAAGCACTTTAAGCATCTGATGCAGATTGAAAAGTGTTACATAAATGCAGTCCATTTATGTCAGAGGAGAATGGGCAGGCTGGTGAATGGGCATGATGCTATTTTGTCAACATCGACCAACATCTCTAATGACTGTTTTCCAACCCCTTCGTGAATCTATTACTGTCATGTTTTGGCCCCTGTGTCATGTTTTTCCCCTGTCCTCATCTTTGCCACTTTTTTTGATTCTCAGTTTTGATTTTCTATTTGGTATTCCGTAGTTTCTGTTTTGGTTTTCTGTTTATTATGCATGTTCAGTTATCATACTTTAGTCTGGTCTCACTGTTTATTTTAGATTTAATAGGTGTTCTATTTTGTGGTAGTTCTCTTCAGCTGTGATTTTCCGTTTTCTATCACTAGTCGTATCCCCCTGTTATCACTTTAGTCCTGCCCTGATTAATCTCTGTATTTAAGTCCCATGTTTTCCTCTGTTCACTCCTCGTCATTGTGCTCCATGCCTTGTGCTCTTGCCCTCGTTCTAAGCCTTCCTTGTGTTGTTTCTGCTCTGCTCTTCTGCTCTTTTCTGTACTCAACTCTCACCCATTTTTTGACCACGTCCTCAGCCTGCGCCAGTGAACCTGCTTCTCCGTGTCTGATCCTCACTCGTTGTTTGACCACGTCCCCGTTTCTCGATCTGTACCTCAACCTGTACTGATTGGACAAAGCCTTTTTCTTAACCCACATCTTAGTCATGCATTTGTGTCCATCTGCCAGCTGTGCCTCGCCACCTCAGTTCATGACAATAACACAAAGAATTAAGGCAGAAGGGGGGACCCAGTACTAGCAAGGTGTATCTAATAAAGAAGTCAGTGAGTGTATCTTTTTTAATGTTCTGGAACAGAAAAGTTTATTTTCTAAAGTGCTAACCAGGTTTCTGTCAGGGATTTGGCAGGGTCAGGGCGCTGAGCTCTTGTTTTCCTCCTTTCTGTTGCTTCTGGTCTGCTTCGGGTTTGATTTGTTAATATTTGTTTTCTTTGGGATTATTCGGTTATGTTTTTCTTGTTACTTTGTTTCTTGTTATTCTGTTGCCATTATCAGTTCCGTTCTAGTTTTGTTCTGTCAGATTATGTTTGCATATGATCATTAGTTTATCATCCATGTATTTTCTATTTTCTTATACTGGGGTTTTGCTTTCTGTTTTTCTTGTAGTTTGTTTTCTTCTTATAGTTCATTCATCACCTTGTTTCCTAGTCTAGTTCTGCTCTTGTATTTGTTTCCAATCAGTTCTCATGTCTAGTCTGCTTCTAGCCATAGAATGTTCTGTTCATAGTTCCCTGGTTCTCCTCACGCCCCTCTGAGTTCTGTTTCACGCCACACCCTGCACCTGCCTTCATGTCTTCATCTCTCACTTACATCTGATTATGTTCTCTCTGCACCTGTCATGTGTCCCTGTCTCTCACTTTAATTCTGTCTGCTTTGTATTTCCTTTCTCTCACGCTCTGTGCACCTGTTCACATATCTTTGACTTTTCTCCACTCCACCTTGTACTCTCTTCCCTCACTGTCTTGCACACATAGTATCTTTGTTCATTAACCACGCCCCCTTTCTGGATCCTTCCTCACGTGCATCTTGTTAACACCACCTGTTCCTAATTTGTCCAACATGCATATAAACCCTCACAGTCTCACAGGCCCTCGCCAGATTTTTGTCGCTTCCAGCACACTCTCAGCCTTTGTTGTTCTCTGTCCTGATTAGTCTTGCTGTGTACCAGTTCCTTGCTCTGTGTTTTTTGACTGCCTTTTGCCTCAGCCTATATGCCAGTGTTTGCCCGTGCCCTCAGACCCCTGCCTGGAGATGACTGTGTATTTGCCTCACCATGCTTGTGCCTCTGCTCCCGTTTTTGACAACCTGTGTACCGAACCTCTGCCCAAAATAAACATGACGACTTGTACCTCAAAGCCTGGTTTGGGAGTTTGTATTGTGGGTCCACCGCTCCTGGGGTCTGGCAGCCGCCCGCCTTGACAGTTTCTTATTCTGTTATTACAAATGAATACATGTTTTACTTCCAATACTGAACACTGACTTTACTTCATGTCAACTTCATCAATGTTTGATGGACAGGGTAAAGAGAAATAATGTGCACAGTAAATTTTTGCAGAGTAAAATATACTCTGCCGGATAACATCTGTTCCCCGTCCAAACAGAGTAAAATCAGTTCTATCACAGGGTAAAATCAACTCTATCACCCTGTGAATGACTGTTATTGGAGTTGAAAAATGTGATTTGCCAAGACAGTAGAGCTGATTCACTCTACAATAGAGTGTATTTAACTCTATTTGGACTGGGACCAAATGTTATCCCAGCAGGGTATATTTACTCTGCAAAATTTATTGTGTAGAAGGAGTTAGCCTTAAGCCCCCGTCACACATAGCAAGAATGTGGAGGAACCATTCCAACAATACTGCCATAATCTAACGTAGTTGGGAGGAAAAGAGACGTGGCCAGCCGTGGGTCCGAATGCAACCTGGACTGCTTCATGCACACCTGCAGGATGCAGCCCAAACCTATTTCAGACAACAGTCAGATTACACAGACTGCTTTCAGACGCGCACCGATATTGGGGCTGTCACTCATCTCACTCACCCCCGCAATCAAATCTCCGCTCGTCCTCACATTCCCAGCGCTAAATTGACCTCTCATCAGTGTGTCTCACTTGGACTGAGTGCGCGCGTTACGTACGTAGAACAGGTGATTTGAGTGATGACTGTGTGGTCCACTCAGCTGCGTGCATGTGTTCACAATGGCTGAACGAGCCGCATGGTCTGTGTGTGTAGAACAGGTGATCAAAGCAGTGTGTGAGTGTGTGGCTGAAATGTTCGGGTCAGCTGCGTGTATATATGTCATAAATGGTGTACCAGCCACTCCCACTGCAAGCTGTCCACCAGAGGGCGCACAAACAGGCTGACAGCTGTCAGTGATCGCCTGCTGTTAGTCTGGTGAAAATCCCTTTAGGTGTTTGGTCAGTATGTACTTGCATTGCTAGATTTATTCGTCCGGCTGGACACTGAAATGCTGTTGAACTGTGCTGGCAGTGTGCCAACTTCCTGCATGTATTGGCAACATTCAGATGCAGCCAGTGGACTTTCTCTTTTCTCTTTTTTTAAACTCATTTTGTTGTCATTTTTCATGATATGTATCTTAACACAACTGTAGTGGATTATCGTTGTGGGATGGCGCTTCACATGGGATTTATTCATACCAGAGGTGGATTATGTATTTGTCATTTGATCGACATTGCCAGCACACAGTGCAGCCGGGTGAAAGGGACTTGACCAGCTGTCTGCGCTGCACTTTGGAACATGATGGTACGGAGGGGTGAGTTACATGTTTATTTATGTTGTCATGTGCTGGCCAAACATTTCCACATTATACCTGCTACAGACGTAAGAGGTGAACATGTAATAATACGTGCGTTACAGTGTAACATCCTGTTCAGCTGAGTTGTGGTGCTACACCGAGCCTCTGACGCATGCACAGTGCCACATACATGTTATTACATAACATTTCCTTCGGCTTCCCTGGCCAGGGTCCAGTGAAAGTGGACAAACGTGGCACAGCGTGTCGGCAGGCTTTGCTGTGACCGATTGATCTCAGAACGCAAACTGGACAAATGTGGCACAGCGTGTCGGCAGGCTTTGCTGTGACCGATTGATCTCAGAACGCAATCAACCCACGAACAGATCGTTTCAGATGCTGTATTGATGCTGTCAGAATATGAAAATTGCAATCAGAATGGTCTTCAGATTATACATGGGCTACTGTCGGATAGGTGTCCCATCTGGATGGCGCCCGGAGAGTTTGAACATGTGCATCACACTCTGGGCTGCCAGCCGATTTGACCACCTGTGTCGACTTCTGCAGATGGCTGTCCAGAAACGTTTTGGAACTGAAATCCGACCACTTTTCGGAATATGCGCTAATTCCTAAGTCTGATACCACTCTACGTGAGTCCGGCTATGTGTGACAGGGGTATTAAAATAACAAACCATGCTTGACACAACTGATAAAAAAAAAAAAAACCTGCAGTAAAACTGCATATGGGTGATTCTTAGACTACGGGCACTTATTATGTCCTTTGATCATATTGTATGAAAACAGAAAAAAGGGGAAATTTCACACTTTTATAGTTATCTTACAATGAAAGTGTGTTAAGAAATTGTTCTAGTAGTCTATGATGACCTTTTTCACCTTTTTCAGCATCATTATATGCAAATATTGCCGTTTTGTGCTTGTTGATCTTCAATGATAAAATGAATGGTAAAGAAAACATTTTTTTTCTAATGTTTTAAAATATCTCTGAATAAAATATCAGTAAAATAATCAAAACATAATTGGGGTATTCAATGTCATACAACTGTTGTGATTTTTTTTAAACAAAATGTAGTTGTCCCACACTATTGCCGTAATTTCCACCACAACACTAATGTCCCTTTAAACAGTTTGTATGAAAGATTGTTTGGGTAGTTTCTATGGAGATAAACAGTGACATCAGAGCACATGTATATAGCGCCAAATCACAACAAAGAGTTGCCCCAAGGTGCTTTATATTGTAAGGCAATGGTGTGGTGGAAATTACATTTACAAGGCCAATAGTGCCCGTAGTTAAAGAATCACCCATATATGGATTCAGGTGGACCAATGAATTTTGTCCGTTATCTCTGAAATCCGTTATGCCTATAAGATGGACGAAATCCATTAATGTATGTAATGGCTTAGTTACAGTCAGGAGGCACCGAACAATCTATGGGAATCCCAGGACCAATTAGATTATGTATTTCTTTCATTTAAACACTTGATCTTGAATAGGGACTGATGGCTGGGTCAAATCTTTGTGTCTGCCTTAAATAAGCACCGGAAATTATATGTATTATGTGTGCATGTTCTCCGCGTGTTTGTGTGGGGTTCCTCCGGGTGCACCGGTTTCGTCCCACATTTAAAAACATGTAGGTTAGGTGGATTGGAAACTTTATAATTGTCCAGGTCTCCCTTCCAAAATAGGTCTTGATCTCAATGGCACTAACCTGGTTAAATAAAGGTAAAAAAGGGTAACATTTTATAGTAACTGCATGCTATAAAGCATTAGTAAAGCATTTCTAAAGTGTAAGTAAATGCTTAAGTAACTACTTGTAAAACATTTACAAAGCTTTCATTTTTTATAGTTACTCATTAAGAACATATAGATGGCTTAATAATTATTAATAACAAAATATGCAATGTCTTTATTAAACATTTATAAATGAATTCTCTATAAACCATTTGATAAGTCATTAATGGTTCATCATTTACAAATGTAAAATCAGACACTATTCATTAGTGATAAAAAAAACTTTACAAATCATATTATTATTGTCTTTGTATCAGTTATGACATTTTTAAAGATTGCATTAACTACTTACCCTTATTCCTCAATACATTATGTATCATTTGTTAATAATGTACAAAGCTCAAGTCTCTTTACCCATCACTATAAGTATGCAGCTTTAAAGACTTTATCTATGTACGAATTTGTTTTATAACTCATTTGTATATGCTTATTATATAATTGTAATCACAGTCTCAAACAGGTGATCAATTCACTTTTATATGTCCATTTATAAATGCTTATCAAGGGGTTAGTAAACTTAAAAATACTACTTTAAAGCCTTTATAAGCTGTTAGTAAATATTTGGTGTGAGCCTAACTAAAGTGTTGCTTAAATTTGCATTATAACTAATTAAAAATTAAAATTAAGAAATTTAATAAAATAAACTAAAAATAAAAATAAAAAAAAAGATGCCACTGTGAAAAAGCTCAATATAAGGACCTCCTTAACCGGAGGTACAGTATCTGAGAGAGCTAAAAAGGAAAAGAGGAAAGAATTAGAGAGCAGAGAGCAGGTAGCAGATAAAAGAACAGAAGCGGAATGTGATGAACAAATAATAGGTACAGAGAGAAGTCATTATTGTGGGATTCTTGAATGATTTATAGAGAATTAAAAAAAAATTATAAATGTTTTACAAAGACATTACATATTTTGTTATTAATAATTATTAAGCCATCTATTTATGTTCTTACCAATGAGTAGCTAATAAAAAAGAATGCTTTGTAAATGTTTACAAGTAGTTACTTAAGCATTTGCTTACACTTTTAAATGCTTTACTCATGCTTTATTGTGTGCAGTTAATATAAAATGTTTCCAAAAAAGTCTTCTGCAGAGTGTTACCTTAAAATCCTAAAGCCTGATTAATGCTTATATATTCTGATAGAAAGCTTTTTTAAATCACAATATACGAACACAACAGCAAAATTGGAAAAGTTGAATTTTTTTGTTGCAGTGAGCAGTGGTCAGTTCATTTACAGACTCTCCACTGCACTGTGGTTACAGTTGCAGAGCGTGTCAGTACATGTGTTTTGTGTGTGTGTGTGTGGTGCCACACGGATATGTTTCCGCCTTTGTGTCTGTGACAGTAGCTCAGTGGTAAGATGAATAAAAGCCTGTGGTACATAGCCAACTAATAAAGATAGATTGATCATATTTAAGATTGAAGCATTAATTAATTAATGGTAGGGCTTCCTTGAGCAGCCTGGTAGGAATGGGGTCTAAGAGACATGTTGATGGTTTGGAGGAAGTAACTAATGAAAATAATTCAGACAGAACAATCGGAGAGAAAGAGTCTAACCAAATACCGGCATCACTGAAAGCAGCCAAAGATAACGATACGTCTTTGGGATGGTTATGAGTAATTTTGAGAAAATGATTAATCCAACATGGCACAATCCGGTGGAAGTGGTAGTTTCGGCTGTATCCCTCTGCCATTGTACCGAAGTGAACTTCTTCAGTGAAACTAGATGAGTGTGCACGTGCAGAGGAGGGAGGGACAGAGGGGGGTGTTGAGCCTGGTGACGCAAGCAGGAAGAACTAGACATGAAGGCATCTGACTGTTTTTTTGAGATCGCACCTCGGGGCTTATACTGTTCGGAGTTTATTGATCCTACAGCTGCTACAGACATCTAATTATTTTTGTTCCTTTTTCTGAATACATAATGTATTGACTACTGTTCGGACAGACGGACCATTTCACCCAGTATAACAAAAAGTGTTTCTGAACAGAGTTACCTACCCTAGCTTTAATAAAGTTGAACGTCTACATGACAACAACATCTTGATTATCTAATTCTACTTTGAGGAGTTTATACAAAGGCAACTATGTACCGACCAGACTATACAACATCAATATATCAAAACCACTGTAGCGTAGTTCTGTTCTAGACCAAGGCTGAAGAGGGCATTGGGCCCAGATGAACATGTCACCACACTGAGGAGGATTGGTGAGTCATGTGGATGAGTGTAAGCATTGGAAGAACTGGGGAATGTAAATACAAGTGGGATGGTCTCATGCTATATCATGTCTGAATGTGATGCATGGAAATGTGTGCATGCTTCACTGGAATTTTGAACCCCAGAACTTGCTTGTGGGATATGGGGCATTTTGTAGAGGGTTGCAGATGCATAAGGGTTGATGTGAGAACTGAACAATATTATAATTCAATGACACTGTTGACTCTGCTGTGGAGTTTGTGTAGCAATCAAAATTCTTGGGGGTTCATGTCTCCGACAACCTGCCCTGGTCTCTGCACATATCCTCTCTGGTTAAAAAGGCCAACCAGCATCGACACTTTCTCCACAGGTTAAATAGTGACCATCTGAGCCCGGCTGTCCTCACCTCCTTCTATAGAGGAACAATAGAGAGTGTACTAACCAGTAGTATTCTGTGGCATGAAAATAGCAGCTTTCCAGACAGGAAGGCACTGGGGAGGGTTGTGAGGTCAACAGAGAAGATTACTGGGACCAGGCTGCCAGCCATTGGTGAACTGGCAGAACATCGCTCCTTTCCAGGGCAAGAAGGATAATCAGGGGCACTTTACAACTGTTTTCCCTCCTGCCCTCAGGTAGACAGTACTGTAGCCTGAGGTGCAAAACACAAAGACAGCTTTTACCCAACTGCCATAAGACAGTTTAAATACAAATCGATAAAAAGGCCTATGCAATATAGAATGTTGGCTATAGACCTCCTGGTTGTCCTTTTGGCCATCTTATTGTGAACACTGGAATATATGGTTGCCTAACTGCAACATTAAAATTATTGAATACTATTATGACAATTCTGTGTTGTGTTTTTTATATTTGTGAGTATGGCCAAATTAGTATCTGGTCTGCTTGAGGTTTCTTCCTGTAATCAAAACATTGGGGAGTTTTTTTTCTTACCACTGTCACTGATGCCTCACTGATGCATTTGCTGATGGGGTGGGTAAGGTATAAACCTTGCTGGTGTGTAGCACCTTGGGGGGCGGGGTTTGTTGTGATTTGGTGCTGGATAAAGACTGAAATGAAATCCAACTGAATCCAAATGTCTTCAGTGTTGAGCAAAAACATTTGAAGTGTATTTCAAAAAGAAGCAGATTGCTCTTTGTTGCATGCAATGATTTTGGAATCTCAAAATAGCTTTTTCAAGAGGGTCGTTGGATTGTCGGTTGAACAAAGCAAAGCACCGTGCTTGATGAACTGCACAACATCCACTTTGTCTGCATAATGTATTATTAATAAGGCAGACAATATGCATGCTAAAGATAAGAACAGGAAATTAGTGTGTTTCGTGCAGACGATGAAGCTGATAAAAGGAGGATGTTGTGGAGACAGCGGTGGTAAGTAGCACAAGAGGTTTGGATTATGTTGATGGACGCCTTGAATGGTTTTGAGACAAAATGCTGCACATATTCTGATATGTGGTATGAAGTACTTAAGTTATCAATAAAGATAGTTTAATAAGAGGCAATCAAATATTTCCCTTTCCCTGTTTCCCAAAACTCATTATGTTAGTCCTTGTGGCATCCCTTATGTGAAAGAGAAAAATCTCAATTGTACGAGTGTAGAGGCATTATATCACTCAACTGGGTGAAATAAATTCCCTCCTTTCATGACTGAATCCTCTTTATTGGATTGGCTTAAAGAAGAAAAACAAACCCAAGTGAAAAAAAAAAAAATGGAATCTTGACTTTTTGTATTGCAGCGTGCAGCTGTGGCTCTCCTAAATGACAGATTGAGGATTATGCATGTGAAAAACAACGGATAACACAAAAGAGAGGTGGTAATAGTCGTGGAGTGTTCTTTATGGCCTCTAGACAGTTTGACAGGAAATGCTCCAGATAAACAAATGAGCACATTTAGTTAGACTGATTCAGTTGTGCTGCTCCACAAAACTCCACGCCAGGTCACTCATGCCTCTTCAATGACGCCAAGAGCTACATTCGTCTGTCTGAATTCTATACTTGAGGACATGTTTTTTGTTTGTTTGTTTGTTAGTTTTTATTAATTTACTCAACAATAATACCAGGCAAATTTCTTCTTGTAATAAGAATTAAGATTTGATTTCTTATATCACACACACACACACACACATACATATATATATATATATATATATATATAATATATATATATATATATATATATATATATATATATATATAATTATATATATATACAGGTTCAGTTACAAGTCGAGGGGGTAGATATTGAAAGGGTACATGAAAATAAGTTTCTGGGGGTGATAATAGATGATAAGATAAACTGGAAGACTCATATAAAACATATACAAAGTAAACTGTCAAGAAGCATTTCAGTTCTAAACAAAGCAAAACACATTCTGGACCACAACTCACTCCGCATTCTTTACTGCTCACTGGTTTTACCATATTTACAGTACTGTGCAGAGGTATGGGTAATACTTATAAAGGTACAACACAATCACTATCAGTAATGCAGAAAAGAGCTATAAGAATTATTCATAATACTGGCTATAGAGATCATACAAATCCACTATTTTTACAATCCAAATTCTTAAAATTCACAGACTTGGTTCATTTTCAAACAGTACAAATTGTGTATAAAGCAATAAACAATTTACTTCCAGCAAATATTAAAAATATGTTTTTTAACAGATCAGGGGATTACAGTCTGAAGGGGAAATTTAATTTAAAGCATCAGTGGGCACGAACAACATTAAAAGGTTTCTGTATTTCTGTCTGGGGTGAGGATGTGGAACAGATTGGGAGTGGGGCTCAAGCAATGTCCAAGCATGAACCAGTTCAAACAGCGGTACAAAAATATTTTTTTTTGGGTATAGGGAGGAGGAAGGGTAATGAGGGTTAGGGTGTTTTGTTTCGGCTTGTAAATATATAGTATTTTGTATGTAAGTAGGTATGTGTAGGTGTATATTTATGTTTGTGTATATAATGTGTATATGTATATGTGTATATGTGTATGTATATGTGTATGTATGTTGATGTGTATGTATATATATGTGTATGTGTATATATATGTATTTAATATATATATATTGATATCGGTTTAGGTGTGTAGGAATCTATGTGTATATGTGGCAAAGGGGTATTACTGGTTGTGGGGAAGAAGGGGTAGGGATAAATAAGCTGATGCTTCACCCTACCCCTTTTCGGACATGTTGGGTACACAGTAGGAACTTTTTGTTGTTGTCTTTACTGATCTATCTTGTAATTGTTGTATCAAATGTTCGAAATAAACAGTTTTCATTCATTCATTCCATGAACACTCCTGGCCAGTAGATGGCAGTAGTGGCCTTAAAAAATGTCAAAATTCCAGATAATCCATGTCTGCTACATTTAAGATGCGTGGAATTTAACAAACGCAAATACACTAACATCTATAAACCCAGAGAATATATTCACGAGAGTTTTAGGCACTAGAGTTTAATGCTGTTATCTGTGGACCCTGAACAGTGTGTCTGAAATGCATTTGTCCTGTCGTGAACGTCTGAGATTACCTTATGCTACCCATAATGCATTGCTGCCTGGCACAGCATATGCTCACAAAACCTTAAAATTAGCACTTACTTTAAAACGAAAACATATATCTGATATTTCACTTTATAAACTTCAGACATAACAGTAATTTTAAATAACTTGTCTAAAATGAGTGGTTAAATTTGAACCATAAGTTAAACATGTATGCCTCTGGATGACTTGGTGACATTGCGATTATATTAGATGGTTGTTAAAGGAAATTACTTTTTTTTTGGTCACCAGTTCTCCTTTGCTTACAGACAATAGAGTGGTTTCTGACTGCAGAGGGTAGAACAACATGCTTATTAGGAAACTTTAACATGTAGGTCTCAACAGCTTTAACAGTTTTAAAAGTTTTTCACTGGTCAGTTTAGTTAGTACGTTATTGGTCTAAACGTTATCGGGCGGTAATTCATCGGAAGATAATTAGTCTGATGATGGTTTTAATTTATCTAAAAAGATAATCCGATAATGAAAACAACATCTTCGATAATTATGTTATCGGATTATCGGAATATATATATATATATATAATATATTAGGCTGGGCAACGTAACGCGCTAGCGTTGCGTTAATTATTAGTCGGGGTGAGCTTATGCTGCTGCTTCCTGCTGATAGCTGAGTTCACACAGAAAACGAGGATCGAGAAAAGTACAGGCTATGCAATGCACAACAAAACGAAATGCAGAAAGACGCCGAACTTTGAATGGCCATTTTCGGTACAAGTTCTACAGGATCAGGCCCGGATCTTTTACGCATCGTTCGTCATCGGTAAAAAAAAAAAAAATCTTGAATAATCTCGAATAGCCGAACGTGTCCCTGTGGTGAACACAGCTTTTCGGTGGTTTTCATGTCAACCTATAGTCCGTAAATGATACGGATTTTTCCAAGTTTCAGAGTCATACGACGTAACAAATAAAGTCGGATATCAGGGTTTGGTCTGTAATAAACTATTTCTGCAGCGCGGCTCCACTTTGAACCATGAACCATTGAAGCAATGCTTCGATCCAGTAACTCGTTGGTTCTTTGATTCATTGCGCTGCAGAAATGGCAAGCCGCTTCTTAACCCCTCGCAAAGCCATTAAAATATCGTCAGGCACTTTTGTGTGGATTAAAGTCACTAACTGGGACTCTTGTCTTGTTGCTGTCAAGAAACGAGAATCGTCCTCCGTTCCGTTCACACAGCTCGAAACGCTGCGCGGCTGAGACAGTCCGGTCGGAATTAATAACTTCAAAATGAATCGCCGCTTTAAATAAAATGACACCTCTTTCCAAATGTAATACAGACCAAGAAACTACAATCGACTAAAACGTTTTTTTTTCCTCCAAAAATGAACGTGCTGTATTTTCTTTTCAAATTACATCCTGAAGTGAAGCACATCAGCTCTAAGCTCAGCTCAGATATATGGAAACACATTCATGCCAATAATGTCTGAAAGGAAATGCTTTTGACAAAAACTACAGATTTTGTTTATTCCTATTTATGTCCAGAGATCAAGGATTCACCAAGTAGAGTAATTATGTACAAAGTTAAGGATCCAGTGACCAAATTCATATGTATTTACTTTAAGACTCAATAAAATGTTCAATTTCAATTCAGTTAATCAGCTTATAAAGTGCCAAATCACAACAAAATCTAAATATACTAAAACAAATACATCACAATTGTACACATATCAAATTGTGGTATGTGTACAATTGTGACGTATTTGTTTTAGTACATTTAGTCATGGACATGAATATTGTTATTTTGATATGAAACAGGATAACAAATGACCTGCCAGTGGTTTTATATTTGATTTCATTAGTGTGTTTCAGTTGAAATTTACATTTTCAAATTTATGCAATGTTCATTTACATTTTCAAATAAAACTGTGCTTTTAAGCGGCTTTTGAATTCATTTTTGGGTTTCACATATACCATGTGATTAATCATGATTAATCACAGAAAGTCATTGAGTTAATGCGATTAAGATTTTTTATGTTTGCCCAGCATAAAAAAAAAAATATATATATATATATATATATAAAACATTTCACCTGAGCTTGTCAATATGATAAGACTAGTTAAAGTGTTGAATATTCCATCCACAGATATAAATAGGACAGTCAGAAACACAACACAGTGAAATTACAAATTCTGCCATGAAATGTAAATGACAATGAAATAAATACCTCTCTCTCTCTCTGCTCTCGCTCACTAAGTTGTCTATTTGCACATGCGAATTGTCTTAAATATCCAGAGAAATACGTAAGACAGCAATAACACCTTTATTAAAATGAGGCATTCAGTGCATTATTAAACGCCCCATGAAAACACCAATAAAATGTTTCATGTTCCTGCTACAGGTAAAGAAATCATTATCAGCAGCAGTAACAACAGCACATTTAATTGCCCCTTACATTTATGCAGCACTGGCACAGTAATAAAGCAGAATGTTGAATGAAGAACATTAAGAACTCTAATATCTTGAAGTTTATACATTTGCAGCTGTCCAATAAAAGGAGGTATCCGATCACCATAGCAACTTACTGGGAGGCTAGAATACTGCGGCTGCAGCACGAGTCAGAATGTATATCCATCAGGCTGGTAATCCCATACAATTAATAATATCATCCTTTAACAGTGCAACTTGAGAAAATACCCTCTCATCATGAACACTGGATGTTGGCAGACAAAACAATCTGGTGGCACCAAGTGCCAATTCTTGAAAACATGGATTTCCGCCTGCCTCTCTGAATGTTTCACTTTCTAGTCGTGACCCGATACTGCAATATTCCCGTTTTGAGGCATCTTGTGAGCCAAAGTCAGTCCACATTTTTTTAAAAACCAGGATCTGTCTCCCATTTGTTACAGTGAAACCCTAGGCCCTATCGTCTCCTGGGTGAAAAGCAATGCAGAGCGCAGTCCAAGTGTCATTTCTCATGTACATCCAATGCAGTGGTTCCCCTATGAACTACTTTTGGTCCTATATAACACCAAACATGGTTCCTTTATGGTTACAAGCCAAAGAGTCACTTTTAGGGATATCTAGCACATTTGTTTTTTTTTTTGTGGGTGGTTTTATCCAGGATCTCCTACCATGCCTTTTGTTTTTATATGATAGCATCCAAACTGCTTCATAAAAATACATTATACCATGACAGGGATGCAACAATATAAGTGAAGGTATAGTTAATGCATTTTTTTCCTTGCAGCTATATGAGTTGTTTTACTAAAGATTAGAATCCCACATCATCTTTTGGATGCTCTTATTTTTGCTCTCAGTAGCCACACCAAATGTGGGTCAGCATGTTTATTTGGGACATTTACAGCATATGACTTTCCTTTCACATCTCCAGATATGCCCTATTTTCTGAAGGATAAACCACTTTTTTCTTTTTTCTTCTTTTTTGCTAATTTGGGAGGTTCAGTGCAACTTAAATACAGAAAAAAATCATGTTCATTCATAATAATAATAATAATAATAATAATAATAATAATAATGATTCATTAATTTTTATACATGCTTACTACAATTAAGGATCACAGGGGGCTTGAGCCTATATCAGCAGTCATAGGGCGTGAGGTTGGGTACACCCTGGACAGGACACTTCTTCTTAAAGAGGTGATTTTTGATAGGTGCGATTTATATACAAGAAAATGTGGTAGGCCTTTGTTTTTGCCTACTGCCTACTGCTTCAAAGCCTTCACTGGAATGAATATTTTTTAAATGCTTCAGTTGGACCATCTGTGATCCTCAGACTAAATCTCACTGTCAGTCCAGCAGTAGCTGCATTGTATTTGTTCATCACTCAGACATTGGGAACTGCAGTGCTCATATTCTGGTAGAAATGGTACTAAAATATCCATGAGTTAGAGAGTCACAGTAGAAACTGGCCTTTCAACATGGACGGGATGGAGCATCAATAATATATTATCAGTCATCAGTGTTGCATATTAGATGGAGGATTGGAGACAGCCTACACTACTGAGGTGATTACCATCCGTACTCTTCCCTGCTCTTTTCACAGGACCAAGAGTGGAAATATGATTTTCTTGGGCAATGCACAGAAAGATTTGGGAATTTAAAATTCTTGTCTTTTCTGTCAATAAGCTAAAATCTTTAAAAGGTTTCACTTTGGTGATTTTGTTCCGGAGGAAAAAAAAAAAAAAGAGTGTGATACTGGAAGCATCTGTTAATAAGCAGCACAGTTGGCGTGAATCGTTGCTTTGAAAAAAAAAAAACAGCATGCCAGTTTGAGGTATTCTCACAGGACCGAGGTGGAGAACCTCTTGAATTTTTGCTCATCACTGCACCACAAAAATATCCAGACATAATTAGCACCGTCTCAGCAGAAGATGCTCACAGCTTAATCGTGAGAGCGAAAGAGGGAACGGAAATAGAAAACCTGTTGTGCCGAAATGTAAATAGTCTCATCATCTGATGTTTCAGGTGATGTCAGGTCTCTGCAAAAAGAGGCTATATTTGAACAAATTCCAGTGTGAATAACATATGATCTGACATATTGAACTCAGACTGTGTTTATAGATTATAAAACCTCCAATGACATCACACATAGGTTTTCTAAATCTCAGATGGAATGTTTCCAAATGTTGGCATCTTAGGCTAAGTCCCGAACAACCCATAAATGAATAAAGAGGTGGGGCATGGGTAAAACCAGTGTGAACCTGGTCAAGATTAATGAAGACAAAACACTCCCCCATCTCAGAGTTAACAAACATGCTAAAGATTTCAAATTAATCCTCTGGGAACTAAGGGCATTTTCCTGATACTTTTAAGAAATTATATTTTAGTATAATGCCCAAGTGTTGCACATCAAAATGTTCAGAACAAGCTCAACTTTCTGAATGAGAGACATATTTACTGAAGTAAAGGATATAATTTGGCTCTAAATCTGAAAATATGAAATTCTTCAAATGTCTAGTAAATATACATGATTATTGATGCGAATGATCTGTTTTGGTGTTACACATGGGTTTACCAAAGTCTTCAGATCACAAAAGTAGCGTTGTTTTGTTGTCTTTCAGCTGTACCTGTCTGTTCATGGGTATGACAGTGGATCCAGTACAGAGCAACACTGAGATTTAGCATAGGTCTTATGTCAGAGACCCTTCCTGACACAACTCTGGTTTAACCTGGAGAAACAGACACAGGCCTTGGCATTTCTAAGAGGTCTCTCATGCAAGTACTAACCAGGAACCCACTCTGCTTAGCTTCTGAGATCTGACAGGATCAGGCGTACACACAGCAGACTGGTTGTGGTCAGTTCACAAAAGTAGTGTAATATATGCAATATATAATGCAATATAATATATCCATCCATCCATCCACCATCCAAATTCTATATCCACTTACTCCAATTAAGGGTCATGTGGGGTTGGAACCTATCCCAAAAGTCATGGGGCATGAGGTAGGGTACACCCTGGACAGGACACTAGTCTATCACAGGACAACATATAGATAGACAAACACATTCACACCAGCACACTAGGGCTGTGCAATTAACCGAATTTCGATCGCGATATCGATATTTGTATCAAACGATCTCCAAGCTCGTATAATTGAGTGAAACGATTTAAGGGCCTTTCATCAGGCCAATCCGTCAACGTGTCCCAAGACGCATGACGTCAGACGCATCGCTTCGGAAGTGGCAAGGGGGCGGGATTGCTATGTCACACTCTGGCTGTTTCCACAACCTGAAAAAAGTTCAGCGATCGCCTTCTTGAATTTGCGTCACCTGAACCACAAAAAAGCTTTAAAAAACAGCAGTAGAACGATTCTCCCATCACCCTGCTGGGAGAAGCTTTTTTCAGCTACTTTTCGGAGTGACGCCGACCGAGGGAGGACTGACGACTTGGTGGGATATCGATCGAACCGCGACAGCGAGCCAATCCGCACAGAGAAGCCGGCTTTCAGGCATCATTCAGAAAAAAATATAGAAAAATAATATATAATATGATATTTTTAATATTTATTTTATTCATTTTATGTTTTATACAGGTAAGGTACAGTACATTTTCAATTTGGAGGTTTTGTGCACATTGTCTATAACAATTTTTTTTTTAGAGTGAGACAAATGCTGAATAAATGCATTGTGTAACTAAAAAAAATAATCGTTTGAATAATCGTGATTTCAGTATTTACCTAAATAATTGTGATACTGATTTTTTCCATAATCGAGCAGCCCTACAGCACACACAACTAGGGTCAATTTAAAGTTTTCAATTCACCTAATATGAAAGTCCTTGGATGTGGGAGGAAGCCAGAGCACCCAGAGAGACCCACGCAAAGACAGGGAGAACATGTTAACTCCACACAGAAAGGCCCCAGGTGGGAATTGAACCCATTCTTACTGTGAGGCAACAGTGGCAACCACTAAGTCACCGTGCTGCCAAATAATTTATAAAAAAGTTTAATATAAAATATGCGCTATGCAGTGCAGCAATGCCACCTGCTTGGAGTTGCATGGCAGGGATCTGGACCATCCCAAAACAATATATATTTGCAAACAAATGCCACTCAACTGTCTATTGCCAGCTGCTCTTGTCATATATTTTCTGTTTGGATGAATAAAATCATTTGTGATGAAGTCTGATGCTAAAAAAATGTCCATTGCTGCCTTGATTTAAAAAAAATACTGCACCAGTGCTGAAGAAAACATTTCCTCCATGTGTTTTCCCATGATAATTTTCTTTGTCTATGAGTCTAAATAGAAAGTAGAAAAGTGCTTCACTCTAACAGAATGGTAAAAACTGTTCTGTTAGAGTTTACAAGCGTTTATGCGTACGTTTGAATAAGGCTCTGCCACTAACAGATGCTGCAGCCAGAGTGGTACCTCTCACAGCAGGCAGAGCGACCGATAGTGACCCCCGTGGGCTTGTATGGGTATTGATTCCATTTCAAGCAGCCATTTAAGGAACTGAAAGACTGAGCGCTTCCATGTTGCCTTCATTTCTCCAGCACTGTAGGTTGCCGCTTGGTTGAACTACTATCTGCCAAATATGGCAATTGATTCTTAATTATGAAAGACAGCAGCAATTTTCCATCATTTCAAATTGGAGGGGAAAAGCAGCCTTGTTTGTCTGACACAAATCTTAAATCTGAGCATTTAAACAATCTTTCCTCCACTTGACAAAGAAAATGTACTTTAAGTGTTTGGTATCATTAACGATGAACAGCATTTTGGCACTAAAGTGTCTAAACCTTAAGACTTTTTGTACTGTGAAAAATGCAGGTTGGGAGCATCTATTCATGAGGGCAGACGGTGACATTCAGCATCAGACATATGTGGGCGTTTTTGGCAAAGCTTTGAATTCAGACATAAAAGAGAAAGCTTCATGTAAGAAATGCTGGATAAAGAACTTGTTTGATCTTGTGATCCATTCATCCTGTTGATGCATTATTTGGAGAAATTAAACCATATTTTTCCACTTCAAGGTTTTGTTCCTTGTGAAATATACATTTTTTTTAATTCTGAGTTATATAAGCGGCTCACTTTGTGAGGTGTACAGTATAAACTGGATGAATAAAGTATGGCTGAGCAGCAATGTGCCTAACAGACTCTCAAGGAAGTGTGTCTTCTACCTTTATGTATAGACGTCCTTTATATGGACTCACGGATGAAACGCTGTACAATCGATCTGTGCACTTGAAAAGTTTTGTGTACGTGGGTGGTTTTCTGCACAGCCCTCTGCAGCTAAACTCACAACAGGCCCAGAGGAAGGAATTAAGTGCTGTGGCTGGTGGCTGCCATTAACACCTTAAATGCAGGCTGTTTTATAAAGACACAACAGGCTACTACAATGAATGGCTCCCATTAAACAGAACTCATAAACTGAGCCTGTTTGAATGTTTATGACTATGGGGAGCTTGAGGAAGGATATGACAAGCTTGTTCCACAGTGCCCTCTCTGATGCCCTTAACCCCTCTGGCAAATAGTTTTATGGATGAACGCTTATCCATATTGCAATGAGTTGAACAATGCGATTTCACTGTTGATTACCTTGTGTGATCATGTGTGATTGGTTTAGTGTTAGATAAATGTAGGAGACAGCCAAACGGAATGATAAGTACACACGAACCCTGCGCCATATCGGAGCAAACAATGGCTGGATTATGGCACCAAGAATCACGGGATAAGATAAGAATCAGTTCAGGCTAATTTTAATAAAACCACCAAACAAGTTTTCCGGGTGCATCTTGCAAAGGTCAGTGTGTGATGTTATTGGACGGGAATCTCAAGTTGTCTTGGCGCAGAGTTTGACTTCTGCCGATGAGCTAGATGGAGCATGTAATTTTCTAGGATTATTATGATACCAATCTGTTTCCTTTAATCTCCAAGTAATTTAAACCCAAAATGGATCTGCATGTCTAAATGGACTTTTTTTTTAGTCCAATATCAGATGTATTACCTCAGTCAAGCTCTTCAGAACAACTGTAAGTCAATGACATTTTCGGCGGCATTGCATTTCTTCCTCTATTGTGAAAGGCTTGTTCTTTTTTTAGTGTTTCAGGAATAAGGATGCTACAGTTCTTCTCTTGCAAGAGACAGTCCAGATCGTGATACATAAAGCCTCAGACTGCACATGAGCACCAATCCAAAACAACTTGTCATGGAAGCATATTTACTCCTCAGTTCAGACATTTTTCACACGTAACTATGCCCTTGGCAGATACAGAGTCCTCTTGGGCTGAAAGAAGAGTAGTCTGGCTCACCTCTTCTGCCCCGGAGAAGCAGAGAGACAGACAAAGGCAGCGAGAGAGAGAAGTGAGCGTACAGAGAATGTAAGGAGACATGAAGCGGGGAGAGGGAAAGGGATAGGGTGGATAATAGTGCGTGGAAGCAAAGATGGCAGGTAGAAGGAGGAATATGATTGACACTGGGAGGACAGTGAAGTCATAACAGAGTTCAGTCAGGGTGGACTTTGAGACACAGTTTTATCTCGACCGCTCTGTAGCTACAACCTCAGAGTAACTTGGTGCAGGAAACACTGTCCAATGCAATATTTTAATCAAGGCTTTGAACCAGATCAGGGATCCAGATGTGATGAAGATGACTTGCTGAAGTTTACACTGAGCATCAGAATGGTGAAGAAAGGGGATTTAAGTGACTTTGACTGTGGCATGGTTGTTGGTGCCAGACGGGCTGGTCTGAATATTTCAGACACTACTGATTTACTGGGACTTTCACTCACAGGAATTTCTAGGGTTGTTGATGGGGAGGTGATGGTCTAGTGGTTAAAGCATTGGACTTGAGACCAGAGGATCCTTGGTTCAAATCCCAGCCTGACTGGAAAATCACTAAGGGCCCTTGAGCAAGGTTCTTAATCCCCTAGTTGCTCCCAGTGTGTAGTGAGTACCTTGTATGGCAGCACCCTTGCATCGAGGTGAATGTGAGGCATCTCTGTAAAGCACTTTAAGCATCTGATGCAGATTGAAAAGTGTTACATAAATGCAGTCCATTTATGTCAGAGGAGAATGGGCAGGCTGGTTGAATGGGCATGATGCTATTTTGTCAACATCGACCAACATCTCTAATGACTGTTTTCCAACCCCTTCGTGAATCTATTACTGTCATGTTTTGGCCCCTGTGTCATGTTTTTCCCCTGTCCTCATCTTTGCCACTTTTTTTGATTCTCAGTTTTGATTTTCTATTTGGTATTCCGTAGTTTCTGTTTTGGTTTTCTGTTTATTATGCATGTTCAGTTATCATACTTTAGTCTGGTCTCACTGTTTATTTTAGATTTAATAGGTGTTCTATTTTGTGGTAGTTTCTCTTCAGCTGTGATTTTCCGTTTTCTATCACTAGTCGTATCCCCCTGTTATCACTTTAGTCCTGCCCTGATTAATCTCTGTATTTAAGTCCCATGTTTTCCTCTGTTCACTCCTCGTCATTGTGCTCCATGCCTTGTGCTCTTGCCCTCGTTCTAAGCCTTCCTTGTGTTGTTTCTGCTCTGCTCTTCTGCTCTTTTCTGTACTCAACTCTCACCCATTTTTTGACCACGTCTCAGCCTGCGCCAGTGAACCTGCTTCTCCGTGTCTGATCCTCACTCGTTGTTTGACCACGTCCCCGTTTCTCGATCTGTACCTCAACCTGTACTGATTGGACAAAGCCTTTTTCTTAACCCACATCTTAGTCATGCATTTGTGTCCATCTGCCAGCTGTGCCTCGCCACCTCAGTTCATGACAATAACACAAAGAATTAAGGCAGAAGGGGGGACCCAGTACTAGCAAGGTGTATCTAATAAAGAAGTCAGTGAGTGTATCTTTTTTTAATGTTCTGGAACAGAAAAGTTTATTTTCTAAAGTGCTAACCAGGTTTCTGTCAGGGATTTGGCAGGGTCAGGGCGCTGAGCTCTTGTTTTCCTCCTTTCTGTTGCTTCTGGTCTGCTTCGGGTTTGATTTGTTAATATTTGTTTTCTTTGGGATTTATTCGGTTATGTTTTTCTTGTTACTTTGTTTCTTGTTATTCTGTTGCCATTATCCAGTTCCGTTCTAGTTTTGTTCTGTCAGATTATGTTTGCATTATTGATCATTAGTTTATCATCCATGTATTTTCTATTTTCTTTATACTGGGGTTTTGCTTTCTGTTTTTCTTGTAGTTTGTTTTCTTCTTATAGTTCATTCATCACCTTGTTTTCCTAGTCTAGTTCTGCTCTTGTATTTGTTTCCAATCAGTTCTCATGTCTAGTCTGCTTCTAGCCATAGAATGTTCTGTTCATAGTTCCCTGGTTCTCCTCACGCCCCTCTGAGTTCTGTTTCACGCCACACCCTGCACCTGCCTTCATGTCTTCATCTCTCACTTACATCTGATTATGTTCTCTCTGCACCTGTCATGTGTCCCTGTCTCTCACTTTAATTCTGTCTGCTTTGTATTTCCTTTCTCTCACGCTCTGTGCACCTGTTCACATATCTTTGACTTTTCTCCACTCCACCTTGTACTCTCTTCCCTCACTGTCTTGCACACATAGTATCTTTGTTCATTAACCACGCCCCCTTTCTGGATCCTTCCTCACGTGCATCTTGTTAACACCACCTGTTCCTAATTTGTCCACATGCATATAAACCCTCACAGTCTCACAGGCCCTCGCCAGATTTTTGTCGCTTCCAGCACACTCTCCAGCCTTTGTTGTTCTCTGTCCTGATTAGTCTTGCTGTGTACCAGTTCCTTGCTCTGTGTTTTTTGACTGCCTTTTTGCCTCAGCCTATATGCCAGTGTTTGCCCGTGCCTCAGACCCCTGCCTGGAGATGACTGTGTATTTGCCTCACCCTGCTTGTGCCTCTGCTCCGTTTTCTGACAACCTGTGTACCGAACCTCTGCCCAAAATAAACATGACGACTTGTACCTCAAAGCCTGGTTTGGGAGTTTGTATTGTGGGTCCACCCGCTCCTGGGGTCTGGCAGCCGCCCGCCTTGACAGTTTCTTATTCTGTTATTACAAATGAATACATGTTTTTACTTCCAATAACTGAACACTGACTTTACTTCATGTCAACTTCATCAATGTTTGATGGACAGGGTAAAGAGAAATAATGTGCACAGTAAATTTTGCAGAGTAAAATATACTCTGCCAGGATAACATCTGTTCCCAGTCCAAACAGAGTAAAATCAGTTCTATCACAGGGTAAAATCAACTCTATCACCCTGTGAATGACTGTTATTGGAGTTGAAAAATGTGATTTGCCAAGACAGTAGAGCTGATTTCACTCTACAATAGAGTGTATTTAACTCTATTTGGACTGGGACCAAATGTTATCCCAGCAGGGTATATTTTACTCTGCAAAATTTATTGTGTAGAAGGAGTTAGCCTTAAGCCCCCGTCACACATAGCAAGAATGTGGAGGAACCATTCCAACAATACTGCCATAATCTAACGTAGTTGGGAGGAAAAGAGACGTGGCCAGCCGTGGTCCGAATGCAACCTGGACTGCTTCATGCACACCTGCAGGATGCAGCCCAAACATATTTCAGACAACAGTCAGATTACACAGACTGCTTTCAGACGGCACCGATATTGGGGCTGTCACTCACTCACTCACCCACGCAATCAAATCTCCGCTCGTCCTCACATTCCCAGCGCTAAATTGACCTCTCATCAGTGTGTCTCACTTGACTGAGTGCGCGCGTGTACGTACGTAGAACAGGTGATTTGAGTGATGACTGTGTGTCCACTCAGCTGCGTGCATGTGTTCACAATGGCTGAACGAGCCGCATGTGTCTGTGTGTGTAGAACAGGTGATCAAAGCAGTGTGTGAGTGTGTGGCTGAAATGTTCGGTCAGCTGCGTGTATATATGTTCATAAATGGTGTACCAGCCACTCCATGCAAGCTGTCCACCCAGAGGGCGCACAAACAGGCTGACAGCTGTCAGTGATCGCCTGCTGTTAGTCTGGTGAAAAATCCCTTTAGGTGTTTGGTCAGTATGTACTTGCATTGCTAGATTTTATTCGTCCGGCTGGACACTGAAATTGCTGTTGAACTGTGCTGGCAGTGTGCCAACTTCCTGCATGTATGCAACATTCAGATGCAGCCAGTGGACTTTCTCTTTTCTCTTTTTTTAAACTCATTTTGTTGTCATTTTTCATGATATGTATCTTAACACAACTGTAGTTGGATTATCGTTGTGGGATGGCGCTTCACATGGGATTTATTCATACCAGAGGTGGATTATGTATTTGTCATTTGATCGACATTGCCAGCACACAGTGCAGCCGGGTGAAAGGGACTTGACCAGCTGTCTGCGCTGCACTTTGGAACATGAGGTACCGGAGGTGAGTTACATGTTTATTTATGTTGTCATGTGCTGGCCAAACATTTCCACATTATACCTGCTACAGACGTAAGAGGTGAACATGTAATAATACGTGCGTTACAGTGTAACATCCTGTTCAGCTGAGTTGTGGTGCTACACCGAGCCTCTGACGCATGCACAGTGCCACATACATGTTATTACATAACATTTCCTTCGGCTTCCCTGGCCAGGGTCCAGTGAAAGTGGACAAACGTGGCACAGCGTGTCGGCAGGCTTTGCTGTGACCGATTGATCTCAGAACGCAAACTGGACAAATGTGGCACAGCGTGTCGGCAGGCTTTGCTGTGACCGATTGATCTCAGAACGCAATCAACCACGAACAGATCGTTTCAGATGCTGTATTGATGCTGTCAGAATATGAAAATTGCAATCAGATGGTCTTCAGATTATACATGGGCTACTGTCGGATAGGTGTCCCATCTGGATGGCGCCCGGAGAGTTTTGAACATGTGCATCACACTCTGGGCTGCCAGCCGATTTTGACCAACTGTGTCGACTTCTGCAGATGGCTGTCAGAACGTTTTGGAACTGAAATCCGACACTTTTCGGATATGCGCTAATTCATAAGTCTGATACCACTCTACGTGAGTCCGGCTATGTGTGACAGGGGTATTAAAATAACAAACATGCTTGACACAAACTGATAAAAAAAAAAAAAAAACTGCAGTAAAACTGCATATGGGTGATTCTTAGACTACGGGCACTTATTATGTCCTTTGATCATATTGTATGAAAAACAGAAAAAAGGGGAAATTTCACACTTTTATAGTTATCTTTACAATGAAAGTGTGTTAAGAAATTTGTTCTAGTAGTCTATGATGACTTTTTCACCTTTTTTCAGCATCATTATATGCAAATATTGCCGTTTTGTGCTTTTGATCTTCAATGATAAAAATGAATGGTAAAGAAACATTTTTTTTCTAATGTTTTAAAATATCTCTGAATAAAATATCAGTAAAATAATCAAAACATAATTGGGGTATTCAATGTCATACAACTGTTGTGATTTTTTTAAACAAAATGTAGTTGTCCCACACTATTGCCGTAATTTCCACCACAACACTAATGTCCCTTTAAACAGTTTGTATGAAAGATTGTTTGGGTAGTTTCTATGGAGATAAACAGTGACATCAGAGCACATGTATATAGCGCCAAATCACAACAAAGAGTTGCCCCAAGGTGCTTTATATTGTAAGGCAATGGTGTGGTGGAAATTACATTTACAAGGCCAATAGTGCCCGTAGTTAAAGAATCACCCATATATTGGATTCAGGTGGACCAATGAATTTTGTCCGTTATCTCTGAAATCCGTTATGCCTATAAGATGGACGAAATCCATTAAATGTATGTAATGGCTTAGTTACAGTCAGGAGGCACCGAACAATCTATGGGGAATCCCCAGGACCAATTAGACTTATGTATTTTCTTCATTAAACACTTGATCTTGAATAGGGACCTGATGGCTGGGTCAAATCTTTGTGTCTGCCTTAAATAAGCACCGGAAATTATATGTATTATGTGTGCATGTTCTCCGCGTGTTTGTGTGGGGTTCCTCCGGGTGCACCGGTTTCGTCCCACATTTAAAAACATGTAGGTTAGGTGGATTGGAAACTTTATAATTGTCCAGGTCTCCCTTCCAAAATAGGTCTTGATCTCAATGGCACTAACCTGGTTAAATAAAGGTAAAAAAGGGTAACATTTTATAGTAACTGCATGCTATAAAGCATTAGTAAAGCATTTCTAAAGTGTAAGTAAATGCTTAAGTAACTACTTGTAAAACATTTACAAAGCTTTCATTTTTTATAGTTACTCATTAGTAAGAACATATATAGATGGCTTAATAATTATTAATAACAAAATATGCAATGTCTTTATTAAACATTTATAAATGAATTCTCTATAAACCATTTGATAAGTCATTAATGGTTCATCATTTACAAATGTAAAATCAGACACTATTCATTAGTGATAAAAAAAACTTTACAAATCATATTATTATTGTCTTTGTATCAGTTATGACATTTTTAAAGATTGCATTAACTACTTACCCTTATTCCTCAATACATTATGTATCATTTGTTAATAATGTACAAAGCTCAAGTCTCTTTACCCATCACTATAAGTATGCAGCTTTAAAGACTTTATCTATGTACGAATTTGTTTTATAACTCATTTGTATATGCTTATTATATATATTGTAATCACAGTCTCAAACAGGTGATCAATTCACTTTTATATGTCCATTTATAAATGCTTATCAAGGGGTTAGTAAACTTAAAAATACTACTTTAAAGCCTTTATAAGCTGTTAGTAAATATTTGGTGTGAGCCTAACTAAAGTGTTGCTTAAATTTGCATTATAACTAATTAAAAATTAAAATTAAGAAATTTAATAAAATAAACTAAAAATAAAAATAAAAAAAAAGATGCCACTGTGAAAAAGCTCAATATAAGGACCTCCTTAACCGGAGGTACAGTATCTGAGAGAGCTAAAAAGGAAAAGAGGAAAGAATTAGAGAGCAGAGAGCAGGTAGCAGATAAAAGAACAGAAGCGGAATGTGATGAACAAATAATAGGTACAGAGAGAAGTCATTATTGTGGGATTCTTGAATGATTTATAGAGAATTAAAAAAAAATTATAAATGTTTTACAAAGACATTACATATTTTGTTATTAATAATTATTAAGCCATCTATTTATGTTCTTACCAATGAGTAGCTAATAAAAAAGAATGCTTTGTAAATGTTTACAAGTAGTTACTTAAGCATTTGCTTACACTTTATAAATGCTTTACTCATGCTTTATTGTGTGCAGTTAATATAAAATGTTTCCAAAAAAGTCTTCTGCAGAGTGTTACCTTAAAATCCTAAAGCCTGATTAATGCTTATATATATTCTGATAGAAAGCTTTTTTAAATCACAATATACGAACACAACAGCAAAATTGGAAAAGTTGAATTTTTTTGTTGCAGTGAGCAGTGGTCAGTTCATTTACAGACTCTCCACATGCACTGTGGTTACAGTTGCAGAGCGTGTCAGTACATGTGTTTTGTGTGTGTGTGTGTGTGTGTGCCACACGGATATGTTTCCCGCCTTTGTGTCTGTGACAGTAGCTCAGTGGTAAGATGAATGTTTCCTCCCTGCTGACTGTCCATCCTGCTGGCGTAAATCATTTCTGTCACTCAACAGCCACCCTCTATGCAGAGCCTCATTAGTCTAACCACACAAGAGCTTCCTCTCACATACAGCCAGGCGTCAGTTTGTGTTGCTTCCAGCAGATGCTGCCAGCATTGTGCTCACATGCACAAATATATAATACTGTATCCACATTCTGTAGCGGACAATACTAAGTAGAGCAATCAGCTATATAGCTGCACCTCCAGAAACCAAAACAAAGCCAAGATAAAAATAAAGTCCATGAGTGACCTCATAGGAAACGTTACTTTGGATTTCCACATAAAGAACCACTGTCAAATGCTTTCAGCAGCAAGGTCTGATATAGTACTCCTCACCTAATGTGCATGTAATGGATCCGATTATTGAGCCATAAACACTACCTGGCATGGGAAAGAGTTTTCTGCTTTAGATGTACCTACTGTTTGTAGAATTTAAAGGAAGAGGAAACATTTATGAGACAGCAGTTTGCCTCCAGCCTCCACATAATGTATGTACACCCTGCTGGACCCTGATCCCTTAATGCAGTGCAACATCCTTGTCACTTCAGCAGTTATTATAGGTCTTTATTTTGACAACAACATGGAGGAATTCAGTGGCCAGGAGAAGAACAAAGTGCATTTGAGCCGATGAGATTTGCAACAAGCATTGCATGAATGCCAGCTATGGTACATTTGCAAACTATGGCTGCCCGAAACGTCTTTAACATCAACTAACTGCTGATGCCAAAGAAAACCCCTCTAAATTTAGACATGAGTTGCTGTATAGTCAAGCTGCTTTTGGCTGCCAGACTGAAAACAGTACAATAGAGAAAGCTAAGAAAGTATAGTGGGCAAAGGAAAGGAATCTCAAAGTACCGAAAGTAAAGAACAGATCTGTTCGCATGGCCCAGTCTTAGGAAACGTGTATGGGATACTAAATGGAAACCTGTCATGCAAAATGACAACGTTACTGGTCTTTAAAACATAAGTTTCTAGATAAGATGTGCTGTCTATGGAGGATGAAATCAGCATTTAATATGGATATATTTAAATTGTAAAACCATGTTCACTTGGGCAAAATAAGTGAAATGTTTGTACAGTAGTGTTCAGAATAATAGTAGTGCTATGTGACTAAAAAGATTAATCCACATTTTGAGTATATTTCTTATTGTTACATGGGAAACAAGGTACCAGTAGATTCAATAGATTCTCACAAATCCAACAAGACCAAGCATTCATGATATGCACACTCTTAAGGCTATGAAATTGGGCTATTAGTAAAAAAAAAGTAGAAAAGTAACTGTAATTCAAATGAATTCAATAAATGTATGTAGCAAGTCACAGGAAAATCATGACACATGAGCAAGATTTAAACCTTAACCACCCCATGAGCAAGCACATTGGTGATAGTTGCGAGAATAAACTCCCTCAGGTGATTTTTGATTATAGGAAGAAAACTCAGTAACACTTTACTTGAAGGTATCGTCATAATAGTGACATGACACTGTCGTAACTGTTACATGACACAGTGATGAAGGTGTCATAAACATTATGTCAATGTCATAAACATTTATGACTGCTGTCATTAAGTGTCATTCAGTTTTTGGAATGGATTGTATATACCAAAGAGGCCCATTACTTATGCAAGCCATCATTTAGCTTTTATATTTTCTATTAATATATATCAAGTTGTAGAGATTTGTTTTCAGTTTGAGTTTTATGAAGATAATTTTCCAAATTTTTATATTGAGAAACCTGATTTACTCTTTGTATTTGAAATGGCATAAATAAATTAAAATGCATGGAATACAAAGAGGCCATATTGTTATGTGTCGGACGCAGCCGGGAGAACTGACCAGCGTTTGAAGGACCCAGTATGAAATAAGCAGAGCACGGTACAAAGGATAACAGAGTTTAATAAACATAACAGTGATGTGAAAAATATAAAAGTGCGCGGTCTGGCGTGGTGGATTTGCGGTGCACTCCCAGCAGCGCCAACGGTCCGGAGCCAGAACCAACCCGGACCCAAGGACCCCGCCGACACCCCCCAGGTGGCCGCAACAAACCGAGTCTGTGAAAGAAGGAATCATTATGTGAGTCCACACTCAACACACAGAGAGAACGCTCAAAGGTGCACAAACAGCAAACACTTCCTGGCTTAATTACTAATCAGCTTCCCACCCTGCAGGCATGGAACACCCAGTTCACAAAACTCCACTGCAGAGGAAGCTGATTACACGACCAACATACAGCTCAATATAATAAGGTGTGAGGGACACCACATTTACTGACTGTATAAATGTTAGTCACAAAATCTAACGTACCTCAGGAAGTGTGCTGACGAGCGTGAGACCTCACCCCCTCCTCTTTCACAGACCATGCATCAAACCTGGACGTTCTCTGCATCCACTGATGATGAGATGGCTCCCGAGAGGACGATCTCACCCGTCTGGTCACAAGGTCGAGTCTCTGGCAAATACACACTGTGTACTCCAGTCTTAAATGCCACCATGTTCCAATCCATGTAGATGCACCACAGCTGTGAGTCCTGACGAGCCGCAGGTGATCAGCCTCAGGTGATCAGGGTGAGGTCCTGATAAACTCAGCTACACAGCCACTCAGTCCCAAATGCAAGCCACCTGGAAGGAAAAACAAAAGACAGGACAAAAGACAGAAACAAAAAGGCAGCCAGGCCCCCCCAGCCATACAACACATATACTCTTGCAAAGCACTGTACACTCACAATGTCATGTCAATCAATCAATCAATCAATTTTTTTATATAGCGCCAAATCACAACAAACAGTTGCCCCAAGGCGCTTTATATTGTAAGGCAAGGCCATACAATAATTATGTAAAATCCCAACGGTCAAAACGACCCCCTGTGAGCAAGCACTTGGCTACAGTGGGAAGGAAAAACTCCCTTTTAACAGGAAGAAACCTCCAGCAGAACCAGGCTCAGGGAGGGGCAGTCTTCTGCTGGGACTGGTTGGGGCTGAGGGAGAGAACCAGGAAAAAGACATGCTGTGGAGGGGAGCAGAGATCGATCACTAATGATTAAATGCAGAGTGGTGCATACAGAGCAAAAAGAGAAAGAAACAGTGCATCATGGGAACCCCCCAGCAGTCTACGTCTATAGCAGCATAACTAAGGGATGGTTCAGGGTCACCTGATCCAGCCCTAACTATAAGCTTTAGCAAAAAGGAAAGTTTTAAGCCTAATCTTAAAAGTAGAGAGGGTGTCTGTCTCCCTGATCTGAATTGGGAGCTGGTTCCACAGGAGAGGAGCCTGAAAGCTGAAGGCTCTGCCTCCCATTCTACTCTTACAAACCCTAGGAACTACAAGTAAGCCTGCAGTCTGAGAGCGAAGCGCTCTATTGGGGTGATATGGTACTACGAGGTCCCTAAGATAAGATGGGACCTGATTATTCAAAACCTTATAAGTAAGAAGAAGAATTTTAAATTCTATTCTAGAATTAACAGGAAGCCAATGAAGAGAGGCCAATATGGGTGAGATATGCTCTCTCCTTCTAGTCCCTGTCAGTACTCTAGCTGCAGCTTTTTGAATTAACTGAAGGCTTTTTAGGGAACTTTTAGGACAACCTGATAATAATGAATTACAATAGGCCAGCCTAGAGGAAATAAATGCATGAATTAGTTTTTCAGCATCACTCTGAGACAAGACCTTTCTGATTTTAGAGATATTGCGTAAATGCAAAAAAGCAGTCCTACATATTTGTTTAATATGCGCTTTGAATGACATATCCTGATCAAAAATGACTCCAGGATTTCTCACAGTATTACTAGAGGTCAGGGTAATGCCATCCAGAGTAAGGATCTGGTTAGACACCATGTTTCTAAGATTTGTGGGGCCAAGTACAATAACTTCAGTTTTATCTGAGTTTAAAAGCAGGAAATTAGAGGTCATCCATGTCTTTATGTCTGTAAGACAATCCTGCAGTTTAGCTAATTGGTGTGTGTCCTCTGGCTTCATGGATAGATAAAGCTGGGTATCATCTGCGTAACAATGAAAATTTAAGCAATACCGTCTAATAATACTGCCTAAGGGAAGCATGTATAAAGTGAATAAAATTGGTCCTAGCACAGAACCTTGTGGAACTCCATAATTAACTTTAGTCTGTGAAGAAGATTCCCCATTTACATGAACAAATTGTAATCTATTAGACAAATATGATTCAAACCACCGCAGCGCAGTGCCTTTAATACCTATGGCATGCTCTAATCTCTGTCAGTGACAAGAATCAGTATGTACAACATTTATAACATGTAACATTCACGAAAAAAAAAAATCAATTGTAAATTATTACATTCACAATACAGTCCATACTATAGGCCAGGGTTCTCAGCAGGATTTTTTTCTCAGCGTAATGGGATGGAAAAATCACCTTAAGAAGCCGGGGGTTCACGGACTGCTTAGGCTTCAATCCTGCTGAAGCTTTTGCTTTAAGGACTTATAAAGGGCCTTCTTTGGTGTTTTGTAACTTCAAAATGTAATCAGAAATTAATCTTGAAGTTAAAAAAATAAAACATTTGTTAGGATTTTCTGTAGTAAACTGCTGTGTATAAATTAGCAATTCCGATGCTCCTGTGCAGTGACAAACATTTCTACACGCTTCCAGATTTTGGCCTGATGCCTTGTTTCTTTTGGCTTTAAAGTAAGACTGTAATAAAGATATAAAAAACACACCTATGGCTTTACTTAACAAAATTTGGCCCTCAAAATGCAGGCAACAGTGTGTCAGAGGGATATAAATTTAAATTGTTTCTTTGGCCCCAGTCTCCCCTACATCATGACATTGTGGAATGTGATGCATTCAAGTGAATAAATGCTTTATTTGGAATCAATCAGTTCATGACATGGCATTATCACGTGATCAGTTTCATTTACATCAGTCAAGCATTCAAGCACACAAAATAATTTTGATTAATTACAAGAAAACTCACCTTCCAGTACAGGTTTTTTTTCTTAGTGAATTTTTTAATTCAATTTCAATTTATTTTCATTTATACGTATAGTGCCAAATCACAAACAGAGTTGCCTCAAGGCACTTCACACAAGTAAGGTCTAACCTTACTAACCCCCAGAGCATCACTGGTAAGGAAAAACTCCCTCTGAGGAAGAAACCTCAAGCAGACCAGACTCAAAGGGGTGGCCCTCTGCTTGGGCCATGCTACAGACATAAACTACAGAACAATTCACAAAATGAATATACAGGAAATGCTGTTGGTGCACAGAACAGGAGGGTCTCCAGCACAAATACCAAAATGTTTGGTAGCATTCCTGATGAAAATGGGCTTGGGTTGGTTTTGGAATTTTGGTGCTCGCACACACTGTGGTACTGGTAGTAGTACTCGAGTTAATAAGTGCCAGATACGCCGTTGCAATTTTGGCCTTTACTGATTGGTTAAAAATCTAGGCACAGGACAAAGCTTTGGCCCACGTTGATGCGTTAAATAAGTTCAATTTAACGTCATTAATAAACCCAAAGCGAATAAAACATTTGATTTCTTTGCTCACGTCAGTCGTGTCAGATGCCATGTTTTTTTTTTTTTTTTTTTTGTGAACAAGCCAGAAAATGCTGCCTCCTGATTAATCAAAATTTTCAAGCCAGGAAGTGCCCAGCTTTTATAAAAGCCATCAGAATTAATTAATTTTTATAAAATTGGGCCAAATTCATGAGGAGAACAAGGTGTTTATGCACTTTTAATAATATTTGGCAAATCATCATGAATTTTATTTTTAAAACCAATTATGGGATCACGTATAAACATAATAAGCTCACATGGCCTACTCCCTAATATTCAGTGACTTGGAAATGTTCATGTTTCCATGCCCTGACTTATCTGAAGAAAACTGGCAATAAAACTGATTATTATTTACAAGTATTATCACGTTTTAGAGATTTGCTTTCAGTTTGAATTTGAGGAAGATAATTTTAGAATGTTTTATTCTTTTTTGTATTGTATTTGAAATGGCATAAACAAATTAAAATGTGTGAAATACCAAGTGTTCCAGTACTTTTGGAAGGCACAGTATCCTAACCTTATGATGAGTGCAAATGAGTGTGGTACTATTACTGTTGTGTTTAAGAGTGTTTAATTTTCACTGTTGCTGCACTTTGTGTGAAATCATAGTCATATCGTATATCATATTGATATGACAATATTGAGATACGATAATTTGGCCATGTTGTACAGCCCTATTGTCAACTAGCTGAAAACTTTGAATATTAATTTACATCTACATTAAAAAAATGCTTAAAGGGGCAGGGGTTAAGAGGGCTGTAATTAGGGGGTCTGTCAGGTGGAGCCCCCCCCCCAGAAGCTGAAAGGCAAAAAAGAAAAAGGCAGAGGGTCTGGCCATGCTCATGCTCCCAAGAACATTGTTGTTGTTGTCCATTCAGCTGCTCCCATTATGTTTGGGGTCACCACAGTGGATACAACCAGATCCACAATGGTATTTGGCACAAGTTTTACACTGGATGCCCTTCCTGATGCAACTCCAGCGTAATCTGGAGAAACACACACAGCTGCTGGTGTTCCAAACAGGTCTCCCATCCAAGTACCATGTCCCGCACTCCTTAGGTTCTGAGATCTGACAGAATCAGGCTTACACAGAGCAGATCAGCTGCCCATACTCCCAAGAACCATTTTACTGAAAAAACGTCTGAAGGACCTAAATGACATAGTTAGATGTGAGGAGCTTCCAGGCATGTGAGAGGCAAATAAAGAAAAATGCTTAAAATGGTGGGGAGTCTTGGGGGGGGAGCAGAAGCTGAAATGTTTTGGCTATGCTAATGCTCCCCTGAAGCATTTACTAAAAAAAAAGTCTGAAGGACCTAAATGACATGGCGAGATGCCGAAGATATGTCCACGACATATACATGTTAATGATAATAATATGTGTGAGGGAGTTTTTCCCTTACCACTGTTGCCAAACTGCTTACTCAGAATGTGGGTAAAGTCAGTCCTTATTTGTGTGTAGCACCTTGGGGCAACTTATGTTGTCATTTGGCGCTATATAAATAAAGTGAATTGAGCAAAAAATGATAAGGACGCTTTTCATAACTATTATTACTAATGTGCTTGTTTGTGAGGTGGACCTTAGTTCTGTATAATGCTAGACCTTAGTTCTGCATAATGCTTTGAGATGACTTGTATTATGGTAATTTTAACTAAGTTGATACAACCATATTGTGCTTGCACTGTTTTACTTAGTGTATTTGCATAGTGCACTCAAAAAAATGACTCATTGGATGAACTCAATTCAATTGTGAGCAGGATTTACACCTAATAAATATATGTAGCCTCAACTCAAATAAAGCACATCCATGCAAGATAATTTAATTTAGTTGGGACTACATATATTTATTTGATGGAAATCCAATCCAATGGGTCAGTTTTTTTTCTTTTTGAGTGTATTGTCGATTTTAGATAATGACATTGAAGTAACTGTCACAGCTTCTTCAGTTTGGAAACAAACTCATTGCTGTGTGTGCGTTCCACTGATTTAATTTATTTAAGTTAAATTTTCATTTACATAGCACCAAATCACAACTAAGTTGCCTCAGGGTGCTTCACACAAGTAAGGTCTAACCTTACCAATCCCCAGAGCAAGCACACAGGTGACAGTGGTAAGGAAAAACTCCCTCTGATGATTTGAGGAAGAAACCTCAAGCAGACCAGACTCAAAGGGGTGACCCTCTGCTTGGGCCATGCTACCGACACAACTGAGAAAACCATTTACAAAACGAATATACAGGAATTTTTACCGGTGCACAGGACTCGAGGGTTGCAGAAGTATACACCACACCCATCGCTGGATGGAGCCAAACAGAATCAGGCATCAGAAAAACAACAAATAAAGTATGATATGTCAGCAATAAGCAACAAGAAAAACAGAAGAAATACTAAGGTGAACACCGGCACTAGCCCTAAAGCTTCACTAAAAGACCCAAACTTTAGATAAAGTGGGTGGCCTGTGTATTTTGTTTTTGGATTTGTGTTCCAGTCCTTGTCTGAATATGCTTTCTCTGTTGCCCATGCCCCCTTTCAGTTTTCTGTGTGTGTGGCTTCTTGCCTCACAGCAAGAAGATCCTGGGATCACTGCCTGATCCTTTCTGTGTGGAGTTTACATGCTCTCCCCCTGTTAGTGTGGGTTCCCTCCAAGTGCTCCGGCTTCTTCCCACTTCCAAAGACATGCAGGTTAGGTAAACGGGTGACTCTAAACTTCTCGTAGGTTAGAGTGAGTGTGTGAATGTGTTTTCCCATCGATAAGTGGCCCTGCGATAGGGTATAGTCCTGTCCAGGGTGTATCCAACCTCTGGAATGGGCTCCAGCCCCTTCATAACCTTTGACTGGAGTAAGCATGTATAGAAAATGAATGAATAAAGCATCTCCAGGTCTTGTTCACCAGTGGTGGGTAAGATAGAGTGCAAAATCAACAGATGGATTGGGGCTGCATTTGAGGTCCTGTGGAGTCAACGTCAAACAGATGTGGTGAAGAAAGAGCTGAGCCAGAAGACAAGGTTCTCATTTTACCATTCAATTTACACTCTTGTCCTCAGCTAGGGTCATGAGTTTTGGGTAATGACTGACAGAAGATGTTTGCTGACACAGGCGTCAGAAATGAGGTTCCTCTATTGGGTATTTGGGCTTATACTCAGGCACAGGATGAGAAGCTCAAATATCCAGGAGGGACTTCGAGTAAAGCCGTTGATCTTTCACACTGAAAGGTGCCAGCTGACATGATTCGAGCATCTGGTAAGGATACCCCTGAGGGTGGTCTTCCAGGTACTTCTAAAGGGAGAAAGCCCTGGTAAAGACCCAGGGCATGCTGGAGACATTATATTTCTCAGCTGGCTTGGGAACACCTTGGAATTCCCCAGGAAGAGCTAAAGAATCTGGCCGAGGATAGAGAAGTGTGGGCTGCTTTGTCTACTGCCCCAGTGACCTAGACCTCAAAAAGTGGCAGAAAATGAATGAATAAATATGGAAATTATGAAGAGTAATGTTGATAATATTATCAATATGATCACTATTATCAAATATTTTCCATATAGATATAATCCTAATGATGTCCATGCCTGGTCAAGGCACAACTGTTTTCTTTCACTTGCAATTGCAATTTTCAACAACCTTTGAAACAGTGATTCAACAGGAATCAACTGGTATGTCGCCAAAACACCCTTAAACTCACTTTGCGCCGGTTCATGTTTGGGCTGTCTGTGTGTATTTCTCCACATCTGCCCTCAGCCGTTCAGCAAAATTGGGGAAACTCCCATTTGACCAATTCTGCTTTTCCCACAGCCTTCACTATGTGCAGCAAACAAAGTGAGGAGGGGGGCATGACTCACCCAGGGATGAAGCCTCCCTTCTTCCTTCCTCCGAGTCACACATTGGTACCATCTCTTCTCTCTCTCTCTCTTTATCTGTTTTTATGGCTAGTTTCAGCCTTGACTGGCTGACTTGAGAGTCACAGTTGCACAACTGCCGCAGGCCAAAACAAGGCTTGAGGACTGAAGACATACTTTTCTTCCTCACTCCCTTCCCAGACGGGTATCATCTGTCTACTCTCATCATATCTCACTCTGCATATCACTAGACACTGATTGGTGTCTGCGGCGGAAATTGGATTGTGCAAAATAAATGTATTTAAGATTCAGGAGTCTGTAATTGAATCTTAAAAAATATATTTTTTTAATGAAACTCAGACACTTGCACTTATTTGCATCAACCCTGATTTTTGAAGCTGAGTGTTATTTGGCTTAAATTACAATTAAATTATTGTAATTTGCCTCTTTTTATTGATGTACTTTTTTCAGTCTGTCTCACGTTCTTCATTTCATGAATTTGCACCTTTCCACATATCCCGTTTTACAGCCTGAAGCAGATATATTCTTAACTTTTTAAAACTGAGCTATAGGCTAAGTAACCTGATTGCTGACCTTTGATCTTGATTCTGAATGCTATACCTTTAAACCTAGACATGGAGATGGTGTTGCTATCACTGTTTTTGTCTGGAATCAGTACTGCTGCTGCCGTTTGATCAAAATCAAAACCTAAGTTTAATGAACTCATAAAGCTGTGTAGCGTATGGCCTCGATTCACCCTAATGAATGAATGAATGATTTATTCAGCACGCACAAGCAAAATATCTCATTTACAAAACAAGTCAAGAAAAAACAAAAATTAAAACATACGAGGTCTGTTAGAAAAGTATCCGACCTTTTTATTTTTTCAAAACCCATATGGATTTGAATCACGTGTGATTGCATCAGACAAGCTTGAACCTTCGTGCGCATGCGTTTTTTCACGCCTGTTGGTTGCGTCATTTGCCTGTGAGCAGGCTTTGTGTGAGCAGTGGTCCACCCTCTTGTCGTTTTTTTTATTGCAAATAAATGTCTGAACGATTTGGAGCTTTGCTGCATCAATTTTTTTCCAGAAACTGTGAGAGACCTCCAGGTGGACACCGTTCGTAAAATTAATATGGCTTTCAGGGACGATTTTATGGGGATTATACAGATTAAGGAGTGTTACTGCCGCTTTAAGGACGGCCCACAACAGCTGAGAGCGCGGCGCGCGCCCAGCGCCATTGGACAGGCTCAGACCCCGCTGAAACAACCAGATCATTTCCAATGTGAAGGCTTTGTTGATCCGGGACCTCGTCTGACTTTCACAAAAAGGCAGAAGTCATGGACATCAGCACTTTTTCGGCACATTCCACTGTTACAGGAGTTTTTTCATGGAAAGAAAAGCGGAGGGACGCGCCACGGAGCCGTTCATTACGCGGCACAAAACCACCTCCGTGTTGGTCTCACAGGACGGCTTTCAGGTGGATTTCAGATGGATTCCGGTTGCTTGTCAGTCGTGTGAGTATCCGATTGTGATTGTGCATGAGCTGGACATGCCCGTACATGTCCTGGAAGACTTCATCACGGCGTTGCTTTGCACCATGCAGCTCCACCGCAACGCGCGGAACTCCTCCGCACGTCTGTCTTAATGTGCTGATGTCCACATCTTTTCACAATTCCTGTGCTAGTCAGACGACATACCGGATCAAGACAGCGTCCAGTTTAGAAATGAACGGCACATTCCACTGATACAGGAGTTTTTGTCATGGAAAGAGGAGCGGAATTCCTCAACACTGTGCTTCACAGCAAAAACAGAACTGTAACTCTGAGTTCTTCAAAGGAGCCCCTTGCTTGTTTATTGGTTAAATTTCAGTCACTATGAATTACATGACATTATAATTGCTTCACGTTAGAATCTGAAATTTCTCAGGCCCGAAGAACCCACCTTTATGGCTTCACGCCAAGGCCAGAATGTCTCCAGACATTGCAAGAGGATCTCTCCCCTGATAAGATGTGGCTATAAAACTTTGGGCCTTGACAACCCACTATTATCTTTAGGTCTAAGTAAAGGAAAAGACCTTTGCTTAAAATTGCATCAGTATTCTTTTACTCATATATAAAAACTTCTAATGTTTGTATTGATTAATCAAACAAAATGCTTTGCATATAATCATTCCATTTATTAAGTGTTCCTTGTAACTGATGTGTGTTTAAGTGTGATCTTTCTGCATTATCAATATGTTGATGGTGAAGTATTCTGTTTATCCAAAGGATGTTTAAGTGACTATTAATAATGTGTATCCATTCAATTGTCTTAGAACAAATAATATGCCAATATAGTTAATGTGTTTAAATAATTGAATCATTTTTGTCTGCCTTTCTAACACATGAAGTTTTCTGTGAAGTTACACACCCTAATTGGCGGAGTTTAATGACATAAGTCTCCTTTAAAAAGTTAGAACAGAGTTTGCCTCGCCCTCTTTTAACTCTCTTGAAACTCTCTTCTTGCTCTTGGAGTGCTCTTCTGCCTGTCTTCCCTCTTTTCTCTTTAAATGCTTAATTTTAATTTGGGATCAACAAGGCCCCATGCTAAGCTAACCTAAAGCTACCATGTGGCTTCATTCATTCATTCGCTGCTATTCTCTAATAATTTAACAAAGTAATAGCCTGACACTTTTAAGGTTCGTCAAGTCTTTGAATTTAAAGGGAACTTCCGATCTGAACTTTTCAAAATAATAGCAAATTTAGAGAAAAGCGACTTTCCTTTTTTTGTAATTGTACGCTGCTCTTGAAGTTTTTACTTTTTTTTTCCTAACTTCACAAAGACTTTTAATCTGGCTCCAACAACTTTTTAAAAGGTACCAGAAACCATTTTCAACAAATGCCTTCCACCTCTGGGGTCCAGCAAGCTGAGGACCTGACTGAAAGCAGTCATCCTGTTGGTAAAACCAGCCGACATGAAGCCTTTGGGATCACCCGGGGAGACCACTGAGTTAACCCCTGACCCAAGTGAGCATGCTGCAAAGAGCCTAACACATCAAAGACGGATGGACGGGCCATCTGAACCATCTCTTCAATGGATCAGCTGTGACCCAGTTAAATGTTCCAGAAAAAAGGGTTTTGTTGTCATTGGATGCAAAGTGGCTTCTTTTTAAACATATTCATATGTTTGTTTAATAATTTTCTTAAAATTAATTGGCTTCAAATTTCAACATAAAGTCTTTAACTTTATCTCTCTTTCTTTCAACGCCTCATGAGTAAGCAAACTATGTCCCTAAATGAACTTATTTAATCACTGTCCACAAAAATGCCAGTAAACTGTTCATTTCTTCTATAATTGTAAATAAAATGTAAATATTTCTGCTGTGATTCATTTCGTGTTCAGAAGGAAACCTTTGGTCAATCGTATCATAGAATTCAGACTTTCAGACCCGAGACTGATTAATTAAATTGAGACTGATTGATTAATTTGAGACTGATAAATTAATGAATGTTTATATTACAGTACCTATGCTTTAAAGAGGTGGTGCCCCGAGTAAAAGTAATTAGATATTAAATAAGAATTAATAAACCCTGAAATTGTTAATTTATTTTGGTGACCCATTAAATGAGGTCTAGGCCAATTTAATTCAATTTGGGAGTTTTCAATACTTTCACTACATTAAATTGGTGCCTCGGTGTGAGGTGCCATTCATTCCAAATAATTAAATTAATTTAATTTTGTTACATGTATTTTGGTCCCCCGTTGTGAGGCAGCTGATATCTCAACACAATTTCAATCAAATTTCATGTTCATGTACTTTTGCACTTTTGAGAAATCCCGCTGACAATCACGTGGACAGATGCAGAATGGCATGAAAACATAACTTCTGCTGCTTTTCTATGATAACAAATTTAAGACATAAGACTGAGTTAAAAAATAATGAAGCCTAACTGCTGATTTCCATTGCATTTGTCATGAACAAGCCATTATTTTATTTAGCTCCATCCAGATTTATCTATGAGTTGCCTATAGTCTCTTTGACAGGTACTGAAAATTTCATGGAAAAATTCCGCACGGTTCCAGAGACGCACGAAATTTACCCCAAAAATAGCACTTTTTTCATCAATTTTGTGTGACATTGATATTTAGCATTATCATTTAAAGTTGAATGTTTAAAGAAATAACCTTGTATTTTGTCAGTTTGTTTGTTTGTGCTTCATACTAACACACAGTAATGCATTTTTGTAAAGGTCATTTCCTAGAAAAAACATCATGTTTAATGTTGCAAGCGTAACGCTGAGAATAAGTCCTTGATTTATTTGTGTCAAAACCTTAGCTATATCTCCTACTCTGCTTCAATAGAATAATTCTATTACTTGTTCAATAATACCAGGAACTAATGGACAGAATTTCTTTGTTTCAGGCTTCTGCAGACTAATGCCTGGTTCACATGGCAGGATAATTAGGCCGATATCGGACCCGATCTTCCCCTTCTGACAAAATTTTTGTATTGTTTTTTTTCCCCCTCTGTTTTAAATAGTCCACAAAGTATCTCTGTTTGTTTACTCTGAAGTCACATTTAATCTCGAGAGATTTTGCGAGATTTCCTGTCTGAGCAGGGAATGTTTGTGTGTGAAATCTGTTCGTGTGTGGTGTTGTTGTCCTTACCGTGTTGCTGAACACCACACACTGGATGACCAACACCGTAAGATCTGTGATTTTTTATCTTCACGTGTGTGGTCTCTCTGGTTTTGGAAACCTAAAGATAACTTTAAAATCCTGTCGTGTGAGCCAGGCTTAAAGAAGATACCGCCAACTGTTGTCGCAAGTGTTACGCTCTAGCACATTATAGTATATATGCACTTATAATTATTTATTACTGATTATTATATCCAAGATGGTGCCACATGAAGGGGCCCTGGTAGTCTGGTGCTCCGTTTTGTCTGTTTTTGTGTGTAATCGTGTGTCATCGTGCTCCTACACCCGCGAGGAGCTTCTAAACATCAGATCATCAACACCCATGGACATTACGCCAGTTCTTTTAGTGCCTGCAGCTGAACTGGTTAACTTTTTGGCCAAAAGAGTGAGACTCCGGCAGAGAGGAAAACGAGCTGGAGCTCTCGTGCACCTAAGACTAAGGGGCACGCGCACGCCCCTACCTGGGATATTTCTCTCCATCGTCCACTCACTCGGCAACAAGATGGATGAGCTGGCACTGCTGATGAAGAAGAATAGAGATTTCTCCTCATCTTGTGTACTGTGCTTCATGGAGACGTGGTTAAATGCACAGACACCAGACTGCACGCTCCAACTAGAGGGATTCCAACTCCTCCGCGCAGACAGAGACCGAGCGCTCTCTGGTGGAAAAACAAGAGGTGGAGGATTCTGCTTCTATATCAACAACGCCTGGTGCTCCGATGTGACAGTGATCTCCCAACACTGCTCTCCCTCTCTGGAATATCTCCTCATAAACTGCAGACCGTTCTACTCTCCAAGTGAGTTTAACTCCTTCATACTTTGCTCTGTGTATATTCCACCGAGCGCGGATGTGCACGAGGCCGAGCGCGCGCTCACGGATCAGATTATGAGCGTGGGAGAGAGACTTTCCGGACTCCCTTGTTATAATTCTCGGTGATTTTAACAAAGGGAATCTCAGTCAGGAATTACCAAAATACAAACAGTTTGTTAAATGCCCGACCAGAGAAGGGAGCATATTAGATCATTGTTACATGACAGTGAGTGGTGCCTAAAGCGCGGTGGCCCGTGCAGCTTTGGGACTCTCAGATCACGTGATGGTCCACTTGATCCTCACGTACAGACAGAGACTAAAACTCTCTAAACCTGTTGTGAGGACATCTAAAGTGTGGAGCAATGAAGCTGTAGAGGAGCTATGCGTGTGCTTGGGCGCTACGGATTGGGATATGTTTGAGTTTCTGTGAAGACAGCATCATCCACAGCGCACCAGGGTGAGATATAACAATGACAAGCCCTGGTTCACACCTAAACTCCAGCAGCTCCGTCAGCAGAAAGAGGTGGCTTTCAGAGAAGGAGACAGAGACAGCTATAGAGGTGCAAAGTACAGATTTAGCAAGGAGATGGCAAAGGCTAAATTCATGTACAGTTCACATCTGCAGCAAAGGTTCTCTGCCAACGACTCGGCCTCTGTGTGGAGGGGGTTAAAAGAGATTACCAACTACAAGCCCAAAGCACCTCGTTCTATTGATGACCTGAAGTGGGCCAATGACCTGAACGTCTTCTATTCACGTTTTGAAGACAAGGACTCACACCTCCCTACCCCCCACACAACTGGATATTCAAATACCCTGGACCTCCCCCCTCTCACCACTGCCCTCCCCCACTCCCCCCGCTGCCTTCTTGGTCCAAGAGGAGGACGTGAGAAGACGTTTCAAAAGGCTGAATCCACGTAAGGCCCCGGGCCCAGACTGTGTCTCTCCTGCCACCCTGAGACACTGGGCTGATCAGCTGGCCCCAGTCTTCACGGGGATCTTCAACACCTCCCTGGAGTCATGCCATGTTCCAGTCTGTTTCAAGTCCTCCATCATAGTTCCAGTCCCCAAGAAACCACGTGTCACTGGACTTAATGACTACAGGCCTGTGGCTTTCACGTCTGTAGTCATGAAGACCTTTGAACGCCTGGTTTTATCCTACCTGAAGTCCATCACCGACCCCCTCCTGGACCCCCTGCAGTTTGCCTACAGAGCCAACAGGTCTGTAGATGACGCCATAAACCTGGCCCTGCACTCCATCCTGCAGCACCTGGACTCCCCAGGAAACTACACTAGGATCCTGATTGTGGACTTCAGCTCTGCATTCAACACCATCCTTCCGGCTTTGCTCCAGGACAAGCTTTCTCTGCTCCATGTTCCCGACTCCACCTGCAGGTGGATCACAGACTTCCTGATGGACCGGAGTCAGCGTGTGAGGCTGTGAAAGAATGTCTCGAACACTCGGGCTGTCAGCACAGGATCTCCACAGGGCTGTGTCCTTTCCCCTCTGCTCTTCTCCCTGTACACTAACTGCTGCACCTCCAGCCACGACTCCGTAAAGCTCATCAAGTTTGCGGACGACACCACCCTCATCGGACTCATTTCGGATGGGGATGAGTCTGCCTACAGGAGGGAGGTGGACCGGCTGGTGATCTGGTGCAACAGCAACAACTTGGAGCTCAACACCCAGAAAACAGTGGAGATGATCGTGGACTTCAGGAAAACCACAGCCCCCCCGCCCTCCCTCACCCTCACCAACAGCCCCATTACCACTGTGGACTGTCACCGCTTCCTTGGCACCACCATCACCCAGGACCTCAAGTGGGAGTCAACCATCAGCTCCCTCATCAAGAAGGCCCAGCAGAGGATGTACTTCCTGCGGCAGCTGAAGAAGGCCAAGCTGCCTGTCCAGCTGATGGTGCAGTTCTACACGGCCATCATTGAGTCCATCCTCTACTCCTCCATCACGGTGTGGTACGCCGGGGCCACAGCCAGGGACGGACACAGACTGCAGCGCATTGTGGCCTCTGCTGAAAAGGTGATCGGCTGTAGCCTTCCATCTCTCCATGACCTGCACGTCTCCAGGACTCTGGGCTGAGCAGGTCGGATCACAGCCGACCCTTCTCACCCTGCACACAGTCTATTCAAACCACTCCTCTTGGGCAGGAGGCTACGGTCCATCTGGACCAGAACCTCCCGCCATAAGAACAGTTTCTTCCCCTCTGCTGTTAGACTCATGAACACCTCATAACTCATTCACCTTAACCTTAACTCTGTCACTTTATCAGTTTATCACGGGTCACTTTAGACAATGTACTTTGGTTTTTAATTGCACTCCTCCCACTGCACTGTTTTTCTGTTGCACACAGCCTTTCATATTTCATATTTCATACTTTATCTTATATTTTATCTTATTTTAGCACATATTTATTTTATCTTAGCATTTTATATTGCTCTCTCCTCAATGTTGCACCATTATATCAAAGCAAATTCTTAGTCTGTGAATCCTGTTCATTGGCAATGGTAATAAACTTCTTCTGATTCTGATTCTGATAATTTCTAGCAATGACTGAACCGAGACCAACAGAAATATTGAAACACTGATATATAACCATACCTAAAATGATAACAATTCACAGAAAAGACCACTTTTAAATTTTGATGGTTATGTCACACTTTGGCTCATTATTTTTGAACTAGGTCATAATTTATTTGTCCTATAAATATTGGAGTTGATGTTTTGAGAATGGTGAGCACTGGAAATGAGAAAGGTGAAATCATGAAAAATCAACACTATTCCACATACAAAGGTAAATTATACATACCTATATGTATACAGAAGAGGCATGTACAAATGGCTCGATTTCCATACACAGGTAGGGCCCCTTCACACATGACATGATTGAGACCGAATGGCGCATGAAGGAGGATCTGAATGCCACTCATGAAATTTCGGAGCGCCTCGAATGCCTCGTACAGCAGTCACCACAACCATTCGGCCACAGCACATGCAGTCTACATTCGCGTGTCACTCACGCCGGAAACCCATTCGAATGGCGGACAACATGAGGTCGCGCTGCCATCTCATCGTACTTGCAACATTTGCACGGCATGTTGTACGCAGGTCGGATAAAGTGTGCTGCGGCCGAAGGACTGCATGAAATCATCAGCCACATCGAACCCTGGCTGAATGGTGCAACTGAGGCTGCCTTCACACAAATGGCCCCTCCCCCCCGAGCAACATAAATGACATGCGAGTGCCCCCCCAATGACACAAATGAAATGGCATGCGAGTGTGTGGTATCCCCTCCTCCTGTGACACAAATGAAATGGTGTGCGAGTGTGCGGTGCCCCCCCTCCCAGCAACACGAATGGCATGCCAGTGTGTCATGTGACACCCCCCCCCCCAAAAAAAGTCCCAATCCAACATTGTTGAAGTGCAACTGAAATTGCTCAAACAGAGGCTGGAGTGCAGTGCGATCGCTGTCCAGTGTAGTGTGCACATCTGGACGGCCTGTCATGTCCATGATGGATGTCATGTAACATAATTTCATTTATATAGTGCCAAATCACAACAGAGTTGCCTCATGGCGCTTCACACAAGTAAGGTCTAACCTTACCAACCCCCAGAGTAACAGTGGTAAGGAAAAACTCCCTCTGAGGAAGAAACCTCAAGCAGACCAGACTCAAAGGGGTGACCTTCTGCTTGGGCCATGCCACAGACATAAATTACAGAACAATTCACAAAATGAATATACAGGAAATGATGTTGGTGCACAGGACAGAAAGGTCACCAGCACAAATACAACTCCCATCTCTGGATGGAGCTGCACCTTAAACAGAGAGAAAAAAACAGACATCAGAACATCAGAACAGACATCATAAGCTTCACTAAAAGACCCAGAAATTAGGTAAAGTTGAGGCCGCAGCACGCTCCACTTCCTAATAAAATTAATTAAAAGAGTAAAAAGCATAAAACAAAACTATACCAGTATGCTAGCCATACAAAAGGGAAAATAAGTACATCTTAAGTCTGGACTTGAAAATCTCCACAGAATCTGACTGTTTTATTGACGCAGAGAGCTCATTCCACAGAGCATGGGGCATGATGAGAGAAAACTCTATGACCTGCAGACTTCTTATTCACCCTAGGGACACAAAGTAGTCCTGCACCCTGAAAACGCAAAGCCTGGGCTGGTACGTAAGGTTTAATTAGGCCAACTAGGTAGGGAGGTGCCAGTCCATGAACAATTTTATAGACTAGTAACAGAACCTTAAAATCTGATCTCACTGGGACAGGAAGCCAGTGAAGGGATGCCAAAATGGGTGTAATGTGGTCGAACTTTCTGCTTCGTTTCAAAAGTCTGGCTGCAGCATTTTGAAGCAGGTGAAGAGCCCTAATGCTGGACTGCGGTAAACCAGAAAATAGAACATTGCAGTAGTCCAATCTAGAAGAGATAAACACATGGATCAGGGTCTCAGCATCAGCCATATACAGGATGGGACAAATCTTTGCTATATTTCGTAGGTGGAAGAAAGCAGTCCTCATAATATATCTAATGTGGAGATCAAAGGACAATGGATGATCAAAAATTACCCCAAGGTTCCTCACTTTGTCAGTGAGATATGCATGCAGCGGTGGGCACAGATAACCAAAAAATTCATTTCGATAACAGATAATCAGATAACTGAAAAGTTATCTCTGACAAAGATAAAATGATAAACCACCCAAAAATGTATCGGACATTACAGATAACTGATAAATTCCAGTATTGTCTCTGGTACATTTGTAACTACCAATAAACTGAATTTGAGTTTTAACACCACGATCGCTTCTGGTAACAACAGACGTGACAACAAACCCAAACAATGAGCCCACACTTCTGTCTTTGAACATCTTGCCTCCTGCTGGAAGCTCTTGTTTACCACATGGCTTCCAGCACAGACGCAAGCTGAGAGCAGCCACAAAGCCCAGCTCCCTACCAATCACAACACTCCGGTCAGGCGGAGTTCTTGGAAAATAAAGCAGTGCTCACTTATGGTTTTGATTTATAAATAACATTAATACCGATAGAATAACTCCATTAATGTCAATTCTGTCATTTGTACAAAGATAAAATATAACATATATCTTTTAATGTTGAATAATGCACTAATTCTGAGGTTTTGTAACAAACAGACAGATCACAAAGGATTCTGGGTAAAATGTGCCTCTGCTAAACACTGATTGGTTCAGTCATTCATTATGTAAACCAACACGTTAATGTGACGTGTGTCGTGTGTTGGTGTTTACAGATAAATGTGCTTTTGTAAAATATTCCTTTTTTTTTTTGTAAAAACAGGCATTTTACGGAGCTCTGGAAGTGTCATTGCAAATGTTTTGCATGTGGAGAGAATGTGCGCATATTTTATTATATTGTAAAACGTGCACTCAATATTGTCTTGACACATAAATATTGGCTATTCGCCCTATTGACATTTCAAATCCCACAAAACCTTGGAGAGGTGGCTGCTCTGCGAGATTTCAGTAACTGAGAACTGTACTGAGACGCTCTGATCGGGCTGCACTTTAACCGCTGCACACAGACAACACCATTAACATTGCAACATAAAACTACACTCAACAAAAATATAAACGCAACACTTTTGGTTTTGCTCCCATTTTGTATGAGATGAACTCAAAGATCTAAAACTTTTTCCACATACACAATATCACCATTTCCCTCAAATATTGTTCACAAACCAGTCTAAATCTGTGATAGTGAGCACTTCTCCTTTGCTGAGATAATCCATCCCACCTCACAGGTGTGCCATATCAAGATGCTGATTAGACACCATGATTAGTGCACAGGTGTGCCTTAGACTGCCCACATTAAAAGGCCACTCTGAAAGGTGCAGTTTTGTTTTATTGGGGGGGGATACCAGTCAGTATCTGGTGTGACCTTCATTTGCCTCATGCAGTGCAACACATCTCCTTCGCATAGAGTTGATCAGGTTGTCAATTGGGGCCTGTGGAATGTTGGTCCACTCCTCTTCAATGGCTGTGCGAAGTTGCTGGATATTGGCAGGAACTGGTACACGCTGTCGTATACGCCGGTCCAGAGCATCCAAACATGCTCAGTGGGTGACCATGCAAGAACTGGGACATTTTCAGCTTCCAAGAATTGTGTACAGATCTTTGCAACATGGGGCCGTGCATTATCCTTCTGCAATATGAGGTGATGTTCTTGGATGTATGGCACAACAATGGGCCTGCCCATACCATAACCCCACCGCCACCATGGGCCACTCGATCCACAACATTGACATCAGAAAACCGCTCACCCACACAACGCCACACACGCTGTCTGCCATCTGCCCTGGACAGTGTGAACCGGGATTCATCCGTGAAGAGAACACCTCTCCAACGTGCCAAACACCAGTGAATGTGAGCATTTTTCCACTCAAGTTGGTTACGACGACGAACTGGAGTCAGGTCGAGACCCCGATGAGGACGACGAGCATGCAGATGAGCTTCCCTGAGACGGTTTCTGACAGTTTGTGCAAAAATTCTTTGGTTATGCAAACCGATTGTTTCAGCAGCTGTCCGAGTGGCTGGTCTCAGACAATCTTGGAGGTGAACATGCTGGATGTGGAGGTCCTGGACTGGTGTGGTTACACGTGGTCTGCAGTTGTGAGGCTGGTTGGATGTACTGCCAAATTCTCTGAAACGCCTTTGGAGACGGCTTATGGTAGAGAAATGAACATTCAATACACGAGCAACAGCTCTGGTTGACATTCCTGCTGTCAGCATGCCAATTGCACGCTCCCATCAAATCTTGCGACATCTGTGGCATTGTGCTGTGTGTATAAAACTGCACCTTTCAGAGTGGCCTTTTATTGTGGGCAGTCTAAGGCACACCTGTGCACTAATCATGGTGTCTAATCAGCATCTTGATATGGCACAACACTGTGAGGTGGGATGGATTATCTCAGCAAAGGAGAAGTGCTCACTATCACAGATTTAGACTGGTTTGTGAACAATATTTGAGGGAAAATGGTGATATTGTGTATGTGAAAAAGTTTTAGATCTGTGAGTTCATCTCATACAAAAATGGGAGCAAAACCAAAAGTGTTGCGTTTATATTTTTGTTGAGTATAAATTATATTGTGCCTAAAACTCTCATGATATATTCTCTGGCAGGGGCATAGCACCAAATTCTGGGCCCTAGGTACTAGCCATATTGAGACCCACCCCCACGGTTATGTTCTTTTTGGTAACGCAAACACCAAATTTCGAATGCTAGATCAAGACCAGGTCTAAAATCAGTCTACCTTAGATCACACCTGGGAGTCAGAACCCTTTTTATAAAATTTGGGGGAGCATATTGAGTTGGGGGTCTGGGGGAACCACATTGCACCATTTTCTAGAAAAATGGTGCCATTTGTGCATTCCCGAGTCTGTTAAAATGCACAGGAATGCACCAAATGGCACCATTTTTCTAGAAAAATGGTGCAATGTGGTCCCCCAGACCCCCAACTCAATATAGCTAGCTTTCAAGCTCACCTCTCTTTTCAATAAATTTGGTTAGCAGCTGCTTTGCCTCATTTAGTTTTCTTTCCCTGTCCTTTTTCTCTTCTTTTTTGAAATCCGACTTTGATTTTTTAGGAAAGACATATTTTATTCAGCCTAAACACTAGGGCTGCAACTAATGATTATTTTACTAATCAGTTCATCGTTCGATTATTTTTCGATTAATCGTTTTGGTTTTGTTTTTACTTACATGTGAGTTTGCCATTATTTCTTTAAGTGAGTTATTATTAAAAGGCCTTTGTCACACAACATCAACGTTTGTTTGACCTTCTAAAAAAGTTATGTTATATTCTCGTCAAAAACATACCTGGAGTAGTGTTTTGTTTTATTTTGCCCATACATACATCACCGACACACCACAAAGGGATTTCCATCAGGTTTAGATGCCTACAGCAACTATCTCAACCTCAATCTCAATATGACAATATATTACAGCAAGAGTCCACAAAAGTATTTTAAATGCCTGACGAACGTGTAATATGTTATATTTAATAAGATATTATGAAAAAAGACACAAATGTGCAGTTTACTGCATTTTATTTTTTTCTTGTGTAAAAACACAGCTTAGATGTGGTTTGACCAAAACTAATTGTCATTAAACTTAATAAAACAGGGATGAAGGGGAGGTTTAAGAGTCACTAGGTGTTCACAGGAAACAGTTATTTATTTCTATATTATTTATGTTCATTGTTAGGGGTTTAATATTTTCTGTTTGTTTTATCAGATTCTTTTTGTCCGTTGTCTCTAAAACTGTATTGCTGGCATTATTAGTTATATTACTATATTGTTGTGGTTTCTATTATCAGTATTATTATTGATATATAAATAAAACTAAATGATAAAATAATACAATTTGTTAATACATTGACTCTTTTACGACAACAAATGCTGAGCCATGAATTATTATACAGAAAACAAATGTGCTGACAGCTGCAACAGCTTAATGCTAACTTTAACATTGAAAACGCCATAGACATGCTAACACGTTAGCATCAGTCCTGTTTTTAAGTTATAAAATACATCTATCAACTGTTTCAGAAGACCATAACAGGTCAGATTAACATAAAAAGGTAAATGTTACTCACAGACATATGCTCTTTGGGGTTTTAGTGGGAAAAAATTAAGAATAAGCGAAATAAAACACTGAATCAACAAAGCACCAGATTGAAGCACTGCTTCAATCTGTGAATCACTGCTTCGATTGGTTCAAGGTTCAAAGCAAAGCCGCGCTGCAGAAACAGTTGATTTATAAGAAAGAAATGAAACATTTGCGGTAAAACAAAGTATTTAACAACTAATTGATGACTACATTAGTTGACAACTATTTTAATAATCGATTAACTCAATTAGTTGTTTCAGCACTACTAAACACCTCCTCTTTCTGTGAGATCCTGTTTGGGATGTGTGTGTGCGCCTGGACTAAACCATTGTACAACTGTGCAGGGGTGGAAAGGCCCTCAGAGATCTTTCAATTTTATTGTTAGAGCAGAATTATGTTTGCAAACATTTATACATTCATTCTAATATATTCTTTTACAACATGAATTCTATGGACATTAATAACAAGCAACAAAAAAATGTATTTAATGCCAGTTTTTGTGTGCCCCCCCCCCATGCTCTGGGCCCTGGGTACATAGTACCCTTAACCCCCCATTCCGACGCCCCTGTTCTCTGGGTTTATAGACATTGTTATTGTGTTTTTTTATGTAAACATGCGAGAATCACAGGCTGTCTCTCCGTTATTTTCAATGGGAGCTGCTGTGAGCTACAGTCACTTCCTGATCATGTGTTCTGTAGGAAAGTGAAGTTTGCTCTTTAACGTCTGATTATTGTTCTTTACAACACTGTTTGTCCTCTTTGTTCGAGACTAATTATATAATATGTCTGAAATTTGGTTTGCGTTTATTAAATTCCACGCAGATTAAACGTAAAGACACACATATTTGTATAATTGTTTTAACAAGTTTTCAGGGTATCATGCAGCAGTCTCTTAATAACGTGCCGAAAAGCATAAAAAATACATTTTTGTAGTATAATATTAATTTACAACTGTCATCGTGTTGATTCTCTATATGTTGTTGTCGACTGCAGTGACTCTTTGGCACGCAAGGGATTATGGGATACATCAATAGGGGGATGAACACTACTGGCCAGTAGATGGCAGTAGAGACCTTGAAAACTTGCCCAAAACAAAATTCCAGATAGTCCGTGTCTGCTAACATTTAAGATGCGTGGAATTTAATAACCGATACACAATACAACGTCTATAAACCCAGAGAATATATTCACGAGAGTTTTAGGCACTAGAGTTTAATGCTGTTGTCCGTAGAGCCTGATCAGAGTGTCTGAAATGCATTTCTCATGTCATGAACGTACTGAGATTACCCTATCCTACCCATAATGCACTGCAGGGCACAACATATATATCCACACTAAAACTTTAGCACATTACTTTAAAACTAAAACATATATCTGATATTTTCTCTTTATAAAACTTCAGACATGACATTAATTTAAATAACTTGTCCAACATTAGTTTGGTTAAAAGTTGAACCATAAGTTAAAAATGTATGCCTCTGGATGACTTGGGTGATATTGCCCATGTATCAGTATGGGGTTAAGAGAAATTTGTTTTTTTTTTGTGTGTGGGACCAGTTCTCCTTTGTCTACAGAGGATGGAGCGGTTTCTTCTTAAAGCAGCTCTTCTCTGTTTTGTAGAGGGTAGAACTACACATCAGCTATGAAACATTTAACAGGTAGGTGCTCAACTGATTTTTTTTTATAAATATTTGTAGCTGTTCAATTTTATTTACCACGTTATTGGTCTAAAAATTATCGGACAAGATAATCCCAAGATAATTAGTCCGATAATGGTTTTTAAAGTTATCTAAAAAGATAATCCAATAATGAAAACATTATCTTCGATAATTATCGGATTATCGGGACTGTGCCCACCACTGGATGTATGACACACAAGCCTAGGCTAAGCATTAACTGGTCAAATTGATGCCGATGTATCAGTGGACCAAGAACCATCATTTCAGTCCTATCAGAGTTTAAAAGTAGGAAGTTTCTGGACATCCAGCTTCTCACTGATGCAAGGTAATCTTCTAAGGATTTTATATGAACAAGATTACCAGCAGTTATTGGCATGTATAACTGAGTATCATCAGCAGAGCAGTGAAAGGTAATCCCAAAACACCACAATATGTGCCCAAGGGGTGCTATATAAAGGGAGAAAAGCAGGGGGCCTAAGATGGACCCATGTGGAACCACAAATTTCATGTCACTCAGGTTAGAGGTAGTGTGACTGTACAAAACACAGTGAGAACGACTGGTCAAGTATGATGTCAGCCATGCAAGGGCACTCCCAGTAATCCCAAAATGATTTTGGGATGATGGAAAAAACATATACATTGCCATCCCCTCACCTTACATAATGTATATGGGACATTATGATCATTACAGAGGAGTAGTCTTACAACTAAATCTCCAAATGTACTTTATAAAGAATTATTGTTCAGTCAGAATGAACATGATTATGATACTAGACATGCTGTGGAGGGCAGAGTTATAATACCTAAAGTGAAAACAAATAAAGGAACAAGTGCGGTAATGTATAGAGCAATGTTTGGCTGGAACACCTTGCCAAGGGACATTATTAATGCAACCAGTAAACATCACTTTAAAGTTCTTTTGAAAAGGCATCTTCTTAGAATTTAAAATTTGGATTTATTGACCATTCTAGGAAATTATTTGTAGTCAATTGTTTGACAAGAATGAATTAACTGTGAGTAACCATATTGAGCCAAAGGTTTCTCTATAAACTGGGTCCTGTCAATGTGTGTGTAGATGAGTGTGTGTGTATGTGTGTGTGTGTGTGTGTGGGGAGGGGGGGGTATTTCCGTTTTTATTATTTATATATGTATGTGTGGTGTGTGAAGGCTGGTGGAAACACTGTTCTGTGAGCACCATGTTGGGTTGACTCCAGGAAGAGTAGCTGTACTTGTTACAGCTAATGGAGATCAAATAAATAAGTAAATTTAATATAGGTGACGTTTGACTTGAGCACGCAAAATGCTACTCTGTGCGCACAAGATACACAAGACGGAAAACATACTGCCCCCATTTGAACTGCAAACCCTCTCTTCAGAAAAGCTCTGGGCGACATCACAGAAGGTTGGTCCAGTATATAAGCAATCTATGCTTTTAACATGAGTTGGGATGTAAAAGCAAAAGCACATAAGATGATTCCATATGTGGGCATCACAGTGACTTAGTGATTAGCATTGTTGCCTCACAACAAGAAGGTTGTGGGATCGCTTCCCACCTGGGGCCCTTGTATGTGGAGTTTGCATGTTTTCCCCATGTTTGCATGGGTTCTGTCCAGGTGTCCCGTCTTCCTCCCACATTCAAAGACATGCAGGTTAGGTGAACTGGAAACTATAATTGGGCGTAGGTGTGAGTGTGAATGTGTTTGTTTGTCTCTATGTCCATGGTGTACCCGGCCTCACGCCCTGTGACTGCTGGGATAGGTTCCTGCCCCACCATGACCCTTAATCGGAGTAAGCAGTATAAGCAATAGAGAAAGTCATGACATTACATTTTGAGCTGGAATGAAGAAAGCGGAGTAAAAAAAAAAAAAAAAAAAACATAAATGGAAAATCATCTTCAGTAGTTTTCATAGAGAGAGAGCAGGGGCTTAAAATTCATCCTTGGTGAGGTTGTAATCTCCATCAGAAATGAAAATCATCCAAACAGTGAAGCAGAAATACTTTTCTTCCATCCAATTCATAACAAAGTTAACAACAACATTAAGTCAGAGAGGATCCAGATCTGTCACACCGTGGGTACAGCACCGCAATGAATCAACTGAGCCCTGGAGGAGCTGGAATGGGAAGCCATTATGTGCCAATGGGCTACGTAATATCAGTGAAGCAATTGACCTTTAAGGACAGAGGACTGACACTTTAATTGTTTAATTGTCAGTCAAGAGCCCCTCTCGCATGTTTGTTGTCTCACAGAGACATTTTTGGTCTATTACACCCTGACACGAGTGGCACAATTGTTACCGCAGCAAGCGGCGGGCTGTGTGCCACATAATGCATTCTCTGCGGGTGCTGTAAAGTTTCATGCAGAGTGGTGTTCTCTGACACTAATTCTCACCTTTAAGAGCCTTCATCACTTTGCTGCTCTTTGTACACAAATCCCTTTTAATTACAGGATTTAAACACCAGCAGAGTGCAAACACGAATAAATAACTGCGGCATCAGTGAGCTGCAGAGGCAAACACAGCCAGTTAATGCTTTCATGGAGCGTGGGATTCTGCAAGGTCACCTCAGACAAGGTGTGCAGACGTGCATCTCAAGTAGATTCACATAATTCCCTCTACAACAGCCATTTGAGTGCATAGAATATCTTTGCGGGGAAAATAAATACATCAAGATTGATTTTGTGATTGAAAGAACATACAAAAGCGTGACGCAGTCAAGGCTGAGGCTTCTTTTTTCTTTCAGCCTGCCAATGAGAAGTACTAGGCTACATTAAACTGTAGGACACACCTTGAATAAAATGAATATGTCAAATGTAATGTCTTTTACCAGTGCCTTGAGGTAATGAGATGGTGAAGGATGCTTGCTGTACTGTACTGTTTCTGAGCTGTGCATCTTGCTACCCTGAGCTTCCTGCCACGTAGGAAAGCTATTTAAGATTCAAGCAGTGTGTTAGACAGAATAGGTAAAGCCTTTTTGTGTCCATGAATACCCAGGCAATCAAGGCATCAATTATTCAAGCAGAGAGAAACTATGGCACACCGACCACTGGCATTAGCACTGCATCACGAGACTGCTAATGTTGTACCAGCAGGACTGCAGCAAAGCAAATACAATGGAGATATTAGAAAGTTATTCAGTTATTAGAAAGGACCATGGTGCGGCAATATCAGAGATAAAATGAGCCAGGCAGGTGAACGACTTCATCAGCTTTAACTAGGTTTAATCAAAATGTGCTAACAAGGACTCTGTGAGCAGTCACAAGGTGTGAAACCCATTTCAAGTGACATGGACTTGTGCACAAAAACAGAGGGGCATTTGGAATAGTGGATGCTGAATGAATCCAACTCCAAACAAGTAATTATTGCTTCAGTTTCATTCGCAACACTAAATCAATAAGTACTTCCATATCAACAAGTATCACAGAGCAGAAAGTTTGACCACATAACACCCATTTTGGCATCTCTTCACTGGCTTCCTGTCTCTGTGAGATCAGATTTTAACCCTCTGGAGTTGAATGGCGTGCCCTCGTGTAAAAAGTCACATGACCTAATTAAGCAGATGTAACACTCAATCTGCTGCACCCTGAGGCTCCCTTTAAATGTGTGTTGAATGTGGAGACTTCAACCTTTATAGCACTTTTTAAATTTTGTTAATAAGCCTAGTATAACCTGACTTATGAGTGCGTTTTCATTAATATTACTGACATTTTTCGCTGCGCATTTATGTACACACACGCAGCCAAAAGGATCATTTCCTTCTCTACTGCAGCAGCAACAGTGGTGGGAAGAAATATGACTCCTTCTTCCTCATTGGATGGCTTCTGAAATTTTCCACCAAACAGAAGTCACTAACCCCATGTGTGTTTGAGCACAGCCCACCCACACCAGGTGGGTCTGATTGTGTGTGCATTTTCTCTTTGTTACTGCTGGGAAGCATGAGTGGTTAGTGTTTTGTTGTTGTTTGGGTTTTTTTGTAAAAATCAGGCATTTAATGAATGTGGTGCAAGCGCTTCAGTTATTTTTTGAACTGGAGGAAGATGGATCATGCAGCGCGTTGTCAGAGTCTGAAACTGACAGTGAGGATTCTGGTCATGAAAGAGATGATCCCTCTTCTGTTTTGGAGGAGCAACCAAAGCAAGTGGATCCACCATCTTGCGCACAGAGCTCTGAAGAGAGGGTCGGAGCTTGCGCTTCTGTTTCCAGACCCATATCTCCGCTGGGACACACAGCAGAGACACGCCCCAGAGCTGACTGTTGGAACACAGAGGAGGATGCAGACACTGGTCCAGAAGCAAGCAGATTTCAGCCTTGGAGAACACCAGGAGTCCAGGTTGATACATTTTCTACCCAAAGTCCAAAAGACCTTTTTCTTTTGTTTTTTGCAACTGACACAATTAGAACAATTTGCACCAACACCAATAAAATTGCTGCAAAAAACAAGGCATTAGGAAAAAAAATACAACTGGACCGAGGCTCGTATTCGATAACAAAATCAATTCTGCTGCAACACCCCATAAATGCTGTGGTACATGCAAGTGAAGATGCAGTTTGTATGCAGAACCTCGTAAGCGCCATCCCAGTTTGTGTGCAAAACCACATAGTGACCAGCGCACCACTCACTAGCATGTATCTTGGTCACATGACACAAAGATTGCGGTGCCCACGAGACCTTCACTAATGCTGCGTTTACTCATAACGATGGTAAGTCACGAATGCCACAAAGTATACATTCTTGGCTACTGATCACGAATGTGATGATTTGAGGCAGAGGCGTCAGGTGTCCTCAGGAACTGCTGAAACCTGCTACCACGCGTTATGATTAATGTAACGTGTTGGTGGAGCAGTATCAGGAACCATTACGCACAGCCAAGAATAATGCTTCGCACTGTTGCGCGCTATTGCGCATAACAGCGCATCGTTAAGTTCTGTCACATTGTGAATGAGGCAAACTGTCTCCACACATACCCATATTCATCCATCAGCTGATGAACAATTCAGATCACTCCAGTTTGCTCCTTTAAATCCACACCAGAAGAACTTTGTGACTGCATGCTTGGTTGGGTTCTATGCCACAGAGTGGCACAGAGAGGAGGAGGAGACGTAGAAAGCCAGATGTGTGGCTTTAGACGGCTCTCGTCTCCCTCGTTTTCCCAAACATCAGGCGCAGGAGCACGCTGAGGAGCATTGGAATGAAACTTTTAACCCACTTGGCGTCACTGTCCTTCAGCATACTGCAGCAATGAAACTGAATGTGGTGCAGCAGGGTTTAAGTGTGCGCACATCAGAGAAGAACACTGTCACGCTCTATTAAGGCTCACCACTAATCAAGACGGATAACAATGTCAAGAATGTGTCAAGAATGACGCAAATATGACATTCATAACTGACATTTATAAATAGTTTAGCATGAGCATTTCCTGCCTATGAGCCAGAGGTCTCAAACCGGTTCCAGAAAGGGCCGAGAGGGTGCAGACTTTCTGTGCAACCACCCACTCCAGCAGGTGATTTCACTGATTAACTGATTTCACCTGCTCAAAGTGATGTTAATCAGTGAAATCACATGCTGGAGTGGGTGGTTGCACAGAAAGCCTGCACCCTCTTGGCCCCTTCTGGAACCGGTTTGAGACCTCTGCTATGAGCAAACGCAGCATTGGCGTACATTAAAGTGATGGACTTATTGAGTTTTGCAAACAAACTGAAGGTGGCGATATCAGGTTTTGGAGCCAAATCTATTAAAGATTGCTAATTAACACATTTCTGAATAAAGGTTGATTTTTGAGATTCTGCTATTTTGTTCAGTGCATCATAACCATTTCATGAGAAAGAATGATTCATGGACAGGTAAATATATCAGGTAAATATCCTTATTTAAAACAAGACTGGTCTGGTGGAGATACAGGGTTTTGCGCCTGAACTCTTCATTTACACTGGCAAGACTGTGACCACAAGTGAGCACAGGCTGTCGTACGATGTGGTCATGAACCCGATCCAGCCATCCTCGCTTGGTACTGGGTACCACAGCTAAACAAGGTACCAGTAGATTCAGTAGATTCTCACAAATCCAACAAGACCAAGCATTCATGATATGCACACTCTTAAAGTGGATATGACACCTAAAAATTAGGTAAAACTAAAAAATAAATATCAAAATATACATATAGTAAGTTGAAAGTGGTTTTAATTATTATCACTGAGAAATAAAGTGTGTACAGTTCGGCAAAAGTGTGTTTCTTGGAAAGCGTGCTGGTAGCGTTCCATCAGCGGTCACGTGATGCCGTGATGTCACAGAATGTAGAGTCCCGTCTTTGTCTGTTAGATTAACAACAGGAACAGATGGACCTCAGCATGGACAGTGACAAGATCAAGAACTTTTCTGACTCCTCTTCAAGTGTGGATTATTTCTGACTCGGATCCTGAGGATGTCGCAGTAGTGATTAGACCCTACAGATTGGAGCCGTATCTTTCGGACGAACATTCAAACAGGAGCATTCTGGCAGCGAAAATAATGCCGACGGTGTTTATGGTGGAGCCAAAGCAGAGGCAAGAGACGTGCCAATTCCGATGGATTTTGAAAGGCTGCAGAATATGGAATGGTAAGGTAGGCTTTGATTTTTGTTGCTGCTGTTTATAACACTCTAATTACTGTATAGCATTTTCGATTCAAGCGTCTGTTTACCACCTTTGTTATTGTTCAGGAGCCGTGACAGCGCAGCTATTACTTGTGGACCACCGTCATTACCTTCGGGTTTTTGCCATTTTTGAGTGCCTGGCATTGCATTCATCCGTGTTTAGTTACGTTATTTTCACGAAAGAATAGGAAATAAACGGCGAAGGTTTAGAAAAAGATCGCCAAAAACAACACTGAACATGCCGTCGTGTTTACATGCCGCCGTCGTGTTTACATGCCGCCACCGTGTTTACATGCTGCCGTCGTGCTTACATGCCACCGTCGTGCTTACATGCCGCTGTCGTGCTTACATGCCGCCGTCGTGCTTACATGCCGCCGTCGTGTTTACATGCTGCCGTGTTTACATGCTGCCGTGTTTACATGCTGCCGTGTTTACATGCTGTCGTGCTTACATGCCGTCGTCGTGCTTACATGCCGCCGTCGTGTTTACATGCTGCCGTGTTTACATGCTGCCGTGTTTACATGCCGCCGGTGTTTTTACATGCCGCCGCCGTGTTTACATGCCGCCGGTGTTTTTACATGCTACCGTCGTGTTTACATGCCGCCGGTGTTTTTACATGCCACCGCCGTGTTTACATGCTGCCGGTGTTTTTACATGCCGCCGTCGTGTTTACATGCCGCCGTCGTGTTTACATGCCGCCGCCGTGTTTACTACGTACGTTCCTTGACCATTTCAAGATTATTGTGAACATATTATTTGGGGTTGACAATTTATGTGTTCCTGTGAGCAGTGAGAACATGGAGATGGTAGAGGAAAGTGTCTGCTGTCGGGAGCAAATGCGTGTATGCGAGCGGAGGGAGCGGCAGCCGGACATTTCGTGGATCACACAACACCGCGACTTTTGATCAATCTGCCTGTACTTGAAAAGTACTTTGAAAACTTGAAAACCTTTCGTCCTTGTGTTTCTGCAATATGCTGCGACACACTGGTCAGGCATATTGACAAACAAGTCCCTGAGAGCTGTGTTTAATCAAAGTTTCTGCCGCTAACGGCTGCCAGGGGCGTGAGCCGATACGATCTACACTCAACAAAAATATAAACGCAACACTTTTGGTTTTGCTCCCATTTTGTATGCGATGAACTCAAAGATCTAAAACTTTTTCCACATACACAATATCACCATTTCCCTCAAATATTGTTCACAAACCAGTCTAAATCTGTGATAGTGAGCACTTCTCCTTTGCTGAGATAATCCATCCCACCTCAAAGGTGTGCCATATCAAGATGCTGATTAGACACCATGATTAGTGCACAGGTGTGCCTTAGACTGCCCACAATAAAAGGCCACTCTGAAAGGTGCAGTTTTATCACACAGCACAATGCCACAGATGTCACAAGATTTGAGGGAGCGTGCAATTGGCATGCTGACAGCAGGATTGTCAACCAGAGCTGTTGCTCGTGTATTGAATGTTCATTTCTCTACCATAAGCCGTCTCCAAAGGCGTTTCAGAGAATTTGGCAGTACATCCAACCAGCCTCACAACTGCAGACCACGTGTAACCACACCAGCCCAGGACCTCCACATCCAGCATGTTCACCTCCAAGATCGTCTGAGACCAGCCACTCGGACAGCTGCTGAAACAATCGGTTTGCATAACCAAAGAATTTCTGCACAAACTGTCAGAAACCGTCTCAGGGAAGCTCATCTGCATGCTCATCGTCCTCATCGGGGTCTCGACCTGACTCCAGTTCGTCGTCGCAACTTCGCACAGCCATTGAAGAGGAGTGGACCAACATTCCACAGGTCACAATTGACAACCTGATCAACTCTATGCGAAGAAGATGTGTTGCACTGCATGAGGCAAATGGTGGTCACACCAGATACTGACTGGTATCCCCCCCAATGAAACAAAACTGCACCTTTCAGAGTGGCCTTTTATTGTGGACAATCTAAGGCACATCTGTGCACTAATCATGGTGTCTAATCAGCATCTTGATATGGCACACCTGTGAGGTGGGATGGATTATCTCAGCAAAGGAGAAGTGCTATCACAGATTTAGACTGGTTTGTGAACAATATTTGAGGGAAATGGTGATATTGTGTATGTGGAAAAAGTTTTAGATCTTTGAGTTCATCTCATACAAAATGGAAGCAAAACCAAAAGTGTTGCGTTTATATTTTTGTTGAGTATACATGGAGTGACATATTTTAGGCTTGGTGCTCCGCAGGAAGCTGGTCACGGGGTGTGCACATTTTTCAGTGGCGGGACATTCAAATGCTATATATAATGGGAGAACTGCATCCAGTTTTTTCAAGCGTGTCGGTGACGTCATTTCCCTGTAGGCAGGCCTTGAGTGAGATGTGGTCCCGCTCTCTCGGCTGAATTCCTTTGTTTCACACGCTGCGCGGCGCGCGTTGCTTTATCAAAATTTTTTCTGGACCTGTGAGGAATATCCGAGTGGACACTATTCGAGAAATTAAGCTGGTTTTCGGTGAAAAGTTTAACGGCTGATGAGAGATTATGGGGTGTTTCTGTCGGTGTAAAGACTTCCCACAGAGCAGGACGTCATGCAGCGCTTCCAGGCACTGTCGTCGGCCTGTTTCGACCTGAAAACATCCTAATTTAAGGCTTAATTCACCCAGGACGTCGTGAGAGAACAGAGAAGATTCAGAAGAGGCCGGCATGAGGACTTTATGCGGACATTCCACTGTTTAAGGACATTTTTTAATGAAAGACGTGCGCAAATTTGCCGAGTCGTTTCTGTGACGACTCGGCAAATCTGTGTGCACCGCGACAGGAAAAACACCTCCATGTTGAAAACCATTTGTAAAATTCAGGCGGCTTTTGATGGCTTTCAACAAGTGAGTAACTGAGACATAGTTTAACAGCTTGGGCATGTTCCAACTTGCCCGTTAAGGTTTCCAACGGAGGTGTTTTTCCTGTCGCGACCCCCCACGGTCGGGTCCGGCCTGACATGCGACTCTGCCCGCACGTTCTTTCATTACAAAATGTCCGTTAACAATGGAATGTTCGAATAAACTCCTCATGCTGACTTCTTCTGAAAGTTCTCTGTTCTCTGACGACTTACTGGGTCAACAGAGCCTGAAATGTGGAAGTTTTCAACTTGAAACGGCGAGACGCTGCCGCCTCGAAGCGCAGATCGCCGTCAGGTGCCGTGGGCCCTCCTTACGGCGACACTACCAGACCAAAATCTCTCATCAGCCGTTAAAATTTTTACCGAAAACCAGCTGAATTTATCGAATGGTGTCCACTCAGTTGTGCCTTACAGTTTTGAAAAATTTTGATCAAACAAAGCAGCAGTCTCTGAGCCATTCCTAAACAATGAAAAAATCAACAAGAGGGTGGGCGACTCCTCACTCAAAGACTGCCCACAGGCGAATGATGTAACCGACAGGCGTGAAAAAACTCTCGCATGCCCATGAGGTCTGTTAGAAAAGTATCTGACCTTATTATTTTTTTAAAAACCATATGGATTTGAATCACGTGTGATTGCATCAGACAAGCTTGAACCCTTGTGCGCATGCGTGAGGTTTTCATGCCTGTCGGTTGCGTCATTCACCTGTCAGCAGGCTTTGAGTGAGGTGTGGTCCACCCCTCTCGTCTATTTTTTATTGCGAATAAATGTCTGAACGATTTGGAGCTTTGCTGCATCAATTTTTTTCCAGAAACTGTGAGAGACCTCCAGGTGGACACCGTTCAAAAAATTAATATGGCTTTCAGGGACGATTTTATGGGGATTAAACAGATTACAGGGTGTTACTGCCGCTTTAAGGATGGCCCACAACTGCTGAGAGCGCGGCGCGCTCCCAGCCCCCATCGACAGGCTGACACCCCACTGGAACAACCAGATCATTTCCATGTGAAAGCTTTGTTGATCCGGGACCTCGTCTGACTTTCATAAAAAGGCAGAAGATGTGGACATCAGCACTTTTTCTGGCACATTCCACCATTACAGGAGTTTTTTTCATGGAAAGAAAAGCCGAGGGACGCGCCACGGCTCCGTTCATTACGCGGGACAAAACCACCTCAGTGTTGGTCTCTCAGGACAGCTTCAGGTGGATTTCAGACGGATTCCGGTTGCTTTCCAGTCATGTGAATATCCGATTGTGATTGTGCATGAGCTGGACATGCCAGAACATGTCCCGTGAGGCTTCATCACGGCGTTGCTTTGCGCCGAGCGGCTGCACCGCGACGCACGTTGGAGCAGCTTCTCTTTCCATGACAAAAACTCCTGTAACAGTGAAATGTGCCACGCACACGCATGCGCATGAGGGTTCAAGCTTGTCTGATGCAATCACACGTGATTCAAATCCATATGTTTTTTTTTTAAATAATAAGGTCGGATACTTTTCTAACAGACCTCGTATATATATATATATATATATATATATATATATATATGCTTCTATTCTACTATTTTTTTAAACAGCCTATTTCAAGCATTGTGCCAAAATATGTATTACAAGAACCCAGTAATTTGATCATCTCCAATTCTTGGGCAAATGGTTCAATCCATGAAGCGCTCCTACATTCATCTCTCTGTCTCTCAGTCCGCAACTGCGTCTGCTCTGTCATGTGTTTGTGTCGCGTGGTGCTGCTGCGGGTGGCGCTAATTTAGCAGAGGCGCTGTCCTGTGAGCGCTGGTGGTAACCTCGCCCAGCCGCGCTGTCTAGTGATTGCCAGGTGACTATCACATTTGCGAGGGATTTATTCACAGTTTATGTCTCTGAATGTGAAGAGCAAGTGCAACTTTCTGAAAAGTACTTATTTTACTCAGCTAGCTAGCTAGCTATCGCTAAACACAGTATATTGCTCTACAAATTAGTGCGCGCTGTGCGTGGTCAAATGTAAGATTGATTCAGTGTTGTCTTTTTTTTTCAACTAAATCCTCTTGTCAGCTACTAAATGGTGCTCGACCTTCAATCTGTGTAGCTTCTATGAACAAATCACTCTCCTACATCAAATACCATGTACACAGATCTGACCTTAACTTAGTTAAGGTCCTTAACTAAGCATTTAAGAATTAAGACAGTAAACTTTACCATAAAGTTTAATGCAACAGCATGATAATAATTGAATAATTTAAATTCCTGCTAAAAAAAGGCATAAATCATAAAACTCATTTTGTATTTTTATTTGTTGGTAGTAAGTGGCAAACCAAACCTGCAGTGCAGTGATGGATATCAGAGCATTTTTTTCAATAGCAAAAAAGCTTCAGGTGAGGTTTGTGCACTCTATAGACCTTATGTGATAGTAGATATGAACACTGAGAATAGCAAAGGATGGAAAGTGAAGCTAAGTGGAAACTGAATATGTTTATCAGACTGTGGAGCTGTCTTACTTGTGTTACTGGTGTTTTGGTATGGTAAGAGGTATTTAAGTCACACATTTTTATTTTTCTTACTTTTAAGGACTTCATTAGATCTTGTCTGTCCTTTCTATGCTTTGCTGTTAATTTAATAAATAATTCATATTCATATATTTCTTATCCTGAACCCATTTATTTGCAGTATACCATCTGTGTTCTCCATCCAGCCTTATAGTGGATTGCTGCTGTCGCTGTGCTAAACCAGGTCCTCCTGCACACGGCGCTAAACCTCACTGATGGATAACAACTGCAACTACTGTATTTTTGTGACTTACAACGTGGATGTGCGTGCTGCCAGAAAAACTGAGACATCAATCAGTTTGTAGAATAAATAAATGAATAGCCAAAACACAATCTAAGTAATGCCTAAAACTGTCTAAATATAATTGAAAAGTGATACCAGGGTGAGTGTTCTGTACTAAGTACTGACATAATAATCTGTTAAGATGAAATAAAAAGTCTTCAATAACTATACGCTCATAAGACTAATATAAAAACAAGGATAATATACGAGGTCTGTCCATAAAGTATAGGTCCTTTTTATTTTTTTCAAAAACTATATGGATTTCATTCATATGTTTTTACGTCAGACATGCATGAACCCTCGTGCGCATGCGTGAGTTTTTCCACGCCTGTCGGTGACGTCATTCGCCTGTGAGTACTCCTTGTGGGAGGAGTCGTCCAGCCCCTCGTCGGAATTCCTTTGTCTGAGAAGTTGCTGAGAGACTGGCGCTTTGTTTGATCAAAATTTTTTCTAAACCCGTGAGACACATCGAAGTGGACATGGTTCGAAAAATTAAGCTGGTTTTCAGTGAAAATTTTAACAGCTGATGAGAGATTTTGAGGTGACACTGTCGCTTTAAGGACTTCCCACGGTGCGAGACGTCGTGCTGCGCTCTCAGGCGGCGTCATCAGCCTGTTTCAAGCTGAAAACCTCCACATTTCAGGCTCTATTGATCCAGGACGTCGTGAGAGAACAGAGAAGTTTCAGAAGAAGTCGGTTTCAGCATTTTATCCGGATATTCCACTGTTAAAGGAGATTTTTTTAATGAAAGACGTGCGGACGGGTCCGCACATCGGGACGCAGCCGGCGCGGAGCGGCGGCACAGGAAAAACACCTCCGTGTTGATAACCATTTGTAAAATCCAGGCGGCTTTTGATGGCTTTCAGTGGAGTGAGTATATGAGAAATTGTTTAACAGCTGGACATGTTCCAACTTGTCCTTAAGGATTCCAACAGAGGTGTTTTTTCTGTGGCGGAGCGTCGCGGCGGCTGCGAGCCGACGCGCGGACCCGACAACACATCTTTCATTAAAAAAATCTCCTTTAACAGTGGAATATCCGGATAAAATGCTGAAACCGACTTCTTCTGAAACTTTTCTGTTCTCTCACGACGTCCTGGATCAATAGAGCCTGAAATGTGGAGGTTTTCAGCTTGAAACAGGCTGATGACGCCGCCTGAGAACGCAGCGCGACGTCTCGCACCGTGGGAAGTCCTTAAAGCGACAGTGTCACCTCAAAATCTCTCATCAGCCGTTAAAATTTTCACTGAAAACCAGCTTAATTTTTCGAACCATGTCCACTTCGATGTGTCTCACGGGTTTAGAAAAAATTTTGATCAAACAAAGCGCCAGTCGCTCAGCAACTTCTCAGACAAAGGAATTCCGACAAGGGGCTGGACGACTCCTCCCACAAGGAGTGCTCACAGGCGAATGACGTCACCGACAGGCGTGGAAAAACTCACGCATGCGCACAAGGGTTCAAGTATGTCTGACGTAAAAACATATGAATGAAATCCATATAGTTTTTGAAAAAAATAAAAAGGACCTATACTTTATGGACAGACCTCGTACTTTATCAGCCTCTGAATATTTCAGACCTGCTCCTAAGTTGCAATTACTATTTGCCCTCACCACATTAGGAGATTAAATTATTTGTTATATAAACTGCACCAGAATGCAGGAATTTTATGTATGGGCCGTTATACATTGCTAATATATGGATTTTTTTTATCATCTGACAATGAATGCAGCTTTTACAAACAATGTTTTCACTCTGAAATTATGGGAAATTGTATTTCTGGACATCTAGATTTTAAAAATTTTAAAAATGTGCTAAGCACCCCTAAAACTGGAAGTCTAAAATCACCTCTGCACGAGTCCCAAACTGTTCATGGACCTGGCTAACATGAAGTTTGGGGCCATGTGGCACATACAGGGAGAACAGACGAGGATGCCCCAGAGGGAGGCAAATGCTCTCACAAAAAAATCTGAAGAGGATCTATAAGATTGATAAGAGAGGAGCCTCTGGTGTTTGTAAAGTGGATGAACACATGGGGAGGTGTCTGTGTGTTCTACCATCAATCATGCGTTTTCGGGTGAGACATTGGGGAGAAGGGTGAAGGATGCGAAGGATGGACGCTGGGTGGTGAAAGACATTCCCTGTCCTACCATGTTCCTGTGCCAATTGTGACAGGCACAGATCCTTGCCAAAAGGCCACAAAAGGCAGAATGAGGTGGCAACGGTGCCTTCACATGGGCAACAAGAGGAGTGACACACCATGGAAGTGTCAGGCCTGTGATGTGCCCCTCTGTGTTGTGTTGGACAGGAATTGTTTTTTGAGTGGCACAAATACTTGTAGTTCAGCACATCCTGCACTACACTGTACATATGTTTTTGAAATTTACCATTTATATTTACATTAGAAATCTTATTTTGACATCTGATTGTTTTCTAAATAATTTAGCATGAGCATTTCCTGCATTATATTTGTACATATGTTTTTGAAATTCTAAATCTTATTGTGAAATCTGACTGTTTTGTAAATAATTGTACAAAAAAAAGCCTGAAGCATTTCCTGCATTTATGTAAATAGTTGTATTTAACTTTGTGTTTGTGCTACATTTGTACATATGTTTTTGAAATGTACAATTTATACTTACATTTGAAGTTATGAAAATAGTTCGTTAAACAAGTTTGTGGTTTTCATAGTAAAAAAAACAAACTTTTTCCTTCTTGGATTTGATGGTTTTTTGTGATTTTAGGTTCACTGTGTTAATACAGTTGGTCAGAATGAATGAAAAACTGGAAAGTCACACAGGTGAAGGAAGTTGTGGTGAAAAAAATGACACCAAACAAGACCAGAAAAACACTTTTTAAAGGTAAATTATAACAGGTAAAACCACAAGTACTCAAAAACGGCTATTTATACCCTGGCTCCAGAGGGTTATGGTTTCTGTTACTAGCCTATAAATTTGTTCAAGGACTGGCACCTCCCTACCTAGCTGATCTAATTAAACTCTCTGTAGCGGGCCGGGCGGGCTTTGCGTTCACAGGATGCAGGATTACTTTGTGTCCCTAGGTGAATAAAAGTCTGTGGGTCATAGAGCTTTCTCTTATTGTGTCCCTGTTCTGTGGAATGATCTCCTACACCAATAAAGCATTTAGATTCTGTAGAGACTTTCAAGTCTAGACTCAAGACGCACTTGTTTTCTCATTCTTTTGGCTAGCATATTGTTTCTATGCTTTTTACTTTTTTACTATTTTATTGTGCTTTTAATTTTTTAAATTATGCATTGTAATCTTTTAATTCTTTTATCTTGTTTTTTTAATTGTTTTGTGTGAAGCGTTTACATGCTGTTTAATATTCAGGTTAAGGTCAATATTCCGGTTTCTGATCATTAGGAATACCCGTTTACATGCTTAATCAGACAGAGTTACTCCTGTATACATGGTCATTGTATCATTTGGAAAATCCCCATCTAAACAGCGACGCACATCTTCCACCAGTGCTTGATTTGGTCTGGCGTTTGTGCAAATCCTGCTTCGGGTAAAACCCCTTACTACACACTTTTCTCAACAGGCATTAACATGTTTCTCACTTTTCTCTCCTGCAGGCTGCCTCCGCATCAAACAGTGAGCGTAGTCTCTGGAGATTTGGCACAGCTCCGCACAGCAGAGAGGGGGGCGGTGTGAATGGCCCGCTGCCCGCGTTTACCGAGTCCGCAGACACGGTAAGCGCATCGGAGGCAGTGAGAGCAATCGTGGTGATATGCTGACCGGTGCCAGCGACTGGCCTGCCTGATAAGGATGCAGAACACAATGCGTTGTTTACATCTGCTTCTGTGGTGTCCGGCAGGTTGTGGCGCGCCGCATACAAGTAGTTGCCGGCTCAAAAGACCAAGATTCCTTGTGGATAGGACATGCGCAGAACACAAAAAAATGTTCCTTTCTATGGGGATATCCCGATGCACGTTTATCCATCCATCATCCATTTTCTTCTGCTTTATCCGGAGGTCGGGTCGCGGGGCAGCAGCTCAAGCAAAGCCGCCCAGACCTCCTGATCCACACACACCTCCCCCAGCTCCTCCGGGGGAACCCCAAGGCATTCCCAAGCCACCGAGAGACGTAGTCCCTCCAGCGTCCTGGGTCTTCCCCGGGGCCTCATCCCAATGGGACATGCCCGGAACACCTTTCCAGCGAGGTGTCCAGGGGGCATCTGGAAAGATGCCACCTCAACTGGCTCCTTTCGACATGGAGGAGGAAGACTCCGAGCTCCTCCCGATTGACCGAGCTCCTCACCCTATCTCTAAGGGAGCGCCCAGCCACCCTGCGGAGGAAACTCATCTCGGCGTTTGTACTCGTGATCTCGTTCTTTCAGTCTGAGCTAAATCTCATGACCATAGGTGAGGATCGGAATGCAGATCGATCGGTGCTGCACCGATCCGTCTGTCGATCTCACGCTCCATCCGTCCTCAAAATGTGCGTTTATATGACCTGATATTCGGGTTAGAAAAGGAGTAACCCAGGGGTCTTATTCGGGTTTTTAAAACCGGAATATGAACATATTCGGGTTTTTGCGGGTGTTTACATGGCTGTGCGCAACCGGGTTATTGCTAATATTCCGGTTATGAAAGAATTATTGGCTGCATGCAAACGTATTCATTGTTGTGAAGTGGCGCTACATAAAATGAATAAACTGAAATTGAACAAGTACTCATACAAGTAATTACAATTATTTCTAAGAAATAAAGAATAGAATTTTGAATGAAAGCTTATATGTCATAGTATGAGGTGCCAAGTAGGACTCTCTCCATTATGCGATTCATTACCTGAGGCCATCAAATTTGGCCACCGGGTATTGTGAAGACTTTGTGTCGATTTGTCTGTCTGTCTGTCCATCTGTCTGTACTCAGCACAGTTCCAGTCCTATTACTATCAGAGTCCTCAAATTCACAGGGGAGGTTCTTGGGACACAGACCTTGGACAAGTTCAGTGATGGCTAACCTTGACCTATTTTAAGAAGTTAAAAAGTCAGATTCTGTTTCATTCTGTTCCATTTGTATTTTTTTTTTTTGTTTGTTTTTTTGCGTAGCAGGAATGACAGCCAGTCAGACTACAGTGGCACTGTGATGTCAGTGGCAGGTCTCTGTAAAACCACTTCATTTATGTGTTTATATAACACATAAAAAAAAATGAGGTGGGCTTCATAGATAATTGGCAAAGCTTCTGGGGAAAACCTGGTCTTGTTAGGAAGAGACGGCATCCATCCCACTTTTGGATGGAGCAGCTCTCATTTCTAGAAATCTGGCCAATTTTCTTAAATCCTCCAAACCGTGACTATCCAGGGTTGGGACCAGGAAGCAGAGTTGTAGTCTTACACACCTCTCTGCAGCTTCTCTCTCCCCCTGGCATCCCCTCATTACCCCATCCCCGTAGAGACGGTGCCTGCTCCCAGACCACCAATAACCAGTAAAAATCTATTTTAAGCATAAAAATTCAAAAAGAAAAAATAATATAGCACCTTCAACTGCACCACAGACTAAAACAGTTAAATGTGGTCTATTAAACATTAGGTCTCTCTCTTCTAAGTCCCTGTTGGTAAATGATATAATAATTGATCAACATATTGATTTATTCTGCCTTACAGAAACCTGGTTACAGCAGGATGAATATGTTAGTTTAAATGAGTCAACACCCCCGAGTCACACTAACTGTCAGAATGCTCGTAGCACGGGCCGAGGCGGAGGATTAGCAGCAATCTTCCATTCCAGCTTATTAATTAATCAAAAACCCTGACAGAGCTTTAATTCATTTGAAAGCTTGACTCTTAGTCTTGTCCATCCAAATTGGCAGTCCCAAAAACCAGTTTTATTTGTTATTATCTATCGTCCACCTGGTCGTTACTGTGAGTTTCTCTGTGAATTTCAGACCTTTTGTCTGACTTAGTGCTTAGCTCAGATAAGATAATTATAGTGGGCGATTTTAACATCCACACAGATGCTGAGAATGACAGCCTCAACACTGCATTTAATCTATTATTAGACTCTATTGGCTTTGCTCAAAATGTAAATGAGTCCACCCACCACTTTAATCATATCTTAGATCTTGTTCTGACTTATGGTATGGAAATAGAAGACTTAACAGTATTCCCTGAAACTCCCTTCTGTCTGATCATTTCTTAATACATTTACATTTACTCTGATGGACTACCCAGCAGTGGGGAATAAGTTTCATTACACTAGAAGTCTTTCAGAAAGCGCTGTAACTAGGTTTAAGGATATGATTCCTTCTTTATGTTCTCTAATGCCATATACCAACACAGTGCAGAGTAGCTACCTAAACTCTGTAAGTGAGATAGAGTATCTCGTCAATAGTTTTACATCCTCATTGAAGACAACTTTGGATGCTGTAGCTCCTCTGAAAAAGAGAGCTTTAAATCAGAAGTGCCTGACTCCGTGGTATAACTCACAAACTCGCAGGTTTTGAATAATCAGGTCCCATCTTATCTTAGGGACCTCGTAGTACCATATCACCCCAATAGAGCGCTTCGCTCTCAGACTGCAGGCTTACTTGTAGTTCCTATGGTTTGTAAGAGTAGAATGGGAGGCAGAGCCTTCAGCTTTCAGGCTCCTGTGGAACCAGCTCCCAATTCAGATCAGGGAGACAGACACCCTCTCTACTTTTAAGATTAGGCTTAAAACTTTCCTTTTTGCTAAAGCTTATAGTTAAGGCTGGATCAGGTGACCCTGAACCATCCCTTAGTTATGCTGCTATAGACTTAGACTGCTGGAGGGTTCCCATGATGCGCTGTTTCTTTCTCTTTTGCTCTGTATGCACCACTCTGCATTTAATCATTAGTGATCGATCTCTCTGCTCCCCTCCACAGCATGTCTTTTTCCTGGTTCTCTCCCTCAGCCCCAACCAGTCCCAGCAGAAGACTGCCCCTCCCTGAGCCTGGTTCTGCTGGAGGTTTCTTCCTGTTAAAAGGGAGTTTTTCCTTCCCACTGTAGCCAAGTGCTTGCTCACAGGGGGTCGTTTTGACCGTTGGGGTTTTACATAATTATTGTATGGCCTTGCCTTACAATATAAAGCGCCTTGGGGCAACTGTTTGTTGTGATTTGGTGCTATATATAAAAAAAATTGATTGATTGATTGATAACATGTTTCTCATACAGTATATTCTGTAAACACTACTGAAAAATAAACACTTGTAAAACTGAAAACGCTGTTTTTGGAACCTAATAACACCTTTGAAGTGATATACAAGACAGTTCATGGACATTAGCGTGATGACGTCACAGGCTAACTGCATACCATTTAATATGTGCAAATATAACCTCTTTGTCATATTTTATGTAAAAGCTAGCAAGAAAGTGACACTTCTAAACTGAAAATGCTGTTTTGAAAGCTGATAAAACCACTGGAAGGATTTACAAGACATTTCACGGACGTCAGCATGCACGCTAATGTCCACTCACTCAAAGCTAACTTCCGCTCTTTTCAAAAGCTCATAAACATAGTGTTTATGACTGATTGATTGATTGCTTGATAAAGGGCCTTTATTGAACATGTACAAATTGTAAGTAAGACAATAAGATCTTAATAATGAAAGTAAATAACTATATATATATATATACACTCAACAAAAATATAAATGCAACACTTTTGGTTTTGCTCCCATTTTGTATGAGATGAACTCAAAGATCTAAAACTTCTTCCACATACACAATATCACCATTTCCCTCAAATATTGTTCACAAACCAGTCTAATCTGTGATAGTGAGCACTTCTCCTTTGCTGAGATAATCCATCCCACCTCACAGGTGTGCCATATCAAGATGCTGATGAGACACCATGATTAGTGCACAGGTGTGCCCTTAGACTGCCCCCAATAAAAGGCCAATCTGAAAGGTGCAATTTTATCACACAGCACAATGCCACAGATGTTGCAAGATTTGAGGGAGCGTGCCATGGCATGCTGACAGCAGGAATGTCAACCAGAACCTGTTGCTCGTGTATTGAATGTTCATTTCTCTACCATAAGCCGTCTCCAAAGTCGTTTCAGAGAATTTGGCAGTACATCCAACCAGCCTCACAACCGCAGACCACGTGTAACCACACCAGCCCAGGACCTCCACATCCAGCATGTTCACCTCCAAGATCGTCTGAGACCAGCCACTCGGACAGCTGCTGAAACAATCGGTTTGCATAACCAAAGAATTTCTGCACAAACTGTCAGAAACCGTCTCAGGGAAGCTCATCTGCATGCTCGTCGTCCTCATCGGGGTCTCGACCTGACTCCAGTTCATCGTCGTAACCGACTTGAGTGGGCAAATGCTCACATTCGCTGGCGTTTGGCACGTTGGAGAGGTGTTCTCTTCACGGATGATGCGAAGGAGATGTGTTGCACTGCATGAGGCAAATGGTGGTCCCACCAGATACTGACTGGTATCCCCCCCCCAATAAAACAAAACTGCACCTTTCAGAGTGGCCTTTTATTGTGGACAGTCTAAGGCACACCTGTGCACTAATCATGGTGTCTAATCAGCATCTTGATAGGGCACACCTGTGAGGTGGGATGGATTATCTCAGCAAAGGAGAAGTGCTCACTATCACATATTTCGACTGGTTTGTGAACAATATTTGAGGGAAATGGTGATATTGTGTATGTGGAAAAAGTTTTAGACCTTTGAGTTCATCTCATACAAAATGGGAGCAAAACCAAAAGTGTTGCGTTTATATTTTTGTTGAGTGTATATATATAGTGCCAAATATATGTATTTTCTCTGGTTATTTTATTTTAAAATTAAAAATTCAGTTTTGCATTTTAGCAGTATTTATATGCTACAGATGTGGGAAAGATGAAAAGAAAGAGGAGTGTTATCATATTGCATTGTCAGAAAATTTGGTTTTGATTCCAATATGCTTCACAGAAAACGCACACACACACACACACACACACACACACACACACACACACACACACACACACACACACACACACACACACACACACACACACACACACACACACACAAATAAGCTAAAGGCACACTTACGTCACAGCTAGATATCTTATGTAGCGCAGGTAGCTCATTAGGGTAAAGAGTTTGGCTACCAATGTCATAATAATTTTATTTATACAGTGCTCCACCAGGAATCAAAGCACTGAACAGAAAAAGAAAGGTCGCCACAGCAGATCCGTTATGGATCTCACATTACATAGACAGTGGCCATGAGTGGCCTTGAACCAAGAAACTCATATTTTTGGAACAAATGGACTGACCACATGGTCACCGAGCTATCCAATAAACACAAAAAAATACATTCAATTCATTTCAATCTATATATAATAGCCACATGGCCTCTGTGTGCGTGTATGCATATGTGTGTGCATGTGTATGGCTTGATCATGCACAAACTGGGGTGAACTGACTGGGAAGAGGTGATCTTGTGCTTCTTACCCTGTGTACTGCTATACAATGCTGCTGGAACTCCCTAAGGGAGCCTTTCCAAGGGATCAATAAAGTTCTATCTAATCTAATCTAAAATAATCTAATTTGCCATTTGGTGTTCTTATGTATTTTGGGTCAATGATGAATGCTGCGAAAACAGAAAGTTGATATGTCTAATATTTTTGGAGAAATTAGTGATATTACCTAACAACAAGGCCTTATCTCTTAGGGCTGCAACAGCCTGTGAACAGTATCTGCGAGGAAACTGGTGCAGTTCAGCATGAAGTTCGCAGCCGTTCACCGTTCCCTCACCTCAGTAGCAGGGCAGTGCCCACACGTCCCTTGATTTTTGGACAACCCTCAAAATTTGCATGCCAAACTCCCTCACCAAATCATCAGGTGAGCACCACGTAGTCCTCACCACATAGTCTCTGCAGCTCAGAAAGTGCACAACATGTGGGACAACTTGTGAGGGATTGACACACACGTATCCTTTTATATGACTGGTGATGAACAGCACTTCTGGAAGTGGCCAAATGAGTCCAGTAGCTTCCAGCCACCCAGCTCTGCAGCCAGGCTAGCACCCACCCACCATGAGCAGATGCATCCGGTCCGGCCATGGAGGAGCCGCACACCTTCACGCTACAGAATCCAGTGAGAAGCACCAACTGGCCTCCAAGCTGATACATGACTTATGACTTCTTCATGCTCCTCTGAGGACCTGTCAGTGTGTTTGTCCATCTTGAACTGGAACTGTATCAGGAATGGCATCTGGTGAAAACTAGTGCCAAATGCAAAACAGATCTGTAGCGGATCCTCTGTGGTAACCACAAACAATTTTAGGGAGGGGGGAGTACACTAATGTGCTATTTACATTTCTGTGAATTAAGAATCATTTTTCAAAGTGAACATCTGCAGTAATAATGATTTCATAAATGTATGTAAAATTTTGTTTAAACTTTGTCAAATATGTATTTCTGCGTACACTCTCTTAATATAGCAGCATACCTTGCATTCACACAGATCCTGTCTTGCACAGCATATGTCTGCTTAGTTTTGCAGAAAATATGACTTTATCTTTCTATTTTTGCATTTTTTTAACCTTCAGAACTGAGGAAGGTTTTCATTTGAGCACAGCTTGCAGCACACAGCCATACTATGTGTGTGTGTGTTCATTCCGCTGTTCTGTACAAACTGTATTCTATGTGTTCTGAACAGACTGATTATTTATTCACAATGCTGCCTTTCTGCTGCACATCTTGTGCTGCCTTTAGGAAATGAACTAGACAGGAATACATACTCCGCATCTACCCTCCTATTTCATGTAATACTGGGCTGCAGAATTGCCATTTTATCTGCACTGTAAGGTTGAGTCTCCATTTGACTACCTGATATCATTCTAAAGCTCTGATTCTGATGCCAAATTATTTCATATTTACATTCAAATTATGGCACAAAATTTAGCTAAAATGTCCAGAACAGCACAGTCACCAATCATAGACCTGCAATCACCCTCTTTCTGAGATCAGACATCCTGTTGGTTCTTTTTGTTAAATGATTAATGCAAATGTTGAGGAAAATATTTTTCATACTGTACATATAGTGGATCTGGAAAGTATTCACAGCACTTCCACTTTTTCAACATTTTGTTAAGTTACAAAAGAGAAAAAAAAGAGGAGAAAAAAGGAAAAGTTACAGCCTTATTCTAAAATGAATAATGCATTTTTTTCCTCGAAATTCTACACACATTACCCCATAATGACAATGCAAAAGTTTTTTTTTAAGGTCTTTGCAAATGTATTAAAATAAAAAAAACTAAGAAATTACATGTATATAAGTATTCACAGTCTTTGCCATGAAGCTCAAAATTGAGCTCAGGTGCATGCTGGTTTCCACTGATCATCTTTAGATATTTCTACACACCTTAATTGGAGTCCACCTGGGGTAATTCAGTTGATTGACATGATCTGGAAAGGCACACACCTGTCTCCATTAAGGTTGACAGGTGCATGTCAGAGCCAAACCAAGCATGAAGTCAAAGGAATTGTCTGCAGACCTCTGGGACAGGATCGTCTTGAGGCACAAATCTGGAGAAAAAGTGTAAAGAAATATTTCTGCTGCTTTGAAGGTCCCAATGAACACAGTGGCCTCCATCATGTGGAGCAGGTGTGGCTGTCAGTAAGAAAAACAGGTAGGTGATCTGATATAGGCAGGCAGATTATCTAACCACAAGGACAAAACCTAGTCTGTGTTGTTAGAACACCTTTTCATGTCACAGAGAGAAGTTTGCTCACTACAAAACATGCTGGCAACTATTAAACATTCCCATGCCTGGATCTTGGGAAAGAGCTACTTTGAACAGCATCTGTGCTGGACCATGGCATGTTGCGATAGGACAGGGGTACACACTGTTAAGTGGGTACTCCTTTAGCTACTTGATTTTCTGTACGTGGACATCAGTTCTTAGTCTTTGCAAGGACTTGAACAATCAAATTATGGACAGAGCACTTTAACATCTGAGATTGTGTTTCCTGTTGACTGACTTTTTGTGGTCACGGGCTCAGGTTGAGAGACTAAAAAGCATAGGTGACCAATAACGATGGATGGATGGATGGATGAGATTTATTGTCATTATCATTACAAGTGCAACAATAACGAGATTACATCCACACTCACATTTCCACAGACAACAGCAATTTATCCACATTATTACTTGTTTACCGTAATAATGGCACACATCAGAATTAAGACAACACATATACATTTGACATTATTTATGTGCACTAAACTTGAAAACAGTCTGTTATCGAAACTGAGGCAATGTGACTGTGTGGTAGCCGCTGCAACTGGAGTCGCGCCTCCGCCAGCTTGGGGGAATGGGGACCTGTTGCAGCTAAAACCGCATAGCCCCCAGAAGGGAAAGCAGTGGCGTGAGCGGTGGCTGGGATGGAGTGTATGATGGGGGACAGGAGATGAGGTAAAAGGGAAAAATGGAGCATGCTTCAGTCTTTGACCATGTGTGAGTCTGTCTGTCATTGTGTACTGGAGAGACACCGCAGAGAGGGCGCAAATGGACCTCAGTCTACAGTTCATCTCCACCTGAAAGACACTAACCACACGTTTGAGGACAAGGAAGTTAAAATCTTAGCCAGAGAGAAGAAATGGTTTGAGAGAGGTGTCAAGGAAGCATTCTATGTGAAACAGTTGAAACCCAGCTTAACCGGGGAGGGGTCTGAGACACGCTTTGTCCCCTGTTTACAATGGGGTACTCAGGTAAAGCAGTTTCAGTCTTTATTCATGGTAATGAGTCATTCACGTCATCAGGAGAGTCCATCAAGGGAGCCATCAGGAGAGGCTTCCGTCCCATCATTAGGAGGGACAGCTGCCCTGTCATTAGGAGGGTGCTAACTAGAGCACAATAGGTGCTAATTAGAGCTATTGTTTAGTCACTAGCCTATAGCAGTCAGCCTCTCGGTAGAGGGGTCCTGGTTAGGTTTAAAAAACTCCAGCTTTTGTTGGCTTCTGTTTATTCTTCTCTACAAGATTTAGACAGAAGTCAGACTACCAGAGCAAGAATTTTAGCTGAGGAAGCTTCTGCGATTTGAAGCGAAACGTCCTCGCGTCAAGCAACCCAGTCCAGTCGAAGATTCAAGCTTCTCTACTATGTGGTGGTCACCTTCATTTCATATACTTCAAATATTATTTCAAGGATACAACAAAGCACATATAATAATATTCTTGCATTTACAGCTTGCAACAAATTCCAGGAAAAGGTGGGACACAAAAACATTTACACATATTTGCAATGGCCATTCCTTCTCACACTTTAAAAGGTTTTTTTTTTAAACATTGAGGATACCAAGTGATGAAGCATTTAATGCTGTGTTTCCATTGTCCTAACATATCTTAAGGTATGCAAAGTACAGTGTCAGTGTTGTATTTTTTGTTTCAAAATTCTGCACACATTTCTTTACTGGGGACACATCAGGACTGCAGGCAGATGAGTCCAGTAGTTGCATCCACTTCCTCACCCATGCCTTTGTAATTTATGTTGAATGTGGTTTTTGTTTCACTGTCTTGTTGAAAAATCTACATTCCTAAAAGAGATGTAGTCGAAGGCATCAGATGTTGCTATAAAATTTCAGTGTACTTTTCGGCATCAATGCTGCAATCACAGAAGTGTAAATTACATTTCTCAAGGCCACTGACAAACCCACACCACGACAGACCTTGGCTTTTGGATTTGTTGCTGATTACAGTCTGGGTGGTCCTTTTGATTATTTATCCAGAGGACAAACTGTCCCCCCCCCAACACCCCCCCCCCCCCAAAAAAAAGATCTGGAATACTGATTCATATGACCACAATACACATTTCCACTGTGTGATGGTCTAACCCACATGCCTTTCAGACCAGAGAAGTTGATGTTGCTTCTGAACATGGTTAACATAAGGCTTCTTTTGGCACAGTAAAGATTATGTGTGCTTCACATTGAGTGCTTGACAGAGGTTCCAAAGTAATACCTTCCAATGTGGTTTATATCAGCTAGTGATGAATGATGATTCTTGAGTAGTGCCATCTGAGGGATCGGAGATCATGGGTGTCCAGCTTAGGCTTGCACCCTTTCCATTTATGCACTGAAATTCCTCCAGATTCCTTGACTTGTTTAATGATATTATGCACTGTCGAGGGAGAAATATGCAAATCCGTTTCAATCTGTCTTTAAGGAACAGTATTTTTAAACATTTCCATAATTTTCTCATACATTTGTTGACAATAACATCCTTATGGTTCTTTCTTTTTGGGTAACATACAAGTATGTTTATTCATGCATCAAGCATTATGGGCTCTCACAAAATTATTATTTAATCATGAACACTGGAAAGAAGTGGATCTTAAAAATACATTAAATGGAAATGCTATCTTTGCTCAGCCACTGATGACATTTGGACTGTGTGAGTAAAAAGTTGCCAGAGTCATTTTTGCTGTTAGTTTTATCTCTGTAGCTGTGAGGCTTTAAACTGACACTCTAACCTGATATCACAGGTCAGCCAAAACACAGCCTGCATGCAAACAAATGTGCAGAAACATAGTTTTACCTTTTACATGTCTCACCTTGTCAGTTTTTGTCAACTTAAAACTTCAAAAACTTAAGGAAAATATTCCATACCAGATCCACTGAAGGGACCATGAGCACATGGCTTTGTGGTTCGATTCCCACCTGTGGCCTTTCTGTGTGAAGTTTATGTATTCTCCCGGTGTTTGCGTGGACTTCCTCCAGGTGCTCCGGTTTCCTCCCACATCCAAACACATGCAGGTTAGGTGAAGTGGAAACTTTAAATTGTCCGTAGGTGTGTGTGCTGGTGTGAAAGTGTTTGTTTGTCTATATGTGGCCCTTTGACAAACTGGCATCCTGTCCAGGGTGTACCCTGCCTCACGTCCTATGACTGCTGGGCTTGGCTCCAGCCCCCCCGTGAGTAATTTAAGAAATGATAAAGTGAAGCAGGACTTGAAAGTAACTAAATGATCTACTGTAAGATTAGTTTCCTGATGACATAACCACCAGAGCACAGAGATATGAGGGTAGGGAGAGGCAAAGGTCAGGTTCCACGGTAAAGGTGTGTGTTCTATGTCTCTGGCTGTGTTCACATTACAGGGTGAAGTGAGCTGAGTCAGATTTTTGTTTTGTGTGAGATAGATTTGATGTTTTATATCTCTCTCTCCTATTGCTTTCTGTTGATGTATCCTTTTGTGAAAATGATTAGTATCTGAGCATTTAACTGTTTTTATTATGGATAATCACTGAGTTACAGTTTGCCAGTTATTTGCATAACAATATTATTTCAAATAGAATTCCTTTGTGTTGATTGTACATTCAGTTGGCAGTTTAATATGTGAATATACTTGTATTTACATACTTTAATGTGCAAATGTTCCATGTAATGAATTGTCATTAATTGCACAAAATATGCAATTGATTTGACACCAATATATAATGGATTTTATTTATGATGATGATGATGATGATTATTATTATTATTTTCATTTCTTACTGCCAATTTCCTACCCTGCCACAACGACCCAACCAAACAGGCATGATGAAGAGGAAGTCCTATGTCTGCCTTGAGCCCTGTTGGTGCCGTGCTTACCTTGGAATTCCATTGTGTGAAATGGAGTCTATGACTTTCCCTGGACAGGACACTGGATACTTCCCTGTTACGATTAACTATGTAGAGTTCAACCCAAAATGCAGGCAGCGATGAGGCAAGTGGTAAGTGCAAACACTTCAGTGATTTATTGTCACAATAATGAGCAAACAATCCAAACAAGGGCAAAAATAAAATGTGAAAAAAGGTCCAACATAAAACCACGAGCAGAATCCAACCAGAGTCACTAGCAGTGGCGGTGCCAGAAAATCTTTGTTGGGGGGGGGGGGGGGGGGGGGGCTGGGGTAAACGTTGGAGGGGCAGTTGAGATCCACAAATATGTCAGTCGCTATTCACATTATTGGCAGAATTATTTGGGGGGCTGAGGGGGGGCTTGGCTCATTGTTGGGGGAAATTAAGGCCCCCCAAGTCCCCCCTTGGCGCTGCCACTGGTCACTAGGAATGAGTCCAACACACAAAGGATTACAAAGAAGCACAAAAGATAAGCAGGCAATTTCTGAACACTAACAATCCAAAGGAAGCAACATGATGATTTGTTCATTTAAAAATTTTCTGTAATATAAATTGAGTTGCAGTATCTGTAGTATCAGCTCTTTAATTTGGAATTTTTGTGCATTGTTGTGATATACTTTTTGTTCTTGACATTTATTCTTTTATTTCTGGTGGTTTGATTCTTGGAAATGCCCTATATTATTATTATTATTATTATTATTATTATTATTATTATTATTATTATTATTATTATTATTATTATTATTATTATTATAACAAATGTGAGTTTGTGAAAGCAAGTTCGTATGAAAGCATTTTGGAATATAAATCGCAGGACTGACCAAATTAGTTAAAAAAAACAACAAACAAACCTGCGACATATACTCCAGAAAAAATGTAAAGGTTTCCTTGAAAAGTCCTTCAAAAGTCCTTGAATTTTGGTCTTGAAATGGTGTATGTGCCCTGTATTATATGACTAAATATTTACTAATTTTGAAAAATAGGTTGGTTTCTCCACATGTAAGGCATACAGAAAAACGTAATACTCATTTGACTTGATATTGGCTGAATAAAAACATGTTTGTTGAAAAGTTCGATTGATCTGTGTCAAAATCATCTTGAAAAGTAATATGTTTTGTACTACCTTGAAAATGATTAAAAAAAATAGTGAATGACCTCCGTACTGTGATGATGTCCACCATGTGTCGTAATGTGTTGATAAAAAGTGCCCTTTTCACAGTTTGACATTCTTCAAAATTGTGACATCTGAAAAAAAATTCTTTGCTACCAGCTCACCAAAAGCCTGACAGATATTACTGAACCAATTAAAATGGACACGTTTCATTAACAGGCCTCATATCATACATCTTATCTGTCAGAGTGAACTGGCAGCACCCCCACACACCTCATCAGATGGCTTCATGCATATGTGACCATGGAGATTAACTGAGGCAATTTAAATTCATCTGAGAGAGAGAGAGAGAGAGAGAGAGAGAGATTGTATGATGCATCAATACTCAACTTTATCACACCTTACAGTTAGTATACTTGATTAACAAGTTCCATTAGATTATCAATATACAAACACTGATGTGCAAGTATGCAGTACAGCTTGCATTTGACCTCACTGGGCCCAAGTTTCCAGCCAGTGCAAAGCAGGTCATAGTGCAGTGCAAGTGTCACTGCTATTTTCTTCCTGATGCACTTGTCATTTTGTTACCCGTCACCTACTTTTAATAAATCCCATGTGCTAGGCTCATCCCCTTTGTCATGTTAGTCTTAAAATGGGTTTTGATCAGTCACAGTGTTGGAGCTTTCATATTGTGTGTGAAGTTTATGAAGTCTCTATTTATAGGACATGATTTTCAGGTATGCTTTACACAGATGGGATCACAATGAGTGTACACTCTGCATCTACACACAAGAAACTAAAATGAAAATAATTTAATGAGAGAAAACTCATGTAAAAACACTTTACCTTACTGCTTCACATCAGAGAGCTTTGGTGGCTCAGTTCTGATTGTGTGCTTTCAGGGTTTGGCACTGATCTGGTAACAAGAAAAGAAGCAAGAAAACCTCTTACCTGAGAAAGAAGAAGGAAATACTTTCCAGTTTCTGAGCCCCATTTTCTGGATACTGCAGCATGAAACAGATAACTTCCCCTGGACTGGATGCCAGTTTGCAGGTTACTCTCCCAGCCAATACAGGTACTCTGGGACTGGAATAATGCAAATTAAGTATCTTGTCCAAGAACAAAGACAGATAGCCTGAAGGACTTACCAGTATTCAAACAACGTGTACGTATTGGAAGTCCAATTCCTATCCTGCAGATGGATCTGTTCTGCTCTCACTTAAATGTGCTGGTGAAGGAGCAGTATGCCAGATTCCAGCAATCCCTGGCTCTTCAGGGCATGGCAAATGACAATTGAATGGTTTTAATTAAGGCTTCTCCAACCCTGTTCCTGAAGAACGCCCACCCTACAAGTTTTCCATCTCAAGCTGCTCTGCTCACACCCCATTAATTAACTCTGGAGTTCCCCAGCTCTTGATTGGCTGGACCTACCTAATTTAGCTAATTATCACTGAGTGAGGTAGCAAGAGTGGGAAAAGATGTAGAGAAGGTGCTCTGCAGGAACAGGGCTGGAGATCCCGACTTCAATTTGTGCTAAGACAAAAAATAGGCCCACAGTTCCTTAAGAAAACAAATGCAATCCCTTCGTGCTCTGTACCTTACTTTGCTCTCAGATTATGGTCCATGCATCTCATGTACATGGTGCACACAATAACAATGGACTATGACAATGTTCTGGAACACTGAGAATGATTTTGTACACATTGCAGTAGATACAACAAGTGTTACTCCGCATCTCAGATCTAAGAACATGATAACAATTGGTATGGCTTCCAGAATCTTGCTGTACACTGATGATCTAATGGTGCACTTGTGTGTTAAAAGGGATGACAGATGACACTGACTGACACATTTCATATTACGCCTAAAACATTACCAACAACAACTATGTAAGTGACCAGTGATGGCGGTAATCTGACGACTTTTTTTAGTAATGAGTTATCTAACGCGTTAATCTTTCCAAATCAGTAATCAGATTAAAGTTACTTCTCTAAGTCACTCTGCGTTACTATTATTTTTGCATTGTGGGTTGATAGCAGCATTAAACTTGGTCCGTGGGCAGGAGGTCGGGGTTCGACTGAACTGCCCACTTTAAGTGAGCTGTGAGCTTTTCATCAGTGGTTTTCTGCAGCAGCTACGACTCGTCCTCACCTCTTAAAGCGTGGTGACACCAGCACACCTTCACTGAGCTTACAAAGACATTTTTATGCTTTTTTTCTCCTTTATTTAGAATTCTGCGCTGAGCCGCTTCGTATCTGCTCGCTAAAAAACAGCTGATCCTCCACGACGCGTCAACAACTAACACCATTTCCACTCAAATGCACCTAAACTCTCTTTCTGAGGACCACATGATGTGAAAATGCAATAAAACTTTCGTACCTGTAAATCTGGTCATGTTTTCTGCATAAATAAATGTTATCCATTCTTTGTGGCTCAAACACCAAAGCAGGGGTGAATCCAAAATGAATAGGGGCATGAGGCAAGGATGTGCCCCCCCCCAACCCCCAGATTAAAGTTCTAGTTTTGAAGCCTTTTTACTACAACTACTAATACTACTTATAATAATAATAATTTCAACAACTTTTGACAACTCCTCCACTTGCCTCAAGTGGAGGAGTTTAAGTATCTCGGGGTCTTGTTCACGAGTGAGGGACGGATGGAGCGTGAGATTGGATAGACGGATCGTGCAGCATCTGCAGTGATGCGGTCCGCTGATCGGAGCCGTCGTGGTGAAGAGAGAGCTGAGTAGGGGGGGCAAAACTCTCAATTTACCGATCAATCTACGTTCCGATCCTCACCTATGATCATGAGATTTGGCTCATGACCGAAAGAACGAGATCGCGAGTACAAGCGGCCGAGATGAGTTTCCTCCGCAGGGTGGCTGGGCGCTCCCTTAGAGATAGGGTGAGGAGCTCGGTCACTCAGGAGGAGCTCGGAGTCGAGCCGCTGCTCCTCCACATCGAAAGGAGTCAGTTGAGGTGGCTCGGGCATCTTTTCCGGATGCCCCCTGGACGCCTCTCTGGACGGGTGTTCCGGGCACGTCCCACTGGGAGGAGGCCCCGGGGAAGACCCAGGACACGCTGGAGGGACTACATCTCTCGGCTGGCTTGGGAACGCCTTGGGGTTCCCCCGGAGGAGCTGGGGAGGTGTATGTGGATCAGGAGGTCTGGGCGGCTTTGCTTGAGCTGCTGCCCCCGCGACCCGACTCCAGGTAAAGCGGAAGAAAATGGATGGATAATTTCGACAGTAAATGTTTAGAGAGAAATTTAAATGTTAGAAAAATGTTAGAAAGAATTTAATAGTTACATTTATAAACAATGTAGGTTAGAAATTACAAGTTTTACTGTTACAGTGCTGTCAACAGTTAAATATGAGGTCAAGAAAGAGGTCTTTATTTTACTTTTTATAAAAACAAGTATTTATTTTCATTGAAGTCAAGAAAGGGTGATTATAAACTGCGTTTTGGGCAAAACAGGTATCACTGGTCATGTTGAGGGTGGCATAGGGTTGTTGTCGGCAGCTGGGGAAAGTAACTAAAAAAGTAACTAGTAAATCTAACTTAGTTACTTTACAATTGAGTAATCAGTAAGTAACTTGTAAGTTACTTTTCAAGGAGTAATCAGTAATTAGTAATTGGATTACTTTTTCAAGGTACTGTGGCAACACTGTAAGTGACTGATGCAATTCCTTTGTGACCTGCACCTTATTTACACTGAGTTTATGGGCTGTGTAAATAACAAAATGGGGTTGGGACATAACCTGAAAGAACTGGTACTATGACCTTTAAATAGAGCTGTAGAAAATTCACGGATACACACTGTAAATCAATTTTAAAGTAAAAAAAATATGACTACATCGATACATTTTACCCTCAGTTTTAACATTCTGAATCAGTTAAGATGTTACGCTGCAACTTTTGCATCGTCAGCGTTGGAAAAGTTCAAAGATCAGTGTCAGCTCAAGGTCAGTGTGATGCCCTCACAACACTGGTTAGAGGAGCATTAACTTTCTGAGAGGAAAAAGAAAACCAACCTCCTACTGTCGACATTGCCTCCACCCTAATGGGAGTAGCTGATAGAAGAAGATGAAGCCTGAAGTTTCTCTGACTGTGGAAGAAATCACAGACCTTAAAAATATAAATACACTTGTTTTCTTTTAGAAAACATTTCAACTATTTAAAAAAACTCAGAAGACTGCTTTCTGCTCATCACTTTTCAGAATGCTCCTCAACTAAATTCACACGGAACTCTATGAGCCCTAGGATCTGGAATATAAAAATAATGTAACAAAGAAAAAACTAATGGTGAGTCTGTATGTATTTAACTATTTATATTTTCAAGTTCATGTATTATAACAAGTTCGACATGATGTTTGCCTTCAGGAAGGTGCTCTCAAGTGACAAGCCATTAAAAACATGACTGCGGGTGGTAACGTGACATGAACAGTGGTATGCAAATGAGGATTCTGCATGTGTTAATCACCATAAGCGGAAAATAAAATTCAATCAGCCACTTGCAGGTATGCACGGTGTGGTCCATTACACACGAACTCTGCCACATAATTGAGAGTGTTCATGCACTGGCAAACACACAGACACATTTTAACTTATAATGTCATTTATTGAACATTTACTAAATCAAAAATGAATGTGCCTTGAAAATGATTTGTCTGCTCTTTCATGGGGCACTTGAAGTGTGTGGCATGAAGCGAGATGTAGCGCCGCTGTCTTGAAAAGCAACCGCCCGCACGGGGAAAGATGATTCGATTTTATTAATTTAAATTCCCCTGCTGTAACTCCACTCTGTGTCCATTCTTTGTATCTGTATACTGTGGGAAATATAGATAGGAGGCTAGGGGTGGAGCTGTCCAGCACATGAGGGCACTGAAACATCACCTCAATCATGGGATGCACAACCTGAAATGGCAAAATCCTCATGGAAATGCAGTTTTGATGAAAAGAGGGACATAGAAATACATGATAAATGTTGCATTTCATTTTATTTAGGCAGTGGATCTTTTGTTTCTTTAAAATTGACCACTATACTTTCTTGTTTGTGTTCAGACACAATCCAACCACTAGGAGCAGTGAGCAGCCACAGTGCGGCACCTGGAGACCAACCCCAGATGTGGAGACGCTGCCTTGGTCAGGGGGAGAGAATGGAGCAGACCCTAAATAAGCATGATTCAATTGTGGGAGGAAACCGGAGTGCCCGGAGGAAACCCACACAGACACGGGGCGAACATGCAAACTCTACACAGAAAGGGTGGGAAGCTGATCCATGACCTTAATTGCTGTGAGGCCAGTGCTACCCATTAATCCAGCATGCCTCTTGGGCTTTCATGAAATATGGTAATGGGGGATAATAAGTTGCCACTTCTAGCTTATTCTAATTGTTTTATGGAAATTGAAATCTGCATTAAACAAATAATTGTATCAGATTGCATCATATCACACTTTATTACATATTACACAAAAAAACTGCCCTATACTCATAAACCAGCCCTCATGAGATACAAGAAAAAATAGGGCTGATAAATCATAAGCTTTTCCTGTCAATTTTACTGCCCTGGAAACTATGGCAATAAAATCAGGGACATACAAATCTTAAAACAAGGTGATGCAAAAAAAACAAAACAAAACATTGAGAATACCAGGCTTTTTAATCGCCCGCTTTCCATCCAATCAGGAGTCCCCATTTCTCAGCCCCACCAATGAAACGCCCATTTTCTGTTACCCTGGTGACAAGTGCAGGATCCTGATACAGGATCCAGATCATTTCATTCAACCAAGATGTCTGATGAAGGTGAGAGAGTTTTAGTGTCCGTAGCCAGGAGAATTCTACAACTTGAGTCTCGGGGTTTGATACAGGGTGATACATAAACAGTGCATGTATCACATAAACATGTGATAAGGTATATGTATCAAATTGAATCATCCCAAAATTAAAAGCATCTTCCCTGAATTCAATAAATACCATGTATTTAATTAGGTATAGCATCATTTCATAAGGGAGTGATGTTTTACATTGTGCAATATTGATAGCCAAGATAGGCCCAATTTGTCACTCTTGAAAAAAAGAGATGTATTTGTGCCCTAATAAAATGTGCAGGAAGGACAACAATTCCACAATGAAGTAACATGATGGTTGATGTCAACCTTAAAAGATGCAAAGTGTTCACTTTCCCAACCTGTCAGATCTGAATATAAACACGTGCCACAAGCTGAATGTGAACACGACAGCGACACATGGCCACTTTTGCGTCTCTCGCTGTTTGCTTGAAATTGGATTTTGTCAGTCCTAGAGGTTTACATGAATAACAGGTAAAGAGGACCATTACCATGGGAATGGTTGCTTGTCTTGTCTTTTCATTTTTTTTAAAGTTGCCTGACATTGATGTGAGGAAACTCTGAATGACTGTCAGCTGTCAGTCTCCCAGAGAAGTAATTCCATGTGTGTATTGTGTGTTTCCATGCAGACTGCAAGCAGATGTTTAAGTCAGTGCTTTATTGAATTTGACAATTTAATCAGCCAAGCGGCTCAGTCACAGATAACGTGAGTAATTGGAGAAGTTGCTTCCAGCATTAATTGGTCAACTCCAGCAGTTGCATTTAACAACTCAGCAAAAGAGGCAACCAACAGAGAAGAAGAATCATAAATTATGCCCCATTTGTTAGTGGTGTATGAAGGTTTACAGCCATTACAGCAGGTGTACATATGACTGGGAAAATGTACATTTTGTTGATGCTTTTTTCAAGTTGCAACAATCTGGTGACGGTATCTGATGGTATTTGTTTTTGTATTTACATTTTGCAAATTGTTTTTACTTCTACTTTTGAAACTGTGTGTTTCTTACCCTGTGCTGGAACATCAGTTTCCCTGAGGGAGTCTTCCCAGAGGGATTAATAAAGTTCTATCTAATCTAATCTGCAATGGCTGACCACTATTGGGAGAGGATGCCACCCTTCCAGGTAAAGTGATCATTGTTATTATTATTATTTTTTTTTTTTTTACCAAATACACAATGTTCTCAATGTTCATACTGTTCACATGTTTGATTGTGTACAAATAAAATAGCAAAAACTGTGTTCAAATAGTTATGGACCTGACTGTATCATGTCCAGGGTTGGGTAGGATTACTTTGAAATGTAATCCAAAAGTAATCAGATTACAAGTAATCCAAATGTATGTACATACATACATGTAATGCACATGTATTATTTCAAAGTAATCCTACCCAACCTTGATCATGTCAATATGGACCAAAATCTTCCAAAATGTTTCCAGCACCTTGCTGTGAAGGCAAATGGGCTCCAATCCTCTGTTAGAGAGGAGGAAGTGGTCACTGAGAAACTTTTACTGAAGATTCATATTCTGATAGACAAGAAATGATTACATTTTCAAATTGATCATAGCTTAAAGGGCAAAGTCAGGAAAAATCTTGGAAAATTGGAAAAATCTCTAACTTTTGTTGTGTGTTGGGGGGTTTGGCTGGACATTTTGGTGTTGTTTTCTTTTCTTTGCTCTCCAGGTGGTATGCAAACTGGGTTTTTGTCTGTGGAGAAGGTGCTGGCAGAAGAGTCCTTCACCCTCATCAGCATTATTGACTGCACTTGTGGAGGATGTTCACGTGCAGGCCTAATGACTTGCAGCACCTGTGGATGACGCTCACGTGCAAACTTAAAGACTTTCAGCTGAAGCAGATAATGAGATGGCGTTCTGCATTTAAGCCATGAGTGATTCGAGCAGAATTGCCGGGAACTCGACCTTGTGACGTTCGTTTGTGAGACGCTGAGGACCGCGCCTGGGTTTGACACATCGTGCCTGTGAAGGAGGACGGGTGAGGGACACATGCTGTCAGCACACATCAGAGGTGATGATTGTCTGAATAAGTGTTAACAGTAATTTGGTATTTTGTTACGCAGTATATTTGAACATTGATGAGAATTGTGCAGCTCGCTTCTCACTGCTGTGGCGTACGGAATGATGATCCTCCACCTGTTGTGAGAAGCTGCTCATTTACATAAAGCTTAAATTCAGACCTGAATGTGTTGCTGATAGTGTGTGCCTTTGAAGGATATTTGTTGTAGCTGTTGACTTACCTCACCTTTTCCATCCTTCAGAGTCAGTTTGTCGTATCCACCTGGGGGGTGTTCGGCGGTGAGTCTGGGTCCAGAAGCGTCGGGCTTCGATCCATTTGGGCGCTGGAGAGCGTGCCGCCCTTCACCTCGCCAGACAACCGCACATTTATGTTGTACACAAATTATTGCACAGAAGGGAAATAAATTTGTTTTGTTTTTGGAACCGCTTTCTGGTTATTTTAGCGCTGGGTTCAGTCAGACGCTGGTCCGCTCCTCAACTCGCGTCTGCACATAACAGTAGTTCCCGGCCATTCCAAAATGGACCCAGCGGTAGAAGCGGTTCCTTTTGCTGAAAGAGTTCAAGAATACTTGGAGAAGATATGGGAGCAATTACGTCCTCTCGCAAATCAAATTAAACAAACAGATGCTCGCATTACGGAGCTTGCAGCGCAAGCCGTTCTGCTTCCTGCTGCTCCAGCTGCAGCACTATCGATACCGGTGCAGATAACTCCGTCACCCAAGGGGAGGCGGAGTGCGGCGGATTATTCCGTGGATTTCTGAATTTTTTCTGCTCAGTCCGGTTGGAATGCCGCAGCTTTGAGAGGAGTGTTTGTGGATGGTTTGAACGATTCATTAAAAGACGAGCTAGCAGTCCATGATGAACCAAAAGATTTAGATGAGCTAATATCTTTGGCTATTCGTCTAGATGATTGGATAAAGGAGCGTGGATGCGAGAGAGGGCGGACATCAGAGCGGGTCTTTTCGTCTAACTGAAAAGTTATCTTTTATGTCGTTTCCCCGACACAGATCAGGGCTGCCTCTTCTTCGCCCCACTGAGACTCCTCCGACGGGACCTCTGGCTCCTCTTGCGGATGAGCCCATGCAGCTCGGACGAGCTGAAGCCGCCATATTGCCCCAGTCACATAACCGTCAAGAAAGATAACAATGACGTATCTCCAGGTGTTCTTAGACAGGCATAATAATGGACACACACAAAAAAAAGGGGCAGATCTTTGGTTGTTTAGTTATTTGGGCTGTTTTTGTTTTCATGTAAGGGGTTACAAATTGTTTGGGGATTTAGAGGCGGTTCTGGTGGAGTGAACGACTGGCAGTTCGGAGCTCGGGTGGACTCAGGTAATCGTTATTTGAATTTAGGTAATTTTTGTTTGAGGATTGGGTCGTTTTGTTTTGTTGTTTTTATTTCCCTGTTTCCCTAACCCCAACCTCACATTCTCTAAGACGTTTGTCTTTTGGGTTGTGGGGTGGTGCAGATTGGTTACGCTGAGCGTTTCTCAGAAAACCTCTGCACCTAGGGGGGGGGGGGTTGTCAGGGGCGTTTTTTTGGGTTTGGTTGATGCCCGGTTCCACTCCAGCCCCGGTGGGCCTTTGACCGTTCGTCATTGGTGTTACCGGGGTGTGGTGCAGCGGGAACGTACCTCAGTCGGAGTGGTGGGCCGATCTGTGCCGTTCGCCATTTCGGTAGTTCCACCCCTCCCGATGGGCTGGTGGTATGGTCGGTTTGGGGCACCGGACGTATTCCCGGTTTTCCGCTGCGCTTAGGGGATGGGACTGGGTTAGTTTTTCCTGTTTCCTTCCCCAGCTTGGTAGTTTTGTGCCGTTCACCAAAATGAGGTGATGATACGCTCTGGGAGTGATCTGGGGTCTTTCGGGGTGCTGGGGGGGGTAACAGGGTTTGTCGGTTGTTTTATTTGCCCCCAGGGTGGTTTAATGAAGTCCGCCGGGGGTTGGCTTTTTGTGTTTTTTATGTTTCCTTCCAGGTTCACCTCCAGGCTTGATGGGACGGTCCTCTGGGGGGGAATTGATTGTGGGGCTGACTAGCCAAGTGTGGCCGGGTCTGGGGTTCCTGGGTTGTGGGGAGGGTGCCTCCTGGGGTTGATGGTACGGTCCTCTGGGGGGCGCTGTTGCTCCATGTGTACCTGGGGACCTCTGTGGGATTCCGGCTTTGGCTGTTTCTCCTGGAACTGGCGGTAAAGGTCTTCTGGGGGGTGTTGGGCTCTGCAAGTCATTCTGGGGGGGTTGTTTGTTATTTTTCTTTGTGAATTTATGTTTGTATTGTGTTGTTGGGGCTGTGTTGGGTTGTTGGATTTGGGTGTTTTTCTTTTCTTCCCGGGGTTGGATGGGACGGTCCCCTGGGGAGGGTTTGGGTGAGTTTTGTGTTTTTTCTTGTATGTTGGGTTGTTTATGGGACTCTTTTGGGGTTTTTGTTGATGCCAGCCGGCCTTCCAGCCGCGGTGCCCTGTCCTGCTGTCTGCGGTGGACCTTGGGAGCGTTACGCCGTCTGCTTCCTGACGTGAACCCCGGAGGGAGGTGCTGTTCTCGGGCCTGGTCTATTCGGTCGCCGGGAGGCTTCCCGTTGATGGGGGGGTACTGTTGTGTGTTGGGGGGTTTGGCTGGACATTTTGGTGTTGTTTTCTTTTCTTTGCTCTCCAGGTGGTATGCAAACTGGGTTTTTGTCTGTGGAGAAGGTGCTGGCAGAAGAGTCCTTCACCCTCATCAGCATTATTGGCTGCACTTGTGGAGGATGTTCACGTGCAGACCTAATGACTTGCAGCACCTGTGGATGATGCTCATGTGCAAACTTAAAGACTTTCAGCTGAAGCAGATAATGAGATGGCGTTCTGCATTTAAGCCATGAGTGATTCGAGCAGAATTGCCGGGAACTCGACCTTGTGACGTTCGTTTGTGAGACGCTGAGGACCGTGCCTGGGTTTGACACATCGTTCCTTCCCACTGTCGCCAAGTGCTTGCTCACAGGGGGTCGTTTTGACCGTTGGGGTTTTTACGTAATTATTGTATGGCCTTGCCTTACAATATAAGGCGCCTTGGGGCAACTGTTGTGATTTGGCGCTATATAAATAAAATTGATTGATTGATTGAAGGAGGACGGGTGAGGGACACATGCTGTCAGCACACATCAGAGGTGATGATTGTCTGAATAAGTGTTAACAGTAATTTGGTATTTTGTTACGCAGTATATTTGAACATTGATGAGAATTGTGCAGCTCGCTTCTCACTGCCGTGGCGTACGGAATGATGATCCTCCACCTGTTGTGAGAAGCTGCTCATTTACATAAAGCTTAAATTCAGACCTGAATGTGTTGCTGATAGTGTGTGCCTTTGAAGGATGTTTGTTGTAGCTGTTGACTTACCTCACCTTTTCCATCCTTCACAGAGTCAGTTTGTCGTATCCACCTGGGGGGTGTTCGGCGGTGAGTCTGGGTCCAGAAGCATCGGGCTTCGATCCATTTGGGTGCTGGAGAGCGCGCCGTCCTTCACCTCGCCAGACAACTGCACATTAATGTTGTACACAAATTATTGCATAGAAGGGAAATAAATTTGTTTTGTTTTTGGAACCGCTTTCTGGTTATTTTAGCGCTGGGTTCAGTCAGATGCTGGTCCGCTCCTCAACTCGCGTCTGCACATAACTTTAACATTGAATGAATTTTCAAAACGTCATACCTCTGACAGAAAAGATCAAATTTCTTTCATATTTAAAAGCATTATGTAGGATTGTGTCCTTTAGTGACAAAGTTTGATATGGATCTGATCCAGGTTACAGATTTTGTGGCCATTTAAATTTAACATTGAAAACCCCATTTAATGTATATTTTACATTATATCTTAATCAAATGTGCTCCAGTCGCTGTCATATTTAAAAGTGAGGTGCAGAATGGCGCTCACTATCACCTGACAAAGTTTGATCTAGATCTGATCCGGATTGTGGATTTTGTGGACATTTGAATTTAATACTAAAAAGCCCATTTGGTGTACATTTTGCATTATATCTCAGTCAAAAGTGCCTCTGTCACTCTCGTTTATGACAATGAGGTGCAAACTGGCACTCTCAATGAATAGACTAAGTTTGATCTGCATCTGATATGTATTGTGGATTTAGTGGATATTTGATTCTTTTTAAAATTGAAAAGCCCTTTTCATCTATATTTTGTATTATATAACAGCTGAGTGGATCCTTGTCATTTGATTGGTGCTTTGTATGTCATGTGACATGGGCTATTTGTCCCATTTGTGCTGCATTGCATTTAGCGTGCAGTTTGGTTCCATTTATCATGCAAATTTGGTTCTATATGTTTTGTACCATTGCATGCATGAGTTTGGTTTGCTGACGGACGACGATTTGAATGAGCTAAGTGACGGTGCTAATTATTCCAACATACACAAAAACCCCAAAACAAATCCACTATGCCATAAGCCCTCTGGAGGCATTAAGAGCTGTTAGGATGAAGAGGATGAACAAAGTTCTGACATGATTTATCGCTAGACTGAGGAAGTACGCAAAGTATTTTTTATTTTTTATTTTTTTTTGGAAGTACACAAAGCCAGTCCTCAGCATCACAGTCTACATCATCAGAATTATTTTTGAACTATTGTTGAATGGAACATTCCATCTTTCACCTCATGAAAGATTCGTACCATTGAACTTATAAACATTCATTATTTGTATATTATATTTTAGCTTTTGAAAAGCCACTTCCATCAGGACTTTGACGTTGAATTTTTTTTTTCCAAGATAACAATTTGTGGCATTGGAAACTTGTGTTGGCGGATGTTTGCTCTTGTGTGCTCTAGTTCATGGCTGCAAAAATGCCAGAGGAATGTTGATATGTGCTTGCGTCACTGTAGATGACAAAAGATTTCTCCACAGTAATGGGCAGAGCTAACCAGTTATCTTTTATGAAGCTAAACCGATAAACCACCCAAAAAACGTATTGGAAGCTCCAGCTAATCGATAACTGATAACTTTCAGTATTGTCTCCGATACACTTTCAACTAACAAAGCTGAATCGCTTCTGGTAGCATCAAAGATGACCACAGACCCAAATAATAAGTCAGCATTTCTGCCTTTGTGCACCCTGCCCACTGCTGGAAGCGTCTGTTTGCTACATAGCTTCGTGGTGACTTATGGTTTTGATTTAAAAATAAAATTAATATGGATAGAATAAGTCCATTCATGTCAATTCTGTCATTTATACAAACTTAAAATATAACATATATCTTTTCATTTTAAATAATGCACTAATTCTGAAGTTTTGTAACAAACACAGACAGATCACAAAGGGATTATGGGTAAAATGTGTCTCCGTTAACACTGATTAGTTGACTCATTCATTCTATGTAAAAACCAATACGTTAATGTGACGTGTGTGTGTTGGTGTTTACATATAAACAGACGTAGACGTTGCCTACTCGGGCCCTAATGATCATCCATGGAAAACAAAGGGTCTGCAAATGGCATGTAAGAAGAAAAATATGTTATATGGAGAGTTCTTCAGAAGTAAATCAAGAGAGGCTGAGATTAAATCTAAGTACTATAAAAATAAATTAACAACCATTATGCGGAATTGTAAAAAATCATACTATGACAAAATTCTAAACGATATTCAAAATAACATAAAGGAAACATGGACAATATTGAATAGTATTTTAAGCAATAAACCCAAATCAAAGAATTACCCATCTTACTTTACTGGTAACAATAAAGATTAATATGACATGAACCAAGTAGTGAACAGTTTTAATACATTTTTTGTTAATGTTGGGCCAGATTTAGCAGCTGACATTCCACATACTACATTCTCTCAATTAACCAGCAGTTAATTGAGATAAATCCATATACTATGTTTCTTGGCCCGGTTGATGAGAGGGAAATTATTATGATAGTCAGCACATGTAAAAGTAAAATGTCATGATCATAATGATGTACGTATGGCCTTAGTAAAGCAGATAATTCCAGAAATTGCTAAACCATTAGCATATATATTTAATAAATCATTTCAAACGGGAATTGTTCCAAATGGAATGAAAGTGGCAAAGGTGATACAGTACCTCTATTTAAATCTGGTGACAAACATCTTTTTACTAACTACAGGCCTGTGTCTTTATTGTCACAATTTTCTAAGATACTGGAAAAACTTTACAATAACAGACTGGATAGATTTATTGAATTTCACAACCTGCTTGATGAAAAGGTCCACTGCTTTGGCTTTGTGTAATGCAATCAAAGAGATCAATAAACATGTGGACCAAAGGGAATTTTTTTTTTGTGAGTTGTCTGGATAAATATTTGACTTCTTTTATCTGTAACTATGTGCTGCTGTGTTCAGATTGTGTTGGATATAAATGTCTATGAACAGGCATATATGCCTGTTTGATTGATTTTATACAGGAGGGTAGGCGTGGATAAGTGTTGCTTCTGCCTACACCTTTAGGCACCATGTATTTGGTTTATTTTCTTATATTTCTTTTCGCTTTTTGACTTTTCTGTTACAAGTTTGGTTATTTGCATATGAGTGAATTTCTGTTATGCATGGGTGTCTAATAAATTATCATTAATTATTATTATATCTGATATTTTCACTTTCAAAACTTCAGTCATGACGTTAATTTAAATAACTTGTCTGGCTAGAGAGGTTTCTTCTGGAACCATCTCTCTCTTGTTTGCAGATAGAACTGCACATCTACTACAAAACATTTAATACACAAGTGATTTTAGACTTAATAAATGTTTGTAACTGTTAAGCTTTGTTCACCACGCCTGCAAAAATATGTTAGTGGTCTAAAAATTATCAGACCAAAATTTATTGGAAGATAATTGGTCCCATGATGGTTTTCAAAGTTATCTGAAAAGCTAATCCGATAATGAAAACATTAGTTTATATAATTAGCGGTTAGCAGATTAGCGGAACTGTGCCCACCACTGTTTCTCCATCACTATCATGGAACTGCAAGTGAAGCACATCAGAAGGTCAGAGAAACACAGTGACCCTCAAGAATCAACAAAACCAAACAGAAAAACAATAATAAATAAATAAATAAATGCAACCAGTAGTGGTTTACAATCAATTGGCACCAATAACAAAAGATCTTAAACAATTATGAATGTTAAAACTTGTCAAAGCTAAAAAAAAATAAATCACTGATATTTACTTTTGGCTTAACAATATCATTTATACAATGGTGGGATGTGCATTTTACCACAGTTATCCTTCCACAGTTTAACATAATATAGCATGATGCAGCATCTTACAATTTCTTACATAGTCACTGCATTTATCCCAATGTGACAAGAATAGAATGATTCCTTTATGACACAGAGTTGTGCAGAGAGTGGACAAGCGAGAGAGAGAGAGAGAGACCGCAGGAAAAAATAATGAATAAAGACGAGAGAAGCAACAGAACTCAAAACAGCCACATTTACTCATAACACTATCAAACAAGCAAAAATGCCATAAGCACAAATAACCCACACATGCACACTGAGAGTCAGACCACGGATAACAGTCACATGAGACCAGTAGTGATAATCCACAGCAATCAAAAATACAAAAAAAATCAACCAGTAAATCCACCAACAATTTTTTTTCTCATCTTTCAGTCAGTGTCCGTTAAAAAAAAGACTAAATGCTTGCAACAAACACTTTAGCTGATGGTTTATTGCCTCATGGTCAGAGCACGTGTCTACCATTCATCAAGTATGAGCTCAGTGTAGGACAAAGCGACGCCGGTTACACAGAGTAAAAGCTTCCCAACCCTCCCCACTCCTGATAGATTGAAATTCTAAATGTCAAGGAAAGTTGTTATGTGTCGGACGCAGCTCGGAGAACCGACCAGCGTTTGAAGGACCCAGTATGAAATAAGCAGAGCACGGTACAAAGGCTAACTGAATTTAATACATAACAGTGAAAATGTAAGAACAGAAAGGTGCGGCCTGGCGTGGTGCGCTCCCAGCAGCGCTAACGGTCCGGAGCCAGAAGCTGTTTCGGACCCAAGGACCCCGCCGACACCCCCCAGGTGGCCGCAACAACCGAGTCTGTGAAAGAAGGAACCATTATGTGAGTCCACACTCTACACACAGAACACTTAAAGGTGTACAAACAGCAAACACTTCCTGGCTTGATTGCTGATCAGCTTCCAACCTGCAGGCATGGAACGTCCAGTTCACAAAACTCCACCGCAGTGGAAGCTGATACATGACTAACAAACAGCTCAATACAATAAGGTGTGAGGGACACCACATTTACTGACTGTATAACTGTTAGTCACAAAATCTAACGTACCTCAGGAAGTGTGCTGACGAGCGTGAGACCTCACCCCCTCCTCTTTCACAGACTGTGCATCAAACCTGGATGTTTCTCAGCATCCGCTGCTGATGAGATGGCTCCCGAGACGACGATCTCACCCGTCTGGTCACAAGGTCGAGTCTCTGGCAAATACACACTGTGCACTCCAGTCTTAAATGCCAACATGCTCCAATCCATCCAGATGCACCTCAGCTGTGAGTCCTGACGAGTCGCAGGTGATCAGGGTGAGGTCCTGACAGCCTCAGCAACACAGCCACTCAGTCCCAAATGCACGCCACCTGGGAGGAAAACAAACAGACAAACAAACCGGCAGCCAGGCCCCCCCCAGCCATATAACAGTACCCCACCCTCACGGGAAGCCTCCCGGCGACCACACACACCTGGCCCAGGAGAAACACCCCCCTCCAGGGACCATGGCTGGAAACCGCGTCTGCGTTCGTCCTCCAACAGACTGGTTGAACTGGCTGCATCTTTGCCCTTGTTTGACAGTCTCAGCACAGGTGTGGCCAGGAGTTCCTACACCTGTGCAGTCAGCCTTTAACCAAACATGTGATTAGTCATAACACAAAACAACCAAAACACCCGCCCCAGGGGACCGTCCCATCAAACCCCAGGGAAGGGGAGAAAAGAAAAACAACCCACATGTAAACTCACAAACAAAAACGCCAAAATACCCCCCCTCCTCCCCCCCAAACGACACGCAGGGACCAACACCCCCCAGAGGGCCACCCGCCAGCTCCAGGAGTAATAACCACGGCCGAGGTCCCTCTGGGATCCACCGTCACCCACGGGGACTACCAGCGCCCCCCAGAGGACCACTCGTCAACCCCAGGAGACGCCTCCCCTCACGACCAATGGACCCAGCCCCGGCCGTCCACGGCTAGATGGACCCAACGCCTTTTCCCCCCCAGAGGACACCACAGTCAAACCCTGAGGGCGGAAACTGGGGGAGGGAAAACAAAAAAAAAAACCCAAACCCCCCCCCCCTCCCCTCCCGGGTGCAGAGGCCACCTGGGAAACGCCCAGCACAACCTAACTGCACCCCTCCAGCAATGCCGACACTACGGCACACCCGGCTGGAGTCAGAGGAGAAGAGAGGGCACAACAAAAAACAAAGAGAAAAAACAACCCAAATACCACCCCATCACCCCCCAGGGGACCGCTCCATCTAACCCTGGGGATGTGAAACAAAAAGAAACAAAAGAAAAAAAAAACAGACCAACACACAGTTGTTTGGGTCCCCGTTTTTCTTTTTTTTTTTTTGTTTTGTTTTTGTTCTTGGTTAGCAAAGGCTACAGGGTCACACCCCCAGACAAATAGTGGACAACAAAAAAGAAAAGCCCACACAAAAACCAACTCAAAAAACACCCACACAAAATGAACTAACACAAAACAAATCAGTGAGTTATACCGTCAAGCTCAACCAAATGGAACACACCTGTTCCTACTCCAGAGCTTGACGGTACCGTGATTCAGTCACCACAAGGGGGAACCAGAGTGCTAAAAATGAAAAAACCCCTTGGGCGACAGAAAAAAACAAACGAGCTGCTTTTGTGTGCGCAGCTGAGTGCAACACACAACCAAAATGTGCTCAACTAAATAACGCCGGAGCTGATACAACAGACGCAGTAGTTACCTTTATCCGGGGAAACGGGGCTACGACTGTAACACAGGAAGCCCAGCGACCCGTGCTAACAGAGCTCCGCCGTGCGCGTGAACCCATTACAAACGCACTCTTGCAGCTCCCGTTTACACCTCTTATCCGGTCGGAGTGTGACGCGAAGCCGTCGCCAGTCACACTCCACCACGATCCACGGATGAGGCACAACACAGGAACACGGCTGCAAGAGAGCACAAATTAGTATCCAGTAATGGGTCTCAAACACGCACCTTCCGGGCGGAGAGCCCCGCAACTGATCCGGATAACCACTGAACGTCTGCTGCCGCCTTCCCGGCGCGTTACCGTCTCTGCTAACGCTGGGTCCGTGATGTTTGGCCAGAGACTACTGTTATGTGTCGGACGCAGCTCGGAGAACCGACCAGCGTTTGAAGGACCCAGTATGAAATAAGCAGAGCACGGTACAAAGGCTAACTGAATTTAATACATAACAGTGAAAATGTAAGAACAGAAAGGTGCGGCCTGGCGTGGTGCGCTCCCAGCAGCGCTAACGGTCCGGAGCCAGAAGCTGTTTCGGACCCAAGGACCCCGCCGACACCCCCCAGGTGGCCGCAACAACCGAGTCTGTGAAAGAAGGAACCATTATGTGAGTCCACACTCTACACACAGAACACTTAAAGGTGTACAAACAGCAAACACTTCCTGGCTTGATTGCTGATCAGCTTCCAACCTGCAGGCATGGAACATCCAGTTCACAAAACTCCACCGCAGTGGAAGCTGATACATGACTAACAAACAGCTCAATACAATAAGGTGTGAGGGACACCACATTTACTGACTGTATAACTGTTAGTCACAAAATCTAACGTACCTCAGGAAGTGTGCTGACGAGCGTGAGACCTCACCCCCTCCTCTTTCACAGACTGTGCAACAAACCTGGACGTTTCTCAGCATCCGCTGCTGATGAGATGGCTCCCGAGACGACGATCTCACCCGTCTGGTCACAAGGTCGAGTCTCTGGCAAATACACACTGTGCACTCCAGTCTTAAATGCCAACATGCTCCAATCCATCCAGATGCACCTCAGCTGTGAGTCCTGACGAGTCGCAGGTGATCAGGGTGAGGTCCTGACAGCCTCAGCAACACAGCCACTCAGTCCCAAATGCACGCCACCTGGGAGGAAAACAAACAGACAAACAAACCGGCAGCCAGGCCCCCCCCCCCAGCCATATAACAGAAAGTAAGTTGAAATGATTGGAACATTAACTTAAATTGTGTGTTAGCTTCTTTCCAGTTACCAAACTATTTTCTTTAGTGAACAAAAATGGCTCTCACTCATTCCTTCATCCATCCATTTTCTGCTGTGTCTGGCTTCTAGTAGACAAAGCAGCTCAGTCCACTCTTCCCTGTCCTCATCCAAGTCCTCTCTTTCTGAGGGATCCTGGAGTGTTCCCATGTGGGAAATATAATCCCTACAGCATGCTTCTAGGGTGACATCCAGGGGTATCCTTACCAGATGCCTGAACTACCTCAGGCGGCTCCTTTTGATGGAAAGAATCAGCTGCTCTACTCAGAGTCTCTCCCAAATATTTGAGCTTCTCCCTCTGTCCTTGAGTGTAATCCCAAATAGCCCATGGAAGAATAGAATTTCTTCCACTTGTGTCTGTAACTTTGTTTTTTTCAGTCATTAATAAAGTCAATGACCATTGCTGATGATATTTCAATTTTCAATTTATTTTCATTTATATAGCACCAAATCACAACAGAGTCGCCACAAGGCTCTTCACACAAGTAAGGTCTAACCTTACTAACCCCCAGAGCAGCAGTGGTAAGGAAAAACTCCCTCTAAGGAAGAAATCTCAAGCAGACCAGACTCAAAGGGGTGACCTTCTGCTTGGGCCATACTACAGACATAAATTACAGAACAATTCAAAAAATGAATATACGGGAAATGCTGTTAGTGCACAGGACAGGAGGGTTTTCAACACAAATACCACACCCATCTCTGGATGGAGCTGCACCTTAGGGACAAAAAAAAAAAACAGAATCAGGCATTGGGAAGACAAGAAATACAGTATAATTTGCCAGCATTAAACAACAAGACAAAACAGGATATTAAGGTGATCGCCGGCAACTAGCCCCAAGCTTCACTAAAAGCCACAGAATTTAGGTTGAGGCTGTAGCACGCTGTGTTTCCTAATAAAATGAATTAAAAGAGTAAAAAGTGTAAAACTATACTATGCCAGTATGCTAGCCATACAAAAGGGAAAAGTGTCTTAAGTCTGGACTTGAAAGTCTCCACAGAATCTGACTGTTTTATTGATGCAGGGAGATCATTCCACAGAACAGGGGCACAATAAGAGAAAGCTCTATGACCAGCAGACTTCTTATTCACCCTAGGGACATGAAGTAGTCCTGCACCCTGAGAACACAAAGCCCGGGCCGGTACGTAAGGTTTAATTAGGCCAACTAGGTAGGGAGGTGCCAGTCCATGAACAATTTTATAGACTAGTAACAGAACCTTAAAATCTGATCTCACTGGGACAGGAAGCAAATGGAGGGATGCCAAAATGAGTTTAATGTGGTCAAAGTTTCCTCTTCGTGTCAAAAGTCTGGCTGCAGCATTTTGAACCAGTTGGAGAACCCTAATGCTGGACTGCCATAAACCAGAAAATAGAACATTGCAGTAGTCCAATCTAAAAGAGATAAATGCATGGATCAGGGTCTCAGCATCAGCCATAGACAGGATGGGACGAATCTTCACTATATATTCTATGCCATCTGTGCACCCCACACTGTCGATGTAGACACTGAAGTCCCTGCTGGAAGTGACAGTTAGTGCCACACTGTGTTGTGAATCCACTCAATTAATGACCATTTTTAATTATTACATATTCTTTTTATGCAACGTACTGAAAATTTCATTTTGAAATGGTTCTGAGTTTGATTTCTGCATGTTGGACGTTTTACAGAGATATCATCTATGGACAGCCCAGTCTCACCTTTTTTTTTTTGCGCTCCCGTCGCAAAATGAGTCAAATTTTCGTGACATTTTTTTAACCTTACTATTACTAACCCTACTCCTACCCCCAACCCTAACCTTAACCATAACCTAACCCTACTCCTTCCCCCAACCCTAACCTTAACCATAACCTAACCCTACTCCTTCCCCCAACCCTAACCCTAACCTTAACCATAACCTAACCCTACTCCTTCCCCCAACCCTAACCTTAACCATAACCTAACCCTACTCCTTCCCCCAACCCTAACCTTAACCACCCCGCCCACCGCTTCACTTTTAATTTTGTGCAGCCATCACAGAATGAATTCATGCAGCCGTGATGAAAATGAGGCACTTTTCGTGACAATATTACAAACCAATAGATTAATGTATATTTCGTGCCGCTGAATCACGACTTGGTGTGAGACTGGGTTGTGTATGGATGTGTTTTTGGTGTTTAGTATAAATGGTGAATGGTAAATGGACTGCATTTATTTTGCCCTTTTCCATCTGAAGTAGAAGCTCAAAGGCCTTTACAATGATTTTTATTTATTTTATTTAACCTTTATCTAACCAGGTTAGTTCCATTGAGATCGAGACCTCTTTTACAAGGGAGACCTTGACAATTATAAAGTTTCCAGTCCACCTAACTTGCATGCTTTAGATGCGGAAGGAAGTCGGAGCACCCAGAGGAAACCCACACAAACAGAGAGAGAACATACAAACACCACACAGAAAGGACACAGGTGGGAACCGAGCCCATGACGTTCTTGTTGTGAGGCAACAGTGCTAATCACATGATGCCTCACATTCACCCATTCACACAGACACACTCACACACCAGTGCCAGGGTGCTGCCATGCAAAGTGCTCACTGCACCCTGGGAACAACTTGGGGATTAAGGACCTTGCCCAAGTCAGGCTGAGTTTGAACCAAGGATACTCTGGTCTCAAGAGTATCCTATATGAGACCATTACCTCCCCAAGTATGGATTCAGATAGTCCCATTCCATCATCTTTTCAAAGCAGCAGCTGAGACTGCAGACTTGTAAAAGAGGGAGAGATTGAAAGGAAATAAAGAAATGACGCTGAGTTGTAAAAATATTGCAAAAGGCCCTTTTTTCCTGTCTTGTATTTTTGCCCATGACAGAAAAGTGCTTGCAGGTTTTGTCATTCTTCAGCTTTTTAAAAATTCTGCCATCTCTCACATTGCTGTGTGTTGAGGTTCATGATTCTATTCAGTAACATTTTAGCTGACAGCAAGCAAAAGTTGACTTTTTGGAGAGTAACATTGTTCATTCTTTGTGTTTTTCTCAAGCTATTCAAGGATCAACATTATAACAGTGAAGGTCTGTGGGATATAACTCAAACCGATAACTAAAAGCATCTGAAAAGTTGGAGAAATGCTATCGCCCTTAGTATTTTCTGTCTGGAGAGTGTCTGGAGAGTATTGATCAGTGTTTGTGAGGACGCTCGTGCATCCAATAACACAGCTTCAGTATGCTTTAAGGTGTCACTGTTGTCATCATTAGAGAAGAGCTATTGATTAGGTTTGATGAAAGGGATTTGCACAGAAGTCAAGAATCACTGTTCTCTCAGAGACTCAAAGGCCAAGGACTCAAGAAAAAAGAGAAAAAAAAATAAATTCTGCAGCGCTAAAGTAACATCTTTCAAAAAAAAGGTGAAATTAACTCAGTTACATTATATCAAGTTGATCAACAAGGTGATCAAATATTAAAAGCAAACGTAAATATTAGCAGTCCTTATTTGTAGCCCATGATGATTTTTGCAAAGTGGTTGAATTCATTAACCAGAGAATTTGTGGGATTCTCCCAAGAACTTTTTGGACATCATAGCCAGCACATATGACAGCACATATTCTCTCAGTGCTGTGTGGAGTGGATGCAGAATCTGTGAAATTCTTCCCAGTGAATGTTGGCATTAGTCAGGGATTTATGATGGCTCCTACACTGTTCAGTGCTTGCAGGGACTGGGTGTCGGGCTGGGTTGTGGAGAGCAGCAGCTTATAGACTTTGGTTGGAGAGGAATTGTTCACTGAGCTTGACGTCCCAGATAGGGTGACCAGGTGACCAGATGTCCCACTTTGTGCCCCAAACTGAGATTGTTTCTGGCGTTGATATTGACAGTCAAGCGTCAGTTTTGAAATGCGTGTTTAAAACACACATTTTTCAAATACGCATTTCAAAAGTGAAGCATGACTGTCAATAACAACGCCAGAAACCATCTCAATTTGGGACACAAAGTGGGACACCTGGTCACCCTATTCGCAGATGATGCTGTGATCTTTGTGAAATCAATGTATATCCTGATTGCAGCACTTGAGAAACTGAGTGAGGAATCATTCTTTGGTTTTGCAATTGTTCTGGCTCAGGACTAAGATCCAGGCTTTCAGTGCTTTCCTGACCTCAGCTATAAGAAGTGTATCTCTATGGAGAATAAAGGGTTGAAGTTGGAGAGACATTCACTTATCTTGGCAGTGACATCCATGTATCTGGGTCTTTGGTCTTTGTCAATGAGAGATGCCTGTGTCGCGAATTAACACTAGTAGTTAATTCTACCTTGAAACTTGGGGCACCACCTATTGACTGAGTGATTTTATAACAATGTTATAAAATCAATATTTTTAGGATCAGTCAACAGGAAATATTAAATCCGTCTTTTATCTTCCAGTCAGGAGTTCTACAGGTCAAGATCTGATACCTCTGTTCAAACCATATGAACCACATACATTTAAAACATTTATGTAACTCAGTCAGGGGGTAAACAGAACAGAACATATCACAGTAATGCAATTTATGATAATGAAGCTCAATGGACAGTTATTATATGACGGTTGTGTAATATGACTTAGTTGCAGGAATTTAAGATTGAATTACATTCTAGTCAGCAGGGAATTTATTTTGGTGTTTATTAATGCAAGATAATACTAAGGACAGAGAATAGAATTAAATGAAACCACTCCACTCAGATTCTAACAAAACCAAAGCTTACTTTCCCTGACGTGCAGAGTCCGGGCTCAGGCTGACCCGGATGGATATATATTGCTGTCTCAGATTGTCTTTATCCTATATTCACCAAAAACAAAACCATGTCTTCCGTTGTCGTCTAGGCAGCCAGGTCAAAACCAAAGACCTGATACAAATTTGTTGACTTTATAACAAAAGTGTTCACAAGGTAGATTTGGACTTTAGTAAGAAAGAGGTGTTTAATTGGAAAAGTCATCAAAGGAAGTAATGTTCGCCAGCGACCGTCAGCTTCACAAAAAGTTGAGGCTAAGACTTTGGAAGTGAAAAAAAAAAATTCTTGTGCACACAAAATCCACGAACACGAGGTTGGAAGAACAAAGTGCAATAAACGAGATGGCAAAAAAGCTAGGTGCCTCTAGGGAGAAGGAACAACAAAGAACCAAGAGTAGAAAAGGTTAAGCGGAGATAACAGAGCAGAGCCCTGTCTCCCAAGTCTAGTCTTGACGGTGTTTCTTTGTTTGAGTCAATAATAAATCATTGTGTGCCACTCTTAAATTCCCACTTAAAACCAACCAGGTCCTGTATTAACAAAATCTTTTAAAATACATACCTTTGGAACAACACACTACAACCATAACATGAGAACAAGCAAACATTTGATAAAAGTTTCTACAATCTATAGTCAGGTTAAAACCCCAAAATACAATAATATAAATTCTATGCTTGGGGTTACATGATCAAAGGTTTCTTTTTTTCTTTTCAACAACAAACCAGTAATACAGGGCATTCTCTTTTCTTCCTTTTTTTAAAATTGCAATTTCAGATGGGATCAAACACAACTAAAAGAATGTGTCCATTCTCAATTTGTCCACCGGGGGTCAGTCTTGTTCCATGTATCTGATAAGCCTGGTTCTGTCATTTAATAATAAAACACGAGTTTCGTCATTCTGACGTCAATTTGGACGATAGAAACTGTGTGATGGTCTCAAAGTTGAGGGAAGTTCATATGTGGGATGAATTTAGTGAAATTTTCTTGTTAAGACAGCGTTCTGGGACATTGGGGAAAATTTTCTTCATAGCACTGTTGGTCTGTGCGTGTTTCAGGTGGAGGGGTTTTCTGGCCATCTGGCTGGTGAGCTGATAATAAACCAAAGCTCCTCACAAGGAATGCACTTTGAAGGTCATAAATCTAGGTGTCAATAAAGGTGTCAGATAGGAGAGTTCCCCACACTGTGTTGAGCTCAGGAAAACATTTTTTGGCATGTGGACAAGATGCAGACCTTGGATCTATGTTTGGTTTCCCTTTGAAGAAACTTTTGTGATCTTTGCTTCATGCAAAGTCAGAACGTTGAAAGTTGAACACAGGCTTCTCGCTACACCTGAGAACAACTTATGGAGTCATGAGGTCACTAGATGTATCATTAGCATCCAATATGGTACCTTTTGGTACATTACCACTAGCCATTCAATACAAAAGAAGAAGAGAAAATGTTGGTGTGGATGTTTGACTAAACATTATTAAATAAATTATAGGACTTTAGTGCTGCATTTGATACTGTAGATCAACAATTTTTACTTGATAGGCTGGAGAATTATTTTGGGATTACTGAAAGTGCACTTGCGTGGTTGACATCATACCTGTCCAGTTGTTGTCATTGTGTTTTGTACAATAACACTACTTCTAATTTTAGTGATATGGAATTTGGGGTTCCATTGGGATCTATTTTGGGCCCCCTGTTTTTTTTTTTTTTTTGCTTGTATGTAGCACCCCTTGGGCATATACTGCGGCGTTTTGGGATTGTCTTTCATTGCTAAGCTGATTGGTGGCTTAGTGGTTAGCACTGTTGCCTCACAGTGAGAAGGTCATAGGTTCAATTCCTGCCTGTAGCCTTTCTGTGTGGAGTTTGCATGTTCTCCCCGTATTTGCGTGGGTTTCCTCCGGGTGCTCCGGTTTCCTCCCACATCCAAAGACATGCGGGTTAGGTGGATTGGAATCTTTAAATTGTCCGTACGTGTGCGTGTGTGTGTAACTGTGTTTGTTTGTCTGTTTGTGGCCCTGCGACAGACTAGCATTCTGTCCAGGGTGTACCCCGCCATGCTCTTTACGACTGCTGGGATAGGCTCCAGCCCCCTGCGACCCTTAATTGGACTAAGCAGTTTACAATGTGTGTGTATGTGTGTGTGTGTGTGTGTGTGTGTGTGTGTGTGTGTGTGTGTGTGTGTGTGTGTGCTATGCTGATGATACTCAATTGTACATGTTGATAACTGCTGGTAATCTCAGTCAAATAAAATCTTTAGAAGATTGCCTTGCATCAGTGGATAGCTGGATGTCTAGTAAGTTCCTACCTTTAAACTCCAATAAGACTGAAATGATGGTTCTTGGTCCAGCGAGGCATCTGCATCAATTTGATCAGCTAGCACTCAGCCTTGGTTCATGTGTTATACATCATACGGACAAAGTGAGGAATCTTGGGTAATTTTTGATCCTACGCTGTCTTTTGACCTCCACATCAGGGACATCACGAGGACTGCTTTCTTTCATCTGCGAAATATAGCAAAGATTCGTCCCATCCTGTCTATGGCTGATGCTGAGACCCTGATTCATGTGTTTGCTTCTTCTAGATTGGACTATTACAATGTTCTATTTTCGGAGTTACCGTGTTCCAGCATTAGGGGTCTCCAACTGGTTCAGAATGCTGCTGCCAGACTTTTGACATGAAGCAGAAAATTTGACCACATTACATCCATTCTGGCATCTCTTAACTGGCTGCCTGTCTCTGAGAGCAGATTTTAAGGTTCTCCTACTAGTCTATAAAATTGTTCACGGACTGGCACCTTCCTACCTGGATGACTTAGTAAAACCCTACATTCCAGCCCGAGCCTTGCGCTCGCAAGATGCAGGACTATTTTGTGTTCCTAGGGTGAATACAAAGTCTCCAGGGCAGAGCTTTCTCTTATCGTGCCCCCTTTCTGTGGAACAGTCTTCCAGCGTCTATAATGTAGTCAGATTCCATGGACATTTTTAAAGCCACCAGATTGAAGACACATTTATTCTCCCACTCATTGAGTTAGCATATTTGTTATTATGCTTTTTACTGTTATTATGCTTTTTATTTCTTTTAATATTTATTATTTATTTTATTCTTTTGTGTTTTAAATTTACTTTTTAATCTTTTAGTTCATTTTAGTTTGTTTTTTGTTTTTTTTTTATGTGAAGCGCCTTGTTGCGAGGCTGTTGTGAGTTGGCTCTCTACAAATTGAATAAATTGAAATTGATAGGATTTACATGTTTAGTTCCGCGAGGAAGCAGTTTAGCTGGCTTCTTTGTTTTTAGTTTTTTTTTTTTTTTTTAAATCATGAACAGGTATCAGTTGCTAAAGCCCTGTTTACACACAGACGGTTTTGTCGGCGGGTAGTACGTAGGCCGAAGTTCGCGGTAGTTCCGGCTGTTTTCGCGGTGTAAAGGGGTGGAGCATTTCGCCGGCATTTTGACCGCCGTACTATCCGCAAATAGGCAGATAAAACGCAGCTAAATCTGCCGAATAAAGCGGGGTTTTGACGCCGTAGCATCTGGCACACATCAGGCAACAGGGGTTAATACCCAGTTCTGTCCTTTACAATTGCAAGTTAAGACGCGCGTGAGAACGGCGGTGTTCTGCTGCCACCGATAATGCCCTGTGTACCGCTTGTTAATACCCAGGTTTTTATCCAGGCAAATCCTGCGTTACTCCAGGATCATTTGCATATAGGCACCGCCCCCAGAGTATAATAGGCTGAAGCAGTAGGAATACATGCCTCTGTCACTGCAGGGGGAGGAAGATCATCCTTAGCCTTTTCTTCTCCTTCCTTTCCCCCTCCTCAACGTGGTGCTCCATCTCCACCACAGGCTTCCCCTCTGCTTCTGAACCAGACCTCTTGGTTTCCTTCTTCTTGCCTAAGTCCTTGCCGCTGCCAACTTTCTTTTAGGAGGCATACTGTAGCTTCTCTGCAAAAATATCTGGAGCTGGCCGCGAGTGAGAGGCCTGCATGCAGCGCGCTAGCGTTTTTATACTGACCGCCGCCTATCGGCCGTTTGGAGCGCCATTTTAATCGGGAGGTGGCGTTTAGAATGGCGTACTGTCCGCTAGCGCCGCCATTTTGTCTGCCTCTGTCGCCAGTTAAAACGCTGTTGTGTACACCGATGTGGGCTCTATCTCCATTTTATACGCCGTTGATTAGGGATACAACTCCGGCCGCCGAATAACGGCGGTGTAAACTGCGGCACTACAGGAAGGGACAGGATGAAACGGCGATTAAATAGTATCAAACGCCGTTGTTCGCATTGTCTCTGTCGTCACGCGAATTCTCCGGGAGTGCTCCCAGAATTATTCGACATGTTGAATAATTTTTTTCGACGATTCCCGGTGAAGCCGGAACTAAGCCACGCCCCCTAGCGCCGGCGTTAACAACGGCGTTTGATCTTTAAGATGGCCCAGAGGAGCCAAAAACTCTTCCGGGATGCTTCCGGGAGCTCTTACCGTCTATGTGTAAACGGGGCTTAAAGCTGGAGCTCTGTCTGAGTCTGCTTTGAACAACAAGGAGTCTTTTTGCAGGGCTAAACTTGCAACAAAAATCTGTTGATGTGTTCAGCCTGTTACAGGTGGCTACCAGCTGTGCTCCCTCCACCAATCAGCTGACATCTTTATCAGGGTGAATAATGATGCTCACTGCACATCAGCACATGCACCCAAACCTGACCTGACCAACCCTAATAGAATTAATTAATTCATAATATGACAAAGGTGATTTAACAATATTTTGAATGGGAAATGTGCACTTGATGCAGTGTCAATTTAACATATAATACTTGGTGCCCCGTCCCACTGGGGAGATGATTAATTACGCATGAATTTTGTATACAAATTACGGGTGTTCGTTGTCGTCCACAACAAAATTGGCCAAAAATGACAAATGTCTCAGTATGAATGATGGATATATTAATAATGTATAGTGAGTATATGGGGAACAATTATGGATGTATAATGCATGTATTGTGAATGCATTGCACAAGTGTGGTGGCAACAGCGGCTGTAATGCGCGTGCGTGGCATCTGCATTGCGGTCATAACAGAAGCGCACTCAGGCCTGTCGGCATCACTATTCACACCAACACCACAGCCTCTGGAGCATTTGCTGGACTTGGACACGTTGATTGGTATGTTGTTGGATGGCAGCAACTATCACACTATGTCTTTGGGGATCCATAACTACATCTGTACATCTCCATAGCTGGACTGGCAATGACTGGCAAGTATGTCGATTTCCATCCAATTTTGTGCGCAATTCCTACGCAAATCCTCCTAAACGCCAGTGGGACCGGGCCCTTACTCTGTATCTTTGGATTCTGTGTTCTTTTCCAGCCATGCGGCTCTGCCTTCAGCTGTCCGGACAATGCACCACACATTCAGCCAAAGGTATTTGTTGTTTAATTTAAGAATGTTCTAAATGAACTGAGAACTACAAGGGAAGAGGAGCTGCATGACAGCAGTTTCAAAACATTGCAATGCTTGCAGATACAGATACAGCTTTCAGATAAAATCTGAATTGGAAATGTAAACACATTTGAAATTAATTCAGATATTAAAGATACGGTATTGTGGAAAAATAGTCAATGCAGTTTAGATGTTAAGGTAAATGTCTGTTACATTTTTTGACAAATTTCCAAATTATTGTCATTTTTTTTTTTTGCCAGCTTGCACTCGGCCGAGACGGACGCACTTTTCTCTTCTCCCTCCCTCCTTATCTTTCCTGCTTCTGTGGCGTGTTGTCTGTGAGGCTGCAGCTTTGCTCTTCTGCAAAAACGACAAAAATGGATCTGTTAAAGTGGTCTCTGAACGCAATTGACACTACTTTTTCTACAAGACATTCGAGGGGCCCCGACCTGTCCTGCCGGGACGCATGTGATGGGTTACGTGATGGACTCGTGGAGGAGATGGCAGGTCATGTGCCTTTACATGCTTTCTGTGGAGGACGTCGAAGATGTGTATATATTTGGCTTGGTGGTGAAAGGCTTTCTGCTGTGTGGAGCGGGCATGGCGCTGGTTGACCAGAAAATAAAGAAAGTGGGAGCAGCTTTGATTGGGCCTTCCAGGCTGCCCTACATGATTGATTCGATTGGGAAGGCAGTGGCTGCGCAGTCGGCGGGTGTTAACCGCACGCTGGAAAACATCTCGGGTAGGATTGCAGCTCTGGAAACCCACTTTGATCGTCTGTGAAGACCACATTCTACATTCAGATGCATTGAGAGCCACTCTGTTCTCAGAACTGTGGAATCTTTCAGGCGTCTGCTAATCTGGTTATTCATTTGGCCTCCCCAACACAGCTGCACTTCAAGGTCGCTGTAATAAAAAACCTCCTCAAGAAGATCAACACTTAAGCCTCACTCCCTGGTCATCCCCCCTCCCCTCAGCTTCTCCAGCTCTGACGTTGACTGTGGACAGTGGACTGCTCAGGGCTGAGCCCCTCCCCCTCCAGGATTGTCGGACAAGGCCGTTGACGGCGCCAAATAGGCTGCTTCCGGAGTGTTCTGATAAACTGGACCTTCAAATCTCGGTTGTCGTCCTGCGTCTTTGTTTTGTCTGTGTGATTATTGTTTTTCTGTGCAGATGGGGATTTTTTTCCTCATTGCTGCTGTGTAATGCAGCGGCTATGAGGGTTTTTTTCTCCTTTTCCCTCGTGTTTTTGCTTTTCAATATATGTTTATGTACCCGGCCGGCCTATGTGTGTTGTGTGTTATGTGTGTGTCGTTTGTTATGGGTCGGTCTTGGCTTGCTCAGCCCTGCTGTTGACCAAGGCAGGGATGTACATCTGGAGCTGGTCCCCGGGTGCCTAATGGCGACTTCTGCTCCTACTGGCAATTAGGATGGGTTAAATGCAGTAGACACATTTCATTATGCAGGGAACATGTTCTTCTGTGCATATGACAATAAAATTCCTTTGAATCCTTTGAATCCTTGAATTTTATTGCATGTGGCTAGATTTCATAATGTGTGCTCATCTAAACTCAAACTTGTAGCTCAGGAGTCAAAGAGCTAATAATTTATGGTCTGTGACCTTATCACCCGAGGCCATCAAATACGGCCATCTGGTATTGAGGCTTTTCAGGTTTCAAATCCCGCAAAACTTCGGAGAGGTCGCCGTGCTGCGAGATCTCAGTAACATTGAGAACTGCACTGATATGCTCTGATCGCACTAAACTTTAACCGCTGCACACGGACAAAATTAACATCGCAACATAAAACTATTTTTATATTGTGCCTAAAACTCTTGTGAATATATTCTCTGGGTTTTTAGATATTGTTATTGGGTTTATTTTAAGTAAACGTGAGAATCACAGGCTGTCTCTCTGTTATTTTCAATGGGAGCTGCTGTGAGCTACAATCGCTTCCTGATCATGTCGTTCTGTGGGAAAGTAAAGTTTGCTCTTTAACGTCTTGATTATTGTTCTTTACAACACTGTTTGTCCTCTTTGTTCCAGACTAATATATATAATATGTCTGAAATTCGGTTGGCGCTTATTAAATTCCACGCAGATTAAACGTAGCAGACACAGATTTTTTGTTCTAATTGTTTTAGCAAGTTTTCAGGGTATCATGCAGCAGTCTCTTACTAACGTGATGAAAAGCATAAAAAAATATTTTTGTAGTATAATATTCATTTACAATTGACATCGTGTGGATTCTCTATGTTGTTTTGACTGCAGCGACTCTCTGGCACGCCAGGGATTATGGGATACGTGAAAACCCCGAATGGTGTAGGCTTTGCATCCGTCCGTCCTTCTGTCTGTGCTCAGCGTAAGTCCAGTCCTATTACCCTCAGAGCCTTCAAATTCACAGGGAACATTCTTGGGACACAGACCTTGGACAACTTCAAAGATGGCTAACCTTGACCTATTTTAAGATGTATTTTAAGAGGTTAAAAAATCACATTCTGTTTCAATGTGTTCAGTTGTGTTTTTGAGTGGCGGGTGTGCCAGCCAATCAGAGTGGATTTACATACACCCTGATGTCAGTGGCTGGTCTCTCCAAAATTGCTTTGTTTTGTGTAGTTATATAGGTTTTTCATATATTATGTAAAGGTTGGTGATAAATAAACACTTCTAAAACTGAAAATGCTGTTTTTGGAACCTAATAACATCTCTGAAGTTATTTACAAGACATTTAGTGGATGTTAGCATGGTGACATCACAGGCTAGTAGCTAGCTGCAAAACTCTTGTTTTTGTGTAAATATGTCGGTCATATATTATGTAAAAGCTAGCAATAAATAAACAGTTCCAAAATGGAAAATGCTGTTTTTGTAACCCGATAATTCCTCGGGAGTCATACATTTTGCAGATGTTAGTGTGCATGTTTGTCTCATTAATACCTGCAAATGCACAGAGGGTGAGCTACAAATATTCCTTGATTTGCACAAACAACTCTCGCTCTTAAAACGTAAATATTGTGTTGTGTGGGCCGCTGAAGAGGAGGTACTGCTGGCCCACCACCACCAGAGGGCGCCCTGCCTGGAGTGCGGGCTCCAGGCACCAGAGGGCGCTGCCGCCTCACAGGAGCAGCCGGGGTGACAGCTGTCACTTATCACCTACGACAGCTGTCACCAATCATCTGATCTTCAGTGGTATATCAGCAAGACGACATCTCCACCTCTTTGCCGAGATATCGCTCTACCAAGGAGGTAAAGTACTCAGCCGACTGTGTTGTCTTCCTGACATTAATACTTTGTTACTTTGTGCGTTGGATAGCAGACATTTCTTCCGACGAGAGGTGGAGGTGGTTTTCCCACCATACGTGTTGCTGGGTGCAAACGCACCCACATTTAACTGTTTTTGTTCCTCGCCAGCAGTACCAGATCCGACAAGCGGAGGCAGTGGCCACCTGGGAGTTCGGGACTTGGCGGCTCCAGTATTCCCGGGGCTCGGTGGCGGAGGAAATCGTGTGGTTCCGGTTCTGCTTTGGACAGACGTCTCTTATCTTCGAGTCTGCCCACGTGACACATTTTGTGAATTGACTTCTTTGTCTACTATTGTAATCTGCTGTGTTGGTTGTGCTTATTCACAACAGTAAAGTGTTGTTATTTGACTTCCTCCATTGTCCGTTCATTTACGCCCCCCTGTTGTGGGTCCGTGTTCCTACACTTTCACAACATATTGTTTTTGATGGACTGAATGAGAGAGGGCTTTATTGAACATGTACAAACTGTATGTAAGACAATAGGATCTTAATAATTTCTTAAATAACTGCAAATTATTAAGTACATAATGCTCATACGGCTGAAGGTATTTTAGGATTGTGTTATATTTTTATGTTATTAAATATGAACCACATGATAATTTTCCTTCTAGACATAAAGGTATGGCCAAATATAGATGACATATTACAGTAAACCAGTCGTCCCTGTTAGGTTGTCAGGTTTGTTGACTCCTGTAAAACAGCAGCAGTGAACAAGAGCTCTCCATTAACCTGAGCTCCAGTTTCAAAAAGATCCAGTGGGATGAGAGACTCTATTGCTGCTTCATGACTGATATTCACAATGAAGGATGTCTGTACACGCTGGGGCCTGTGCCAGTACCTGCTGACATTTCACAATTGCCATCTTCTCGGAAAAGTAATCTAAGAACATCAAATTTAAAAAATATCTTATTAGCCATATTTGAAGAATTTGGGAGTAAACCTTCCCGGATGACTATTTTAGGTCAGTTTGTACTTGAAACAACAGGTGGACACTGTGCAGCCATCAGATCTGTTTCTATCTGTAAAAGATCAACACACTGGGGTCTCATTCACATAATAAATAAATGAATGTGTGCTAAAACCATGCATGCGTTTGTTGCATGTGTGCGCACAAATGATGAAGACCCATTTGTCCTAGAAAATGTAAAAACACACCTGTTTAACTACTTGCATAGTATATTATCCATTTATAGATAATATACTATAGCATATTACCTATATACTATATAGATAATATGCTATAGTATAGAGTATACATTGTTATACATACAATGGGGGTTGGTAAAGTTAGACCTTACTTGTGTGAGGCGCCTTGAGGCAACTTTGTTGTGATTTAGTGCTATATAAATGAAAATAAATTGAAATTATTTGAAAAAAGCTTTATTGATAATTAAATTTATTATGTTTCAATTTAGTTGATTAGTGCTTTGACCAAATGTATACAATAGCCATGAACTTGATGCATGTTCATCTTTATCATTTGCTGTCATAATTCCATCCTTCAACCGTACCAGTTGAGTTAGGTTACTTGGTTTACAATGGTAAAATGGTATATGAAAAATTTCATATTGGAAAGTAACAGTCTCAGCTTTTGTGAAATTGATCAGTCAGTGCCAATAATTTCTACTTCCATTAAAGTACATTTTAATTTATTAGTTGGTAACATTAAAAGGCATGCAGAATATATAAAATTATATTGTTTAGGATAATGTATTTACATTTGCAAGCAGTAATGCTATTTTATTCAAGTAAAAATATTTTCTGATTGAATTTCACTGAAATTGCAAATATACTAAACAATTCTGAAATCCACAACCAGCCTCTCTGTCATCCTCCTGTTGTTTTTCTTTGAATCAGGGATTCTTTTTGGGCATCAACTTTGATGCCAAACCATGTTTTTGTATCTTCTGCCACATCCAAACATCTTAGTTCTTGTGGCCCAGACTTATTTTTAACATTGTTACTCCAGATGACACACTGTGAAAACTGTCTTTTCTGAGCAGTCTCTCTTATGTATAATTTGTCTTTCATTTGCTCTCTTGGCTCTGTTCAGCGCTGGACTTTTCATGTAACAGTTAACAAATGTCCTTGTATAGACAAATAGAGGCATGGCAGTATGCAATCTGCAGCTCATGGACACCTACCTGTCAGTTTAGAATGATTGAGTCACAGATATACACAAGGTGGTGAGAACAAACTTGGCCAGTCGACACATGTCATGAATGAATCTGAATGTACTTTCTCTGTTCAGAAAGAAAGAGTAAAAAGTTCTGGGCAAATATTAGTGAATGAGGCCCAATGTTCATTGCTGACATGACAATATTGGTGCTCTCCTGAGGTTCTGTCGCACATGATTGAAAATGCATGGCGCAAATCCAATAGCTGTGTCCGAGTGCACTTTGCTGTCTATGAGGGCCATATTCAGAGTGGAAGCCTGAGTGCTGGGTGCAAAGGGTCTAGATTAATGGTGCACATTAATCAGCAGTATACTGTGTACATTCTGTGCACCTAGTCTACTCTATGTACACCTGATCCTGTCAGACATCAGAAGGTGAGCAAAGTGGGACCTCTTTGTTATTTGGATGGGAGACCTCTCAGGAAATGAGGGACTGTGTCTGTTTGCCAGGCAAAATTTGAGTTGTGTCAGGAAAGGCATCTGATGGAAAATCTGTATTGCATCAGTTGTGGTGACCCTGAACAAAAATGGGGGTATCTGTTATACAAATAATGAATGTTTATGAGTTCAATGGTACGGATATTTCATGAGGTGAAAGCTGGAACATACCATTCAACAGGGGCGTAGGTTTGCATATGGACCATAGGTACAAGTCACAACCATTATTTTGGGATGGCAAAATAGTCCCTACCAATATTTAGCATTTTTGTTTATATAACAAAATCATTCACTTTTTTTTTTGCGAAATCGATACTATAATTTTAGTCATCACGTTTTGTGTTTTCGACGTGCCAGAGTGACAGGGTTACCCATGTTGCAATTTCATTGGCTCACGTTCTTCTCACATGGCCGTAAACAAAGCGCATCTCGTGGCAGGCAGTGCTTAATTTGTAAAGTGGGAGGTCCCGGAGCGCAGAGGATGGGTGGCTCCGGTGCAGTGTTGCCAGAAAAAATCCAATATGTATGATAATTTCAGTTGGTTGCCCAAACACGCATCTCTCTCTGACACCCAAGAATCATTTTGCAGGCGTTGCACTCAGGCGGCATCAAAGACACAACACACACAGCTTTGGCCGCCCGGGACAACGTCATTTGAAAGCCCGCCCCCTCTCCATACAAAGTAATGAGTTCCCATCCAATCTGTGCCGTGACAGGAAGATTCCCCAACCAACATCTTTTTTTTTTAAACTTTATTTCAACAAATGCAACAACAAACGAACAAAACACAAGAGCAAAGAGATAGACAAGAAAAATAAAAAAAGTTCAAGTTCCTTATGGAGGTGTCAACATTTTTTCTGTGTTCAACAAAATCTGCACAAGTGGCCATGGCATCGGATGACGACAACCACCTCAAGGTTGAATTCGACTCTTTCTAGTCTGGTAATTAACACGTTTGTGTCCCTTCACAGAAAAAAAAAAATCTTTCTAGTAGTGCGTTCTAGTTTCCCCATTACTATAATTACTGTTTAAAAATGTGACATAAAATTCTTTGGAAATTAAAAAAAAAAAAAAAAAAACGCTAAAATAGCTACGTTGTATGCGTTTTGTTTGTGTACGATCATTTCTCCCAAAATACGATAATTTTGAGGTTTTGGTACGATAGTTTCATATTTCATATCTGGCAACACTGCTCCGGTGCAGAAAAGCAAGAAGGGCGGGGTGGAGGGCTTGCGAACAATGCTGTGCGCCACACTTAAAATAAACTGCACAGCCACACACACCTTCACAAATGACACTAACATCCTGCCTTTTCCTCAGAAATTACTACATTTATGTTTGCTGTCTGTCTCTATACTTTTTTTGTCACTTTTGCGCTCTTTTTCATACTTTTGCCTCGTTTCAAAAGTCACCGAACGCACTTTACCATAATATATGCAACATATAGCATGCTGTTGGAAAGCACGGGTTCTTGGCTTGCTGTCAGTGTTAAATTTTTCAGAGTGAGGGCTTACATGAGAACTTACGGTAATGAGAATCAGCGGCGCATTAGTGTGAAACTTCCGTGTTTTTCCTCTGCGTTATGACATCACAGGCTTCGTTTACCGTGATACACCATATATATCATTGGAAATCCCTTTTTTTTTAAATTAGGTTGCCAGATACCTACAACTGCATTATTGATGAAGAGAATAAATTATACATCTTGGTTGCAAAAACTTTTTTTTTTTGTTAGCTCCACAAGTATTTTTTTGTTGTCTTGTTCTCTCAGGTGTAGGCCTATCGAATAGATTCGTGATTTTGGGTGCAATTTTGTTATTTAAGCTATTTGTTTGTTTGCCTACACGCTTAATATTGTAAATAAAGTGTTAAATTATTCAGCATTATGTCATCATATGTTATGTATTATGCTGTACTTGTGCATCTAATGGTATGAGTGGGTTAGGGGGTGGTGGTGGTGGGCAGGGGGGCCGGGGGTGGTGGTATTGTCCCTACCAAAGCTGAGACCAAACCTACGCCCTTGCCATTCAATGAGGCAAAGAATGTAAAAACATTCATTATTTGTTTTATATAAAATAGATCCTTGTCATTTGATATTTTATTAATTTATAAACAACAGAAAAGGGACTTACATTGTGGTGTTCCACTGTGACATGTAGTCCAGTGATGCTGTGCACTGACTTCGGACTTCCATAAAAAAAAAACACTTTGTGTAGTTCCTTAGTCCAGCCAAAAATCACGTCAGCGTTTCATGTGAACAGGTCTTCATGCATTCAGACGGCTTACAGCAGAGTGGATTTTGTGTGTATGTGTGTATGTTAAAAGCAGCGTCAGTTAGCTCAATCAAATCATCGTGTCTTTGTCCCCCGCGCACGCATGCACACACACATGCATCTGGGTCGGTCAACTGTGTATGTCCTCAGTACAGTGAAAAAAAATCCCGTCAGAAATGAGTCCAGCTTGTCTTCTCTCTTCCTGCTAACAGCCTCCAGACAGCACAGTGGATTTGTTTTGTGCGTGTGTGTGAATTAGCAACGTCAGTTAGCTCAATCAAATTATGTCTCGGGAGAGTCGTTGTCCCTCGTGCGCGCATGCACACACACCACCTGATCGTCGCTTGTGCGTGCGTGTACTACCAAAAAATGACTGTGTATGTCCTCAGTGCAGTGAAAAAAAAATCACATCAGAAATGAATCCAGCTTTTCTTTCTTCCTGCTAACAGCCTCCAGACAGCAGAGTGGATTTGTTTTGTGTGCACACGCATGTGTGGGTGTGATCACGTGTGCACGCGTGCATGAGGATGCCTGCGTGTGCGCAATCACGCGTGCATGTGCATGTGCATGCCGGTCATGTGTGTGCACGTGCATGAGGACATGCGCACATGCGTGTGTGTGCAGAGTGCAATGGTACCAAACATATGGTACCAAATTTGCACTCTAAATGGAACCAAGCTACACTCTAAATGCAATGCAACACAAATGGGATGAATTAATCCATGTCATGTGACATGCAAAGCACCAATCAAATGACAAGGATCAACTCAGCCGTTATATAAAAGGTAATCAACAACTGCTGGAACAACCAATCAGAGTAGCATTTATTATTTTCAGCAAACAGGTGTGTACAAGTAGCACAGTGCTATAGCCCTGAATGAAATGGATGGAAGTGAAAGCCGTGGAGAGGATTTCTGGTGAGGAAATGGATCTTTGTGTACTGGGATATCACACACGGAGCAAAATAGCCATAGCACTGGAAGTTTCATAAGCACCTATAGAAATACTGCATCCCTTAACACTTGTTCCTCTGTTGTGTGAAGAGTGTCCACTGACCACCATACACGAGGCATGCACATACAACCCTGGCAATAATTATGGAATCACCGGCCTCGGAGGATGTTCATTCAGTTGTTTAATTTTGTAGAAAAAAAGCAGATCACAGACATGACACAAAACTAAAGTCATTTCAAATGGCAACTTTCTGGCTTTAAGAAACACTATAAGAAATCAAGAAAAAAAATTGTGGCAGTCAGTAACGGTTACTTTTTTAGACCAAGCAGAGGGAAAAAATATGGACTCACTCAATTCTGAGGAATAAATTATGGAATCACCCTGTAAATTTTCATCCCCAAAACTAACACCTGCATCAAATCAGATCTGCTCGTTAGTCTGCATCTAAAAAGGAGTGATCACACCTTGGAGAGCTGTTGCACCAAGTGGACTGACATGAATCATGGCTCCAACACGAGATATGTCAATTGAAACAAAGGAGAGGATTAGCAAACTCTTAAAAGAGGGTAAATCATCACGCAATGTTGCAAAAGATGTTGGTTGTTCACAGTCAGCTGTGTCTAAACTCTGGACCACATGCAAACAACATGGGAAGGTTGTTAAAGGCAAACATACTGGTAGACCAAGGAAGACATCAAAGCGTCAAGACAGAAAACTTAAAGCAATATGTCTCAAAAATCGAAAATGCACAACAAAACAAATGAGGAACGAACGGGAGGAAACTGGAGTAAACGTCTGTGACTGAACTGTAAGAAACCGCCTAAAGGAAATGGGATTTACATACAGAAAAGCTAAACGAAAGCCACCATTAACACCTAAACAGAAAAAACAAGGTTACAATGGGCTAAGGAAAAGCAATCATGGACTGTGGATGACTGGATGAAAGTCATATTCAGTGATGATTGTGTGATGATACAGATGATACAGTGATAATTGGCAAAGCTTCTGGGGAAAACCTGGTCTTGTTAGGAGAGACGGCATCCATCCCACTTTGGATGGAGCAGCTCTCATTTCTAGAAATCTGGCCAATTTTCTTAAATCCTCCAAACCGTGACTATCCAGGGTTGGGACCAGGAAGCAGAGTTGTAGTCTTACACACCTCTCTGCAGCTTCTCTCCCCCTGCCATCCCCTCATTACCCCATCCCCGTAGAGACGGTGCCTGCTCCCAGACTACCAATAACCAGCAAAAATCTATTTAAGCATAAAAATTCAAAAAGAAAAAATAATATAGCACCTTCAACTGCACCACAGACTAAAACAGTTAAATGTGCTCTATTAAACATTTGGTCTCTCTCTTCTAAGTCCCTGTTGGTAAATGATATAATAATTGATCAACATATTGATTTATTCTGCCTTACAGAAACCTGGTTACAGCAGGATGAATATGTTAGTTTAAATGAGTCAACACCCCCCAGTCACACTAACTGTCAGAATGCTCGTAGCACGGGCCGGGGCGGAGGATTAGCAGCAATCTTCCATTCCAGCTTATTAATTAATCAAAAACCCAGACAGAGCTTTAATTCATTTGAAAGCTTGACTCTTAGTCTTGTCCATCCAAATTGGAAGTCCCAAAAACCAGTTTTATTTGTTATTATCTATCGTCCACCTGGTCGTTACTGTGAGTTTCTCTGTGAATTTTCAGACCTTTTGTCTGACTTAGTGCTTAGCTCAGATAAGATAATTATAGTGGGCAATTTTAACATCCACACAGATGCTGAGAATGACAGCCTCAACACTGCATTTAATCTATTATTAGACTCTGTTGGCTTTGCTCAAAAAGTAAATGAGTCCACCCACCACTTTAATCATATCTTAGATCTTGTTCTGACTTATGGTATGGAAATAGAAGACTTAACAGTATTCCCTGAAAACTCCCTGCTGTCTGATCATTTCTTAATAACATTTACATTTACTCTGATGGACTACCCAGCAGTGGGGAATAAGTTTCATTACACTAGAAGTCTTTCAGAAAGCGCTGTAACTAGGTTTAAGGATATGATTCCTTCTTTATGTTCTCTAATGCCAACACAGTGCAGAGTAGCTACCTAAACTCTGTAAGTGAGATAGAGTATCTCGTCAATAGTTTTACATCCTCATTGAAGACAACTTTGGATGCTGTAGCTCCTCTGAAAAAGAGAGCTTTAAATCAGAAGTGCCTTACTCCGTGGTATAACTCACAAACTTGTAGCTTAAAGCAGATAACCCGTAAGTTGGAGAGGAAATGGCGTCTCACTAATTTAGAAGATCTTCATTTAGCCTGGAAAAAGAGTCTGTTGCTCTATAAAAAGCCCTCCGTAAAGCTAGGACATCTTTCTACTCATCACTAATTGAAGAAAATAAGAAGAACCCCAGGTTTCTTTTCAGCACTGTAGCCAGGCTGACAAAGAGTCAGCGCTCTATTGAGCTGAGTATTCCATTAACTTTAACTAGTAATGACTTCATGACTTTCTTTGCTAACAAAATTTTAACTATTAGAGAAAAAATTACTCATAACCATCCCAAAGACGTATCGTTATCTTTGGCTGCTTTCAGTGATGCCGGTATTTGGTTAGACTCTTTCTCTCCGATTGTTCTGTCTGAGTTATTTTCATTAGTTACTTCATCCAAACCATCAACATGTTTATTAGACCCCATTCCTACCAGGCTGCTCAAGGAAGCCCTACCATTATTTAATGCTTCGATCTTAAATATGATCAATCTATCTTTGTTAGTTGGCTATGTACCACAGGCTTTTAAGGTGGCAGTAATTAAACCATTACTTAAAAAGCCATCACTTGACCCAGCTATCTTAGCTAATTATAGGCCAATCTCCAACCTTCCTTTTCTCTCAAAAATTCTTGAAAGGGTAGTTGTAAAACAGCTAACTGATCATCTGCAGAGGAATGGTCTATTTGAAGAGTTTCAGTCAGGTTTTAGAATTCATCATAGTACAGAAACAGCATTAGTGAAGGTTACAAATGATCTTCTTATGGCCTCGGACAGTGGACTCATCTCTGTGCTTGTTCTGTTAGACCTCAGTGCTGCTTTTGATACTGTTGACCATAAAATTTTATTACAGAGATTAGAGCATGCCATAGGTATTAAAGGCACTGCGCTGCGGTGGTTTGAATCATATTTATCTAATAGATTACAATTTGTTCATGTAAATGGGGAATCTTCTTCACAGACTAGGGTTAATTATGGAGTTCCACAAGGTTCTGTGCTAGGACCAATTTTATTCACTTTATACATGCTTCCCTTAGGTAGTATTATTAGACGGTATTGCTTAAGTTTTCATTGTTACGCAGATGATACCCAGCTTTATCTATCCATGAAGCCAGAGGACACACACCAATTAGCTAAACTGCAGGATTGTCTTACAGACATAAAGACATGGATGACCTCTAATTTCCTGCTTTTAAACTCAGATAAAACTGAAGTTATTGTACTTGGCCCCACAAATCTTAGAAACATGGAGTTTAACCAGATCCTTACTCTGGATGGCATTGCCCTGGCCTCTAGTAATACTGTGAGAAATCTTGGAGTCATTTTTGATCAGGATATGTCATTCAAAGCGCATATTAAACAAATATGTAGGACTGCTTTTTTGCATTTACGCAATATCTCTAAAATCAGAAAGGTCTTGTCTCAGAGTGATGCTGAAAAACTAATTCATGCATTTATTTCCTCTAGGCTGGACTATTGTAATTCATTATTATCAGGTTGTCCTAAAAGTTCCCTAAAAAGCCTTCAGTTAATTCAAAATGCTGCAGCTAGAGTACTGACGGGGACTAGAAGGAGAGAGCATATCTCACCCATATTGGCCTCTCTTCATTGGCTTCCTGTTAATTCTAGAATAGAATTTAAAATTCTTCTTCTTACTTATAAGGTTTTGAATAATCAGGTCCCATCTTATCTTAGGGACCTCGTAGTACCATATCATCCCAATAGAGCGCTTCGCTCTCAGACTGCAGGCTTACTTGTAGTTCCTAGGGTTTGTAAGAGTAGAATGGGAGGCAGAGCCTTCAACTTTCAGGCTCCTCTCCTGTGGAACCAGCTCCCAATTCAGATCAGGGAGACAGACACCCTCTCTACTTTTAAGATTAGGCTTAAAACTTTCCTTTTTGCTAAAGCTTATAGTTAGGGCTGGATCGGGTGACCCTGAACCATCCCTTAGTTATGCTGCTATAGACGTAGACTGCTGGGGGGTTCCCATGATGCACTGTTTCTTTCTCTTTTTGCTCTGTATGCACCACTCTGCATTTAATCATTAGTGATCGATCTCTGCTCCCCTCCACAGCATGTCTTTTTCCTGGTTCTCTCCCTCAGCCCCAACCAGTCCCAGCAGAAGACTGCCCCTCCCTGAGCCTGGTTCTGCTGGAGGTTTCTTCCTGTTAAAAGGGAGTTTTTCCTTCCCACTGTAGCCAAGTGCTTGCTCACAGGGGGTCGTTTTGACCGTTGGGGTTTTATATAATTATTGTATGGCCTTGCCTTACAATATAAAGCGCCTTGGGGCAACTGTTTGTTGTGATTTGGCGCTATATAAAAAAATTGATTGATTGATTGATTGATGAATCTCGAATCTGCATTGGGCAAGGTGATGATGCTGGAACTTTTGTTTAGTGCCGTTCCAATGAGATTTATAAAGATGACTGCCTGAAGAGAACATGTAAATTTCCACAGTCATTGATGATATGGGGCTGCATGTCAGGTAAAGGCACTGGGGAGATGGCTGTCATTACATCATCAATAAATGCACAAGTTTATGTTGATATTTTGGACACTTTTCTTATCCCATCAATTGAAAGGATGTTTGGGAATGATGAAATCATTTTTCAAGATGATAATGCATCTTGCCATAGAGCAAAAACTGTGAAAACATTCCTTGCAAAAAGACACATAGGGTCAATGTCATGGCCTGCAAATAGTCCGGCTCTTAATCCAATTGAAAATCTTTGGTGGAAGTTGAAGAAAATGGTCCATGACAAGGCTCCAACCTGCAAAGCTGATCTGGCAACAGCAATCAGAGAAAGTTGGAGCCAGATTGATGAAGAGTACTGTTTGTCACTCATTAAGTCCATGCCTCAGAGACTGCAAGCTGTTATAAAAGCCAGAGGTGGTGCAACAAAATACTAGTGATGTGTTGGAGCGTTTTGTTTTTCATGATTCCATAATTTTTTTCCTCAGAATTGAGTGATTCCATATTTTTTTCCCTCTGCTTGGTCTAAAAAAGTAATCGTTACTGACTGCCACAATTTTTTTTCCTGATTTCTTATAGTGTTTCTTAAAGCCAGAAAGTTGCCATTTGAAATGACTTTAGTTTTGTATCATGTCTGTGATCTGCTTTTTTTCTATAGAATTAAACAACTGAATGAACATCCTCCGAGGCCGGTGATTCCATAATTTTTGCCAGGGGTTGTAGCAACTGTTTCACCTGGTTTGATGACAGACCTCACCCATGCAGATGGACCTGTTGCATGTAGAATTTCCAAAGGCAATTTTGAGGTGTTCTTCTGTTTTCTTTGACACAGCTGGAAAGATCCTTCTTTGTCTGTTATAAGGTTGGAGTGTGCAATCAGTGTTATGTAACAAAGCACCAGTTGTTATGGATATTAACGATGTGTTATCAGCAAATCCAGTTGCATTTCAGTGTTTAATGTCTGGACCCCTGTGAAAACAGAACCTTCCCATGTTCATCTACACACAGTTCCACCTGCAGTCAAGAAGAAAAGCAGCATTAAATTATGGTACCAATCAGAGTAATTTGAGTGGTGTTTTCTTCATTAGTTATTTATTTATTTTTCATTATGTTTGTGTTCAGTTTAGTTTTATGCGCGTATTATGTGCTGTTCACTCTGTGCAGAGGGTTTTGTGTTATGAACCCACTGATGTCTGGCATGTCTGAGTGCTGTGCTTGTAAAATACCACATCACTGCGCGAGATGTTAGACCTGTTTTTAGGTGGTCTGAAATGAAAACACTTTCTTGTTATAGAGGACTGGCCACAAACACATTCATAGGCACGCAGATAATAAGCACAAGTACATTGGTATGGAAGGGAAATAGCAGGTGGACACTGGTAATGGTACTTGGGTTGCACTGCTTTACATGGGATAGAAGATAGTACCTCATATGTACAGTGTCTGAAAATACTGAAATTCCCCATCGTATACTGATTGATTCTTTCATGGTGTTGTGCTCTGACAGTTTAATATGGCAACATGCACCAATAAGTAAGAAACATAGATTGCAACTTTTCAGGAGAAAAGTTGCAAAAAGTGTAAAAAGATGAGCAGAAACTCAACATTCGGTGTTCAAACCTGGAGCTGAAATCAATCAAAGTGCTGTTTTGAAACAGAATGCAAACATTTTCTTGTAGGGCCTAAGCGCTTAGCGGACAGTTACAAAGTGGGCAGCGTGTTTTTAATCGCTTCATGCCACCATCCTCCCTTTGGAGGTGGAGAACAAGCTTGTCGATCTGTTCCAGTGAGCATCAGGGGAGAACACCTTGAAGCCCAGAGCTGCTATCTGCCATGGTGCAGTGGCAGTAATGATTAAGTATCAGTCCGGCACGCTCCTCTCATTTCCAAACTATCAGTTTCACCTTCTCCACTCCATCACATTTGCGGAGCAGAAGGTAATGATCCACTTGGGTGACTGCCAAGTCATTTTCTGCCATGTCCTGCACTCTCTCACTCTCCATTTCATTCTCTGTCTCCTTCTGTCCTCCGTTTCTTACTCTTTCACTCCCTCCCTCTTCATCCCCAGTCTTTCAGCTTTGGTATTCATTTCTCTAGGACCCCTATGGAGATATGGAGATAAAATAGTCATGCTCACTAGGTGAGGGCATTGGATCCATGAAATGTCATCAGCAGGAGTTCACAGAGACTGACAGTTGTTTTGCAAACATCTTTATGGATGTCACAGAGCATCCAAAAGAGGGAGAAAGGTGGTAAAAAGAAGCTTGAGCATGCTGTGAATGTTAGTGGTGCAGTTTACTCCACATTTACTCCAGTGGGTTCTCCAGAGAACTGTGGTATTAACAGGACATATTGCATTGATGTACTTTCATGATGACAATGAAGTGCTGCGAAAGATTTTTATATAATGGCTGAGAGGATCCTTGTCATTCGATTGGTGCTTTGTATGTCACATGACATGGATTAATTCATCCCATTTGTGTTGCATTGCATTTTGAGTGCAGCTTGGTTTCATTTAGAGTGCAAATTTGACTCCATATGTTTGGTACCATTGCACTCTGCACACCTGCGCGCACACACACACACACACACACACATATGCATGCACACACGTGTTCGCGCGTGCCTGTGCTCATGCACACACAAAACAAATCCACTGTGCTGTCTGGAGGCTGTTGGCAGGAAGTTGGAATTAAAAGTCGGACTAATTTCTGACGTGATTTTTTTTTCCCGCTTCACTGAGGGTGTACACAGTATTTTTTGGTAGTACCCTCACGCACAAGCGCCGACCAGGTCGCATGTGTGTGCCCGCGCATGGGGGACAATTACACAATGATTTGATTGAGCTAACTGACACTGCTAATTCTTGTAACACACACACACAAAATCCACTCCGCTGCAACCCGTCTGGATGCATGAACTGTTCAGATGAAAAGCTGATGTGATTTTTTTTGCATTTCTAAATGGGATATAATAGTGATGAATAGATTAAAGTAAAGCCACTTCTGACATAACCAGACAGCTTACTTTGCAGCCACGAAAGCTTTTTCTGCGGTCAAGTGCCAACAACCGGCCATGTTCTGACATCTGTTCTTCCATCTGTCTCTCTGCTGTAGCTTGACTGGATGGACCCTGACAGAATGGTTCTATGAAACTTGGTTGTGAGACTTGGATGTACTTGGTGAACTCAGGCAACAACTCAGTGGCTTCAGAGTTAGGTCTTTTCAAAGGATCCATGTATACAACTTGAATGACTTTGTGTTAATTCAGTGGACACTTGGGGAGAGTCAGATCATGTGCACCACTTGAATTGAGGGGGAATATTTTGGCCATGCAGTGCAGTCATCTAGGCATGATCCAGCAAGCGGATGCCTCATCAGTAAGAGCTACAGCAAATGGAATAATCTAAGGGGACATCTGCATTTCACCTGACTGTGGCAGATAAATGGTTACTTTAACTCATTGAGTGCCAGCCATTTTCAAAGGTCAGGATGTCTTCAGCATTTGAGTGTTTTTTCAAGACCCATAGAAAATTGAGTTCTATGTCCATGTCAACAACAAACATACCACAAGAAAAGAAAAGAGAAGAAAAGAAAGTGGCTCAATGACACGTAAGTAAGTAAGTAAGTAAGGTTTATTTATATAGCACCTTTTAAGATAGAAATCACAAAGTGCTTCACATAAGAACAGAGAAATTAAAAACAGCAGAAACATAAAACCATAAAAACTAGGTAAAAGCCAGCCTATACAAAAGGGTCTTCAGCTTCACTTTAAATGTTTCAACAGAGTTTAGGTGCCACCACCTCGAAAGCACAGTCTCCCATGGTCTTCAGTCTTGTCCTAGGCACAACCAGTCACCAATAACCTCAACACAGTTCTGAAGAGCAGATACCCTAGAGACCGTTTGAGGAGTGAATGAGATGTACAGCTGGATGTCATCCGCATAACAGTGGTAGGAGACATCTTTAAAACTACTCAAGACATGACCAAGTGGGAGCAAATATAGAGCAAACAATATAGGTCCCAGAACAGAACCCTGAGGCACACCACAGGATAGCATGGCAGAGGAGGACATAATTTACCAGCAGCAACAGTGAAAGTCCTGTGTGAAAGATAAGACAAAAACCAGTCCAGAGCAGACCCAGAAATGCCCACCCAAGTCCTTAGTCTCTCAACTAAGACTCCATGATCCACCGTGTCAAAAGCTGCAGAGAGATCCAAAAGGACAAGCACAGAATATTCACCTGCATCTCTGCGCATTAAAATATCATTTGAAACTCTGAGAAGGGCAGTTTCTGTAGAGTGCAAGTGGCGGAACCCAGACTGGAATTTATCAAGAATATTATGCTCAGCTAAAACCTCATTAAGCTGTTTGGCCGCCACTTTCTCTAAGACTTTGAAAATAAAAGGCAACTTTGAAATTGGTCTAAAATTTTGAAGGAGTGAAGGATCAACATTAGGCTTTTTTAAAAGAGGGTGAATAACTGCCTGTTTAAAATACTGAGGGACATAGCCGGAAAGACAACCGGGCCAATAGAATGGAAGACCTTTTTAAAAAAGGAGGTAGGGACGATATCAAGTGGGCAGGACGCGGACAGGAAGAGGGCACGTCTTTGGCACGGGGTGTAACTATCGGAAAAGACGCGTTTTAGAGTCAATGGCATCGAGTGAGTTAAAGATGGGGGAATGGAGCAGGTCTCTGCCTGGATTGTGGCCATTCAGGACCCAAAGTATTTCCATAGTGTGGTAGATGCAGGGATGCAATGGATGCTTCCAACCATGACTTGACATCAAAGGAACAGTTGTTTCACTCTCTCTCTCTGGGTCCCTGAGTAAGCCTTTGTGTAACATACCAAACTCCACCCATTTACCTACCAGTTTAACTGTAAACCTATTCATAAATAAACATGCATAACTTATTGTGATTATTAATTATTTTAAGCCAAATTAAATGGGAAATATATTGATGTTCGAACAACTGTGATGGTCCTCAGCAGAATTTCAAGGAATTTCTCTCTGGAAATAAGAAACCTCTTCAAATAGGGGTCAAGAGATCCTGAGTCATCTCTACAGAAACACCACTCACTACTGGAAATTCTCAGTGAAGCTTGTGCGTCATGTGGTGTGAATTCAAAGATATTTGATGTGTGGGCATGCAGGAAATGTCATGATGTGAACACTGGATACAAGTCCTTAGATTTTTCATGCAGTCAGGCATATTCACTTTATTCAGGAAGTCAGGGTGGGCAGCTCCATTTTGGCAAGAAACTTCCAGTTTGCCACTGCATCTGATGATTAGCTATGTGGGAACACAGTGCGCTAGAAGTGTCCAAACATGAGCAGCATTAATTGTTCAGTTCGTGAGTGCTACAACAACTGGAAGAAGAGGAATCTATCGCTTTCAGAACAATGTTTTGAACATGGAAAGTAGAGATCTGAATGCTGTGGACCAGCATTTAACTTATCTCCTCCACAAAAACAAGAATCTCCAGTGCTGGCTAAAGGCACTGAATTTGAAAAATCCAACCAAATGTCCCCATGTCTGTCCTTTTCAATTTGTGGAGAAAAAACCCCACATCACTGCATCCTTACCCACAGAAATGGTTGGATTACAACACTCTGTTGAAGAAGCCACAACGGATGCTAGTGAGATAAACAGGTAAGCTGTGTTTGTAGCATTAGCTGCTATCTAATTTACTCATTTTCTGGCGTTTCACACAACCAAGTATTGCATGAAATAACACCATACGTATATTAACATTACGTAATCTAGGCATTACGGTGGTACTACTTGTCAAGTAGTATTTTAACTTGATTGTGATTTTATAAGAGCTGCGCGGCACAAAACCCATAGTTCATCATAGCCAAACTGTCCGGCGAGTGACAACACAAAGTAGTTAAATATTGGCATACGTACAGTAATCGAGGACCACTTTTTCATGTCATCTTCCCACTCTGTTATAACCCGCGGGTGAGCCAGAGTCATTCCCTTTGAGCTTTTCAAAAACATTTTTGTTTCTACAGATGTAATGACTTCCATTTTTCTATACTGAAAACACCGCTCACTGGAAGTCCGAAGCCAAAATGGAAATGCCTCTGTTGTAAAAGTGGGTGGAGCTGAATAAGGTGAATAAGTATTTGGACAGACACAATGACAATAAAATCTATCAGGCTGGATGGTCAGGAATTGCAGGACACAAATGCACGGCTCAAACAAACAGCTCAGCTCTCTTTATTGGTGGGGATTGCAGAGGTCAGTACACGGGTAGGCAGTCAAGGAAAAGCAGCAGTACAAAAATCAGGCAAAAAGGCGTGGTCGTTGCAACAGGCTGCAGATCTGGAACACACAAGGAGGCAGGCAGGAGTATGGAATGCAGGTACAGAGTTAGAAAGTGGCACAAGGCACAACAAAGTGGTGAAGGACTAACACACCCAGTGAGCTTATAATAACCCCGGCTGATGATCAGCAAATCAGGAACAGGTGTGCATGAAAACCACCAGAACAAGGGTGTGGCTAGAGAGAAGGAAACACCCACCACCAAGAACCAAGAGACAGGCAAGAGAAAAAGAGACAGACAGACCCAAGGAGAAAAAAACAGCAAGAGAATAAACATAGAAAAACCAATGAATAAGAAAAATAACAAACAGACCAGAAAAAAATAAAAACAGAATCAGAATCGCCTTTATTGTCATTGTAATTTGCATTACAATGAGATTTGAGTGCAACTCCAAAAAGGTGCTTCCCGTGGTGCGAGTAATTTTTAACCAAATATAAGATAGTGAAATTTAATGGTAAATTATTCAGAGTATATGTACAACTAATATAAACATAAGGTAAAAGAAAAGAAAAGAAAATGAAATGTGGACTAAGTAATGTAAACGAGAATTATATACAACTGTGGAATCATATTGCACGGGAATATTGCACTTGGTTTACAGATGTTGCACAAGAAACTTGAAGGTGTGGATTAGAGTGATTTGTTATTCAGTGCAGTGATGGCTCTGGGGAGAAAGCTGTCCCTGAGTCTGTTTGTCCTAGTTTTGATTGACCTATACCGTCAGCCGGAGGGTAGTAGATCAAACAGGTGGTTGCTGGGGCGGGATGTGTTTTTGCTGATGCTGGCAGCTCTGCTGAGGTAGCGAGAGCTGCCAATGTCTTCCAGGCTTCCAGATAACCAAACAAACTCAAACTCTGACAAAATCAATCAATCAAGATGTCATTTTAGTGTAGACCTTTAGCTTTATTTCAAGGGGTTTAGTAAACATGTCACAATAACATTTAGGAATTATCACCATAAATAGACAAAGTTCCTCAATTTTCAGAATCCTTTGGTAAGTTGACATAATATATAAAAGCATTATTTTTAATACAAAACATCATTTTTACTGCCAGTTTTCTTAGGTGAGTTAAGGGATGGACACATAAACATTCCCAAGTCACAGTATATGTCTTGTACGTTATTTCTAGCAATCATTAATAATTATTAGCTCTAAGGTACAGCATAGTAAATCTGTCTAGAGTAGACAGATTGCATCAGCAATAATAACTATTATTCAGTCTGTCCAGTTATTATGGCCTCTGAAAATGGAGGGACGATGTATGACTATGTTTGTAACCCCTTTATGGTTCATGCATTGTTTTTGTTGAACTCTTCAACTGAACCTGAAAGTCTGCCCTTCAGTCACATCTCTGATGTATTGTGATCAAAATTACAAAAATTGTGCCACTGCTCAGAAAAGGCATGGTCAGTAAGAGCTGCACAATCTCTTACAATGCTTCCTGACTATATATGGTGCGTCCGGAAAGTATTCACAGGGCTTCACTTTTTCCACATGTTGTTATGTTATAGCATTATTCCAAAATGGATGATTTTTTTCCTCAAAATTCTACAAACAACACCCCATAATGACAATGTGAAAAATGTTTTCTTGAGATTTTTGCATATTTATTAAAAATGAAAAACTAAGAAATCACATGAACATAAGTATTCACAACCTTTTCTATGAAGCTCAAAATTGAGCTCAGGTGCATCATGGAACAGGTGCACCTGAGTTCCAGGTGCACCTGAGCTCACGGGTACTGCCTACCCGTGTACTGACCTCTGCAACAGGGGCACCTGTACCAGCACCTCCCTTTTTTCCGTAGTTATTGTATGGCCTTGCCTTACAATATAAGGCGCCTTGGGGCAACTGTTTGTTGTGATTTGGCGCTATATAAATAAAATTGATTTGATTTGATTTGATCCTGTTTCCAAAGATCATCATTGAGATGTTTCTACAGTTTAACTGGAGTCCACCTGGGGTAAATTCAGTTGATTGGACATGATTTGGAAAGGCACACACCTGTCTACATATAAGGTCCCACGGTTGGCAGTGCATGTCAGAGGACAAACCAAGCATGAAGTCAAAGGAATTGTCTGTAGACCTCCGCCCATCTAAACTGAGCAAACAGGGAAGAAGGGCCTTAGTCAGGGAGGTGACCAAGAATCCGATGGACACTCTGTCAGAGCTCCAGCATTCCTCTGTGGAGCGTGTAGAACATTCCAGAAGAACAACCATCTCTGCAGCAATCCACCAGTCAGGCGTGAATGGTAGAGTGGCCAGACAGAAGCAACTCCTTAGTAAAAGGCACATGTCAGCCCACCTGGAGTTTACCAAAAGGCACCTGAAGGACGCTCAGACCGTGAGAAACAAATTTCTCTGATGTGATGAGACAGTGATTGAACTCTTTGGCGTGAATGCCAGTTTGGAGGAAACCAGGCACCATCCCTGCTCCAGAGCACTCTTGACCTCAGACTGGGGTGACGGTTCATCTTTCAGCAGGACAATAACCCTAAGCACACAGCCAAGATATCGCAGGAGTGGCTTCAGGACAGCTCTGTGAATGTCCTTGAGTGGCCCAGCCAGAGCCCAGACCTGAATCTGATTGAACATCTCTAGAGAGATCTGAAAATGGCTGTGCACCGACGCTCCCCATCCAACCTGATGGAAAGATAGGTACACCAAGCTTGTGGCATCATATTCAAGAAGACTTGAGGCTGTAATTGCTGCCAAAGGTGCCTCAATAAACCCTCTGTGCTGTCTGCATCTACAGATAAGAGGGTGCGAATACTTATGGGAGGTGATGGTCTAGTGGTTGAACGTTGGGCTTGAGACCAGAAGATCCTCAGTTCAAATCCCAGCCTGACTGGAAAATCACTAAGGGCCCTTGGCCAAGGTCTTTAATCCCTTATTGCTCCTGGTGTGTAGTGAGCACCTTGTATGGCAGCACCCTCATATCGGGGTGAATGTGAGGTATTATTTGTAAAGCGCTTTGAGTGTCTGATGCAGATGGAAAAGCGCTATATAAATGCAGTCCATTTACTTATGTATGTGATTTCTTTTTTATTTTTAATATATCTGCAATAATGTAAAAAACAAACAAACAAAAAAACAAAAAACAAAAGCCCTTTTCATGTAATTATCAGGTGTTGTCAGCAGACGTTTGAGGAGAAAAATGAATTTCATCCATGCTGGAATAAGGTTGCAACAACAAAATGTGGAAAAAGTGAAGCACTGTGAATACTTTACGGGTGCACTGTAGTTATCATCCTGACTTGACATGCAAGTTAACTTTTAAGCCTCAGAAATCTATATGTTGTTTATAACTGTGAGTTTGAGAGCAGTTGTTCTCTTCATTAATTGAATGAACATCAAAAAGCAAGGGTAAAATCCTTGCATAGATTAAAGGAATTTGGAGGATTATGTTCATCAGACACTGCAGTTACCCTCTCAGATGTTAGCCCATGCATTTCAGATAAAAAAAAATTGAAGACAATTTCATAAACAAAGTGAAAATAGCTTTTTAAAAGCTTGCACACTGAATATATTTCATATTGCAGATAAGTGCACCACATCCCTCTAGCCATGTCTTGTTTATCTTCTCAGTACTGATAATCCTCTTAATTAATATGGTAATATATGAAACACCTTGCCGGGATGTATTTTGGTCACATGTCCTGTGTTCATTACTGAGGCTAAGTTTCATTTTCCTTTACATTAAAATCAAAGAGAAATCTGAACGAGATTTGGGGATTTCCTTTGAAGGGTGGTAGCTAGTTGCCATTTAGTTGGAGAAAGATGCTGAATTATATTACACCATAGTCTTTATTGTGACCTTAAATTTGCATGATGGAATTTTAAATGCCATCGAGCATTGAGATTTGAAATTAAAATCAAATCAATAACTGAACCTTGCTCCTTCCTTACCAAGCGCACACTCCTGTGTTACGGCAAAGTTGAAACTGAGAATACTGAATACTCATACCACCTTACTGTATACAAGGCAAGAAGCAGTAGCTCATAATCCACAAGGGATCTGAATGCTCAGTAGGTGTTTAGCTGTAGGCGAATGGTACAGTGATGATCTACTACCTCCATCATGTGACAAAGACTACATGACACTATCCCACGAGGCAGCTGGAACCTAATAACTTAACTTTTGACTGAAAACTGCTGTTCTATGTTTTAGTCATGCATATGCATGGCAAATAACCAAGCAAGAGGCCAACAAACATTAGCCTTGTATTCATTAATGTTAGCCCCTCTCATTACATACATAATAACTAGAGGCGGGACTCTCTAGACACCTCATAATATGATTCATGGGGCTGTGATTTGATTAGAACATGATAATTGATGGATCTCTTCTCTATGCAAGACGTATTTTGTCTCACTTTGTGACTACTTGGTACTTTTTAAAGCAAAGTATTTGAAATGATCCATAATGAATTTATTTCCAATACTTTCTTGGACAGCTCAGCCATGTTTGGACCTGTGTGGCTCTCATTCACCTCTATATTCTAAAAGCCATAGGGGCTGCCCCCCCCCCCCCCTCCCCTGCTAAAACCGCCTGTATAAGTGTGGGCTCATGTACCTGTCTCCACTTTGGATTATTCCCACCACAGCCAATTAAAAGGTAAAACATTTATGTACACCTCATTACAATGCACGGGTGCCTGCACATGGGCTGTGTTGCATTAATGTGCTTAATTTGTACTTGTGTCACAATTCTTAAAAAAGGACTGAGGTAATGGCAAAACTTTGTTGCACTGCTGATTTGCTGACTCTTAAATCTGCAGAAAACATGTCACATGGCATCTGTTCATTTTGTGCATGCGTAGTATTATTCGATGGATATCCCCCATCGCTCATGCTGCCCCCATCCAAGTTCTCGGCAGGTGACCATATCACAAACAAACAGATCCACTGATGCTATGGCTCACTTGTTTACTTCTTGTACATACTACAGTAATGGTTGGGTAGTAGTTTCCTGTTGTGTGGGCCGCCAGAAGAGGAGGTACTGCTGGCCCACCACCAGAGGGCGCCCTGCCTGAAGTGCGGGCTTCAGGCACGAGGGGGCGCTGCCGCCTTACAGGAACAGCCGAGGTGACAGCTGTCACTCATCAACTATGACAGCTGTCACTGATCATCTGCACTTCACCCCGGATAAAAGCAGGATGACACCTCCACCACGTCGCCGAGATATCGTACTTCTTTGGAGGTAACTTTCTCTGCCTGCGTATTGTAATAAGTGATTTCAAGAGCTACTTTGTTGCAGCTGTCTACCCAGAGGACCGGCGTGGGCCGCGACTGTTTCGTTCTACTTCCCACCAGATAAATTGTTACTCAGACGCTGCACGAGTGTGTGTTAGAGGTGGAGGTGGAATTCCCACCGTTGTTGTTACGGGGTGTACACACACCCACACTTGACTGTCTTTGCTCTTCGCCAGCAGTACCAGATCCGACACGCTGAGACGGTGGCCACCTGGGGGACTCGAGACCTGGCGGCTCCAGTATCCTTCGGGTTCGGTGGCGGTGGAAATCGTGTGGTTCCGGTTCTTCTCCAGACGGACGTCTCCTATCGTCGAGCCTGCCCACACGACACCTTTATCCATTGACTTGTATTTATTCTATAATCTGCTGTGTGTGGTTGTGACATTCACAACAGTAAAGTGTTCAAATTTAACTCCCTCTATTGTCTGTTCATTTACGCCCCCTGTTGTGGGTCCGTGTCACTACACTTTGCCAACAGTTTCCTAGCTGATGGGATGCAGAGGATGAAACATTAGTTTTTCTATCACTATCTAGTTTTCACAGTGGTTCAGTGATGTCTGCAAAGCTGAAGTTACTGAATGATGAGGGGCCACCCATTTTCTGTGTTCACAGTTAGAGTCCACAAATACAAAGTCAAACACATGGTATACCATGAATAATGCTAGTACACACAAACACTAGGAAATGTGAGAACGTGGGACAAACCACAACAATCTGTCAGAGAGCACAAGGAGCAGAGCGCATTTTGATAGGATGCTAATTAATTAACAGTGGAAAGATGTATGCATGAGGACTGGAAGAAGCCAGAACTGGAAGAACCGATGCAAAGATCAACACAACAAACAAATGATGTTCAAGAAAGTCATATAGCCCTCAATCACTAAGGAGGCATGGATGGACAGACAAAAGAATTGGAGACAAAAATGCAGATGGGTGGCGAAGTGACACACACAAAAAAACAACTATACGGGGAGGATGACCAGCAGAACTGCCATGCAGTTCTGACATGCAGCTTACGCAAACATATGGATTTTACCTTGTGATCCGACCAGCAACCTTTCTGAAAACACAATTACAGGTTATTGGAGGGCATGCAATTTGAAACTGTACCGCGAGATGATGTGGTAAACTCCCTCATGCCACTTTAATGATGCCCTGGTTATTTATTTATTTGTTTTACTGTACTCCTAGTCATCTCTGGTGTAAAACAGAAAAGAATAGAGGAGAATCATAAACAGGTTGGACAAAGAGACAAAGATAATTAGTTCAGAGCACAGTTACTGTGTCATGCTCCTCTGCTGCACATCCTCCTTTTAAGACCCATTAACACTGACTGCCTGATATGATTGTAGTAATTGGTGGTTAGTGCCATCTTTATTAATCAAGGTGTCTCTACAACCTCTACTGATTACTTAATCAAATATAGTGTGTGTTCCATTATGGATTAAAGAGTAAAAAGCAGGATCTGCAAAAGACAACATTTACACAATTGGCTCAGTTCATTAAATTGCTGATGTTTTGCCTGTGATCCTGTTTGCACCATCAAAAAAACTAATTAGACTTTTCTACTGTCTTTGCTTTCCCATCTCTTTTTTTCACAAGGACAGGACTTTGGTCAATTCCCTGAGCAACAAAGACTTATTGATGTGTCATGGATGAGGATGCTGCAATTTCCACCTGTGAAATGCAAGTGCAACCACAGCAGGGTCCAATATGTTCAGCATGCAAATGAGCTTTTGGAATGGCCGAGGGGTGACATAGCATGTCTTAGCAGCTGCTGCATCCAGTGATTCTGTGCAGTTTTCTTCCCTCACCTTAGAGTTTTGGTGCTTTTAAACTGAGAGTGGGAGGGAGATTTCAAAGCAAAAGCCTTAAAGTTACTTATTGTGAGCAGCTGAATATTTGCCAGTGAGCAATTGAAGAGTGCAGTCCTTCAGTTTGTTTTAACCTTTCATTTTGCAGGTGCACTATATTCAAGGTTTGGCACTGATTTTTTTTTTTTTCTTTTTCTTTTTTACTGCTGCACTTTAAAGCGGTATTTCTCCGTTGACATTTCCCACTCCCAACTCATCACATCGTTAGGCTTGGTCAGTTCCTTTTTCCGTCACAATGTGATGAGTTACAAACCCGCATTGCCTCATTTAGTGATGGGTGGTGGTATGCGTTTTTTGTCAGCGGCGTCATTTCTCTATGAAATCTGCAACTCATGCTACTGTAGTGATGGCACAGTATGGACAATCACTCTAGTACACCAACCTGATGGGACTTGAGCAACTACCTAAGGCTAATCTTCCTGTCAGGATGCTTAACATCTCCAGTGTCAGCGTTCTGCAGAGGACCCTCCGGTTCAGTGTAATTCAAGGTAACTCCAAGTGTGACAGTTTGGAATTAGCTTTATTTGCTACGGCAACGACACTCATTTGTACATGCCAATCACTGTAGATAATCTTACACCTACTAAGATTTCAGAGGACTGCATGGCTTCAGTGAAAAACTGAAGTCTTGCAACTTCTTACATTTCTGACAAGACGAAGATGATGGTCATTGGTCCTGCGAGACACAGGCATTAGATTGAATGGGTGACATGAACCTTAGACTCCTGTGTTATTCATCACAGTCATAAAGCAAAAAACCTTTGGGTGACCTTTTTCCCATACTGCCCTTTGACCTACACATTAAAGAAATTACACAGATTGCTTTCTATTGCCTCTGTAATACTGTGAGGATTTGATCACTGCTCAGCCTCCCTGGTAAAGTCTACTCCAGGGTGCTGGAAAGGAGGGTTCTGCCAACAGTTAAACGTCTGATTGAAGAGGAACAATGCGGATTCCTTCCTGGTCATGGAACAACTGACCAGCTCTTCACTCTCACAAGGATCCTGAAGGGTGCCTGGGAGTATGCCCATCCAGTCTACATGTGTTTTGTGGACTTAGAGGAGGTATATGACTGGGTACCCCGGGAGATACTGTGGGAGATGCTGCAGAAGTATGGAGCAATGGAGCGTGAGACTGGCCAGAGAATTGGTGCAGCAGGGGCGGTATTGCATTCGCTCTACCGTACTGTTGTAACGAAAAGGGAGCTGAGCCAAAAGGTGAAGCTCTTGATCTACTGGTCAGTCTTCATTCCTACTCTCACCTATGGTCATGGGTGTTGGGTCATGACCGAAAGAACTAGATCGTGGGTATAAGCGGCTGAAATGGGCTTCCTTAGGAGAGTAGCTGGTGTCTCCCTTAGATATAAGGTGGGTAGCTCAGAGTAGAGCCACTGCTCCTTACAGAAACGGCCGTACAAACCACCACTCCCCAGCGTTTTTCTCGTTAATGTGAGATCACTGGGAAATAACATAACAACTAATAACAACTGGTGCATAGATTTAATGACTGTGAGCAGTTACTGCTCCCTAGACTTGGAGTACGTGTCTGTTAAATGCAGACCAATTTTGAAATTACCGTTGTTATGGTTACTGCTGTGTACATTCCACCTGATGCTAACGCTAGCTCGGCCCTAAGATGGCTACATGACACCATCAGCAGCCAGCAGAGCATGTATCCTGAGACACATTATAGCAGGAGACTTTAATCATGTTGATTTAAAGACTGTGCTCCCCAAACTCTATCAGCATGTTAAGTGTGCAACTAGGGGAGACAATATACTGAACAAGGTGTACTTGAACATCAAGATGGGCTTCAGGGTGAAGCCTCTTTCAATCATTGGCCAGTCAGATCACCTGTCCCTGCTTGTGAGGCCAGCATACACCCCCATCAGGAAAGGTGCTCCTATCACATCTAGAACTATCACAACCTGGCCTGATGGTGCTCTACAACAGCTTCAGGACTGCTTTGAGTCCAAAAACTGAACTGTTTTTGAACATCAGGACTTGAAGGAGTATACAGCAGCTGTCTTGCCATCTTGTCATCAGGTTCTGCACCGATATAGTCACTGTGGATAAGTACATTCGTGTTTATTCCAACACAAAGTCCTGGATGAAGTTGTATAGTGCTACCAGAACCAACTTGAAGAGAGGTATTAGATGGGCCAAGGCAGCCTATAGGAGGTGAATAGAGGACTGCTTCCAGGGTCATGACTCAAGGTGGTTGTGGCAGGGTGTTCAGCATATCACCAACCACAGACCCAGCACCCTGTTGGCAGATCACAGCGATGCCTCATTGTCAGAGGACCTTAACAGTTTCTTTGCCTGTTTTGAGGTGCAGCCACCAGAGACAGCCATCTTCCAACTACCTGCCTACAAAAGTCGTGCACTCATGCTAGAAGAACAGCAGGTGAGGCGGGTGTTGAGGGGGTGATTTCAAGGAAACCTGTGGGTCCAAACAGTGTCTCAGGTCAGGTGTTGAGGGAATGTGCAGCTCAGTAGGCTGGGGTTTTACAAACATTTTTAACCAGTCCCTGAGCCAGGCTGCTGTTCCCCCCCTGCTTGAAGTCCTCTATTATTGTCCCCCTCCCTAAGAAGACCAAGATCCGTGGTTTGAATGACTATCACCCGGTGGCACTGACTCCCATCATTATGAAGTGCTTTGAAAAGCTAATCTGGGCCTACATCACCTCCTGCCTCCCCCCTGAGTTCGACCCTCACCAGTTTGCTTATCGTGCTAGCAGGTCCACAGAGGACGCCATCATTACAGCTCGCTGTCCCACCTGGAGCAGCAGGGGAGCTACGTTAGGCTGCTCTTCATGGACTTTAGCTCAGCATTTAATATCATCCTTCCAAGGAGACTGGTGACTAAGTTGTTGGACCTGGGGGTGTCTCACTCCATCTGCTGGTGGATCTTGGACTTCCTCATGGACCGCTCTCAGAGGGTGAGAGTTGACCCTCACATCTCCTTGGCCATTAGCCTCAGCACCAGCTCTCCTCAGGGCTGTGAGCTTTGCTCTACACCCTCTATACCTATGACTGCACCCCCCTCACCCCAGCAATGATATCATCACGTTTGCTGATGATACCACCATGGCGGAACTTATTTCTGAAGGGGATAAAGCCACCTATAGAGAGGAGGTGCAGCGGCTGTCTGTGTGGTGCAGAGAGAACAGCCTGATTCTGAACACCTCAAAGACAAAGGAGATAGTGGTGGACTACAGGAGGAGGAAAATGAACATTCAGCCACTGGTCATTGGTAGGGACTCTGTGGAGAGTCTCTGATTTCCGGTTTCTGGGTGTGTACTTGAGGGATGACATGACTTGGAGCACCAACACCATGGCTACCATAAAGAAGGCAGAGCAGAGACTCTACTTCCTGAGGGTTCTCAGGAACAACCATCTTCCACAGAAACTGCTGCTGGCCTTCTATCACTGCTCTGGAGAGAGCATTCAGACTTACTGTCTGTGTGTGATTTTCCAGCTGCACGGTTGCAGACAGAAAGCTCACCAGAGGGTTGTCACCACAGCCCAGAAGATCACCGGCTGTCCCCTGCTTTCACTAGAGGAGCTTTACACTTGTCGCTGCCTCAGGAAGACAGAAGGCATAGTCAGGGACCCCTCCTACCCTGGACATCATCTGTTTGAACTGCTGCCATCAGGCAGACAGTACAGGTCATTGAAAACAAAAAGAAACAGACTGAAAAATAGCTTTGTTGCAAGAGCCAGTCGGCCTCTCAGTAGGAGGGGTCTGGTTAGGTTAAAAACTCCAGCTTTTGTTGGCTTCTGTTTTATTCTTCTCTACAAGAGTCAAGACAGAAGTCAGACTACCAGAGCAAGAATTTTAGCTGAGGAAGCTTCTGCGATTTGAAGCGAAACAAGCAACCCAGTCCAGTCGAAGATTCAAGCTTCTCTACTATGGAAACCACCTGGACAACTGAGAGCCTACACAGAAACAAGAGCCAATTGTGTACTAAATACCACTGTACAATAATAATTTTTTATGCAATTGCTGCACTGTGTGAGGATGAATTTATGTGTGTTTTAGTCATAGTTTTATTGTAGTAATTTTAGTATCATTTTAGGGTTTATTTATTATGTGTATATGCATCCTGAGGGGAGAGTGCACTTTTAATTTTGTTGTGCTCACATGCACAATGACAATAAAGATATTCTATTCTATTCTATGCAGAGACATTAATTCATTCCCATTGTCTCTTCTAGACAGAATTACTGTAATGCCCTATTTTCTGGCTTACCGCAGTCCAGCGTCAGAGGTGTCGTTGTTCAAAACGTTACTAGATTTCTGACTAGGAACAGAAAGTTTGACTCACACCTCCCTGTCTGGCTGAACAAATTAAACCTTATGTACCCTGCTGTGCTCCACATCCTCAGGAGGCAGGATTGTTGTTTCTTCTTAAGGTTAAAAAGAACTCAGCGGGTCACACGGCATGTCACTTTTACCGTTCACTTGTTCTGTGGAACAATCTACGTACCTGCTGATATTAAACAGTCTGACTCTCTGGAGTCATTTAAATCCAGATTAAAGACCCATCTGTTTCCCCTTGACTAACATATTTGTGTTGTACTGAACCGTTTTTTTTTCCTTATCCTTCTTAATTTTTTCACAAACAGTGGAGCAGGTCTCAGTCTTATCATGATGAAATTCTGGGACTGTTCATGAATCAAAGGACTAGCTGCCACACTGGTATCCTGTCTGTTATTTTATTGTTTTACTGCTGAGAAATTGTGTTTTGTGTGCTGTTAGTTTTTCTATTTGAGATGCTGTCGGCGGACTCTTTCAAGCATGTTTGTGACAGATGAGCTCCCATCTGTCGGACCCCTGTTTAAGGATACAGCCCATATGAGAACACAACCTGACTGAGGAAGAAGATTGACCTATAGCTATACAACGTTCATGACATCTGGGAAAGGTTTATTACAACAACCGCAAATGAGCTGTAATCTGACTTTGTTTCTGTTCTTGTTTTGCATGTTTGAAAATTTCCTGTTGCACTTTGTTTATTTGATGTTTGTTATTGTTCGATTGGCCAAAGCAGTTGGGCACCCCTCTGAGTCTGGTCTGCTTGATGTTTCTTCCTCAAACACACCTGAGGGACTTATGCTGTGATTTGGTGCTACATAAATAAACTGAATTGAACTGAAACAGCTGAAAGCAGGGAAGGCTGCAGGATCTGTGTTACTGGGGATAAACATATTTCTAAATTTTTGTCCTCCTCGCTCAGGTCAGGTCTGGGAGCATTTGCTCTACCATGTGTTGCTGCATACACACCACGCCATGCAACCGTCTTGGGTTTTGGATTGCAACCAATCAGGCAGGCAACTGGCCCATCCAAACATCTCAAAAGTAACCATCTAGCTGCAGCAGCCAGGTGAAATGTTTCCATCCCCTTGGTCTTTTACAGCCACTGGGATCTTCCTCAATAAGATCCAGTGCCACCTGCCAGTGAGCCTGCTTTCATGGCCAAAAAGTCAATCACATCCTACTGTGAGTACTTTTCAAATGCAAATCTGAATTTCAACAGTGATTCTTTTTTGATTATTGAAACTTCACTGTGACGATTTGGCCTGGAAATTTCAGCTTCTACTGTAATTTGCTCGACAGGGTTCTACTACAGTGCCACTTTGAGTGATGAGCAGAGTGAAAGAGGAGCCAGTCAGTTCTTCTGGCCACTAATCTGTTCAGTACTTATATATATATATATATATATATATGTGTGTGTGTGTGTGTGTGTGTGTGTGTAAAGTCATGAGCTAACTGAATATCACTTTTCTCTTTGATCAGTGAGTTTTCTCAGAGGCATATTGTTGAAGTACACTTTGACTCGCATTCTGTTTGGAAGAAATTCCGCAATACAATTTTTAGGAAATTTTCTCTGGTCTTAAGGCATCACACAAATGGATTTCCAAACTCAAACAGAATGTGTGCTTTCCCATTTAATGAATAAATTGATTTTGCACATATAAAAAACAAAACAACAGATGAGAGGCATTTGAGTAATGAGAGCAGCAACTGGAATCTCCAAATGTCTCATCCACTAATCTGCAAGATTCTTCTGTTTTTCTGAGACAGTCAGATCAATAGATGTTAAACATGTTTTAAAACAAAATTGCTTCCATCCATTTTGGAAATCTGACATGCACACAGGCACGCACACACCCTTTTGATCATTCTAAAAATGACCTCAAACAACAATAAAAGCTTAAAATGTCAGAATATTTATTCTAGAAATACTACATAGTATCTGCATTTTGTAGTGGTAAAGTTCTTATAGTCGTTGCACCCCAATCAACTCGCACTGGAGGTGCAGTCCGGCTGCGCTGCTGCACATTCTGCACATGCTGGCAGGATTTGACGTAGCTGAATACTTCCATATCTACTCAAACAAGATCAGACTGTTTCGAATGCTGTCATGATGCCGTAAGAATCTTTAGAACGCAGTCAGAATGCAGTTAGAGTCTACCTCGACTGCTGTACGGTATTTTTCCATCTCGACTGTTTTGAACATGAGCTAAACATTCAGGCCGGCCACAGGAATTTGCGTGACTGTTTGGAATGCACTCAAATTGCAGTTGGAGGTTTTTGAATGTACCTTGACTGTTCCAGAATGTATGTCAAATTTTCATTGGGATGGCATTTGGGCTCATCTGGCCTCTAGTGTGACGGGGGTTAAGTAGAGAAGCTTGAATCTTCGACAGGACTGGGTTGCTTGACGCAAGGATGTTTTGCGTCAAATCGCAGAAGCTGCCATGTGAGCGATGTTAGATGTTCGTGTGTGTCAGCTGGAATTTGGCCGACACCTGCTGCAAGAGGGTTTATTGGGCTCTCACAGCGCACAATCTGTCTTTCAGCCGCTGGTGTGTGCAAATAGTTGTAGCAACAGATGTAGGCATTGGAGGCAGCTACGATTTTACACGTTTTGCATACAATTCCTGCTTCATGCACACTTCATGCACAATTCGACCAAATTTGCACTATAACATTTACAAGATTTTTGCAAAGCTAAAAAAAAAAGAAAACGGGACATCAAAACAACATCTGCTGGATCAGCTTCAGGCGCAGCTGAGGCGTTGTTGCATTCGCTCTACCGTACTGTGACGAAAAGGTAGCTGAGCCAAAAGGCGAAGCTCTCGATCTACTTGTCAGTCTTTGTTCCTACTCTAACCTATGGTCATGAGGGTTGGGTGAGCTATTCTCATGGTCATTCCTGCATCCCATTGTCCACAGACGCAAATCCTGCACTCCACACCTCGATCAGAGAGAAAAACAGCAGAATCAGTCAGTCGCAAAAAACACACCTAAGGTATAATTCATCAGTAGTGAATTGACAGGAAAACAGAGAAAATGCTAAGGTGATCATCAGCCGATAGCTCTAAGGGCCCCTTCACACACGAAGTACGCACTTAGTGCGCATGATGCAGGAATCATGTGCAAACTGTGTGAAATTGTCCCTGGCTCTAACGCCTCGTACACCTGTTGCTACAACTATTTGCACACACCAGCGCTTGAATGACAGAGTGTGCACTGTGCAAACCCATTGAACCCTCTTGCGGCAGGTGCCGGCCAAATTCCAGGTGACACGCACAAACATCTAACACCACTCACATGGCACTTAGAAAATGTATGGCCAGTCGCACTCTTGGCACGATTGTATTCGCAGAGAAATTTGTCTAAGTTCTCCATGAGTGTGGCTTTGGTGTGTGCACTGACAACTGACAGGGAGGTATGACTATGACAGAAGCAGCTGTGGTTATCTGTCATTCTGGTCATTCCAGCTAGACAACACCTACTGTGTTTGGACAACAGCTATCCACTGTGAGGCACGTGTGTCGAATTGCTTTACGTGGACATAAATTAAAACTATATCGCCATGGCGACAAGCTGCAGCAAGCGAGCACGCGCACGAAGCTGACACAGCCTGCCTGGTTGAAACGGACCGTCAGATCAGAACACACAGTGGGTGACCTGACCATCTCGTCACCTACGTGAGCTCTGTTCCCCATGATGCAGTGACTGTGCTGTGGCGTGCCATCCGCAAGACACACATGTCGTGCAGAATACGAATAAGACTGGACACACCAAACCAGTAGATGTGGACATTACAGCACACTGCTTCTCATTCATGTCATTTCATGACTGTATGTCTGTGACCATGGGTCATCTAGAGGAACAGATGAACCATATTTGTATTGCTTGCTTGATAAATACGGTGTTTTTATATGATGTGTGATTTTTATTTTTTTGTAATACTTCCATGTCCTTCTTGATATGAGGCAGATTCCCGTAGCTTTCAAAGAACAGCTCCGTAGCTCAGTGGTAAAGTTGCTGACTGGTAATCAGAGCAGGTTTGCGTCCAGTGGGTGGTATGTGTTTTTCTTTTCTTTTTTTATTTATTCAACATAAGTGGTGTGATGTGGTCCCACAGGTACTGGTTGGGGTTAATTTTATTTATTCCACATAAGCGCGCAATGTGGTGCACCTTGCTCTGTTACTACTTGAAATACACCACCCCGTGCATGAGCTCTCACACTGGGATCGTGCATGCCTGCCTGGCAGCGTGATGTTTCATGGTGCACAAATTCGAACAGTTTCGCACTGTTTTGCTCTATTTGTCCAAACATTGTCCAACCTTCGCACTATGTGTGAATGGGCCTAAAGCTTAATTAACAGAACCACAATTTAGATAAAGTAGGGCAGAGACCTGGGGCCTCATGTACAAAGTGTGCTTATACAGAAAAACCTGGCATATGCCCATCTCCACGTCCATGTGGAGATGTATCAAAAGTGAGCCTGGAAATGTGCGGTGCGTCACGCAAAAATCCAGGCTGGCGTATGTAAGTTTCTACAGCTATTGGTCCACTGTGGACATGTAAAGCTGATGCTGGGAACCGTCAATAGTGTGAAAACAAGAAGTCATCAGAGTGATGTGCACATCAGAGACACACTGATGAACATTTAACACACCCACATGTTTGCAATTATATGGATGGATATAAAAGCACACACAAAGTGATGCGTAAAATGGCACTAACAGTGGTGTTGTTAGAGGACCGTGTAAATGGTGCAATCCCACTTGAGTGTTATTTGGAGAATGCAAGAATTTACGTCCAAATGAGGATAATTGGCTCATAAACTGATTTCGATTACCAAGGCCACTGTGACTGGAGTTTTGCTCAGAACTTCGCCAGCCCAGAGCGCAATACGGCTAGGGCCCAGAGGCTGCCTGTGCCCCTGCCTCTGGGCCATAGCCGTATTGCGCTGACCATGCTGGGCTTGCTGGCATCAGGGGAATTCCAGCATGACCTGGCTGATCAGTCAGGCGTTTGCCAGTTAACCTTGTGCTGAGCCGCAATCATCCAACTGTCATCAGGTACATCCCAACATTACAGCGCATTTTGCAGAAAGACCCAGTTTGCGAAATGTAATCGGAGCTACTGACTGCACACATGTTGCTATAAAGGCGCCATTACATCATGAGTGTTTTTCTATTAATAGGAAACATTTTCATTCCATCAATGTTCAAATCACATGTGGAAGCTGCAAGGTGCATGATGGGGGTGGGGCTTGTGTTTAAATAGTTCATTCATATAATTGTTAGGAACGAAAACCAGAGCGGGCACATTTGGGCATGTGTGCATTCAAATGTTTTTATTATTATTAGAAATGTCCTTTTTTTATTTTTGCTTGATGGTTAGCTGCAGAGCCTCTTAATCATCTTCCTGTGTTTAGTATTTGTCAATAAATGCATGTGTAAATTGTGGATGTCACACTGTCAGCGGAGGCACGTCTCACCTTTTTAAAGTCAGTCTGTGCGCGCTGTTCTGCATGTTGGCCTCACACACATGCGTCGTAACAATCACAATCATTTTTTGAGTTTCATGATTAATCCATTTAATAGCTTACTGAATAAACTGTCCCTGTGTGTCTCCATGTCATTTCCAGTCATCTATAGTATAATTTCCTTCCTGTGTTCATGCTGTCTGATGTGATGTGGGGAATCCATGTTCCAAGGGCCTATTTACATGAAATTGCATATTTAAATGGGGCTTGGCCAGGGAGGAGTTTGGTTACATGCTCAATTCCATGTTCAGTGGGATGTACAAATGTAACATTTTGGCATACGCCAACTTTTAGTGGAAAGTCCATGTTAGTCTTTGTACATGAGGCCCCTGTTCCGTTACTAAGAAAATGAATTTAAAAGCATTAGGAAGCATAGTTCCATACTATGCCAGTATCCTAGCCATATGAGAGGAAGGAGATCACTTCACATAACAGGTGCACAATAACAGAAAGCTCTGTGGCCTGCAGACTTTTTATTCACCCTAGGGACACAAAGTAGTCCTGTACCCTGAGAACGGAGAGCCCGGGTCGGTACGTGGGGTTTAAGAGTCCGTGAATATTGAAGGGTCTGTGTCCTTCCTCCAGTGATACTATGGTTCCATCCCAGTGTTGGTCGTTTTTATGACCTTTAATCTTTTGTCATCTGGCTGGTTGGAATTCTAGGTTTATTGAGCTGTTATCTGTAGGGAGAATGCTGTTTGTGTCTGGACATCCTCTGAATTTGGACAGGTTTCATTAAACTGTCTAATAAATTCAAGATGAAGTGGAGTTGCCTGAAATGTTTCAACAAGGGACTGTTTGTTGATGCTATTCACAGGCATTGCAAATTTGGCCAGGAAATGTTTTGAAGACTGGTCACTTTGTGAGAAGGTGAGGTGTTTAGTACCTGACACCAGGTCATGTGATAACACAGTCCTTTAACTTAAGACATTCGAACCTTAGAAATATCTGGAGTCAGTTCTTTGTTAAAAGTAGAAAATTAAGGAAACGTTCGATTTGGTAAAGTCATGTCTGTGGCCACATTCACTACAGTATCAAAAGGACACAAAATAATGACCATGTGAATAACATGGATCTGTTAGCCACTCACCAGTTATACAGAGTGTCCAAAATTTATTCATCAGTACATTTTTTCCAGATCATATTTTGATAGAAGTTGCACAAGCAGCAGGCTGAGCAAGATATCTCAGATATAATTTCATAAGATACAACCTCCTGTGTCTCCTGCGTGATCCAAAACCATGGCCGGACCAGGTGGGTTATAGAATACCTCTGATGTGTTCTGGCTCTACCCTCCACTCCAGTAGTACTATGTGCCCTGATATCTATCAGTGTGTTATATTTTTAGAATCTGACACTTTTTCCCCTTTCCAGTAAGCTTTTAATGGAGACAAAATGCAACTTTACCTGTCAGTCCAGAGGACCTGCTCCTGACCCCCATGAACACTGAAGAATAGTGTCATTCCACACAGCTCAGTACTTCACATAAAGAAGTGAGGAAGTGGAGAACTAATCATGAAGGTGAGAGTCTGAAATCTGAGTGTCTGTTTCTTGTATGTTCAAGTGTAGCAAATCTAGCAAATAGCAGACTATCATTTGAGGAGTTTCAAATTGGTTGAGGTTGAAAAGATATAAACATTTTTTTAAATACTGAAGAGCATTTCAGGACTTTAATTTCAGTTTTGAAAAGTCACTGAAACAGCAGCATTCATCAAATCCTGATGAGAAATGGTAAGATTAAGAATGATTGTGCAGATTGGGCTGCTCTCTGGAATATCCTGAAAATCTGGGGGAGCACCCAAAAAGCTGTTGGACATCAAAGAAAGCCAAACCACATGTACTTTGAGTGTTGTATGGGGTGGGGATATAAACTTTGATTTCACCAGTGAAACTAGCATTCATCAGGGATGTGTTCTGTCTCCTACATGCTTTAACATGGACTGGTTATTGGGGAGGGTTGTGGAAACCAACTGTGTTCTTTTTGGCGAAGAAAGGTTTACTGACCAAGACGTTGCAGACAATGCAGCGATCTTTGCACAGTCAATGGATACCCTTACTGTAGCACATGGAAGGCTGAGTGAGTAGTCAGAGTGTTCCGGTTTGTGATAATCCTGGATCAGGACAACCATCCAGGCTTTCAATGACTTCCTGGATTTGGTCATGAGAAGCATATCTGTAGGTAGTGAAAGTGTTGAAATTGGAGCGACTTACCTCAACAATGACATTCTTGGCCTTTGAGATAGAGAGAGATTCCTGAGAAGAGTTTTTGGAGCCATGAGGTTGCTGGACAGAGTTGTTATCCTTGTAAGAGAACAGAGGTCCAACTCTTTGGTGTCTTAGTGCATTCTGTCTTTCTTGGATCTCTGTCACAGATTATGAATGGCAGTGCAGAGATTCGGACAGGCAAGCATTTAATGACAGTCTTTACTGCAACATTCCGGGATGGGGCAGACGTCAGTACTCAGGGAAGCAGTAAATCTGGCAGTAGTATCACTGAAAGAGTAGGAAAAAGGTGAACCAAGAAACCGAGTCCAAGCTGTGAACAAGTACCAGCCTTGGCTGGGGACATAAACTATGATGGAATCCCAACCAAGTAAAGTCATGTCATCTGCTTCACAATACAACATCTGAGGATAATCTCCAGCATGACAGTTCTTACACTTTCTCTCTGTTGTGTGTGTGTGTTTGGATGAAATTTGAATGGAATATTTGCATATTGTACTGTGTGGTGCTTATCATTCATCAAATGTCTTGTATAGTGTTGACTGGGAAATACAAAACTCAACATCCGCTGAATTCCCTTCACACTCCAGAAGTTAGCTGTCGCAACACTCAGTGTTTGCTGTGATATAGTGCAGCAGTAAGCAAATTCAGGCATCTATGAAATATGGAGCCTGCTTCTGTACTTAGGCTGTAGGCATGTTATATGCAATTTTAGACATTCATGCATTATTAATATTTTTGTTCCAGAGAAATTTTGGGAGTATTTTGTAAACACTTATTGAACATATGTTGGTTTTGATGGGTTTCAAAACCTAATGTTTACAGAACAGTACTGGAGCTGGCTTAGACACATGAAAATTCTAACTTTATTAAACTGACCAGAGGTGCATTGGCAGTATAGCATTTGAATGTAGTCCAACTTACCACCCATCAACCTGCCACTCAGTGGAATAAATTAACCCTCTGGGGTCCGAGGGCATTTTTGAACAGTTCACTCGCCTGGCATAAATGTTTCATTATTGCTGTTAACAGCTCTCCCTACATCCCACAATCAAGTTTTATGTCTCTTTTTTTTCAGGACAACCTGTGCTTTCAGAATATATATGTTTTTGTTGTGTTTTATAAGCATAATAAAGGTTTACAATCAAAAATATGCAAGGAAAAAATAAAGCGAAAATTAATTTTCCACACACATTTCTTCAAAACACACAGCACACTATGATAAACAACTGTTTTGACACTTTATAAAGGTAATTTGAGGTCTTTTGTGAAAGGCTGTACAACAAAAAGGTTCAAACAATAAACACAAATGCACATTTTGATGCATATAGTTAGGGCTGGATCAGGTGACCCTGAACCATCCCTTAGTTATGCTGCTATAGACTTAGACTGCTGGGGGGTTCCCATGATGCACTGAGTGTTTCTTTCTCTTTTTGCTCTGTATGCACCACTCTGCATTTAATCATTAGTGATTGATCTCTGCTCCCCTCCACAGCATGTCTTTTTCCTGGTTCTCTCCCTCAGCCCCAACCAGTCCCAGCAGAAGACTGCCCCTCCCTGAGCCTGGTTCTGCTGGAGGTTTCTTCCTGTTAAAAGGGAGTTTTTCCTTCCCACTGTTGCCAAGTGTTTGCTCACAGGGGGTCGTTTTGACCGTTGGGGTTTTTCCGTAATTATTGTATGGCCTTGCCTTACAAAATAAGGCGCCTTGGGGCAACTGTTTGTTGTGATTTGGCGCTATATAAATAAAATTGATTTGATTTGATTTGATTTTGATAAACCTCTAATGGCCAACTTCAGGAAGTCACTGAAAGTCTGGATTTTAGTCTTGATCCAGGATAGTCACAAGTTCAGACACAATGAATCCTCACTCAGTGTCTCAAGTGCTGCAATCAGGATAGCCATTGATTCTGCAAAGATCACACAATGATTCAATAAGTCAAGTTAAGTAAACCTTTCTTCACCAACAAAGGCACCTAAGCTGCTGGTTTCAATAACTCAACCCAACACCCATTGTCATGGGCTGAACACCTCAACACAGAGAACAGGCAGGAGTAACTGTGCCATGTTCGGTAACACTTTATATTAATTGCATGCTATAAAGCATTAGTAAAGCATTTATGCCGTGTAAGTAAATGCTTAAATAACTACTTGTAAAACATTTACAAAGCATTGGTAAGAACCGATGGATTGCCTACTCCGGGTAGGGAAAACAGCCTTGCCCCAATTGAAGGAGTTCAAGTACCTCGGAGTCTTGTTCATGAATGAGGGGACGATGGAGCGTGAGATTGGCCGGAGAATTGGCGCAGCATGGGCAGTATTGCATTCGCTCTACCGTATTGTTGTGAAAAAAAGGGAGCTGACCCAAAAGGCGAAGCTCTCGATCTACTGGTCAATCTTCGTTCCTACTCTCACCTATGGTCATGAGGGTTGGGTCATGACTGAAAGAACTAGATTACGGGTGCAAGTGGCCGAAATGGGCTTCCTCAGGAGGGTGGCTGGTGTCTCCCTTAGAGGTAGGGTGAGAAGTTCGGTCATCCATGGAGAGCTTGGAGTAGATTCGCTGCTCCTTCGCGTCGAAAGGAGCCAGCTGAGGTGGTTCGGGCGTCTGGTAAGGATGCCTCCTCAGTGCCTCCCTAGGGAGGTGTTCCAGGCACATCCACACTGGCCTGGGAATGCCTCGGGATCCCCCAGTCAGAGGTGGTCAATGTGGCATGGGAAAGGGAAGTCTGCGGTCCCCTGCTGGAGCTGTTGCCCCTGCGACCCGAACTCAGAGAAGTGGTTGAAGATGAGTGAGTGGTAAGAACATAAATAGATGGCTTAATAATTATTACTAACAAAATATGTAATGTCTTTATAAAACATTCATAAATGTTTTTTAAATTCTGTACTGAAACTGACCTTAGTCACCATTGTTGCTGCTTTTACCTCATAACTCCATAACATTCAGTCACAGATTGTCCAAACTATACCTTTTTGGAATCTTTATGATCAGGCAAATAATTTGGTGTAGTTTTCTATATGATTGGAGCATATTTTAATTTTGACCTCTGTGTAATTCTTCAATTGACCCCTACCTGGCTGCTATTGAAAATTCAAGTGGCCAGTCAGTTTTTTCAAGAGTTCATGTCTATGGATTATTTCTGCCGAATTTGATGCTTGTATCACCATTTGCAGGATTCTACTCCAAATATTCTCTTATCTGCTGCACTACACGTATATGAGATGTAAGATGCTGCTCCTCAGTTTCTCAGTTGCCCTCAGAAGTATTCCATTTCAAATACATTTTTTTTTCTAAAATTATCTTCCTTAACTCAAACTGAAAGCAAATCTCTACAACTTAATATAAATGAATTAAAAATATAAAATCCAGCTTCCTGATGAAGCGGTGTAGAGGAGGATTTTCTTAAAAAGAAGACCTGAAAGTTCAGCTACAATTTGACAGAAAGTACATGTGAGATGAAAGCCTAGATTTGATATTTTGGTGAAAGAAACTTGTATTTCTTCATAACTGATGTAGATAAAGTCCAAGACATATTCAGTGACTTGGAAATATTCATGTTTCCATTCCTGACTTGTCTAAAGAAAACTGGCAATAAAACTGATTATTATTTATAGGTTTTATCAAATTTTAGAGATTTGCTTTCAGTTTGAGTTTGAGGAAGATAATTTTAGAATTTTTTATTCTTTATATATATATATATATATATATATATATATATATATATATATATATATATATATATATATATATATATATTGGATGGAGCAGCTCTCATTTCTAGAAATCTGGCCAATTTTCTTAAATCCTCCAAACCGTGACTATCCAGGGTTGGGACCAGGAAGCAGAGTTGTAGTCTTACACACCTCTCTGCAGCTTCTCTCCCCCTGCCATCCCCTCATTACCCCATCCCCGTAGAGACGGTGTCTGCTCCCAGACCACCAATAACCAGCAAAAATCTATTTAAGCATAAAAATTCAAAAAGAAAAAATAATATGGCACCTTCAACTGCACCACAGACTAAAACAGTTAAATGTGGTCTATTAAACATTAGGTCTCTCTCTTCTAAGTCCCTGTTGGTAAATGATATAATAATTGATCAACATATTGATTTATTCTGCCTTACAGAAACCTGGTTACAGCAGGATGAATATGTTAGTTTAAATGAGTCAACACCCCCGAGTCACACTAACTGTCAGAATGCTCATAGCACGGGCCGGGGCGGAGGATTAGCAGCAATCTTCCATTCCAGCTTATTAATTAATCAAAAACCCAGACAGAGCTTTAATTCATTTGAAAGCTTGACTCTTAGTCTTGTCCATCCAAATTGGAAGTCCCAAAAACCAGTTTTATTTGTTATTATCTATCGTCCACCTGGTCGTTACTGTGAGTTTCTCTGTGAATTTTCAGACCTTTTGTCTGACTTAGTGCTTAGCTCAGTTAAGATAATTATAGTGGGCGATTTTAACATCCACACAGATGCTGAGAATGACAGCCTCAACACTGCATTTAATCTATTATTAGACTCTATTGGCTTTGCTCAAAATGTAAATGAGTCCACCCACCACTTTAATCATATCTTAGATCTTGTTCTGACTTATGGTATGGAAATAGAAGACTTAACAGTATTCCCTGAAAACTCCCTTCTGTCTGATCATTTCTTAATAACATTTACATTTACTCTGATGGACTACCCAGCAGTGGGGAATAAGTTTCATTACACTAGAAGTCTTTCAGAAAGCGCTGTAACTAGGTTTAAGGATATGATTCCTTCTTTATGTTCTCTAATGCCATATACCAACACAGTGCAGAGTAGCTACCTAAACTCTGTAAGTGAGATAGAGTATCTCGTCAATAGTTTTACATCCTCATTGAAGACAACTTTGGATGCTGTAGCTCCTCTGAAAAAGAGAGCTTTAAATCAGAAGTGCCTGACTCCGTGGTATAACTCACAAACTCGTAGCTTAAAGCAGATAACCCGTAAGTTGGAGAGGAAATGGCGTCTCACTAATTTAGAAGATCTTCACTTAGCCTGGAAAAAGAGTCTGTTGCTCTATAAAAAAGCCCTCCATAAAGCTAGGACATCTTTCTACTCATCACTAATTGAAGAAAATAAGAAGAACCCCAGGTTTCTTTTCAGCACTGTAGCCAGGCTGACAAAGAGTCAGAGCTCTATTGAGCTGAGTATTCCATTAACTTTAACTAGTAATGACTTCATGACTTTCTTTGCTAACAAAATTTTAACTATTAGAGAAAAAATTACTCATAACCATCCCAAAGACGTATCGTTATCTTTGGCTGCTTTCAGTGATGCCGGTATTTGGTTAGACTCTTTCTCTCCGATTGTTCTGTCTGAGTTATTTTCATTAGTTACTTCATCCAAACCATCAACATGTCTATTAGACCCCATTCCTACCAGGCTGCTCAAGGAAGCCCTACCATTATTTAATGCTTCGATCTTAAATATGATCAATCTATCTTTGTTAGTTGGCTATGTACCACAGGCTTTTAAGGTGGCAGTAATTAAACCATTACTTATAAAGCCATCACTTGACCCAGCTATCTTAGCTAATTATAGGCCAATCTCCAACCTTCCTTTTCTCTCAAAAATTCTTGAAAGGGTAGTTGTAAAACAGCTAACTGATCATCTGCAGAGGAATGGTCTATTTTAAGAGTTTCAGTCAGGTTTTAGAATTCATCATAGTACAGAAACAGCATTAGTGAAGGTTACAAATGATCTTCTTATGGCCTCGGACAGTGGACTCATCTCTGTGCTTGTTCTGTTAGACCTCAGTGCTGCTTTTGATACTGTTGACCATAAAATTTTATTACAGAGATTAGAGCATGCCATAGGTATTAAAGGCACTGCGCTGCGGTGGTTTGAATCATATTTGTCTAATAGATTACAATTTGTTCATGTAAATGGGGAATCTTCTTCACAGACTAAAGTTAATTATGGAGTTCCACAAGGTTCTGTGCTAGGACCAATTTTATTCACTTTATACATGCTTCCCTTAGGCAGTATTATTAGACGGTATTGCTTAAATTTTCATTGTTACGCAGATGATACCCAGCTTTATCTATCCATGAAGCCAGAGGACACACACCAATTAGCTAAACTGCAGGATTGTCTTACAGACATAAAGACATGGATGACCTCTAATTTCCTGCTTTTAAACTCAGATAAAACTGAAGTTATTGTACTTGGCCCCACAAATCTTAGAAACATGGTGTCTAACCAGATCCTTACTCTGGATGGCATTACCCTGACCTCTAGTAATATTGTGAGAAATCTTGGAGTCATTTTTGATCAGGATATGTCATTCAATGCGCATATTAAACAAATATGTAGGACTGCTTTTTTTCATTTACGCAATATCTCTAAAATTAGAAAGGTCTTGTCTCAGAGTGATGCTGAAAAACTAATTCATGCATTTATTTCCTCTAGGCTGGACTATTGTAATTCATTATTATCAGGTTGTCCTAAAAGTTCCCTAAAAAGCCTTCAGTTAATTCAAAATGCTGCAGCTAGAGTACTAACGGGGACTAGAAGGAGAGAGCATATCTCACCCATATTGGCCTCTCTTCATTGGCTTCCTGTTAATTCTAGAATAGAATTTAAAATTCTCCTTCTTACTTATAAGGTTTTGAATAATCAGGTCCCATCTTATCTTAGGGACCTTGTAGTACCATATCACTCCAATAGAGCGCTTCGCTCTCAGACTGCAGGCTTACTTGTAGTTCCTAGGGTTTGTAAGAGTAGAATGGGAGGCAGAGCCTTCAGCTTTCAGGCTCCTCTCCTGTGGAACCACCTCCCAATTCAGATCAGGGAGACAGACACCCTCTCTACTTTTAAGATTAGGCTTAAAACTTTCCTTTTTGCTAAAGCTTATAGTTAGGGCTGGATCAGGTGACCCTGAACCATCCCTTAGTTATGCTGCTATAGACGTAGACTGCTGGGGGGTTCCCATGATGCACTGTTTCTTTCTCTTTTTGCTCTGTATGCACCACTCTGCATTTAATCATTAGTGATTGATCTCTGCTCCCCTCCACAGCGTGTCTTTTTCCTGGTTCTCTCCCTCAGCCCCAACCAGTCCCAGCAGAAGACTGCCCCTCCCTGAGCCTGGTTCTGCTGGAGGTTTCTTCCTGTTAAAAGGGAGTTTTTCCTTCCCACTGTAGCCAAGTGCTTGCTCACAGGGGGTCGTTTTGACCGTTGGGGTTTTACATAATTATTGTATGGCCTTGCCTTACAATATAAAGCGCCTTCGGGCAACTGTTTGTTGTGATTTGGCGCTATATAAAAAAAAAAATTGAATTGATTGATATATATATATATATATATATATATATATATATATATATATATATATATATATATATATATATATATTGTATTTCTTGTATTTAAAATGGCATAAACAAATTAAAATGTGTAAAATTCCAAGTGTTCCAATACTTTTAGAGGGCACAGTATCCTAACCTTATGATGAGTGCAAAATGAGTGTGGTACTATTACTATTTTGTTGAAGAATGTTTAATTTTCACTCTTGCTGCACTTTGTGTCAAATCATAGTTATATTTTATATCATGTTGATATGAAAATTCAGTAAGGTATATCTGCTGTTCTACATACAAATCTAAGGTGGAACTCTACTAGTGTTTACTAAGGTACACCTAAATATCTTTAAAAACAAAGAGAGTAGAGCCACTTAGGTGCCTGGTCTTGAGAACAAGGGATGGTTCCCAATTTCAATGAAGGTGGGACGTTGTGTAAAATGTAAATGTAACAGTCATGACTACTTTGCTAAAGTATTTGTCATAAAACCAAACATGCTGACCTTCAGGACATGGACACAAAAGGTGACCTGCAGAGAGACATCCTCTGTATATTCTCCTTTTTTTCTGTCAGTCTGCACTTGATTGCAAACAGCTGTCATCCAATTGTGATGGCATCATGGCTCCTATAAACACATCTAGTTGGATTATTCTAACAGTTTGTCTTTGCATCCCAGGAGGTGGATTTATTCCTGTCAGACACAGGTGTACTAACAGAAAGATGCAATCAGCTGCAGACAATGCACTTCAGTCACCCACTGAGGTAGATAACCCCAATAATACATTGGTTCATTTTCTGCGTTTTTGACAAGAGGAAGTAATACAACCAAAGTAAAAGAGTTGACAGCAGTGAAGTGCTGACAGATTGCACTTCCATGCTATCTTGAAGAGGAATGTGGAGTTGCCACGTGTTGTTCCTCATGCATGGCAGGTAAAAGAGAAAAGTGCAGGTTACTTAAAAATGCAATTTCATTAAGAACTCCAAATATGAGAAAGTTTTTTTTTTAAGTGATGTGTCAAAACAGTGCTGAGCAATTCATAGGCCATTTTCTATCTAATGTATTTGAGGCTTTCATTTTATTAAACTTAATGTGCCTTTTATTAAATTGAACTGGGGAGTCCTTTGTTTTCTTGTTTTTCTGAATAAACAGGCTGCATTGTTAATAAATATATTTAAATGTCTAATAAAGCTGAGGTTATGTGCATAGTTTGAATTAGAATTCCCTTTTTTGGGGGGGGGGGGGGGGGGGGCTTTTTTTGAAAGATTCTTGTATTATAATTTCAGACACCCTAAAGTGGATCATATTATTTCTTAAATTTAGCTGAACTTCTCATCCGCATGCCTCCCTCCCAATAATGCAAAGGCTCTTTTAAAGCTGTATACGGCCTTTCAAATTTAACTAAACTGACAAAATTTAGTTTCTACAACCCCAATTACAATGAAGTTGGGACGTTGTGTAAAATGTATATGAAAACAGAATACAGCCTTTCCTTCTAACAACACTCAATAAGTGTTTGGGAACTGAGGACACTAATTGTTGAAGCATTGTAGGTGGAATTTTTTCCCATTCTTGCTCGATGTAGTCCGGGGTCTCCGTTGTCATATTTTGCGCTTCATAATGTGCCACACATTTTCAATGGGTGACAGATCTGGACTGCAGGCAGGCCAGTCTAGTATCCGCACTCTTTTACTACGAAGCCACAATGTTGTAACACATGCAGAATGTGGCTTGGCATTGTCTTGCTGAAATAAGCAGGGACGTCCCTGAAAAAGACGTTGCTTGGATGGCAGCATGCATTGCTCCAAAACCTGGATGTACCTTTCAGCATTGATGGTGCCTTCACAGATCTGTAAGTTTCCCATGCCATGGGCACTAACACACCCCCATACCATCACAGATGCTGGCTTTTGAACTTTGCGCTGGTAACAATCTGGATGGTCTTTTTCCTCTTTTGTCCGGAGGACACGGTGCCCATGATTTCCAAAAACAATTTAAATGTGGACTCATCAGACCACAGCACACTTTTCCATCTGTCCATTTCAAATGAGCTCGGGCTCAGAGAAGGCAACGGCGTTTCTGGATGTTGTTGATGTATGGCTTTTGCTTTGCATGATAGAGTTTTAACTTGCACTTGTAGATGTAGTGATGAACTGTGTTAACTGACAATGGTTTTCTGAAGTGTTCCTGAGCCCACATGGCAAGATCCTTTACACAACGATGTTGGTTTTTAATGCAGTGTCATCTGAGGGATTGAAAGTCACGGGCATTCAATGTTGGTTTTCAGCCTTGCTGCTTACGTGTAGAAAGCTCTCCAGATTATCTGAATCTTCTGATTATATTATGGACTCTAGATGATGGAATCACTAAATTCTTTGCAACTGAACATTGACAAACATTGTTCTTAAACTGTTGGACTATTTTTTCATGCAGTTGTTCATAAAGACATGATCCTCACCCCATCTTTGCTTGTGAATGGCTGAGCCTTTTGGGAATGCTCCTTTAATACCCAATCATGACACTCACCTGTTTCCAATTCGGTGTTCTTTGAACATTCATCAACTTTCCCAGTCTTTTGTTGCCCCGTCCCAACGTTTTTGAAATGTGTTGCAGGCATCCATTTTAAAATGAGCAAATATATGCACAAAAACAATAAAGTTTATCAGTTTGAACATTAAAAATCTTGTCTTTGTGGTGTCTTCAGTTGAATATAGGTTGAAGAGGATTGTCTTGACATTGTCTTGCTGAAATAAGCAGGGATGTCCCTGAAAAAGATGTTGCTTGGACGGCAGCATGTGTTGAAGAGGATTTGCAAATGACTGTATTCTGTTTTTATTTACATTTTACACAATGATCCAACTTCATTGGAATTGGGGTTGTAAGTGACATTTACATGAGAAAGTATATGACAATACTGCAATACAATAATTTTGCCATATTGTACAGGCCTACTGTCAACTAGCTGAAAACTTTGAATATTAATTTACATCTACATTAAAACATGCTTACAGTGGCAGGGGGTTAAGAGGGCTGTAATTAGGTGGTCAGTTGAAAAGCAAAAAAGAAACATGTAATGTGAGAAAAAAATGTAAAGACAATAAAAATATGATTTGTAAAGTATTTTTATCACTAATGAACAGTGTCTGATTTTATGTTTGTAAATGATGAACTATTAATGATCAATTTTTCTTAAATGGTTTATCGAGAATTAAAAAATCATTTACAAATGTTTTATAACGACACTGTAGAGAAGCTTGAATTTTCGACTGGACTGGGTTGCTTGACGTGAGAATGCTTCGCTTCAAATCGCAGAAGCTTCCTCAGCTAAAATTATTGCTCTGGTAGTCTGACTTCTGTCTTGACTCTTGTAGAGAAGAATAACAGAAGCCACAAAAGCTGGAGCGCCGGTGGACCTCAATCTGCAGTTCATCTCCACCTTAAAGATACTAACCACATGTTTGAGGACAAGGAAGTTAAAATCTTAGCCAGAGAAAGGAAATGGTTTGAGAGAGAAGTGAAGGAGGCATTGTATGTGAAACAGTTGAAACCCAGCCTTAACTGGCACGCTTTGTCCCCTGTTTACAATGGGGTACTCAGGTCAAAGCAGTTTCAGTCTTTTGTTCATGGTAATGAGTCATTCACGCTATCAGGAGAGTCATCAGGAGAGGTGTCAGTCCCATCGTTAGAAGGGAAAGCTGCCCTGTCATTAGGAGGGTGCTAACTAGAGCACAATAGGTGCAAAGTAGAGCAATTGTTAGTCACTAGCCTATAGCAGTCTGCCTCTCTGTAGGAGGGGTCTGGTTAGGTTTAAAACTCCAGCTTTTGTGGCTTCTGTTATTCTTCTCTACAAGAGTCAAGACAGAAGTCAGACTACCAGAGCAAGAATTTTAGCTGATGAAGCTTCTGTGATTTAAACTGAAATGTCCTCGCGTCATGCAACCCAGTCCGGTTGAAAATTCAAGCTTCTCGACTATGGAAACCACCTGGACAACTGAGAGCCTTCACAGAAATATAAAGACATTACATATTTTGTTATTAATAATTATTAGGCCATCTATTTATGTTCTTACCAATGAGTAGCTCATAAAAAAGAATGCTTTGTAAATGTTTTACAAGTAGTTATTTAAGCATTTATTCACACTTTATAAATGTTGAAAGGAGAGAGAGCATATTTCACCCATATTGGCCTCTCTTCATTGGCTTCCTGTTAATTCTAGAATAGAATTTAAAATTATTCTTCTTACTTATAAGGTTTTGAATAATCAGGTCCCATCTTATCTTAGGGACCTCATAGTACCATATCACCCCAATAGAGCGCTTCCCTCTCAGACTGCAGGCTTACTTGTAGTTCCTAGCTCCTCTCCTGTGGAACCAGCTCCCAGTTTGGATTAGGGAGACAGACACCCTCTCTACTTTTAAGATTAGGCTTAAAACTTTCCTTTTTGCTAAAGCTTATAGTTAGGGCTGGATCAGGTGACCCTGAACCATCCCTTAGTTATGCTGCTATAGACTTAGACTGCTGGGGGTTTCCCATGATGCACTGAGTGTTTCTTTCTCTTTTTGCTCTGTATGCACCACTCTGCATTTAATCATTAGTGATTGATCTCTGCTCTCTTCCACAGCATGTCTTTTTCCTGATTCTCTCCCCTCAGCCCCAACCAGTCCCAGCAGAAGACTGCCCCTCCCTGAGCCTGGTTCTGCTGGAGGTTTCTTCCTGTTAAAAGAGAGTTTTTTCTTCCCACTGTCGCCAAGTGCTTGCTCACAGGGAGTTGTTTTGACCGTTGGGGTTTTTCTGTAATTATTGTATGGCTTTTGCCTTACAATATAAAGCGCCTTGGGCCTTGTTGTGATTTGGCACTATATAAATAAAATTGATTAAAAAAGATTTTAAAAAATGCTTTACTAATGCTTTATAGCATGCAGTTATAAAGTGTTACCCAGTGTCCATTAAATCATAAACCAGGGACAGTCCAAGGTCACATGGGAGATTCAAAAATGAGCTGAGGTGTACGTGAAGGTATACACAATGTTAGAGGTAATGCATTACTGTAATTACATTGGATTTGTCTGTAATGCAGTAATGTATCATGGTACTAAATTCAGTAATCACACAATGTTTCGGCCAGTGGCCATCTTCAGGCAAAAAAGAAAAAAAAAAATTGTTGCTTGATTAAATTCACCTTTGTGTTGCAAGTGAGGCAGTGTGCGAGAGTTTTTTTGTTTTTATAGTATAATGTGGAGTCAAGACGTTCATTCCTTATTTGCTGTTGTCTTGCTGCACACTTACATCAAAGGCATGCTCATTGCTTTTATATAGAAGTGACTTGCATTAATAACATTATATAAATGTCTAAAATGTGTTTGTGTTACATGGAAAATAACACCAAGTTTGAGTATGCACAAGAGACTTATTGGGAACAGGCCATAGGTCAGAATTCCAAAGATAAACACAGGCAGATGGTTTCCAAAAACAGGAGACTAGAGGGAGAAGTCAAAACTGGAAATCTAATGTTAAAAAAAAATAAACAAAAGAAAAATGGGGAACATATAAAATGCTAAACTCACAAGGCTGAAACACAACTGCAGGTTTGAAATATACTAAGAGGTAATCAAGGAAAATAAGAGAGGTGTGAGGACAAAAAACAAAAAAGCCATTGAAAACAGCGAAAGGAAGACTATATCAAAATAAAACAGGAAGTGTACCAATCGACCACCAGACACCAGAACTAGACACTTAGAATTTAACAAAAAAAAGGGGAGCACTGAGAAATAAACCAAAATAGAGAATTTAGCCCAAACTTAGAATACAAAATTTTAATTAAACCTTTATTTTACCAGGTTAGTCCTACTGAGATTGAGATCTCTTTTGCAAGGGGGCGTGGACAATTATAAAGTTTCTAATTCACCTAACCTGCATGTCTTTAAATGTGTGAGGAAACCATGAAAACATGCAAACTCCATACATAAATGCCACAGGTGGGAATCAAACCCATGACCTTTGTTGTGTGGGCCGCCAGAAGAGGAGGTACTGCTGGCTCACCACCAGAGGGCGCCCTGCCTGAAGTGCGGGCTTCAGGCACGAGAGGGCGCAGTCGCCTCACAGGAGCAGCCAGGGTGACAGCTGTCACGCATCACCTGCAACAGCTGTTACCACTCATCTGATCAGCAGGGGAATATCGATTGGCCATCCGGGGTAGTGGTTCAGTGGAGCGGGACCTGCCATCGGGTATGTTTAGGTTCCTTGGTTCCTCCCGGTTCCCAAGCTAAGGAGGAGGTCAGAGTCCCACCCAATCTAGGGACGGTGCCGGTGGAGTACCAGGACCTTGTGGATGTGTTCAGTAAGGATCTGGCACTCACCCTCCCCCCCCACCATCCGTACGATTGCGCCATTGATTTGGTTCCAGGCGTTGAGTTCCCGTCCAGCAGGCTGTACAACCTCTCACGACCTGAGCGCGAATCAATGGAGACCTACATCCAGGACTCTTTAGCTGCCGGGTTGATCCGGAATTCCACTTCCCCGATGGGTGCAGGTTTCTTTTTTGTGGGAAAAAAGGATGGCGGACTGCGTCCATGCATTGATTACAGAGGGCTGAACGAAATCACGGTTCGTAACCGATACCCGTTGCCCCTGTTGGATTCAGTGTTCACGCCCCTGCATGGAGCCCAAATATTCACGAAGCTAGATCTTAGAAATGCGTATCACCTGGTTCGGATCCGGAAGGGAGACGAGTGGAAGACGGCATTCAACACCCCGTTAGGTCACTTTGAGTACCTGGTCATGCCGTTCGGCCTCACAAACGCCCCCGCGACGTTCCAAGCATTAGTTAATGATGTCTTGCGGGATTTCCTGCACCGATTCGTCTTCGTATATCTAGACGATATACTCATCTTTTCTCCGGATCCTGAGACTCATGTCCGGCATGTACATCAGGTCCTGCAGCGGTTGTTGGAGAACCGGCTGTTTGTGAAGGGCGAGAAGTGTGAGTTTCACCGCACATCTTTGTCCTTCCTGGGGTTTATCATCTCCCCCAACTCCGTCGCTCCTGATCCGGCCAAGGTTGCGGCGGTGAGAGACTGGCCCCAACCCACTAGCCGTAGGAAGCTGCAACAGTTCCTCGGCTTTGCAAATTTCTACAGCCCTGACCTCACCAAAAGTCCCCTTCACCTGGTCGGATCGTTGCGATGCCGCGTTCAAGGAGTTGAAACGGCGCTTCTCGTCTGCACCCGTTCTGGTGCAGCCCGATCCTAGTCACCAGTTAGTGGTTGAAGTGGACGCCTCGGACTCAGGGATAGGAGCTGTGCTTTCCCAGAGCGGGAAGACCGATAAGGTCCTTCACCCGTGTGCCTATTTTTCCCGCAGGTTGACCCTGGCCGAACGGAACTATGACGTCGGCAATCGAGAACTCCTTGCGGTGAAAGAGGCTCTTGAAGAGTGGAGACATCTGTTGGAGGGAACGTCCGTGCCATTCACGGTTTTCACTGACCACCGGAACCTGGAGTATATCAGGACCGCCAAGCGGCTGAACCGCAGGCAAGCTCGCTGGTCACTGTTCTTCGGCCGTTTTGACTTCCGGATCACCTATCGTCCCGGGACCAAGAACCAGAGATCGGATGCCTTGTCCCGGGTACATGAAGATGAAGTCAAAGCGGAGTTGTCGGATCCACCGGAACCCATCATCCCGGAGTCCACTATCGTGGCCACCCTCACCTGGGACGTAGAGAGAACCGTCCGGGAGGCCCTGGCACGAAGCCCGGACCCCGGAACTAGGCCGAAGAACAAACTATACGTCCCACCAGAAGCTAGGGCTGCAGTCCTGGACTTCTGTCACGGCTCCAAGCTCTCCTATCATCCAGGGGTGCGAAGAACCGTGGCAGTTGTCCGGCAGCGCTTCTGGTGGGCGTCCCTAGAGGCCGACGTCCGGGATTATATCCAGGCCTGCACCACCTGCGCCAGGGGCAAGGCTGACCATCGCAGGGCATCAGGCCTACTCCAGCCGCTGCCTGTGCCTCATCGCCCCTGGTCCCACATCGGCCTGGATTTTGTCACGGGCCTCCCGCCGTCCCAGGGCAACACCACCATCCTCACGATAGTGGACTGATTCTCCAAGGCGGCCCACTTCGTGGCCCTCCCGAAGCTCCCAACAGCCCAGGAGACAGCGGACCTCCTGGTCCACCACGTCGTCCGGCTGCATGGGATTCCAACAGACATCGTCTCCGATCGCGGTCCCCAGTTCTCCTCGCAAGTCTGGAGGAGCTTCTGCCAGGAACTGGGGGCCACGGTGAGTCTCTCCTCTGGGTACCACCCTCAGACCAACGGGCAAGCAGAACGGGTAAACCAGGAGGTGGAACAGGCCTTGCGCTGCGTGACTGCCGCGCACCCGGCGGCCTGGAGTACCCATTTGGCCTGGATCGAGTATGCCCATAACAGCCAGGTGTCTTCAGCCACCGGCCTCTCCCCTTTTGAGGTATGTCTGGAGTATCAGCCCCCGTTGTTTCCGGTGGTTGAGGGAGAGGTCGGTGTGCCCTCGGTCCAGGCCCACCTACGGAAGTGCCGTCGGGTGTGGCGTGCTGCCCGTTCTGCTTTGCTAAAGGCCCGGACGAGGACAAAAGCCCATGCAGACTGTCGGCGGGCCCCGGCCCCTGCGTATCATCCAGGGCAGGAGGTGTGATTATCCACAAAGGACATTCCCCTCAAAGTGGACTCCCCCAAGCTACAGGACCGTTCAAAATCCTTAAGGTCATCAGTCCAGCCGCAGTGAGGCTTCAGCTTCCGGCCTCACTGCGGATCCATCCTGTGTTTCATGTGTCCCGGGTTAAACCACATCACACCTCACCCCTCTGTACTCCGGGTCCAGCGCCGCCTCCTGCCCGGATCATCGATGGCGAGCCGGCTTGGACTGTACGCCGGCTTTTGGATGTCTGTAGGATGGGCCGGGGCTTCCAGTATTTGGTGGACTGGGAGGGGTACGGCCCTGAAGAACGCTCCTGGGTGAAGAGGAGCTTCATCCTGGACCCGGCCCTCATGGCCGATTTCTACCGCCGCCACCCGGACAAGCCTGATCGGGCGCCAGGAGGCCGAGATATCGTTCTACCTTGAAGGTAACGTACCTCAGCTGACTGTTTGACAGTATTCTTTGGTAAACTTTGTGCGTTGTATTGTGGACTACTTTTCCAACGAGAGGTGGAGGTAGCTTTCCTGCCTTACGGATTCCTGGGTGCAAACGCGCCCTCATTTAATTGCTTTTTGTTCCTCGCCAGCAGTACCAGGTCCGACATGCGGAGGCAGTGGCCACCTGGGAGTTCGGGACTTGGCGGCTCCAGTATTCCTGGGGTCTGGTGGCGGAGGAAATCATGTGGTTCCGGTTCTGCTTTGGACAGGCGTCTCCTATCTTCGAGCCTGCCCACACGACACCTTTGTGAATTGACTTTTGTCTATTGTTGTAATCTGTTGTATTTGTTGTGCACATTCACAACAGTAAAGTGTTGTTATTTGACTTCCTCCATTGTCCGTTCATTTGCTCCCCCTGTTGTGGGTCCGTGTACCGACACTTTCCCAACAACCTTTTGGCTGTGAGGCAACAGTGCAAACCACTAACTCACCATCTTGGCAAAATAAACCAATGAAACATACCACAGGCCACCAGTGGGAGGCAGATGATAGAGACAGACTTCACAATCATGAAAATAGTTGCACATGCACCCATTCTTGGTTGCTTCGGAGCCAGAAGATGGAGCTGGTAAGACGCTGTCGTTTTCATCAGCCTTGAAGACAACCTCACCTGATTTTGCTGGTCTATTGAAGCTGCTCCCTTGGAGGGGGGTACTACCATATGCTGGTATCTTGTCGGAATAATAGATAAGAGTAGAGCGGCAATGGGAACCAATGCAAGGGAGGCCATTCAAGGACACTTGTGTAGGTACTACTCTATCTTACACACTTGACCCCCTCATTTCTTGATTGACATGCATGACAAGAAGACTGTAATTATACTCAACAAAAATATAAACGCAACACTTTTGGTTTTGCTCCCATTTTGTATGAGATGAATTCAAAGATCTAAAACTTTTTCCACATACACAATATCACCATTTCTCTCAAATATTGTTCACAAACCAGTCTAAATCTGTGATAGTGAGCACTTCTCCTTTGCTGAGATAATCCATCCCACCTCACAGGTGTGCCATATCAAGATGCTGATTAGACACCATGATTAGTGCACAGGTGTGCCTTAGACTGTCCACAATAAAAGGCCACTCTGAAAGGTGCAGTTTTGTTTTATTGGGGGGGGATACCAGTCAGTATCTGGTGTGACCACCATTTGCCTCATGCAGTGCAACACATCTCCTTCGCATAGAGTTGATCAGGTTGTCAATTGTGGCCTGTGGAATGTTGGTCCACTCCTCTTCAATGGCTGTGCGAAGTTGCTGGATACTGGCAGGAACTGGTACACGCTGTCGTATACGTCGGTCCAGAGCATCCCAAACATGCTCAATGGGTGACATGTCCGGTGAGTATGCCGGCCATGCAAGAACTGGGACATTTTCAGCTTCCAAGAATTGTGTACAGATCCTTGCAACATGGGGCCGTGCATTATCCTGCTGCAACATGAGGTGATGTTCTTGGATGTATGGCACAACAATGGGCCTCAGGATCTCGTCACGGTATCTCTGTGCATTCAAAATGCCATCAATAAAATGCACTTGTGTTCTTCATCCATAACAGACGCCTGCCCATACCATAACCCCACCGCCACCATGGGCCACTCGATCCACAACATTGACATCAGAAAACTGCTCACCCACATGACTCCACACACGCTGTCTGCCATCTGCCCTGGACAGTGTGAACCGGGATTCATCCGTGAAGAGAACACCTCTCCGTGCCAAACGCCAGCGAATGTGAGCATTTGCCCACTCAAGTCGGTTACGACGATGAACTGGAGTCAGGTCAAGACCTCGATGAGGACGACGAGCATGCAGATGAGCTTCCCTGAGACGTTTCTGACAGTTTGTGCAGAAATTCTTTGGTTATGCAAACCGATTGTTTCAGCAGCTGTCTGAGTGGCTGGTCTCAGACGATCTTGGAGGTGAACATGCTGGATGTGGAGGTCCTGGGCTGGTGTGGTTACACGTGGTCTGTGGTTGTGAGGCTGGTTGGATGTACTGCCAAATTCTCTGAAACGCCTTTGGAGACGGCTTATGGTAGAGAAATGAACATTCAATACACGAGCAACAGCTCTGGTTGACATTCCTGCTGTCAGCATGCCAATTGCACGCTCCCTCAAATCTTGCAACATCTGTGGCATTGTGCTGTGTGATAAAACTGCACCTTTCAGAGTGGCCTTTTATTGTGGGCAGTCTACGGCACACCTGTGCACTAATCATGGTGTCTAATCAGCATCTTGGTATGGCACACCTGTGAGGTGGGATGGATTATCTCAGCAAAGGAGAAGTGCTCACTATCACAGATTTAGACTGGTTTGTGAATAATATTTGAGGGAAATGGTGATATTGTGTATGTGGAAAAAGTTTTAGATCTTTGAGTTCATCTCATACAAAATGGGAGCAAAACCAAAAGTGTTGCGTTTATATTTTTGTTGAGTATAAATTCATCACTTGGGTTCTGTTTAGATTTGAAAGCCCTCTATTTTTCAGCTATGATACCTCATGTCAGATATTCATAATGTTGTAGACCATTGCTCCTGCTTTTCTGAATGAAAAATGGCATGTTCCTTTACATAGTCCAACCAATCAAACTCAAGCTGCAGGTCTCCCTTCATGTAGGTGAAACTTTCTTTTCATCAAGGGGAAGGAGAGTTCTTAGGTTTCACAGGAGTTATTATTTTCCTTCCATCAATGTGTTGTCCTTGAGCTAAAACATCAACCACCAAAAGCTTTTTAGTGGCGTGGGTCATTGCCTTCTTTCTCATATCTTCCTGTGTTTCATTAACCTTTGTAACCAGCTTCTGTTGCAACCAACAAAGATGCTATGAAAGGATGCTACACTTTTAGAAAGCAGGGTTTTTTTTTTTTTTTTTTTTAATTATAGTATCACAAAAGTGTTGTCTGGTTGAATGTGGGCCATACAAAGATCAAATATCAAACTAAAAAACATTTTTCTATTACTATTACTTTGTAACACCTATAAGGTCTAGCAGACATGTATTTTTAATAGCTTTTTTGCATTAATATTGTCATTTCTCGTCAATGAAAGGCCTTTGGGCCATGTGTATAACCAAAAAACAAACAAACAAAAAAAAACTGCAGAAAAACACTGAAGAGACTCTTTGTATTTTCCAACCTGTAATAAAGGTCTGCCATCACTTTTTTCTCACCTATAATTGTGTGACTGTATCTGCAGTCACCTGGAGCATCTCTCCTGCTTTTCTATCAGCAGGTTTTTATGTGAAAGGGATCAAATTACTTGAGAAAATGCGAAAATAAAACCCAATGAGCTTGAAGGACTACCTGAAGATAATGATTTGTGTCAAGGGGAACATATTGTTTCTCTGCAGAATTTGCTTCATTCCATCAGTTGGTGTGGACATAGTGGTAAAAACAATGGGCTTTATAGTGATGATCAAATCTCTCATCTGTAAAACAAATCTCATTAATCCCTCTGGTGTCACTGAAGCCTTCGGCCAGACTCTTAATCAGAATTCACCGGTAAATATTCATGACAATGTAATCAAACACAAGGTCTTGATTAGTTCAACATAGAAATGATGTCTATAAAAATGCTAATCATTTAAATGGACGAATTTGTCATGGATTGAAATCAACTTATTCCGACTGGCACGCTCTCTGATTTTGTTTGGCAAAACCCAAGGTCCTGCTTCTTTCATCCTGACTCCATCAAGCTGTGTTAGCCAAGCTCAGAGCACCTTGCATTATTTACGTTTATGATTAGTTAAGTCAATTAATCAATCAACATTTATTCATAAAGTCCTTTACAGCAGCCAGATGGTGTCCAAAGTGGTTTACAGTAAAATCAAAGATTCACAAAAATAAAAAAGTTAAAACGGTTCAAAAAACAAAATATCGCAGTACCGCTAGGTATTAAAAGCCAGTTTAAATAAATAAATCTTAAGCTTTGATTTAAAAAGTGGTAGGTCAGCAATAGTGCCTAAATCAGGAGGTACGGGGGGAGTAGGAAGATAGCTTAGCGCTCGCAAGAACAGCGCAACGGGAGCGAGACTTGATGGCGCGGTGTTTCGTTTGCTAGATTCACCCGAAAACAAACAAGAAATGAAAAAACCCCGCTGGATTTAATGGAATATTTACAAATAACAACAAAAGGAAAACCTTAACGACAACAACTCTTGGCAGACGTTGATATCTGGAACTGACAATAGTGGATTGCATTGCTGCTTAGACATGGCTTCCCCGGTACACAAAAACGACAACAACCCATGTAAACGTAAGAAGAAGGACTCCTCTACAGACACGGAGGATCTCCAGACAACAGATATGGATGTAAGTGTGCTCAGTTCCATCAACACAAAGCTGGATTCGCTCATGGCATTACACACAGAAATTAAAGACATTCAGGTAAGCCTCAATTTTGCATATGAAAAAACAGAACGGCTGGAGTCTGAAAATAAATCACTCAAAGCATCAGCGGATTTATTCACCAAAAAACAGACACGCTAACCAAAGAAAACAAGAAGGCAAATGAAATAATACTGGATATTCTGTCTAGGAGCATACGTGACAACTTAATTTTCTCAGGGATAGCAGAAAACCCCGGCTCAGATGATCCATAAGCTCTTTTAAGAGACTTCACGGTTTCCAAGCTCAAACGTCCATCCCCTACTGTTGACAACATCACTTTTCATTGTGTGCACAGACTCAGTGGACACAGAAGACCTTGGCCCATCATCGCCTAACTGGAACATTACAAACATAAAGACCTCATTAAAAGTAAAGCCAGAGAGCTCAGAGGGACCAACTTTGCAATAAATGATCAGTTTCCAAAAGAAATTAATGGCTGCAGAAAGATTCTTTACACACTCATGAAACAGCATAGACAGAATAATGAACGCGCATACTTGGTAGTAGATAAACTATATATAGATGGTCAGCTATATCGGAATCCATCCACAACCCCTTGGCTTTTCTGAGGATGTCCGCAGTGTTAAGAAGATGGATAATTTAAATATGCTGCCACCCGACGCATAGTTTCCCCTTAAACTACACGCACACCTTAACTCGTTTACACTCACTCAATATGCACAGGTATAATTTATGTTTTATGTATGTCGTACTTATGTTTGTTTGTCTTTTAGGAGAGCCTTTTTAATAAGTAATATCAGAATTATTTTTTTCTTTATTATGCATTCTCTAAAATTGGTACCGTGGAATGTAAGTGACATTCACTCACAGGCAAAGAAAGTAAAAATCATGAATCACATCATAAAACTAAATGCAGATATTGGTCTTCTACAAGAAACATATCTATCTAAAACTGAGGAAAATGCACTGACTGGCCCATTATTTAGTCAATCTTTTTCAGCTTGTTAGAACAGCAGACAGAGAGGAGTGAGTAGTATTAGTATTAATTCATAGAAGAGTTCCATTCATTCGTAATCATTCTGTGATTGATCTTGAAGGTCGGTATATAATAACCCAGGCAACTATTTCCAGTGAAATATTTACAATTGTTAATTTATACGCTCCCAACAATGGTGACTCAACCTTTTTTCATACATTGTTTTCACAGATTTCTAATTTAATGGCCAATTCAGCAGTCATCACTGGAGGGGACTTTAATGTTGCTTTAAATCTATCTTTAGATCGTTCCAGTTCTCCAACAACTGCAAGCTATTCTCATTCTGCTAAAACTACAAAAGAGTATATGGAAGACTTTGGTCTGGTGGATCGTTGGAGAATCAAAAATACATTGACAAAGGAATACAGATTTTTTTTTTCTCCTGTATATCAGTCTGATTCTAGAATAGACTTATTAATAACCAGTAATTCTATAACTCCCAAAAATAATTCCAAAATCCATTCCATCACTATCAGCGATCATGCTCCTGTATCACTTTCCGTACAAATAGAATCCACTATTAAACCATCTCACTCATGGCACCTTAACACCTCACTTTTATAAAACTGTGAATTTGATAAAATCATAAGGACAGTGGGCAGACTTTATAGAAAGAAATTACTCTCTGAGTGTTTCTCCTTCTTTGCTTTGGGAAACAGGAAAAGCAGTAGTTAGAGGGAAAATTATTTCATAATTACAATTTCAGTTTCATTTATATAGCGCCAAATTACAACAGAGTTGCCTCAAGGCGCTTCACACAAGTAAGGCTGATTTTCACAGATCTGGCGACTTGCTTCTGATGTATTGTTTGTTGCTGTGACGCCACTCTGAACTTCACACGGTTGTATATGCTTCTTTTATTTCTGTTCAGCACTCTTCTGGTTATTAATTATATCTACTCTGAACGTTATTTAACAACTGTCCTGTTGTGAATCGATAGCAGTTAGCATTCGATAGCAGTTAGCATTCGCTAGCGGTTAGCTTTGGCTAGCTAGGTTGACCCCTCCCCTCTCTGTCGTTACTTTTATAGCTGTTCTTTTTTACCAGTTTAACACTTCTGTTCGTTTTTTAGTCAAACTGCTGTGAATTTTAAGTAATTATTTTACTCCTGTGTAAAATCTTAGGAGCGGCTAGCATTTTCGCTAGTGGTTAGCTTGCGTTAGCTATTTCTGACCCGTCATCATTTTTTCATTTCATTTTTTTACACTCCTGTTAGTTAATTAACTGTTTAGTGTATTTTATAGCTGCTGCTTTTTACCTGTTTAATACTTCTGTTAGTTTTTCAGTGTAACAGCTGTGAATTTTAATAAATTTATTTGCATCTGTGTGAGCCTTAGGTGTGGTTAGCTTATCCATTATTGGTTAGCTCGTGTTTGCTTGGCTATATTCTTGAATTTCTTAGTGCACAAAGTACACTACTAATTCTACTTTACACCCTTCGTAAATCCTGCGTGATGTTGGAAGATAGGGTGGCTCTCTTAGAGAGCTATGTCCGTAAGTTAGAGCAGCTTCTTAGCTCAGTGGAGTTAGATGTTACGTGCACTCCAGATGAGGTTAGTGTTGGGCCGGCAAGCAAGCCCATTAGCATCAGCTTAGAAACGCCGGCTGTGGAGGATGGCTTTCGGACTGTGGCTAGGCAGAGGAAGTCCCGTAGGGCTTAGTGCCCGGTTGTGGCACCCCGATCACACTCGCCAGTGCGAACTGTGAATAGGTTCTCCCCCTTGGATTTGCCAGATGTGAATTAGGAATCTACAGCAGGCCATGGAGCAGGTGATTAGAGACCCTGCAAGGCTTATGACAAATGTGGATGTGGAATCCATTAGCTTAGCGGGGAATTTAGTGCAGAAAGTCCACTATGGTGATAGTGCAGTTTACTTGCCAGGCAGGGAATTTCAACAAGTTGAGACTGTGGCCTGCTTCCGTAGTCATGTCCATAAAAATCATAGAGGGATATGCTTTCCAAACTTAATACGAATTACTACACTCAACAAAAATATAAAGGCAACACTTTTGGTTTTGCTCCCATTTTGTATGAGATGAACTCAAAGATCTAAAACTTTTTCCACATACACAATATTACCATTTCCCTCAAATATTGTTCACAAACCAGTCTAAATCTGTGATAGAGAGCACTTCTCCTTTGCTGAGATAATCCATCCCACCTCACAGGTGTGCCATATCAAGATGCTGATTAGACACCATGATTAGTGCACAGGTGTGCCTTAGACTGCCCACAATAAAAGGCCACTCTGAAAGGTGCAGTTTTATCACACAGCACAATGCCACAGATGTCGCAAGATTTGAGGGAGCGTGCAATTGGCATGCTGACAGCAGGAATGTCAACCAGAGCTGTTTCTCGTGTATTGAATGTTCATTTCTCTACCATAAGCCGTCTCCAAAGGCGTTTCAGAGAATTTGGCAGTACATCCAACCAGCCTCACAACCGCAGACCACGTGTAACCACACCAGCCCAGGACCTCCACATCCAGCATGTTCACCTCCAAGATCGTCTGAGACCAGCCACTCGGACAGCTGCTGAAACAATCGGTTTGCATAACCAAAGAATTTCTGCACAAACTGTCAGAAACCATCTCAGGGAAGCTCATCTGCATGCTCGTCGTCCTCATCGGGATCTCGACCTGACTCCAGTTTGTCATCGTAACCGACTTGAGTGGGCAAATGCTCACATTCGCTGGTGTTTGGCACGTTGGAGAGGTGTTCTCTTCACGGATGAATCCAGGTTCACACTGTCCAGGGCAGATGGCAGACAGCGTGTGTGGCGTCGTGTGGGTGAGCGGTTTTCTGATGTCAATGTTGCAGATCAAGTGGCCCATGGTGGTGGTGGGGTTATGGTATGGGCAGGCGTCTGTTATGGACGGAGAACACAGGTGCATTTTATTGATGGCATTTTGAATGCACAGAGATACCGTGACGAGATCCTGAGGCCCATTGTTGTGCCAAACATCCAAGAACATCACCTCATGTTGCAGCAGGATAATGCATGGCCCCATGTTGCAAGGATCTGTACACAATTCTTTGAAGCTGAAAATGTCCCAGTTCTTGCATGGCCGGCATACTCACCGGACATGTCACCCATTGAGCATGTTTGGGATGCTCTGGACCGGCGTATACGACAGCGCGTACCAGTTCCTGCCAATATCCAGCAACTTCGCACAGCCATTGAAGAGGAGTGGACCAACATTCCACAGGCCACAATTGACAACCTGATCAACTCTATGCGAAGGAGATGTGTTGCACTGCATGAGGCAAATGGTGGTCACACCAGATACTGACTGGTATCCCCCCCAATAAAACAAAACTGCACCTTTCAGAGTGGCCTTTTATTGTGGGCAGTCTAAGGCACACCTGTGCACTAATCATGGTGTCTAATCAGCATCTTGATATGGCACACCTGTGAGGTGGGATGGATTATCTCAGCAAAGGAGAAGTGCTCACTATCACAGATTTAGACTGGTTTGTGAACAATATTTGAGGGAAATGGTGATATTGTGTATGTGAAAAAAGTTTTAGATCTTTGAGTTCATCTCATACAAAATGGGAGCAAAACCAAAAGTGTTGCGTTTATATTTTTGTTGAGTGTATATGGGATGATGTTGAAATTGAGGATGGCCCAGTGGTTGTTCCAGCAATAGCAAAGATTTCGTGTCTGCTACCTACAACGCGCGTGGAATGTCTCAAACCTAAACCTACTTCTAGGCATCTAATATTTGCTACTCTGGAACCACCCCTAAACCCAAACAGTTCAACTGTCAACTCCACTGAGGTCCTTAGACTGGGTCTCATTAACATAAGATCACTGACCTCAAAATCATTGTTGATCAATGATCAATAATTAGATCATTGATTGTGAAACCTGGCTTAAACCTACAGCTGTCCTCCCCTTAAATGATGCCTGCCCACCAGCTTATACATTTAGTCATGTCCCTCGTGATGCAAAGCAAGGCGGGGGTGTTGCTCTTATTTATAACTCTAGGTTTAGCTTTTTGGCTGTTGGGGATTACAAATATTACTCATTTGAGCATCTGATTTTCCGCTCTGTTCAGGATATTACACATTGCCAAGGTCAGAAGAATAAAAATCAGTTACGTTGTCACTGTATATAGGCCTCCTGCGAATATTCTGAATTCTTAGATGAATTTGGTGCATTCATCTCTAACTTGTCAACTAGTGTAGATAATATTCTGATCATTGGTGACTTTAACATTTATATAAATAAGCATTCTGATCCCCTCTGCAAATCATTTATGGAAATTGTGGATGCATTAGGATTTCGGCAATGCATTCGGGATTCGACGCACATTAGTGGAAATACCCTGGATCTGGTTCTCGCACGTGGTATTGCTGTCACGAATATTGACATCATGCCTCTTACATCAGTGGTGTCTGATCACTCACTTATTAAGTTTACAGTTTCGCTGCCGTGTTTAGTGGAACAACAACCTTATATATCATTACGGCGATGCATCAACTCCTCAACTAAGACTGAACTCGAAGCTAGACTGCCTGATGTCTTAGCTTCACATTTGATAAATACCCAGTCAGTAGACAGACTTGTGGATAGTTTAAACTCAGTGCTCAAAACTACACTCGACATGATTGCACCACCTGTATTAAAACCGCGCTCCCCCAAATCACAGTCACCTTGGTTCAGTGATTATCTGCGTGACCTCAACCATAAAGCAAGAGGTCTAGAACGGAAATGGCGTTGTTCAAAATTATAAGTATTTCACCTTGCGTGGCGTGATGCTATCTTAGACTATAAGCATGCATTACTGGCTACAAAGCAGACCTACTACTCTGATTTGATCAACAAAAACAAGCATAACTCAAAGTTCTTGTTCGACACGGTGGCAACACTTATGCATGGACAACCACCTGTAGTTCGCTCTCCTTTTACAGCACAAGATTTCCTGGTTTACTTTGGAAAGAAAATAGAAGACATCAGGTTAAACATATCCCGGCATGCCTTAACCCAGCCACTACACCCTGCTATTGAGTTGGGCGCCACTACTGAGGTATTACCTAGATTTACAGAATTTGATAGTATCTCACTAGGCATGCTGACAAATCTCGTAATGTCAACAAAAAGCACAAACTGTTTATTTGATCCTATACCAACAAAACTGTTTAAGGACATGTGGCCCACTCTTGGGCCGACTGTGCTGGAAATTATTAATCTTTCTTTAACTTCTGGATCTGTTCCTAAATGTTTCAAATCTGCAGTGATAAAACATTACTTAAGAAACCTAATCTTGACCCTAGTGTATTGACAAACTATCGGCTGATATCAAATCTATCATTTTTCTCTAAAATTCTGGAAAAAGTGGTGTCACGGCAGCTCTTAGACTTACTGAGAATAATCTCTTTGAGCCACTGCAGTCTGCTTTTAGAAAATATCATTCCACAGAGACGGCGCTCACTAAAGTGGTGAATGATCTTCTGCTTACAATGGATTCGGACACCACTACGGTTCTGTTGCTGTTAGATCTCAGTGCTGCATTTGATACAGTGGATCATCATATTCTACTTGATAGGCTGGGAAATCATTTTGGGATTACTGGGAGTGCCCTTGCATGGCTGATGTCATACTTGACCAGTCGTTCTCACTGTGTTTTGTACAGTAACACTACCTCTAACCTTAGTGACATGAAATCTGGGGTTCCACAGGGGTCTGTCTTAGGCCCCCTGCTTTTCTCCCTTTATATAGCACCCCTTGGGCACATATTGCGGCATTTTGAGATTACCTTTCACTGCTATGCAGATGTTACTCAGTTATACATGCCGATAACTGCTGGTAATCTCGTTCACATAAAATCCTTAGAAGATTGCCTTGCAGCAGTGAAAAGTTGGATGTCTAGAAACGTCCTACTTTTAAACTCTGATAAGACTGAAATGATGGTTCTTGGTCCAGTGAGACATCGGCATCAATTTGACCAGTTAACGCTCAGCCTTGGCTCGTGTGTCATACATCACACTGACAAAATAAGGAACCTTGGGGTAATTTTTGATCCTTCGTTGTCCTTTGGCCTCCACATTAGAAATATTACTAGGACTGCTTTCTTCCACCTGCGAAATATAGTGAAGATTCGTCCCATCCTGTCTATGGCTGATGCTGAGACCCTGATCCATGCATTTATCTCTTCTAGATTGGACTATTGCAATGTTCTATTTTCTGGTTTACCGCAGTCTAGCATTAGGGGTGTCCAATTGGTTGAAAATACTGCAGCCAGACTTTTGACACGAAGCAGAAAGTTCGACCACATTACACCCATTTTGGCATCCCTTCACTGGCTTCCTGTCCCAGTGAGATCAGATTTTAAGGTTCTGCTACTAACCTATAAAATTATTCATGGACTGGCACCTCCCTACCTAGTTGACCTAATTAAACCTTACGTACCTGCCCGGGCTTTACATTCTCAGGGTGCAGGACTACTTTGTGTCCCTAAGTTGAATAAGAAGTCTGCGGGTCACAGAGCTTTCTGTGATTGTGCCCTTTTTTTGTGGAATGATCGCCCTGCGTCAATAAAACAGTCAGATTCTGTGGAGATTTTGAAGTCCAGACTTAAGACGCACTTATTTTCCCTTTCATATGGCTAGTATACTGGTACAGTTTTGTTTTATGCTTTTTACTCTTTTAATTCATTTATTAGTAATTGGAGCGGGCTGCGGCCTCAACTTTACCTAAATTCTGGGGTCTTTTAGTGAAGTTTAGGGCTAGTGGCCAGCGATCACCTTAGTATTTCTCTGTTTTTCTTGTTGTTTAATGCTGGCAAATTATACAGTATTTTTTGTCTTTCTGATGCCTGATTCTGTTTTTTCTCTCTGTTTAAGGTGCAGCTCCATCCAGAGATGGGAGTTGTATTCGTGTTGGTGATCCTCCTGTCCTGTGTGCCAATAGCATTTCTTATATATTCGTCCGTGAATTGCTGTGTGAATTGTTCTGTAATTTATGTTTGTAGCATGGCCCAAGCAGAGGGTCACCCCTTTGAATCTGGTCTGCTTGAGGTTTCTCCCTCAGAGGGAGTTTTTCCTTACCACTGTTGCTCTGGGGGTTGGTAAGGTTAGACCTTACCTGTGTGAAGCACTTTGAGGCAACTCTGTTGTGATTTGGCGCTATATAAATGAAAATAAATTGAAAATTGAAATTAAGGTCTATTCATACTCTTCTTATAGAAAAATGGAACATAAATTAAACATTTAACAAATAAATATTCTGCGGATGCAATTGATCAAACAAATTGTATTAAATAATGCAAGATTCCAACCTGACAATATTATATTTAAAAAAAAAGAGTTCCTCATTTAACGACTTAGCTATAATAATTTTGAACATAATAATAAATCAGGTAAATTTCTGGCAAATCATTTGCAACGCAAAAAGGAAAAGTCAAGAATAACATCTATCAGGGATCAAGCTGGAAACTATACGCAGTCGCCATATGAAATTAATCAAATATTTAAGAACTACTACAGTAATCTTTACTCATTGGAGAATACACCTAATCCAGTAGATATCCAGTTATTCCTCGACAATGTAAAGCTACCTCAGCTATTTAAAGAGCACACAGATACATTAGACACACCTGTAATCAAGGTTGGGCATGGTTACTTTGAAAGAATACATGTGGATTACATGTATGTACCTACCCAACCCTGCCTGTAACTATCACAGAACTACATGCAGCTTTGAATAAAATGCCTAATGGTAAAGGCTTGGGTCCAGATGGCTTTCCTCCGGAATTCCTGAAGCATTTTTGGCAGATACTGGCTACACTATTCTTTAGGACTGTATCAGAAATTTGGACCAAAGGTCAGGTTACCACTCATATGAATACTGTAGCAATAAAACTTATACTAAAACCAGAAAAAGACCATACTCTGACCTCTAATTATCGCTCGCTATCATTAATAAATACTGATGTAAAAATCATTGCTAAGGCATTGGCATCCCACTTAGAAAAAATATTGCCATCAATAATACATCATGACCAAACTGGGTTTATTAAGTGTTGACATTCTACCAATAACATCAGAAGACTTTTCAATCTTATTAACAAACCACAGTGTAGCTATACAAAGGCAATAGTGGTGTCATTGGATGCAGAAAAAGCCATTGACGGAGTCAGGTGGAATTTTCTTATTAGAGTCCTTCATAAATTTGGTTTTGGAGAAACATTTATTCATTGGATCACAACTCACCAAAGGCCACAGTCACAGCTAACAAGATAACATCTCAAAGTTTCACATTGCAAAGAGGGACTAGACAAGGCCGAACACTCTCACCACTATTATTCGCAATATTTATCGAACCACTGCAATACGTCAGCACATTAACATCAAGGTTATCAACTCCTCAATATCTGACCACAAAATCAATTTATATGCTGATGGTATATATTTCCAAGAACCCTCACAATCACTACAAGAAGTATTTAAACTGATCACTACTTTTTCACATTTATCAGATTTTTTTTTTTTTTTTATTAATTGGTCAAAATCAATGATACTTCCTTTAACCGAGGATTCATGGAATCCTACACCCCAGTATCCACACTATACCTTTCCCACTGCCAATATTAAGTACATAGGCATAAAGATCTCTTCTAAATTAGGAGAGCTAGTTCACCTGAACTTTTTCCCACTCACTGATAAAATCTGTAACAATTTGAAATGATGATACAACCTCCCCATCTCCCTATTAGGATGAATAGCAACTATCAAAATGAAAATATTACCACAATTAATTACCTTTTTTCAATGATTCTATTCAAATGCACAGTTAAATGGTTTCAGTCTTTAGATTTTGCCATCTCAAAGGTTTACTGGATAAATAAAAAAAAAGCTAAAATTAGTCTAGCTACTCTTGAGAAAAAAAAATCTCAAGGTGGTCTGGAAGAACCAAATCTTCTACATTACTATCTTGCTAACCAGATACAATACTTGGTTAAATGGATTCATCCTAATCCAGTCCAGAGCTCACAGGGATAGAATTAGAACAGTTAGAATGTAACAACATCAAACTCTCAGATTTACCCTTTATTACTACAGCCATTAACTCATTGAGTGCCAGCCATTTTCAAAGGTCAGAACATCCCAGTGCCAGGATTTCTTCAGCATTTGAGTGTTTTTTCAAGACCCATAGAAAATTGAGTTCTATGTCCATATCAACAACAAACATACCACAAGAAAAGAAAAGAGAAGAAAAGAAAGTGGCTCAATGACACGTCTTTGGCGCGGGGCATTACTATCGGAAAAGACGCGTTTTAGAGTCAATGGCATCGAGTGAGTTAAATGCCATAAATGTTTTAAAAATCCATTGATTTCTTCCACTCTGACAGCCTGGTGGAAAACTTCAGACATTACAAACTCACTAATGGAAATCTGTATAGATGCTCCTGTTTGGCACAATCCAGATTTCAAGATCAATAAAGCAACTCTTCACACCTTCACCACCTCTTTCAAAATATATAATAAACAATATAAATATAAGATGTATAAATTGGGCTTCTGAAACGCTGATGTTTGCTCACAGTGTGAGCTAAACACCACTGACACCCGACGAGGTGGCTCATCCTTCTCTAGCTACCTATCCCCCTGTCCCCCCTGTTGGTTTGTTCTTCCTCTGGGCTTGCAGTGCTTGTCCTGGACTGCCCACCTCCTCCCCATCTCGTGGCTGCCCTAGCGTCTCCCTTGGGTCTAGTGTGGGCTACGAGGTCCGGTGGCACTGGTGGGGCCGGCGTGTGCAGCCTGCTCCCTGCACCGTGCCTCTCCTGTTTGCCGGCTGCTTGGGGTTAGGCCTCACATGTCACACCCTTCAAATGCACTTCACTAGATTAGCACTTGCATGCACATTATATTGGGTTTTAAGTAGCACACTATAGGGTTCATATAGGTTTGCTGTCAGGTGTTAGTGATGGGTTTGCAGGGCTGCTGTGCGCTGCAGCCTCCCACAGCAGGCACTATCCACCGCTCATGCCCGAGTATTTTAAAGCACACACTTTTTTTTACACATTTAGTAAGCACATTATATAGAATTTTAAGTAGCACACTATCGGGTTCATATAGGCTTGCGGTCAGGTGTTGGTGATGGGTTTGCAGGGCAGGCTGTGGTGCAGGAGTGGGCCACGGCCTTCCACGGTGGTCTGCCACCTGCCGTTCCTTCCCTGCTTTTAATGCAACACTTTATCCTTGCTCACTTAGGGGGTTGCACACATCAAAGGATATTAATTATAACAAGGGTGGGTTTGTTAGGTAGGGTGAGTGTGGCATGTGGGGTCGGCCCCAGATGGCCAGGGATGCCTGGGGCACTGTGGTGGGGGGTGGTCCATCTGTCAGGTTCTGCTGTGGTCTTGAGGCCCTACTCTGGGGTTTGTGGGGCCCAGGGTGCTGTGGCCCGTTGAAGGGGTGGGTGTTGCATTGGGGCATGTGTGATGACAATGGGGGACTGGATGACTGCTGGGGGTATGGGGGCCATGATCTCTGTGGGATGGGGTATTGTCCTGCTCTCACTTGGGTGGTTTCTGATCTTGGGCTTGGATGTTTGGGGTGGGGCCCGGGGGGGGGGGGGGGGGGGGGGGGATGAGGGGCCTGGGTGGGGTCTTGGGGGGGTCATGCTGGCTGTGTTGGGGGAGTTTCGAGTGATAGGGGAGTCTCATGTGCTTCCTGGCTTGGGGATTTTGGTCCCGCCAATTGTCTGGGGGCCGGATCCCGCCCTGGTAGGGCTCGATGGTACCTGCATGGGTTTTGGGGTCGGTCGTGCTGGCTCCTTGGCGCATCATCCCTGCCACTGCTTGCCCCTCCGTTTGGGGATCTGCAGCCTAGGTGGTGTGGTTGTGGGGCGCCCCCTTTTGTGGGCCTACGCTGGCACCCTGTGCGCTCCCCTGATGTATGGGGTTGCTCCCCGTGTCACCGTGGTGGGGTGGAGGTGCATTCTGGCCCGCCTGGGCTGTTCCCCTGGTGGATCATCAGGCTGCCCCGGAGGCTCTGGTGGGTGCCCATCTTGGCCCCTTTGCCCTTCTACTGTCCCTTTTGTCCTTGCATCTCATAGGGCCCTGCATCCTAGACCCATTTCCATCTGTTGCGTGCAATCGCCTGTATTGCTCCTGACAAGGTTCTGTACTTTTGTCTTGACCCAACACACCAGCCACAGTAGTGATCAGTTATTTAGCTGTGATCTGGGTCTCTGTGCATGGATGGTTAGGTGTTTGCGGCCGTCACCACAATTCAGTTTTGGGTGTTCTCAAGGGGATCAAGACTCTGGTGTCCTAGCTTAGGATATGAATGTTCACTAACTAGATAGACTATTGCTGTCACTGCTTGTGTGGTTCTTTGTCCTGGAATGTTGTACTGTTGGGGTCCTTTCTCCTTGGTGTCTCACTTTTCATCACTTCATAGTTATTGCTATCGCCAATTTAATTTAACCTTTATTTAACCAGGTTAGTTCCATTGAGATCAAGATTTCTTTGACAGGGTCGGCCGGAATCTCGGAAATTTGTCACCTTTATACCAGGTTATTGGTGGACTATGATGCAATGGATTTCTGCTACCCCAGAATACCAATGCCCCAACATTACCTCTGACCACACCTCATTGTGAGACCAACACTAACATGGGGACAAAGCTGAGAAGGTACATTTGCTTTCTTCAATTGGTTCTCAAGACCAGGCATCTAAGTGGCTCTACGCTACTCTTTTCTACTCTCCTATTTTACTCTTCCTTTTTAGATATACCTTTGTATACTGGCATAGTTCCACCTTAGAATTGGAATATAATATACAAGGTCTGTTAGAAAAGTATCCGACCTTATTTTTTTTTTTTTGTTGCGAAAACCTGATGGATTTTAATCAAGCGCACTTGCATGAGCCAACCTTGAACCTTTGTGCGCATGCATGAATTTTTTCCCGCCTGTCGATTGCATCAGTTGCTGGCAAGCAGCATCTGTGTGAGGTAGTGTGTAGTGCTCTCGGCGGTTTTTCATTTGCAAGGAAAATGACGGAACGACTGGAGCAGCGCTACTGCATCAAATTTTGCCAGAAACTGGGCGACAGCCAGGTGTAAACCATTCAGAAGATTCAGACAGCTTTCGGTGATGATGCTATGGGCAACACACAGATTAAGGAGTGGTACAACCGGTTTAAAGACGGCCGCACAATGGTGGAGAGCGAGCCATGCTCCGGTCGGCCATCAACATGCAGAAATGACCAGGTCATTGCCAAAGTGAACACTGTGGTGATGCGGGACCATCGTGTGACTATCTGAGAAATTGCGGAAGATGTGGACATCAGCACTTTTTCGGCATATTCCATTGTGACTGAAGATTTGGCCATGAAGAGAGTGGCAGCGAAATTTGTGCCAAATTGCTGACGGCGGAGCAAAAGCAACTTTGTGTTGAAGTCTCCCAGGACATGCTGGACTCCACAAAGAGTGACCCCGACTTCATGAACACCATAATCACTGATGAGTCCTAGGTGTACGGGTACGACCCGGAAACCAAATTCCAGTCATCACAGTGGAAGCATTCCATGTCACCAAGACCAAGGAAGGCCCGTCAAGTGCGCAGCAGTGTCAAAGTGATGCTGACTGTTTTCTTTGACTCCCGCGGTGTGGTACACCACAAGTATGCACCACAGGGTCAAACAATCACCAAAGAGTACTACAGGGATGTCCTCCGTTGCCTACGTGATGCTGTGCGGCGCAAGAGACTGGAGTTGTGGTCAACAGGAAATTGGCGCCTCCATCAGGACAATGTACCAGCACATTCCTCGCACTTAATTCAGACTTTTTTGCCAAAAAAACAGATCCTGTGGTTCAACAGGCTCCTGACTCTCCTGATATGGCCCCTTGCGACTTCTGGCTGTTACCCAAACTCAAGAGGCCATTGAAAGGAATGCGATTTCAGACAAGAGAGGACATTATGGCTGCAACGACAGCTGAGCTAAACTCCATTTCAAATGAGACTTTCTCGGAATGCTTCCAACAGTGGCGGCACCGCTGGGAGAAGTGTGTGGAGTCCCAAGGAGACTTCTTTTAGGGTGATTAGGTTTCCAGCGCTCCAGGTATGCCAGTTTTTTTTCCCCGGCCAAAGGTCGGATACTTTTCTAACAGACCTCGTATAAGATATACCTTACTGAATTTTCATAAAAATGGCAGTTCTGTAATTTGCAAACTATCACTGATACTGTTGTGTGCTGCTTAATGCTAGATGTAAGATGGTGGTGGGTGTAGGGCCCTAGATCGGCCATTGCCCTGGGCCCAAACAAACCAAACTTGTCACATAGCTACCTATGTGCCAAGTTTGGCACATATGTAAGTAGCACAGTGTGGCTCCTGTATATTCGTTTTGTCAATTGTGTCTGTAGCATGGCCTAAAGAGAGGGTCACCCCTTTGAGTCTGGTCTGCTTGAGGTTTTGTCCTCAAATCATCAGAGGGAGTTTTTTCTTACCACTGTTGCCTGTGTGATTGCTCTAGGGGATGGTAAGGTTAGCTCTTACTTGTGTAAAGCGCCTTGAGGCATTTTTTTTTTTTTTTTTGTGATTTGACACTATATAAATGAAATAAAATGAAAATGAAATGTGGCAAACAATCACCATTGCAACAGTGAATTTATTAATGCTATTTTGACTCCAGGTACAAAATCATGTGCGAGTGCCATGCATCACCGCATCCACCACACCATAAAACATCTATGGCATTTTTGAGTTGCTGGAGTCATCAACCCTGAGACAAATATGTGCTGTATCACACCCAGAGTACAGTGATCCCTCGCTATAACGCGGTTCACCTTTCGCGGCCTCGCAGTTTCGCAGATTTTTTTTTAGTGCAATTTTGCATGCTTTTTCTTTTTAACAGCGCATTGTGTTCTGCATCTTTATCAGGAGGGCCAGTCGCGGCACCGGTTGGCATGACCGCGATTGCTCTCACTGCCTCCGATGCAGCAGCGGGCCACTCACACCGCCCTCCTGTCTGCTGTGCGGAACTGCGCCAAATCTGGCAACAGGTCCAGAGACTACGCTCGCTGTTTTCATGCGGATGTTGACCGCAGCCGCAGAGCTCCACCGAGGCACCGAGAGAGTACTTAGATTCTTTGCGAGTCCCGCATCGGTACCTCCGGAGGCAGTGAGCAAAGGGAGAGCATGCGGATTGTGTTCTGTGTGTGTCTGTTTAGAATCTTCTCGCACAGAAGAAAAAGAGACTGTTTACACAGGAGAGAAAAGTGAGAAAATGTTAATGCATGTTTGAGAAAAGTGTATAAAGTGTGTAGTGAGGGGTTTTACAGTCTTAAAACATCTATAATAATTGCAAAAAACAGTGCTGACTACTTCGCGGATTTCGCTTATCGCGGGTTATTTTTAGAACGGAACTCCCGCGATACATGAGGGACCACTGTATAGACAAACTAAGCTGACTTTCACTCACTACGAGAGTGATGTGCCTCACTTGAATATTCCTAAGTAACTTTTTTTCAGAAAAAACAGTGGTAACCAAGAATCAGCTGAAAAGACCTCGTACCAAAGACATCCAGTCATTAGGCTAATGGTTATCATCCAGGTTTCACAACCATACAGTTCCTTGAAGGATACACAGGAATCACCAGGATCCTAAGGACTTGTGTAATGACTGAAGCATAACTGGGGACCTCAGAGCAGACACATTTATGGAAAAGTTCAGTGTCTTCAGAATTCAGGACACTGAGTAGCAGCAATTCACACAACAGTATCCATGTTGGATACCAGATGAACAGGCAGAGGGTCAGATCACAGTCTTCAAATATACCAGGCAAGCAGTCCAAAAATCACAGGCAAGACCATCACTGGGGCCTCTTCCCAGTGCCTGGACAACCTCCCTCAGGAGACAACCAGGGGCCATCCTCATAACCACCTCAACTGGCCCGTTTCAATGTGAAAATGAAGAAGTTCCAATGGAGGAATCTTATTTCTGCTGCTTGTACAATGTATGTCTGACTTTAGGGGGAGGTGATGGTCTAGTGGTCAAGCCGTTGGGCTTGAGACCAGAAGATCCTCGGTTCAAATCCCAGCCTGACTGGAAAATGACTAAGGGCCCTTGGGCAAGGTCTTTAATCCCCTATTGTTCCCAGTGTGTACTGGGCACCTTGTATGGTAGCTCCCTTACATCGGGGTGAATGTGAGGTATTATTGTAAAGCTCTTTCAGCGTCTGATACAGATGGAAACGCGCTATATAAATGCAGTCCATTTGCCATTTACTATGTTCTTTCAGTCATTAAACACATTTCATGACCATAGGTGAGGATATAAGTGGAGATCAAGTGGTAAATCAAGAGTCTCGCATTCTGGCTCAGCTCTTTCTTCTCCACAACAGTCCAGTACAGCATCTGTAAAACATCAGAGACAGCTCCAATCTGTCTATCAATCTCATGCTTGAACTTAACCCCACTCATGAACAAGACCCTTGTACTCCTTCACTTGGGGCAATAACTCTACACTGACCCAGAGCGGACAAGCCATACTTTTCAAACAGAGAACCTCACTATTTCATTGATTCCATGAAGGTCACAGCATAACTTGAAAAGTCATGGTCAGTAAAACTTTCCTCACTGACAAATGCACCTAAGGTGCTGTTCTTCACAGTCCTACACAGCTCCCACTCCTTAGAAGCACCAAATTCTCAGAGCCAGAATAATAGAGTGTATTTACTCTATTTAGACTGGGACCAAACCAAATGTTATCCCGGCAGAGTATATTTTACTCAGCAAAATTTACTGTGTCTGTGTTTGTCACTTTCTTCACTCATAATGCCAGTATTTAATATTACAAGAGAATACAGGTTGTAATATTAAATTACATTACAAATTACTGCTACATTTTACTAGTTGTGTTGCTCACAACTAGTACAATGTAGCAGTGTGTGTGTGTGTAATATTCTCAGTCCTGAGCATGAAGGTATGCCTTCCGAGACCAAACCAAAAGACCAAATTAATAGACAATTGTTCAAAGTCATTGCTTATTTGTAGCAAATAGTTATGCAATTAGATTAGGCAGAAATGTTTTGCTCTCTCAGGGTTCTGCTGTTTAAATGTTCTCTCATAGAATGTGTGAGCAGCATCAGGAAAGGTGCAGAGGAAGCTAATCCTCAGCATTAGGTAAACATATGACCAATTTATCTTGCAAATAACCATACTAAAGATTGAATTACACAGGGATGAGGATGGGGTGGAGGAGGGAGGTATGCGCAGTTGTATCTACAATCCTTGAAGGTAGTGGAGGAGGTGATGGACAAGTGAATAAAGAGCTGGGCTTGTAACCAGAGGGTCCTTGGGCAGGTTTCTTAATCCCCAAGTTGCTCACAGTGTGTTGAGAGTACATTGTATTGTAGTACACAGACATCAGTGTTGTGACTGGGTGAATGTGATGCATCACTTCATTTGACACAAAATCATTCCAGCGATACCCACGAATCCTCTGAAGAGCCTTAGTACCAAAGACATCCAGTTATTGGAGAAGTCATAACAAGAAAAACAAAATTGCCTGAAAACAGGCCCTGAGGCCCACTGATGCTGGTGCTTATCTTCGTTTCCATAGCGTTAAACAGATGAAAGTCTACGTCTCTCCCTGGATAGAGCACCAGTCCAGCACAGGTTACTTCCCCAGCTGAGGCCAGTACCTATTTATAGCTGGGTGGACTGAGAAAATATAGCTTAAGTGTCTTATCCAAGGAGACACATATAGGTTGCATTAGTGGGATTCAAACCCAGGTCTACATACTGTCACACCAACTCCAAAGCATCAAAGCCTAAAATTGATGTGACAGTCATACCCATGAGGAGTGTATGTAATCTTTTGCCCACAACTGTACATAGTTGGTAAAATACATTATATATTACAGTCATGACTACTTTGCTAAAGTATTTGTCATAAAACCAAACGTGCTGACCTTCAGGACATGGACACAAAAGGTGACCTGCAAAGAGACATCCTCTGTATATTCTCCTTTTTTTTTCTGTCAGTCTGCACTTGATTGCAGACAGCTGTCATCCAATTGTGATGGCATCATGGCTCCTATAAACACATCTAGTTGGATTATTCTAACAGTTTGTCTTTGCATCCCAGGAGGTGGATTTATTCCTGACAGACACAGGTGTACTAACAGAAAGATGCAATCAGCTGCAGACAATGCACTTCAGTCACCCACTGAGGTAGATAACCCCAATAATACATTGGTTCATTTTCTGCGTTTTTGACAAGAGGAAGTAATACAACCAAAGTAAAAGAGTTGACAGCAGTGAAGTGCTGACAGATTGCACTTCCACGCTATCTTGAAGAGGAATGTGGAGTTGTCAAGTGTTGTTCCTCATGCATGGCAGGTAAAAGAGAAAAGTGCAGGTTACTTAAAAATGCCATTTTATTAAAAACTCCAAATATGAGAAAGTTTTTTTTAAGTGATGTGTCAAAACAGTGCTGAGCAATTCATAGGCCATTTTCTATCCAATGTATTTGAGGCTTTCATTTTATTAAACTTAATGTGCCTTTTATTAAATTGAACTGGTGAGTTCTGAAAAAACAGGTTACATTGTTAATAAATATATTTAAATCTGAATACACCATTGTCAGAGTTGTTCAGAGTTGGATCTGAAAAGAACAACTCAGTTAACACAGAAAATAATCACGCAGGAGACACTGAATTTCTTTTTCCTGATCAGGAGAGAGCAAACGTCACCCTCCGCTAACGGCGTCCCATCAGCTCTGAAGGGGCCCCGCCCATCTGCCTCCCATATTTATTACAATAAGGTTACATACAAGCATATGGAAGGACAAAATACCAAAACACGTTAGCGACACAAAGTCTGGTCTCACATCGATATGAAATTGTTATGGCTTTAAGCCTCCAGTCTCACAAAGTAAACAGTGTAACCCTGAACTAATACGCAGGTCACACCGCTCCCTGCTCAAGGCTGGACTGTTAATTAAAACGTACATCTGTGCTCAGCAAAAACATTTATTTCATTTCATTTCATTTATTATTTTTATTTCATTTGTTAAAAAAAGAATGCAGCATACATACATACATGCATTTAACACAAATATCATGAATGAAAAGGGACAGAAAGAAGCAAAAACTTATAATGTCTGCCCCCTAACTGTTCCAGTTAGGTTGTGCTGCTGAACACAGTTATATACACTCAACAAAAATATAAATGCAACACTTTTGGTTTTGCTCCCATTTTGTATGAGATGAACTCAAAGATCTAAAACTTTTTCCACATACACAATATCACCATTTCTCTCAAATATTGTTTACAAACCAGTCGAAATCTGTGATAGTGAGCACTTCTCCTTTGCTGAGATAATCCATCCCACCTCACAGGTGTGCCATACCAAGATGCTGATTAGACACCATGATTAGTGCACAGGTGTGCCTTAGACTGCCCACAATAAAAGGCCACTCTGAAAGGTGCAGTTTTTTTTATTTGGGGGGGATACCAGTCAGTATCTGGTGTGACCACCATTTGCCTCATGCAGTGCAACACATGTCCTTCGCATCATCTGTGAAGAGAACACCTCTCCAACGTGCCAAATGCCAGCGAATGTCAGCATTTGCCCACTCAAGTCGGTTACGACGATGAACTGGAGTCAGGTCGAGACCCCAATGAGGACGACGAGCATGCAGATGAGCTTCCCTGAGACGGTTTCTGACAGTTTGTGCAGAAATTCTTTGGTTATGCAAACCGATTGTTCCAGCAGCTGTCCGAGTGGCTGGTCTCAGACGATCTTGGAGGTGAACATGCTGGATGTGGAGGTCCTGGCCTGGTGTGGTTACACGTGGTCTGCGGTTGTGAGGCTGGTTGGATGTACTGCCAAATTCTCTGAAACGCCTTTGGAGATGGCTTATGGTAGAGACATGAACATTCAATACACGAGCAACAGCTCTGGTTGACATTCCTGCTGTCAGCACACCAATTGCACGCTCCCTCAAATCTTGCAACATCTGTGGCATTGTGCTGTGTCATAAAACTGCACCTTTCAGAGTGGCCTTTTATTGTGGCCAGTCTAAGGCACACCTGTGCACTAATCATGGTGTCTAATCAGCATCTTGGTATGGCACACCTGTGAGGTGGGATGGATTATCTCAGCAAAGGAGAAGTGCTCACTATCACAGATTTCGACTGGTTTGTGAACAATATTTGAGGGAAATGGTGATATTGTGTATGTGGAAAAAGTTTTAGATCTTTGAGTTCATCTCATACAAAATGGGAGCAAAACCAAAAGTGTTGCGTTTATATTTTTGTTGAGTATACTTCAAAACATTCAATCAATAACACAAAGCTTCTCTGCTATACATTAGTAACATATCTGTTCAATAAATAGTCTTTCACACTTTTCTTAAACATATGAATGGACCTGGAAGTTTTTATACTACCATCAAGGCTGTTCATAAATCAACTCCTTGAATTGATATACAGCTTTCTTTCAATTTTGTTCTAAATTTTCATTTTGAAAACACTTCATCTCCTCTTAATTTGTATCTGCTCTCTCTCTCTTTAAACCTGTTTTGCAAGTTATCTGGTAACACTTTTTGGTGAGCTTTATACATGGTTTTAAGAAAATTATATTCAACCAATTCATTAAATTTTAGTGTTTGTAATTGCATAAATATTGGGTTAGTGTGGCCCCTGAATCCACTTCCAGTAACAACTCGAATAACACATTTCTGTAAAAGAAAAATTGAATCAATATATGTTTTCCAAGCTCTTCCCCACACTTCAATACAATAACTGAAATATGGTAAAATCAGTGAATTATACAACAGAAACAAAGCATTTTTATTAAGAAAATATTTAACCTCATGTAACACTGCTATAGTTTGTGATACCTTTGTTTTGACAAGCTCTATGTGGGGTTTCCATGTCAACTGTTCGTCAATCGTAACACCTAGGAACTTAGTCTCATGCGTCCTTTCAATTGCTGATCCTCCTATAACCAAAGATGCATTTATGTCTTTTTGTTTACAACTAAAAATCATAAATTTAGTCTTACTAATATTCAAAGATAATCTATTAACATAGAACCATTTCATAACTTTTTGAAACTCAATCTCTACAGTTTGCAAAACCTTATTTAGATTTTCTCCAGCGTAAAATAAAGTGGTATCGTCAGCAAACAAGATGCATTTAAATAAATGAGAAACAGACACAATGTCATTCACATAAAGAAGAAAAAGTACTGGTCCAAGGGCAGATCCTTGGGGTACCCCGCAAGCTACTCTACCACTTTTAGAATGATTGTTTTTGATTGCAACAAACTGACTTCTGTCTTTTAAATAACTTGTGACCCACTGATGTGCTATACCTCTTATGCCATATTTATATAGTTTTTGCAATAATATCTCATGGTCTAGAGTATCAAATGCTTTTTGTAAGTGTACAAAGACACTAACTACAAATTGTTTTTTATCCAGGGCATTAGTGATCTCTTCAACCAGTTCCATTACTGCTGTAGCCATTGAGTGATTAGTACGAAATCCATGTTGACAGTTACTTAGAATTTTACATTTATCAATAAATGTATTCAATCTGTTCAAAAATATCTTTTCTAAAATTTTAGAAAACTGTGGAAGTAAAGCTATGGGCCTGTAGTTTGTGAATTCATTCTTGTTTCCCTTTTTTGTAAAGTGGAATAATTTGAGCTATTTTCATATGATCAGGAAATATTCCAGAAGTGAGTGACAAATTACAAATATATGTGAAAGGCTCAATAATGACATCTATAATTTGTTTTACTAATAACATATTAATATCTATATAATTATTTGATTTTTTTGCTTGAAAATTTATGTACAATTGTCAAAATTTCATTAGTTTGAACATTCTCGAGAAAAATACTATTTATGTTAACAGGGATGAATCCATAATCATTGTTTTCATTAGGAATATTTTGTGATAAATTCGGTCCAATATTCACAAAGTAATCATTGAATTCATTAGCAACTGCATCTTTTTCAAAAACATTATTCTTTGTGAAAAAGTTTGGAAAATCAGATATGACCTCGTCTTTTGCATGATTTTATTAATTACATGTATTTTTATACTATTTTTATTGTCATCTAATAATTTAGTATTATAATCCTTTTGTTGTCTTCTTATGATTGACACAAGTTTATTTTTATATTTTTTTATATCTACTTTCAGTGTCTTGTGTTCTCAATTTAAGAAACATTCTGTAAAGATAATTTTTCTTCTGACAAGCATTCTTCAGTCCATTAGTCATCCATGGGTTTTTAAAAAGCATTTTTATCATGCTGAGCATAAATTTTAACTGTTTTGCAATTTCTGTCATACAAGCTAATGAATATTGACATGATCTCAGCGAAACAGTCTGCCCTCTCACTGAGTCAAAGATCATCTTGTGAGCAGTTTAATGATTATTTAAACAGATCAGTGAATATAGTGAATAGATATGTATCAATCAATCAATGTAGTAAATATAAATACTTTAGCAATTCAGTGATAGAGAGAAAACTGACCCACCTTTCGTCAAAAAAGTGACAGCTGCCAATCAAAATCGACTACGTCACTAAGCCCCGCCCCCTCTATGACGTCATAGCCAATCAGAATCGATGACGTGACTATGTCCCGCCCCTAAGCCCCTCCCCTAGTCCCGCCTCCAAGCCCCGCCCCTTATGACATCACAGCCAATCATAATCGATGACGTCACTATGCCCCGCCCCTAAGCCCCGCCCCTGATCCCGCCTCCGAGCCCCCGCCCCTTATGACGTCACATCCAATCAGAGTCGATGACGTCAGTATGTCCCGCCCCTAAGCCCCGCCCCCGGCTCCTCCCCTAGTTCCGCCCCTGGCTCCTCCCCTAGCCCCACCCCCAAGCTCCTCCCCTAACCCCGGCCAAGCACCGCCTCCAAGCCATACCTCCCCTCCCACCCAGGGTCTAATATTTTAATGTCATTTTATTTCATGAATTAAAGAATGATTAAAAATACCTAGATCTTTTTAATGTATTAAAGAATTAACTAATTCTGAAATAATTAAACATAAATCAGTGTCTATTATTTAATGCCCCTTTAATATTTTTAATTCTTAAATTATTACGTTTCCTTTTCTGTTTTTTAATTCGTAAATTAAAGAAGGGGTACAAATAGCCGTCTCTCGGCTGTAAGTCTTTGCAGCAAGACGGTCAAATACCCACGCATAGAGCTGCTCGCGGAAACATGACCCCACGGCTGTAAAACCTGTTGCAGACGCTGTGTCTGTGTGTGTGCGCGTGTGTGTGTGTGTGTGTGTGTGTGTGCGTGTGTGTGTGTGTGTGTGTGTGTGTGTGTGTGTGTCTGTGTGTGTGTGTGTGTGTGTGTGTGGCGGGACACCCGCTGAGCGGAGATGCTGCCCCGAGGTGATGAACCCGAAGAACAATAAACAATACTCCTTATCACTCACGCCAAAGGATGTTTCAATCAACAAAGCTCCTTATCACTCACGCCAAATGGTGTTTCTTTTAAGATATTACCCGATCATCATGGTGCGCGGGACACCCGCTGATCGGAGATGCCGCCCAGAGGTGATGAAGGTGGAAAAAAACAAAGTTTCTTCTCCGTCACTCCCGGCAGGGTGGCTGGGTGTCAGGCCAGATGGTATTTTTAGAGCAAAAGGTACCAGTAAGTGTTTTTCACAAAAAACCTCGTTTGAAAAACAATTTACCCTTTTCAACAATATTATAGGAAAGAACACAGGCTGTATAAGGTTTAGAATATGTGCTTTATTACATTCATTAAAGTCACACACAGAGAGAAAAAAGCAATTGTTCATGTTTATTAAACACAGCATACGTGAAGGAAAACATTAAGAAAAAAGTATTTGGTCCACTTACATGAAGAAAAAAAGTATACGTTCATGGTTATTAAACACAACATACGTGAAGGAAAACATTAAGAAAAAAGTACTTGTTCCAGTTACCTGAAGAAAAAAGCATATTTTCATGGTTATTAAACACAAATTTGGTCCACTTACATGAAGAAAAAAGCATACGTCCATGTTTATTAAAGGGTAACCATCAGGCTGTCGCTGTAAATTAGCTGATAGATGATTATTGTGTCTCCAGCTGCGTATAATAAACTCAAGTCTGCTCAGTGCCACTTTTCTAAGGCAACAAGTTTGCATATTTTTTTTTGTAAAGTCAACTTATATTTTACACATTTTGGGATTCAAACATCAAATCCTTATCTCAACACTTCACGGTAACGTTCACATGCCAGCAGCTTGGATGTTAAGTCCTAAATCTAAACATTTTCTTTGCTCACTTGTATCGCTGCAAGTTCCTGCTTTACCACCTCATTCTGACCAAGAAACATCTGAAGTGGGTCAAAAAAATAACTGAAACTGTTCTTGAAAGCAGCTTTCTCCTGGTTAGTTTTTAATACACCCTGAAGACATCACGATTCTCTGATCAGATTTCTTGGGAGACTTTCCAAAAGGGAGACATGTATTGTTTTAATATGAAAATCAGCCGTCAGCATTTTATGTCAAGTGTTCCCTGAAAATCACAGATAACTGAATGACGGAGAACTGAAGCAACAACTTTGAAGTTTCAAATAAAACAGGGTTCATCAGCATTTTTTGGTTTATCAGAATCTGAATCAGAACAGCTTTTAATGGCCAAGTATCCACAGAATACATGGAATTTGACTTTGGTTTGAGCCGCACTCTCTCTGTACACTGTAAATGCATGCTAACATACAAACGAATTAAGTTAACCAGACTCAGTTTTCAAGCTGTAGCTTCAAGAAAATTAAGTTGACCTGAATATGATGAATGAACAAAACTATTTTGAGAATTAAGCCGTCACTTGCTGGATGCTCACAGTAAATACATTACTGTAATTTATTTTTTTCAGTACAGCAAAATAAACAAGTTACTGTAATCTAGATTTTAAGTGTATTTGAGTACTGCACACTCGCAATAATTAAGGTAATCAAATCTGCTTCAAGACAACATAAATTACTTTGTAAGGCAGCAAGTTTGCATTTTTTGATTATTTTCATTTTTAGTAAAGTCAACTTATTATTTTTTACAGTGTATGGCATGTAGAAATACCCTAAACAGCGAATAATCCGCAGTAAAAATTGTACATTGTGTTTTTAAAAACCGCTTGTAATTATGAACAAACTAGTTTAGCTAACAACTGCTACAGAAAGGTGAACATTTATTAAAATGAATCTGAAATACACGAGTTGACCAACATCAGGAGGGTAAGAGTTCTAATGTTAAAACTCACTGTTGTTACTCCGCTGTTTTATGATTTGTAAAAAGCTGCACCAGGCACTTGAAAGTTGCACATTTCCGACCAATTCTGTCAAAAACATTAACAGCCTGTGAGCCGACACACTGCTGTCAGTGTGACAAGAGGAAAGTGTGTCATGTAGAATCTGTGCATTTGTTCAGAGCGTATAATTATAAATCTCATGTCCTTTTAACGTGGATAAAGATTTAAATGCGGTTGTTTTGCAGAAGTTCCACTGAAAACACACAGAAGCTGTAATTTTTACAATTCACACGCCGTATCTTTGATAGAAACAGTCGGTGGTCATTTATTGAGAAATCTAACTGGCGGAGGGTTTTACGCTTTAAACGCTTATTTGGTTGTGAAAAGCTCCACAAAAACTTCTACTTTTCGAGCTAATGCTGACTGTTTGCATAAATTTTTGGCTGAGTGGGGAAACGTCTGACATTATATAGCCAATATGTTTTTTTTCTTACTTTATGGCCCTTTAAAAACTTTAGTCATATTACTAAATCATTGTTTTTCTTTTTTTCTTACCTCATGAAGGCGACTCTCTCTCCGGCTCCCCGTGTCGTCTAATAACCCTCTGGGCTTAATTTGTCTTCTTCTTCTCGTTAAACCAGAATAAACTTTTTATGCATCGCAATTATTCTCTGTCAAAAACATTCATTAATACCAGTCCAAAATATCCTCGAACCTCCGGGCATCTTGCAGGAGCGACGGTCACGTCTCGCCACAAACTGAAAGAAAAGATGCGACTTATTAAATATTTAGCCTACACTTTAAAAAAAAAACGTCATGATGTGATTTTTTTTCTTCTTACCGTGTAACACGAGTCCGTCCCCGCGGCGCCCTGTTGACGGTTCGACAGACCTCCGTCGGTTAGAACACACCAGCTCCGCGTTATTAACCTGTATTTTTAATATAAATGAGATTTCAGAGGGTTTACTATCTCTGCTGCTGTGTCTGGGGGAAAAAAAACTTGATTAAACAGCGTTAAATAAACTCCTAACAGAATATCCACAAACTGTAACACAGACCATACTTATTAATGAAATATTTACACTTTAAAAAGTTATGAGCTGATTTTCTTACGTCATAAAGGAGAGTCTGTCCCTGGCCTGTCGTGTCTCTAAATGATCCTCGGGGGTTAATTTGTCAGGCCGAATTCTTCTGCTCCATCAGAATAAACTTTTCTCACCGTGGGGCTCTATATCTAACAAAAAAACATCATTTAAAAATGTTTTTACCGCCGAGGATCTTTTTTAAAAAAAAAAAAACAGAAGCATTTCTATCAAAAGATTACTTAATTCACTTGCCGTGAAAGACTTTCGCACTCTGAAGAAAAAGAAAACTTCATTCCGAGAGAATGAACGTCTGCTCCGGTCAGCGGCTGGAATGAAGGAAAAACACTGCAGCAGGAGGCGGGACAGAAAACTGGACCAGCCTCCAAAACAAGCTCATTACCCACAGGTATCAGGTTTTATGGTGGACCCAAAAAACACACGTAATCATCGATCAGGGGATTTAGCCTGACACCTCGGACCGAGGGACACAGCAGGACCTCATAAAAATATTGCTTCAAACGGGATCTGTGACGCTGGTCCGGTTTGTCAAAAGAGGTGCGACCTTTTGCGCTAAACACCCCAAATACACACACACAGGCACACACTTTTAAGAGCAAATATCCCCAGCCCCGCGCGTGTAGTGGTCCCATACTATGAACAAAAGTGGATGGATAGCAAAGTCATGACGGATAATACAGAAATAGTGGACCTTTTAATAGTTGCACTAAAAGAATAAAACGCTACTCACAGGAGAATTAGTTTTCCCAGCTTCAGCCTGTCTTATTCCAGACATGTCAGAAACCACATGAACAAAACATCTACATATCTTTAACACCAAAGAGATTTAAATATATCCGTACATACATATGTACATACTCATATTTTTTCCCATTTCTATTTCCATGTTTCCTTTTTGTGAATATTTACAAATAAAATAAAGGTCACTGCGTGTATTAAATATATATCAGCGCCACCGGGGCGTCGTACCAAGATGTGCTGTCTTTATACACCGAAAATACTATCGCAAACCATGATCTGGTTTCTGATTTTGTGAAAAGATATCGTAATTGCCTTAAGAAAAGGGGTAATACCTCCTGTATCCAGCTACAAGGACCTTCGCACACTTTTAAATGCTGTGACAGCTTGTGTTAACCTTTGATCCTAATTTTTTTTTAATGTTTTTTCACGTGAAAATGTAACCCCTGTCTTGGGACAACCTCCCGATCATACCTTTTAAAGTTTTATCGCGTTTGCACGCTTTAAAACATTGTTATTAAGTACAGAAAGAAGTGTTAATCTTTGATCCTAAATTTTTTAAATGTTTTTTTTCACCTGAAAATGGGTTGGATGTGTGAGAGCGGCCTTCCGATCATACCTTTAAAGTTTTACCGCGTTTGGATAATTTAAAACGTCGTTATTAAGCGCAGAAAGAAGCGTTGACCTTTGACCTTGAATTTTTTATGCGCGTTTTTTTGTGAAAAAATGCTTCTGGTGTGTTGAGAACGCTCTCCCGATCATACCTTTAAAGTTTTACCGCGTTTGGACGTGTTTAAAAATTGTCACGGCTCGTGTTAATCTTTGATCCTAAAATCTTTTAATGTTTTTTTTGCCTGAAAACGGACCGGATGTGTTGAGAGCGGCCTCCCGATCATACCTTTAAAGTTTTATCGCGTATGCACGCGTTTAAATATTGTCCCTCACATAAAACATGTTCAAGCTAAAATATCTAAAAATATTTCTAGTACCCTCAACAAAGCAAAAATATTTATTGAATTACAAAGCTCTACATATTTTATATCATTCACTTGTTTCGCCATATCTGAATTACTGCGTGGACGTTTGAGGCAACATTTACAAATCCTCACTTCGACCATTACCTTTATGATACCTTGTCAGTATTCATGACAGCCAATTAAGCAGTGTCTTTACTATAACCTTGATTAGCAATTTTAATGCGTATTCTTTATTCTATACAACATATAGCCTATTGAAATGATGTAAACTAAGGTGCAGCAATACAAATTCTATGGAAGAGACTTACACGATTAATTATAACATTTATTAAAATAAGGGCTTACTTTCATCAATCAGCAACTCCGTCACTACATAAACGGAAAGTTCACCCCTTAAAAGACAAAATTCAGCCAAAAGAGGGGCACCTATTCTCGTTTTGAGCTTCTCACAAACCTTCATGCGCTGCGTCTCCTGGAACTCACCGTGGAAGAATACGAAGAGCTATTGTGGAATACTTTCGAGCAAAACTGCTGACAAAGATGTTCAGATGGTTCTTGCAGGATGCTAAGGTGACACTCCATGTGGTCCGGCTGCTGATGGTCTATTTCAGAGAGCCCACGGATGGACTTGTCCTTCTTGCAGACGTAAGTTTATTCCTCTTCTTTCTTAAATTTTTATTGCATTGAATAATATTCTCACAACATGTATATATTTTCTGTACCCTATAGTCATCTTCCATAGGCTGACATCGAGAAGACCCTCACCCTGCCCATGATCTAATAACACTGCTTGGTATTTGGTGAATTCGCGCATTCGCATCAGATGAGCCGAAGTTATAGTCATCCCAGCAAAGCATGAATGTTAACCCGATTAGAGATATTTTCAAGATGCTTTCTGAAATAACTCCAATTTCATATTTCAGATGGGACAGAGCGTGTAACTGTGACGCTGTAATTTCAGTGTACTACAGTACCAAGAGGAGGCTGCCAGCACACTTGAATTCCTTCAAAAGTAAGCCTCTTCTTCTCCAATTGACCTATTCACAGCAGTCATTTTGACATTAAATTGTACGGTCAACTCTCTCGTGGTGCTGTAATGACATAAATTGAAATGAAATTAACGATAGAAGGTTCACTTCTTCTATAAACAACAACCCTCTTTTGGAGTGACAAGATTAGGAATGAACATATCAGAGGGACGGCTCAGGTGGGACGGTTTGGAGACAGAGTCAGAGAGGCGAGATTGTGATGGTTTGGACGTGCAGAGGAGGGACCCATAGGGAGAAGGATGCTGAGGATGGAGCCACCAGGCAGGAGGAAACGAGGGAGGGCAGAGAGGAGGTTCATGGATGTGCTGAGGGAGGACATGCGGGTGGTTGGTGTGACAGAGGACAGGGTGAGAAGGAAACGATTGATCTGCTGTGGCAACCCCTAACGGGAACGGCTAAAAGACAAAGAAGATGCTGAAGATCCTGTCCAAATTACTAGTGATTGTTTATCAACAATCCTGTATGTCCATATGTTTGGAATGCGCCAATAGCCATCTCATCAATGTATCTGGTTAAACATAGTTCTGATTTTATTACCCAGCCGTGCTCTATATTGGAGATTTTATTTATGTCCAACCTCCGATCTCGGACTACCGTTTTTTCAGGTGATACGTTGGGATCAATCCTGAAAGGGTGACAAAGACCTGCCGCGGCATGACCACTTCCAAAAGGACGGGTAGACTTGTTCAAAAAAAGTCGACCACGGTGAATCCCCAGGTAGCCACACTGCTCAAGAACCTGATGGATCTTGAGTGGAATTTCATATAGGTGACTAAGAACGCTCTACTCCCGCTCGTCTTGTCAGCAGTGTTTAAATTTTGACTTTTAAGGGGTGAACTTTCCGTTTATGTAGTGACGGAGTTGCTGATTGATGAAAGTAAGCCCTTATTTTAATAAATGTTATAATTAATCATGTAAGTCTCTTCCATAGAATTTGTATTGCTGCACCTTAGTTTACATCATTTCAATAGGCTATATGTTGTATAGAATAAAGAATACGCATTAAAATTGCTAATCAAGGTTATAGTAAAGACACTGCTTAATTGGCTGTCATGAATACTGACAAGGTATCATAAAGGTAATGGTCGAAGTGAGGATTTGTAAATGTTGCCTCAAACGTCCACGCAGTAATTCAGATATGGCGAAACAAGTGAATGATATAAAATATGTAGAGCTTTGTAATTCAATAAATATTTTTGCTTTGTTGAGGGTACTAGAAATATTTTTAGATATTTTAGCTTGAACATGTTTTATGTGAGGGACAATATTTAAACGCGTGCATACGCGATAAAACTTTAAAGGTATGATCGGGAGGCCGCTCTCAACACATCCGGTCCGTTTTCAGGCAAAAAAAACATTAAAAGATTTTAGGATCAAAGATTAACACGAGCCGTGACAATTTTTAAACACGTCCAAACGCGGTAAAACTTTAAAGGTATGATCGGGAGAGCGTTCTCAACACACCAGAAGCATTTTTTCACAAAAAAACGCGCATAAAAAATTCAAGGTCAAAGGTCAACGCTTCTTTCTGCGCTTAATAACGACGTTTTAAATTATCCAAACGCGGTAAAACTTTAAAGGTATGATCGGAAGGCCGCTCTCACACATCCAACCCATTTTCAGGTGAAAAAAAACATTTAAAAAATTTAGGATCAAAGATTAACACTTCTTTCTGTACTTAATAACAATGTTTTAAAGCGTGCAAACGCGATAAAACTTTAAAAGGTATGATCGGGAGGTTGTCCCAAGACAGGGGTTACATTTTCACGTGAAAAAACATTAAAAAAAAATTAGGATCAAAGGTTAACACAAGCTGTCACAGCATTTAAAAGTGTGCGAAGGTCCTTGTAGCTGGATACAGGAGGTATTACCCCTTTTCTTAAGGCAATTACGATATCTTTTCACAAAATCAGAAACCAGATCATGGTTTGCGATAGTATTTTCGGTGTATAAAGACAGCACATCTTGGTACGACGCCCCGGTGGCGCTGATATATATTTAATACACGCAGTGACCTTTATTTTATTTGTAAATATTCACAAAAAGGAAACATGGGAATAGAAATGGGAAAAAATATGAGTATGTACATATGTATGTACGGATATATTTAAATCTCTTTGGTGTTAAAGATATGTAGATGTTTTGTTCATGTGGTTTCTGACATGTCTGGAATAAGACAGGCTGAAGCTGGGAAAACTAATTCTCCTGTGAGTAGCGTTTTATTCTTTTAGTGCAACTATTAAAAGGTCCACTATTTCTGTATTATCCGTCATGACTTTGCTATCCATCCACTTTTGTTCATAGTATGGGACCACTACACGCGCGGGGCTGGGGATATTTGCTCTTAAAAGTGTGTGCCTGTGTGTGTGTATTTGGGGTGTTTAGCGCAAAAGGTCGCACCTCTTTTGACAAACCGGACCAGCGTCACAGATCCCGTTTGAAGCAATATTTTTATGAGGTCCTGCTGTGTCCCTCGGTCCGAGGTGTCAGGCTAAATCCCCTGATCGATGATTACGTGTGTTTTTTGGGTCCACCATAAAACCTGATACCTGTGGGTAATGAGCTTGTTTTGGAGGCTGGTCCAGTTTTCTGTCCCGCCTCCTGCTGCAGTGTTTTTCCTTCATTCCAGCCGCTGACCGGAGCAGACGTTCATTCTCTCGGAATGAAGTTTTCTTTTTCTTCAGAGTGCGAAAGTCTTTCACGGCAAGTGAATTAAGTAATCTTTTGATAGAAATGCTTCTGTTTTTTTTTTTTTAAAAAAGATCCTCGGCGGTAAAAACATTTTTAAATGATGTTTTTTTGTTAGATATAGAGCCCCACGGTGAGAAAAGTTTATTCTGATGGAGCAGAAGAATTCGGCCTGACAAATTAACCCCCGAGGATCATTTAGACGACACGACAGGCCAGGGACAGACTCTCCTTTATGACGTAAGAAAATCAGCTCATAACTTTTTAAAGTGTAAATATTTCATTAATAAGTATGGTCTGTGTTACAGTTTGTGGATATTCTGTTAGGAGTTTATTTAATGCTGTTTAATCAAGTTTTTTTTCCCCCAGACACAGCAGCAGAGATAGTAAACCCTCTGAAATCTCATTTATATTAAAAATACAGGTTAATAACGCGGAGCTGGTGTGTTCTAACCGACGGAGGTCTGTCGAACCGTCAACAGGGCGCCGCGGGGACGGACTCGTGTTACACGGTAAGAAGAAAAAAATCACATCATGACGTTTTTTTTTTAAAGTGTAGGCTAAATATTTAATAAGTCGCATCTTTTCTTTCAGTTTGTGGCGAGACGTGACCGTCGCTCCTGCAAGATGCCCGGAGGTTCGAGGATATTTTGGACTGGTATTAATGAATGTTTTTGACAGAGAATAATTGCGATGCATAAAAAGTTTATTCTGGTTTAACGAGAAGAAGAAGACAAATTAAGCCCAGAGGGTTATTAGACGACACGGGGAGCCGGAGAGAGAGTCGCCTTCATGAGGTAAGAAAAAAAGAAAAACAATGATTTAGTAATATGACTAAAGTTTTTAAAGGGCCATAAAGTAAGAAAAAAAACATTGGCTATATAATGTCAGACGTTTCCCCACTCAGCCAAAAATTTATGCAAACAGTCAGCATTAGCTCGAAAAGTAGAAGTTTTTGTGGAGCTTTTCACAACCAAATAAGCGTTTAAAGCGTAAAACCCTCCGCCAGTTAGATTTCTCAATAAATGACCACCGACTGTTTCTATCAAAGATACGGCGTGTGAATTGTAAAAATTACAGCTTCTGTGTGTTTTCAGTGGAACTTCTGCAAAACAACCGCATTTAAATCTTTATCCACGTTAAAAGGACATGAGATTTATAATTATACGCTCTGAACAAATGCACAGATTCTACATGACACACTTTCCTCTTGTCACACTGACAGCAGTGTGTCGGCTCACAGGCTGTTAATGTTTTTGACAGAATTGGTCGGAAATGTGCAACTTTCAAGTGCCTGGTGCAGCTTTTTACAAATCATAAAACAGCGGAGTAACAACAGTGAGTTTTAACATTAGAACTCTTACCCTCCTGATGTTGGTCAACTCGTGTATTTCAGATTCATTTTAATAAATGTTCACCTTTCTGTAGCAGTTGTTAGCTAAACTAGTTTGTTCATAATTACAAGCGGTTTTTAAAAACACAATGTACAATTTTTACTGCGGATTATTCGCTGTTTAGGGTATTTCTACATGCCATACACTGTAAAAAATAATAAGTTGACTTTACTAAAAATGAAAATAATCAAAAAATGCAAACTTGCTGCCTTACAAAGTAATTTATGTTGTCTTGAAGCAGATTTGATTACCTTAATTATTGCGAGTGTGCAGTACTCAAATACACTTAAAATCTAGATTACAGTAACTTGTTTATTTTGCTGTACTGAAAAAAATAAATTACAGTAATGTATTTACTGTGAGCATCCAGCAAGTGACGGCTTAATTCTCAAAATAGTTTTGTTCATTCATCATATTCAGGTCAACTTAATTTTCTTGAAGCTACAGCTTGAAAACTGAGTCTGGTTAACTTAATTCGTTTGTATGTTAGCATGCATTTACAGTGTACAGAGAGAGTGCGGCTCAAACCAAAGTCAAATTCCATGTATTCTGTGGATACTTGGCCATTAAAGCTGTTCTGATTCAGATTCTGATAAACCAAAAAATGCTGATGAACCCTGTTTTATTTGAAACTTCAAAGTTGTTGCTTCAGTTCTCCGTCATTCAGTTATCTGTGATTTTCAGGGAACACTTGACATAAAATGCTGACGGCTGATTTTCATATTAAAACAATACATGTCTCCCTTTTGGAAAGTCTCCCAAGAAATCTGATCAGAGAATCTTGATGTCTTCAGGGTGTATTAAAAACTAACCAGGAGAAAGCTGCTTTCAAGAACAGTTTCAGTTATTTTTTTGACCCACTTCAGATGTTTCTTGGTCAGAATGAGGTGGTAAAGCAGGAACTTGCAGCGATACAAGTGAGCAAAGAAAATGTTTAGATTTAGGACTTAACATCCAAGCTGCTGGCATGTGAACGTTACCGTGAAGTGTTGAGATAAGGATTTGATGTTTGAATCCCAAAATGTGTAAAATATAAGTTGACTTTACAAAAAAAAATATGCAAACTTGTTGCCTTAGAAAAGTGGCACTGAGCAGACTTGAGTTTATTATACGCAGCTGGAGACACAATAATCATCTATCAGCTAATTTACAGCGACAGCCTGATGGTTACCCTTTAATAAACATGGACGTATGCTTTTTTCTTCATGTAAGTGGACCAAATTTGTGTTTAATAACCATGAAAATATGCTTTTTTCTTCAGGTAACTGGAACAAGTACTTTTTTCTTAATGTTTTCCTTCACGTATGTTGTGTTTAATAAACATGAACGTATACTTTTTTTCTTCATGTAAGTGGACCAAATACTTTTTTCTTAATGTTTTCCTTCACGTATGCTGTGTTTAATAAACATGAACAATTGCTTTTTTCTCTCTGTGTGTGACTTTAATGAATGTAATAAAGCACATATTCTAAACCTTATACAGCCTGTGTTCTTTCCTATAATATTGTTGAAAAGGGTAAATTGTTTTTCAAACGAGGTTTTTTGTGAAAAACACTTACTGGTACCTTTTGCTCTAAAAATACCATCTGGCCTGACACCCAGCCACCCTGCCGGGAGTGACGGAGAAGAAACTTTGTTTTTTTTCCGCCTTCATCACCTCTGGGCGGCATCTCCGATCAGCGGGTGTCCCGCGCACCATGATGATCGGGTAATATCTTAAAAGAAACACCATTTGGCGTGAGTGATAAGGAGCTTTGTTGATTGAAACATCCTTTGGCGTGAGTGATAAGGAGTATTGTTTATTGTTCTTCGGGTTCATCACCTCGGGGCAGCATCTCCGCTCAGCGGGTGTCCCGCCACACACACACACACACACACACACACACACACACAGACACACACACACACACACCACACACACGCACACCACACACACACGCGCACACACACAGACACAGCGTCTGCAACAGGTTTTACAGCCGTGGGGTCATGTTTCCGCGAGCAGCTCTATGCGTGGGTATTTGACCGTCTTGCTGCAAAGACTTACAGCCGAGAGACGGCTATTTGTACCCCTTCTTTAATTTACGAATTAAAAAACAGAAAAGGAAACGTAATAATTTAAGAATTAAAAATATTAAAGGGGCATTAAATAATAGACACTGATTTATGTTTAATTATTTCAGAATTAGTTAATTCTTTAATACATTAAAAAGATCTAGGTATTTTTAATCATTCTTTAATTCATGAAATAAAATGACATTAAAATATTAGACCCTGGGTGGGAGGGGAGGTATGGCTTGGAGGCGGTGCTTGGCCGGGGTTAGGGGAGGAGCTTGGGGGTGGGGCTAGGGGAGGAGCCAGGGGCGGAACTAGGGGAGGAGCCGGGGGCGGGGCTTAGGGGCGGGACATACTGACGTCATCGACTCTGATTGGATGTGATGTCATAAGGGGCGGGGGCTTGGAGGCGGGATCAGGGGCGGGGCTTAGGGGCGGGGCATAGTGACGTCATCGATTATGATTGGCTGTGATGTCATAAGGGGCGGGGCTTGGAGGCGGGACTAGGGGAGGGGCTTAGGGGCGGGACATAGTCACGTCATCGATTCTGATTGGCTATGACGTCATAGAGGGGGCGGGGCTTAGTGACGTAGTCGATTTTGATTGGCAGCTGTCACTTTTTTGACGAAAGGTGGGTCAGTTTTCTCTCTAGTGATTAACAAAGAAAGCAATATTAATGAAACACATTGAAACACATGTATATAAATGTGTATATGGAGAATGAGATCAAAGACAAAATCAAAGAAGCAAATCAAAGTAAAGACATTAAGACAAATTCCTGACAACCATCTAATAAAGCTGAGGTTATGTGCATAGTTTGAGTTACAGGGGGTACCAGGGGTCTGACCTTCCAGTTGAGACGTCAACATTCCCCTTCAAAAAATTGCCTGGGGGGGAGTGCTGAAAGATTCTTGTATTATAATTTCAGACACCCGTAAAGTGGATCATATTATTTCTTAACTTAAGTTGAACTTCTCATCCGCATGCCTCCCTCCCAATAATGCAAAGGCTCATTTAAAGCTGTACGGCCTTTCAAATTTCACAAAACTGACAAAATTTAGTTTCTACTTAAACCAAAGCATTATAATGTCAGTTAACATCTGAAACATGTTGCAAAATTACAGCTCCATTTAATAAAGACAGCATATTTATCTGGTGGAATTCCATAAGGAATATTTAATTTTCTTGTTAATGCTGTCTGAAGGAGTAAGTGCATGTGTTCATGCAAGAGGTTTTGAAATTTCCAGAAGTTACCTTTGATCTTGCATGATGCTCGTACACAGGGTGTACACACCAACATCCATATGATGTCTTGTAAATCACTTCAGAGGTGTTATGTTGTGTGGGCCGCTGAAGAGGAGGTACTGCTGGCCCACCACCAACAGAGGGCGCCCTGCCTGGAGTGCGGGCTCCAGGCACCAGAGGGCGCTGCCGCATCATGGGAGTAGCCTGGGTGACAGCTGTCACCCATCACCAGACACAGCTGTTCTACTCAGCACCGAGGTATATCAGGAGGACGGCGTCTCCACCTCAGTGCCGAGATATCGCCTTGAGATAGAGGTAAACTACTCTGCAGCATATTCTGTATATTTGATAATACGTGTTAAACCTTTCAGGACAGCTGACTACCGAAAGCCAATTGCTTGGATAAGTACTCACCTTCCTGTTTTAACGTGACGAGAGGTGGAGGCGGCTTCTTCCCTCTCCGTGTTACTGGGTGCAGCCGCATCCACACCTGTGTGTTTGTTGCTCTTTCTTGCCAGCAGTACCGGATCCGACGAGCGGAGGCAGTGGCCACCTGGGACTTCGGGACTTGGCAGTTCCAGTATTTCCAGGGTTCGGTGGCAGAGGAGATCTGGGTGGTTCCGGTTCGACTCGGACGGACGTCTCCTACCTTCGAGCCTGCCCACACGACACCAGCAGAATTCGGCTTAATCCCAAATTGTTGATTGTTGTATTGGTTGTGCTCGTTTCACAACAGTAAAACTTGTTATTTACCTTCTCCATTGTCCGTTCATTTGCGCCCCCTGTTGTGGGTCCGTGTTCCTACACTTTCACAACAGGATATCTCGGCCAGCGTCATGGATCCCGAGGGGCGTCAACCGGCTGTTGAACGGCCAATGGAAGACCAAGGCGCGGCGGAGGCTTCGGGAGGGGTAATCGGTGAGTTGCAGCGGATCCTCACCGCTTTCACCTCTCGGATCGACTTAATGACCGAGCAGCACGTTCTCCTAAACCGCAGGGTGGAGGCTCTCGCTGCACAAGTGGAGGCGCGCCCTTCGGGCGCCGCTGCGGCTCTCCCTCCCGAGGACCCTGCGTGCGAAAGTAACGTTCCACTGGTCGTTCAACGGTCCCTTCCTCCGTCCCCAGAAGCATACATAAGCCCTCCAGAACCGTACGGAGGCTGTGTGGAGACGTGCGCGGACTTTCTTATGCAGTGTTCGCTCGTCTTCGCTCAGCGTCCCGTGATGTACGCGACTGATGCTAGCAAAGTAGCTTATGTGATAAATCTGCTTCGCGGGGAGGCACGCGCTTGGGCTACAGCGCTCTGGGAGCAGAACTCACGGCTCCTTCATACGTACGCTGGGTTTGTACGGGAGCTCAGAACGGTGTTCGATCATCCCAACAGAGGAGAGTCCGCTTCAACCGCGCTACTGTCCATACGACAGGGACGTCGGAGCGCAGCTGCCTATGCAGTCGCCTTCCGCATCGCGGCGGCGAGATCCGGCTGGAATAGCACTGCCCTCCGCGCTGCCTTTGTAAACGGACTGTCTCTGGTCCTAAAAGAGCACCTGGTGGCTAAGGACGAACCGCGGGATTTAGATGGGCTCATCGATCTAGTCATACGACTCGACAACCGGTTAGAAGAACGCCGTCGGGAACGAGGCGAAGGGCGTGGCCAGGCACGCGTCGTCCCTCTCCCTTCCGGGTCCCGATCGAGCTCCGCCCTCCCCACGCTCCTCTGTTCCTGCGTTCCGTGGGGTCACAGCTCCCCCTACTGACGAAACTAGGGACACGAGTAGGGCAACATTTAGGGCACCAGATGCACAGAGGAGATGGACCCACGGAGCGTGTCTTGGTTGTAGTTCAATGGAGCACCATGTGAGAGACTGCCCTGAGCGGTCAAACGCCAAACGCCCGCCCCTAGAGACTGGGCCAGGGGTGGGCCAAAACATTCACGTGGGACACACCCACATTGCTACACGACTTCCAGTCACGATCCTTTATGAGGATTCAACCCTGAAGGCCCCAGCACTGGTAGACACGGGCTCTGAGGGGAATCTGCTTGACAGTAGATGGGCCAGGGAGATAGGGCTCCCTCTGGTGGCTCTTACCTCGCCTGTGCAGGTTCGGGCGCTAGATGGCTCCCTACTCCCACCAATCACACATAAGACACCTCCAGTAACTCTGGTGGTGTCAGGTAACCACCGGGAGGTGATCGAGTTCTTCGTGACTCAGGCCACCTCCCGTGTGGTTTTAGGGTTTCCATGGATGCTAAAGCACAATCCCCGGATTGATTGGCCGTCCGGGGTAGTGGTCAGTGGAGCGAAACCTGCCATCGGGAGTGTCTAGGTTCCTCGGTTCCTCCCGGCTCCCAAGCTAAGGAGGAGGTCCGAGTCCCGCCCAATCTGAAGGCGGTGCCAGCGGAGTACCATGACCTCGCTGATGTGTTCAGCAAGGATCTGGCTCTTACGCTTCCTCCTCACCGCCCGTACGATTGTGCCATTGATTTGGTTCCAGGCAGTGAGTTTCTTTCCAGTAGGCTGTACAACCTCTCACGGCCGGAGCGTGAATCAATGGAGACCTACATCCGGGACTCATTAGCTGCCGGGTTGATCCAGAATTCCACCTCTCCGATGGGTGCTGGTTTCTTTTTTGTGGGTAAAAGGATGGCGGGCTTCGTCCATGCATTGACTATAGGGGGTTGAACGAAATCACGGTTCGCAATCGATACCCGTTGCCCCTGTTGGATTCGGTGTTCACCCCCTTGCATGGAGCCAATATCTTCACCAAACTTGATCTTAGGAATGCGTATCATTTGGTTCGGCTCCGGAAGGGAGACGAATGGAAGACGGCATTTAACACCCCGTTGGGCCATTTTGAGTACCTGGTCATGCCGTTCGGTCTCACTAACGCTCCCGCGACCTTCCAAGGGTTGGTAAACGATGTCCTGCGGGACTTCCTGCACCGGTTCGTCTTCGTGTATCTGGACGATATACTCATCTTTTCCCCGGATCCTGAGACTCATGTCCGGCATGTCCGTCAGGTCCTGCAGCGGTTGTTGGAGAACCGCCTGTTTGTGAAGGGCGAGAAGTGTGAGTTCCACCGCACTTCTTTGTCCTTCCTGGGGTTTATCATCTCCTCTAACTCCGTCGCCCCGGACCCGGCAAGGTTGCGGCGGTGAGAGACTGGCCCCAACCTACAAGCCGTAGGAAGCTGCAACAGTTCCTCGGTTTTGCTAATTTTTATAGGAGGTTCATTAGGGCTACAGTCAGGTAGTTAGCCCCTGACAGCCCTGACCTCTCCAAAAGTTCCCTTCACCTGGTCGGACCGGTGCGAGGCCGCGTTCAAGGAGTTGAAACGGTGCTTCTCGTCTGCACCAGTTCTGGTGCAGCCCGATCCTAGCCGCCAGTTAGTGGTTGAAGTGGATGCCTCGGACTCAGGGATAGGAGCGGTGCTCTCCCAGAGCGGGAAGACCGATAAGGTCCTTCACCCGTGTGCCTATTTTCCTCGCAGGTTGACCCCCGCTGAACGGAATTATGACGTCGGCAATCGGGAACTCCTTGCTGTGGAAAGAGGCCCTCGAAGAGTGGAGACATCTGTTGGAGGGAACAGCCGTGCCGTTCACGGTTTTCACTGACCATCGGAACCTGGAGTACATCAGAGCCGCCAAGCGTCCTGAACCCAGGCAAGCCCGCTGGTTCACTGTTCTTTGGCCGTTTTGACTTCTGGATTACCTACCGTCCCGGGACCAAGAATCAGAGATCGGATGCATTGTCCCGGGTGCACGAAGATGAGGTCAAAACGGAACCGTCAGATCCCCCCGGATCCCATCATCCCGGAGTCCGCTATCGTGGCCGCCCTCACCTGGGACGTGGAGAAGACCGTCCGGGAGCCTGACCCGTGTCCCGGACCCCGGAAACGGACCAAAAAGACTATACGTCCCACCCAGAGGCTAGGCTGCAGTTCCTGGACTTCTGTCACGGTTCTAAGCTCTCCTGTCACCCAGGGGTGCGAAGGACCGTGGCAGTCGTCCGGCAACGCTTCTGGTGGGCATCCCTGGAGACTGACGTCCGGGGACTACGTCCAGGCCTGTACCACCTGCGCCAGGGGCCAAGGCCGACCATAGGAAGACCTCAGGGCAGCTACAGCCATTGCCCGTGCCTCATCGCCCCTGGTACCACATCGCCTGGACGTTCGTCAGGGTCTCCGCCGTCCCAGGGAAACACCGTCGTCTTCACGATAGTGGACCGTTTCTCCAAGGCGGCCCCACTTCGTGGCCTCCCGAAGCTCCCTACGGCCCAGGAGACAGCGGACCTCCTGGTCCACCACGTCGTCCGTCTGCATGGCATACCATCAGACATCGTCTCCGATCGCGGTCCCCAGTTCACCTCACATGTCTGGAGGAGCTTCTGCCGGGAACTGGGGGCCACGGTCAGCCTCTCGTCTGGGTACCACCCCCAGACCAACGGGCAGGCAGAGCGGGCGAATAAAGAACTGGAGCAGACACTTCGCTGTGTGACGGCCGCGCACCCGACGGCCTGGATTACCCACTGGCCTGGATCGAGTACGCCCACAACAGCCAAGTGTCATCAGCCACCGGCCTCTCCCCGTTTGAGTGTGCTTGGGGTATCAGCCCCCCTTGTTTCCGGTGGTTGAGGGAGAGGGTCGGTGTGCCCTCGGTCCAGGCCCACCTACGGAAGTGCCGTCGGGTGTGGCGGGCCGCCCGCTCTGCCTTGTTGCAGGCCCGGACGAGGGCGGAAGAGACATGCAGACCGGCGGCGAGCCCCGGCCCCAAGTTACCGTCCTGGGCAGGAGGTCTGGTTGTCCACGAAGGACATTCCCCTACAGGTTGATTCTCCAAAACTGCAAGAACGGTACATCGGACCTTATAAGATCCTCAAGGTCATCAACCCCGCCGCAGTGAGGCTCCAGCTTCCGGCTCACTGCGGATCCATCCAGTCTTCCACGTTTCCCGGATCAAGCCTCTTCACACCTCACCCCTCTGCACCCCGGGTCCGGCGCCGCCTCCTGCCCGGATCATCGACGGAGCACCGGCTTGGACTGTCCGCCGGCTCCTTGACGTCCGTCGGATGGGCCGGGGTTTTCAGTATCTGGTGGACTGGGAGGGGTACGGCCCCGAGGAGCGCTCCTGGGTGAAGAAGGGCTTCATCCTGGACCCGGCCCTCCTGGACCGAACTTCTACCGACGCCCATCCGGACAAGCCCGGGTCGGGCGCCAGGAGGCGCCCGGTGAGGGGGGGGTCCTGTTGTGTGGCCGCTGAAGAGGAGGTATGCTGGCCCACCACCAACAGAGGCGCCCTGCCTGGACGTGCGGGCTCCCAGGCACCAGAGGGCGCTGCCCGCATCATGGGAGTAGCCTGGGTGACAGCTGTCACCCATCACCAGACACAGCGTTCTACTCAGCACCGAGGTATATCAGGAGGACGGCGTCTCCACCTCAGTGCCGAGATATCGCCTTGAGATAGAGGTAAACTACTCTGCAGCATATTCTGTATATTTGATAATACGTGTTAAACCTTTCAGGACAGCTGACTACCGAAAGCCAATTGCTTGGATAAGTACTCACCTTCCTGTTTTAACGTCACGAGAGGTGGAGGCGGCTTCTTCCCTCTCCGTGTTACTGGGTGCAGCCGCATCCACACCTGTGTGTTTGTTGCTCTTCTTGCCAGCAGTACCGGATCCGACGAGCGGGGGGCGGTGGCCACCTGGGACTTCGGGACTTGGCGGTTCCAGTATTTCCAGGGTTCGGTGGCAGAGGAGATCTGGGTGGTTCCGGTTCGACTCGGACGGACGTCTCCTACCTTCGAGCCTGCCCACACGACACCAGCAGAATTCGGCTTAATCCCAAATTGTTGATTGTTGTATTGGTTGTGCTCGTTTCACAACAGTAAAACTTGTTATTTACCTTCTCCATTGTCCGTTCATTTGCGCCCCCTGTTGTGGGTCCGTGTTCCTACACTTTCACAACATGTTATCTAGTTTAGGAGTTGAGATTTGGAAGTGTTTATTTCTTTATAATTTTTAGAAAATATATGAGAAACATACTATATTTAGACAGTAATAAGCTGCTTTGGAGTGTTTTCCACCATCTTGGTTTATTTTGTTTGGATGAGCAGCCAACTGATGAATCTTTACTCTGATTGGCTGTTGCTATGTGCTTCCCAGCATCCCTCATGCAAGTTGTGGGGGGTAGCCCCCAAGGTTATCTATGTTGTCAATATGGTCACTATCACAGACTGTATGTGTCATGACCATAAATAGTTCAAGGCTGTCTGTTGTTTTGAAGTATTTATTTATTTATTTCCAAACGAAGCAATTTTGATCATATTGGCAATGTCATACTATGAATCAGCTGTTTAGAGGCTAAAAAAATTAGAGTGGTGCCAAAGAAAATTCTTTTATTGCTTAAATCTTAAAAAACCCAAAGGCAGTACACTTTTAAGTCTGTGGTTCAGCACATGAGCAACTTTCTCACTTGTTTAACACTTCACTTTCTTCACAGGTTCTGAATTAGAATGTTTTAAGTGTCTGTATAGGCAGTTTCTTACTTTAGCCTGTTGCTACATTTTAACTAACTAGCTAACCACAAAGTGATTCTAGCTAATATCTGCCCCTACCTAAAATACCACAAGTACAAACCCCCAATTGTTACTGCATAATTTACAATTTTCTCCCAGTACAAGCTTTAGAAAAAAAAACAGCTTTACAAGAAAGCTAGCTTTGTGATCAATCAAATCTATAATCCATTCAAAAGCAGCCATCGACTCAGTGTGGGAGAGGAGTTGGTTCAAAACCCTCTCAGACTGGAAATCACTAACGGCCCTTTGGCACCCATGGATTTGCACCCTGTGTGCAGTGGAATACCTTCCATGGTGTGCATGTAAGAATTGGTGGAATGTGATGGCAACCACTGTAATCACCTTGAGCTTCTGATTCAGATGGAAAAGTGCTGTATAAAACAGTGTATTTATCATTTATCATTTCAGGAAATACCTTCTTTATCCATAAAAGCCTTGAGGGTGAAATATAACACAGCCTCAACACCACTCCTTCGGGTGTCTTCTAGTAGCTGTATGTATTGATTAGTATTTGTCCTTCTATCCTTGACTGTTTGTCCCAGAGGGAGGCAGCCATTACACCACAGTGAGCCACTGAGACCATTCATGGGCAATCAGAGCTACCAGACTCACTTAGATGGCAGTCAATTGGACTGGATTGGTAAAAAAAAAAAAAAGTAAAAACCAACAAATTCAGGAGAGATGGCTCAAGGGGAGTGGGTTCATTGTGCAAACGCAGTGAGAGCTCAGTAACGGCCAAAGTGCAATGAGTAGCTGTTCAACCTGCAAACACTCTTTTCTCTTGGGCTGAAGTGGTTTCTAGACCCAATAAATAACCCGTGGAGTCATGGGGAAAAGCAATGTCTCGCTGTTTATATGAATTTATCTGGCGCAGTAGTGATGCAGGAGTTGTAAGATGACATAATATATTCTAATAAAGTGGGCACATTTTTGACAGGAATGTAGAGAGGGCCATACCTCTGTCATTATATCCTCAGTCAACCTCCAGGAAGGGTATTAAAACTTGGGTCCATAGGGCTCTGTTACACAATAAGGGAGATGATGTCTACAAAAACATGTGCAATGTCACTTCAGGCATTATGTGACTTTTGGGATCACACCAAAAGTTTTGGACATGACCATTTTTCAGGAACAAGCACAATGACTATCAGTGACTAGTCGTACAGTTTCAGCTCGGCTCACATGATACAGAGCCAAATTACAACATAAGTCACCTTGACACAACACATAGAGAAGGTCTAGTCTTACCCACCCCTGAGTAAGCACAGTGGCAACAACTGTCAGGAAACTCCTTCAGGCATTTTTACTTATAGGAAGAAACCTCAAGCAGAGCAGAAAAAAATGACTGTTTGCCTTCAGTGTCAGATAGTGAATGTAATAATAGAAAAAAAAATGTCTTTGTTGTGTATTCCTTTGTTGCAAAATGTTGCAAATTTGTTAACCGTTGCTAGGATACAAGCAGTAGTGACCTTGTTGGCCACCAGAACGCCCCACAATGGAAATTAATGAAACTAACAACAAACAAAATTATTGGTTGTAAAGGTCAACGGCCAAAAGCAAATACTGAAGTTGTGTAAATAACCTACAGACAATTAAATGGAGTGTATTCCATCTACATGTCCATCTGCATAACAGCTTTACAATTATGCCTCACATTCACCCATTCACATAAACACACTCACACACCAATGTCAGGCTGCTGCCATACAAGGCTCTCACTACACACCGGGAGCAAGTTGGGGATTAAGAACCTTGCCCAAGGGCCCTTAATGATTTTCCGGTCAGGCTGGGGTTTGAACGGAGGATCCTCTGGTCTCAAGCCCAATGCTTAACCACTACACCATCATCACATTTCCTATGAACCTCAACAAATACTCAGAGGTCACATCAATGATGATTTTGGGTTTTAACAAACAAGAAGAAAAAAGTAAGAAATATCAGTTCTGTTTAACTCTTACTAAGGTATAAACTGTTAAAATGATTTCAAAATGAGTTAAGTCAGACAATTTCTGAAGTCATTTATTGGAGATGTAAAGCTGTTTTTCATGGGCACAGTCCCTTCTTACTCTCTGGAAATCTGGACACAATGCTTTCCAACCAACCACCTTAATTTATTAAGCACTTTAAAATAACCAGAGTGGAACAACGTGCTGTACAGAAGATGCTGTGGGGATCTTTTTCAGTGGCAGGACCTGGGAGACTAGTCAGGATTGAGGGTCAAGATGAATGCAGCAATGAACAGAGACATCCTGGTTGAAAACCCGCTCCTGAGCGCTCTTGAACTCAGACTGTGATGAAGGGAATGATCTCCCTGTATCAATAAAACAGTCAGATTCTGTAGAGACAGTCAAGTCCAGATACTAACATGCACTTATTTTCCCGTTAATCTTCTTCTTCTTTGTCTTTCGGCTGTTCCCGTTAGGGATCGCCACAGCAGATCAATCGTTTCCATCTCACCCTGTCCTCTGTATCTTCCTCTGTCACACCAACCACCTGCATGTCCTCCCTCAGCACATCCATTAACCTCCTCTTTGGCCTCCCTCTTCTCCTCCTGCCTGGTGGCTCCATCCTCAGCATCCTTCTCCCTATATACCCTGGGTCCCTCCTCTGCACATGTCCAAACCATCTCAATCTCACCTCTTTGACTTTGTCTCCAAACCGTCCCACCTGAGCTGTCCCTCTGATATGTTCATTCCTAATCATGTCCATTCTTGTCACTCCCAAAGAGAATCTCAACATCTTCAGCTCTGCCACCTCCAGCTCTGCCTCCTGTCTTTTTGTTAGTGCCACCGTCTCTAAACCATACAACATAGCTGGTCTCACTACTGTCTTGTAAACTTTCCCCTTCACTCTTGCTGATATTCTTTGGCCACAAATCACTCCTGCCACCTTTCTCCACCCACTCCACCCTGCCTGCACTCTTCTTCACCTCTTTACCACACTCTCCATTACTTTGAACATTTGTCCCCAAATATTCACTTCTACTTCTTGTAACTGCACTATTCCACTGGGCTGCCTCCCATTCACACACATGTACTCAGTCTTGCTTCTACTGACTTTCATTCCCCTTCTCTCCAAAGCATATCTCCACCTCTCCAGACTAGACTCAACTTGCTCTACTCTCACTACAGATCACAATGTCATCTGCAAACATCATAGTCCATGGGGACTCCTGTCTGATCTCATCCGTCAACCTGTCCATCACCACTGCAAACAAGAAAGGACTCAGAGCTGATCCTTGGTGTAATCCCACCTCCACTTTTAATGAGTCTGTCATTCTGACTGCGCATCTCACCGTTGTCTCAATATTCTTGTACATGTCCTGCACTACCCTAACATACTTCTCTGCCACTCCAGACTTCCTCATACAATACCACAGCTCTTCTCTTGGCACCCTATCATAAGCTTTTTCTAAGTCCACAAACACACAATGTAACTCTTTCTGTCCTTCTCTGTACTTCTCCAACAGTATACTCAGAGCAAACATTGCATCTGTAGTGCTCTTTCTTGGCATGAAACCATATTACTGCTCACAGATCTTCACCTGTTTTCTAAGCCTCGCTTCTACTACTCTTTCCCATAACTTCATGCTGTGGCTGATCAGCTTTATGCCTCTGTAGTTACTACAGCTCTGCACATCACCCTTGTTCTTGAAAATAGGAACTAGCACACTTCGTCTCCACTTCTCAGGCATCCTCTCACTTTCCAAGTTTATTAATCAATCTGCTTAGAAATTTCTGCCATCCTAGACATTTCCATGCCTCCACTGGAATGTCATCTGGACCAGTGACTCTCCACTGGGGTGCCGCGGCACCCTAGGGTGCTGTGATCGATCGTCAGGGGTGCCGTGGGCAATTATCAAATATCACCATTATCGGTGTATGTGCTGTAATAGTGTGGCAGATGACGTAATGCTCTTTTACTCCAGTAGATGGCAGCAAAGCGCTGTACTGTAGTATAATAGACATACTTGTGCACATAGCGTTGTGCGTCTCCATGGTTCCAGGTTGCTGACTACAGATCTGGACCATCTGCCTTTCCACTCTTCATCCTCTTCATAGCAGCCCTCACTTCTTCCTTACTAATCTCTTGTACTTCCTGATTTACTCTCACTACATCATCCAGCCTTTTCTCTCGCTCATTTTCTTTATTCATCAACTCTTCAAAATACCCTCCACCTTCTCAGCACACATCCTCACTAGTCAGCACATTACCATGTGCGTCTTTACCACCCTAACCTGCTGCACTTCCTTTCCAGCTTTGTCCCTTTGTCTGGCCAATCGGTACAAGTCCTTTTCTCATTCCTTACTATTCAACTTCTTGTACAGCTCGCAATATGCCTTTTCCTTCACTTTTGCCACTTCTTTTTTCGCCTTACGCTGCATCTCCTTGTACTCCTGTCTACTTTCTTCATCTCTCCGACTATCCCAAAACTTTTTCGCCAACTTCTTTCTCCTTATGCTTTCCTGGACCTCTTCATTCCACCACCAAGTCTCCTTGTCTTCCTTCCACTGTCCAGATGTCATACCCAGTACTGTCCTAGCTGTCTCCCTCACCACATCTGCAGTACTTTTCCAGTTGTCCAAAACTGCTTCCCCTCCAGCCAGTGTTTCTCTCACCTGCTTGCTAAATTTTACAAAACAGTCTTCCTCCTTCAGCTTCCACCATCTGATCCTTTGTTGAGCTCTCACTCTCTTCTTTCTTTACCTCTAAAGTCATCCTACAAAAACCACCCTATGCTGTCTAATGACACTCTCTCCTGCCACCACCTTAGAGTCTCTGATTTCTTTTAGCTTGCACCTCCTATAAAGAATGTAGTTCACCTGTGTGCACGTTCCTCCACTCTTATATGTTACCCTGTGTTCCTCCAGTTTTAAAGTAGGTATTCAACACAGCCATTTCCATCCTTTTTGTAAAATCAACTACCATCTGTCCTTCCCCATTCCTATACTTGATACCATATCTACCCATTACTTCCTCATCATCGCTGTTCCCTTCACCAACATGCCAATTGAAGTCCGCTCCTATCACCACTCTTTCATGCTTGCGCACACTCTCCACCACCTCATCTAACACACTCCAGAAATCTTCTTTCTCCTTCATCTCACAACCTACCTGTGGGGCATATGCACTGATGATATTCATCATCACCCCTTCAATTTCCAACTTCACACTCATCACCCTGTCAGACACTCGCTTAACCTCCAACACACTTTTAACATACTCTTCCTTTAAAATGACCCCAACACCATTTCTCTTCCTGTCCTCACCATGGTACAAGAACTTGTACCCACCGCCGATGCTCCTGCTCTTACTTCCCTTCCACTTTGTTTCTTGCACACACAATATGTCTACCTTTGTCCTCTCCATCATATCAGCCAGCTCTCCCTTTACCAGTCATACTACCAACATTCAAAGTCCCCACTCTCATTTCCACTCTTCTAGTTTCCTTCTTCTCCCACTGTTTGTGGCAACGTCTCTCCTCTTCTTCATCGTCTTCGCCCAGCAGTAGCCCAATTTCTGTTGGGCAACAGCACCGGTGGCAGACGTTGTTAACCTGGATGCCCTTCCTGACGCAACCCTCCTCATTTATCCTGGGACCGGCACTCAGAATGTACTGGCTGCACACCCCATGTGGCTGAGTTGGGGATTAAGAACCTTATTTTCCCTCTACTATGGCTAGCATACTGGCATAATATGTTACTATGCTTTTTACCCTTTTAAATTCATTTTATTAGGAAATGGAGCGTGCCGTGGCCTCAACTTATCTAAAGTCTGGGTCTTTTAGTGAAGCTTAGGGCTAGTGGCCGGCAATCACCTTAGTATTTTGTCTGTTTTTCTCGTTGCTTAATGCTGACAAATTATACTGTATTTGTTGTCTTACCGATGCCTGATTCTGTTTTTTTCTCTCTGTTTGAGGTGCAGCTCCATCCAGAGATGGGAGTGGCGTCTACTTTTGCAGCCCTCCTGTCCTGTGCACTGGCAAAATTTCCTGTTTTGTCAATTGTTTTGTCAATTGTGTCGCTAGCCATGTTCAGAGTGCAGTGAGTAGTTGTTCAACCTGCAAATACCCTTTGGTCTGGTCTGGTCTGCTTGAGGTTTCTTCCTCAAATCATCAGAGGGCCTTTTTCCTTAGGGCCCCTTCACACATAGTGCGAATTTGGTTGATTTGTGCATAAAGTGCGCATGAAGCAGGAATCGTGTGCAAAATGTGTAAAATCGTAGCTGCCTCGTACACCTGTTGCTACAACTATTTGCGCACACCAGCAGCTGAAAGCAGGTGTCGACAAATTCCAATTGACACACATGAACATGTAACACTGTTCCCATGGCACTTAGACAATGTATGGCCATTCATACTATCATCACGAAAACAGTCAGCAGACAATCATTGTCAAGCTGGATGTGAAATTTGTCTAAGTGCCCCACAGGTGTGGCTTTGCAAACACACACACTGACACGTTTGTGTGCGCTGAACTGACAGGAGGTGTGGCCACTGACAGAAGCAGCTGTGGAGATCTCTGGATCTGGACATCCCAGCTGGACAACACGTACTGTGTCAGACATGAACTAACAACTGCCCACTGTGACGCGTGTGTCTGCTTGCTGTGCTAAATAAAAACATATATCACTGTGGCGACAGGATGCAGTGAGCGTGCACATGGCACTGACATTGACAGGCTGCTCCCACATTGAAACGGGCCATCAGATCAGAACACGCAGCGGGTGATCTGATTGTCCCATCACCCATGTGAGCTCTGTTCCACATGAAATTATGTCAGTGCTGCAGCGTGGCGTCCACAAGACACGCGTGTTGGGCAGAACACATGCACATGGCCGGCCAGCAGATGTGGACATGAGAAGAGCAAACTGCTTCATCATTCATGTCATTTCATGATTGTACATCTGTGACCATCTGTCATCTACAGAGGAACAGACGGATCATACTTGTATTGCCCGCTTGAGGGATTCAATAATATGCGATGTTTTATATGGTGTGCATTTTTTTTTAAATATGTCCATGTAAATTACCAAAAAATCATACATTGTGATTTACGGATTTTTTTTTTTTTTTAGATTATGTCTCTCACAGTGGACATGCACCTAAAATGAAAATTTCAGACCCCTCCATGATTTGTAAGTGGGAGAACTTGCAAAATCGCAGGGTGTTCAAATAGTTATTTTCCTCACTGTAGGTGCCACAGATTAAAAAAAAAAAAACAGTGGAAAGTGTTGTGAAAGTGTAGGAACACGGACCCACAACAGGGGGCGTAAAAGAACGGGCAATGGATAAGCCAAACAGTAACAATTTAATGTTGTAAATTGTGCACAACGGAATACAGACAACAATCAGTTTGGGACTATAGTCAATTACACGTTGGGTGACATGTGGGCAGGCTTGAGGATAAGAGACGCCCGTCCAGAACCGAGCCGGATCCCACACGGCCCTCACCGCCAACGGATCTGAAGAACACCGGAGCCGCCAAGTCCTGGGTCCCCAGGTGGTCACCGTCTCCAGCTGTCAGACCTGGTACTGCTGGCAGAGAACAGAAACAGCACAGGTGAGTGTGAGTACGCACACTCAGTAATCCCACAGTCTGTGTTCTTTTGGGAGGGAGCACCTCCACCTCCCGTCACACACTCGTGCAGCTCCTGTCTAACCACTTATCTGGTTGGGGTGTGAAGCGAAGCCGTCGGTGATCACACCAAACGCCAATCCCACAGATAAGGCAACACCACAGGAAAACGGCTGCAAAGAAGTTCAGATTATTACTCAATGTTGTAAGTCAGCAGAGAAATTACCTCCAAGGTAGCTGATTTCTCGGCGAGGAGGTGGAGTTGCAGTCCAGCCTTTATGGTGATGGTGATGAGTTGACTGAGTGACAGCTGGTGCTGATGATGAGTGACAGCTGTCACTCCCAGTGGCTCCGGCGCCCTCTCGTGCTTGAAGCCCGCACTCCAAGCAGGGCGCCATCTGGTGGTGGTGGGCCAGCAGTACCGCCTCTTCAGCGGCCCACACAACAGAAAGTGGTGTAATACCACTTATTGTGGAGCACATAGTTAAATTGATAAGCAGCTTGCCTGCCAATATGTAGGCCTGGTTTGAATCTCATACTCTCTGTCTATGTCCTTTGACAAGACCCGTAATTTAATTTAATTATGTTATGATCAGTGGTGGGCACAGTTCCAATAATCCAATAATATAATTATCGAAGATAATGTTTTCATTACCGGATTATCTTTTTAGATAACTAAAAACCATTATGGGACCAATTATCTTCCAATAAAGTTTTGTCTGACCGATAATGTAATAAACAAAATGGAACAGCGGCAAACATTTTTAAAATTTAAAATCAGTTGAACACCTACCAGTTAAAAGTTTTATAACAGATCTATAGTTCTACCCTCTGCAAACAGAAGAGAGCTGCTTCCAGGAGAAACTGCTCTATCCTCTGCAGGCAAAGGAGAACCACTCACACAAAAAAAAAAAAAATCATTTCCTTTAACACCATATTGATATGCTGGCAATATCACCCAAGTCATCCAGAGGCATACATTTTTAACTTATGGTTCAAATTTTGACCAAACTAATTCCGGACAAGTTATTTAAAATTATTTAAAATAAAGTTATTTAAAATAACTTTAATATTTAAAATTAAAGTTATTTAAAACTTTTTTTTTGCCAGCTTGCACTCGGCCGACACGGACGCACTCTTCTCCTTCCCTCCTTATCTTTCCTGCTTCTGTGGCGTGTTGTCTGTGAGGCTGCAGCTTTGCTCTTCTGGAAAATGACAAAAATGGATCTGTTAAAGTGGTCTTTGAACGCAATTGACACTATTTTTTCTACAAGACATTGGGGGCGGAGGACCTGACCTGTCCTGGGACGCATGTGATGGGTTACGTGATGGACTCGTGGAGGAGATGGCAGGTCATGTGCCTTTACATGCTTTCTGTGGAGGACGTCGAAGATGTGTATATTTGGCTTGGTGGTGACCGGCTTTCTGCTGTGTGGAGCGGGCATGGCGCTGGTTATCGGAAAATCAAGAAAGTGGAGGCAGCTTTGATTGGGCCGTCCAGACTGCCCTACATGATTGATTTAATTGGGAAGGCAGTGGCTGCGCAGTCGGGGGTGTTAACTGCACACTGGAAAACATCTCGGACAGGATTGCAGCTCTGGAAACCCGATTTGACCATCTGTAAAGACCACATTCTACATTCAGATGCATTGAGAGCCACTCTGTTCTCAGAACTGTGGAATTTTTCAGGGTCTGCTAATCTGGATATTCATTTGGCCTCCCCAAAACACAGCTGCACTCCAAGGCCGCTGTGATAAAAAACCTCCTCAAGAAGATCAACACTTAAGCCTCGCTCCCTGGTCATCCCCCTCCCCTCAGCTTCTCCAGCTCTGATGTTGACTGTGGACAGTGGACTGCTCAGGGCTGAGCCCCTCCCCCTCCAGGATTGTCGGACAAGGCCGTTGACGGCGCCTAATAGGCTGCCTCCGGAGTGTTCTGATAAACTGGACCTTCAAATCTCGGTTGTCGTCCTGCATCTTTGTTTGTCTGTGTGATTATTGTTTTTCTGTGCTGATGGGTTTTTTTTTCCTCATAGCCGCTGCGTTACACAGCAGCAATGAGGGTTTTTGTTTCTCCTTTTTCCCTCGTGTGTGCTTTTTTAATATGTGTTTATGTACCGGGCCGGCCTATGTGTGTTGTGTGTCCTTTGTTATGGGTCGGTCTTGGTTTGCTCAGCCCTGCTGTTGACGAAAGCAGGGATGTACATCTGGAGTGGTCCCCGGGCGCCTAATGGCGACTTCTGCTCCTACTGGCAATTAGAATGGGTTAAATGCAGTAGACACATTTCATTGTGCAGGGAACATGTTCTTTTGTGCATATGACAATAAAATTCTTTGAATCCTTGAATCCTTGAATGTCTGAAGTTTTCTAAAGTGAAAATATCAGATATATGTTTTAGTTTTAAAGCAATGTTAATTTTTAAGGTTTTAGTGAGCACAGGCTGTGCCCAGCAGTGTATTATGGGTAGCATAGGGTAATCTCAGTACGTTCACGACAGGACAAATGCATTTCAGACACTCTGTTCAGGCTCCACGGACAACAGCATTAAACTCTAGTGCCTAAAACTCTCAGGAATATATTCTCTGGGTTTATAGACGTTGTTATTGTATTTGCATTTGTTAAATTCCATGCATCTTAAATGTAGCAGACACGGATTATCTGGAATTTTGTTTTGGCCAGCTTTCAAAGCCTCTACTGCCATCTACTGGCCAGTAGTGTTCATGGCAGTTCATGGCAGTATTCATCCTGAAGCTGGGCAGACACTGTATGATATTTTAATCACTGTACTCGGTTCCAGCTCAAACTGTACCACAGAACTGCACACAGTGTAAAGGTTCAGAGCGCACAATTTATGTTCTCACACACGTACGTTCAAAAACCACATGTCGAACTCGTAACATAAGCTTTTGTTAAACTCAATTTACAAAAACTCTCAATGGGAGACATAAAAGTTAAAAAAAAAAAAAACATCACAAGACAGCTCTGAAGTGTTTGCACATGCACAGTGCGAGCGGCTGGATGCTTGTTGCTCTTCAGCAGCGGGATACCCTCACGACGGCCGACCAAAATATCAAACAGGTTTAATTTTCATCTGACCATACGATCGGCCATCAGGAGGTGGTCATGCGATGTTAAACACAGCTTGTTACTCCATGTACACTACACGATGCAGGACGTGCGATTAACCTGAAACTCGGTCCAAAAAATTCTCGAACGAATGAAAAATCATCTGAAAAAGGGCCAAAACTTGCACAGTGTAAAGCCAACATAATATTGACTGCATGTTTTACAATATAATAAAACGTGCACACATCATAAAACTTGCGCACATTCTCTCCACATGCAAAACATTTTGCGATGACACTTCCAGGGCTCCATAAAAATGCCTGTTTTACAAATAAAAAAATGGAATATTTTACAAAAGCACATTTATCTGTAAACACCAACACATGACACACGTCACACTAACGTGTTGGTTTACATAATGAATGACTGAACCAGTCAGTGTTTAGCAGAGGCACTTTTACCCAGAATCCTTTGCGATCTGTCTGTGTTTGTTACAAAACCTCAGAATTAGTGAATTATTCATCATTAAAAGATATAGTTATATTTTAACTTTATACATATAACAGAAATGACATTAATGGAGTTATTCTATCAGTATTCACACCAAACTATAAGTCAGCATGACTTTATTTTCCAAGACCTCCGCCTGACCAGAGCGTTGTGATTGGTAGAGAGCTGGCTTTGTGGCTGCTCTCAGGGTGCTTCTGTGCTGGAAGCTGTGTAGTAAACAAGAGCTTCCAGTAGAGGGCAGGATGTTCAAAGACAGAAATCAGCTCAAGCAAAGCCGCCCAGACCTCCCGATCCACACACACCTCCCCCAGCTCCTCCTGGGGAACCCCAAGACGTTCCCAAGCCAGCCGAGAGACGTACTCCCTCCAGCATGTCCTGGGTCTTCCCCGGGGCCTCCTCCCAATGGGACGTGCCCAGAACACCTCTCCAGCGAGGCATCCAGGGGACATCTTGAAAAAGATACCTGAGCCACCTCAGCTGGCTCCTTTGTGGAGAAGCAGTGGCTCAACTCCGAGCTCCAAAATAAAAATAATAAAACAGATAAAAATAAGAACTATTCATAAGAAAGAGAATACAAATGGGTTTTCAGTCTTGACTTAAAAATGTCCACGGACTCTGACTGTCTCACGGTCACAGGAAGACTGTTCCACAGGGTGGGGCCATGATGAGAAAAGGCTTTTTGACCTGCTGACTTCTTCTTCACTCTGGGAACACAGAGAAGTCCTGCATCCTGCAACCGCAAAGCCCGGGCCGGCATGTAAAGTTCCACCAGATCAGCCAGATAAGATGGCGCCAGTCCATGAACAACTTTATAAGTCAATAACAAAACCTTAAAATCTGCTCTCACAGAGACACGGAGCCAGTGCAAGGATGCCAAAATGGGTGTGATATGTTCATACCTTCTGCTATGTGTCAACAATCTGGCGGTAGTATTCTGGCGTAGTATTCTGAACTAGCTGAAGACCCCTAATGCTGGACTGCGGTAACCCTGAAAATAGAACAGTACAATAATCTTGTCTAGAAGAAACAAAAGCATGAATCAGGGTCTCAACATCAAACATAGACAGGATGGGGCGGATCCTCGCTATATTCCGCAGATGCAAAAAAGCAGTCCTCGTAACATCCCTGATGTGGAGGTCAAAAGACAGCGTGGGATCAAAAATTACCCCAAGGTTCCTCATTTTGTCTGTATGATGTATGACACACGAACTCAGGCCGAGCGCCAACTGGTCAAACTGATGCCGATGTCTCGCTGGACCAAGAACCATCATTTCAGTCTTATCAAAGTTTTAAAAGTAGGAAGTTACTAGACATCCAACTTCTCACTGATAGAAGACAGTCCTCCAGGGATTTTATGGGTGAGATTTCCCGCAGTTATCGACATGTACAACTGAGTATCATCAGCGTAACAATGAAAGGCAATCCCAAAACTCCGCAGTATATGCCCAAGGGGTGTTACATACAGGGAGAAAAGCAAGGGGCCTAAAATGGATCCCTGTGGAACCCCAAATCTCATGTCACTAAGGTTATTATACAAACACATTGAGAACGACTGGACAGATATGACGTCAACCAGGCAAGGGCACTTCCAGTAATCCCAAAAAGATTCTCCAACCTATCGAGCAAAATGTTGATCCACGGTATCAAACACAGGACTGAGATCTAACAACACCAAAACCATACTGGTGTCTGAGTCCATTGCTCGCAGAAGATCATTCACTACTTAGTGAGCGCTGTCTCTGTGGAGTGATATTTCCTAAAAGCAGACAGCAGCGGCTCAAAAAGATCATTTTCAGTGAGGTGGTCTACGAGCTGCCATGAAACCACAGTTTCTAAAATTTTGGAACAGAATGATAGATTTGATATTGGCCTGTAATTTTTCAATACATTCAGGTCAAGATTAGATTTCTTAAGTAATGATTTAATCACTGCAGATTTAAAACATTTCGGAACAGATTCAGAGGTTAAAGACAGATTAATAATTTCCAGCACAGGTGGCCCAAGAGTGGGCCACAGGTCCTTAAACAGTTTTGTTGGTATAGGATCAAACAAACAGGTTGTGCTTTTTGTAGATGCCACAAGTTTCATCAGCACGCCTAATGAAATACTATTATATTCTGTAAAGGTAACACCTCAGTGGTAGCACCCTCCTCCATAGCAGGTTTTAATGGTTGGGCCAAGGCGTGCTGTGATATGCTTAGCCTAATATCTTATTTTTTCTTATTGAAATAATCCAAGAAATCCTGCGCTGAAAGGGAGAATGACTAATGCTGCGTTTACACATAACGATGACAAGTCACAAATGCCACGAAGTACACATTCTTGGCCGCTGATCACGAATGTGATGATTCGGGGCAGAGGCGTCAGGTGTCCTCAGGAACTGCTGCAACCTGTTACCACACGTTACGATTAATGGCACGTGTTGCTGGAGAATTATCTTGAACCATTACGCATGGTCAAATATAATTTTCTGAGTTGTTGCGTGCTATAGCGCGCTATTGCGCGTCACAGCGCATCGTTAAGTTCTGTCACGTTGTGAACGAGGTGAACTGTTTCCACACACACACCCATATTCATCCAACCAAATTCAGATCGCTCCAGTTTTTCAGAAGAACTTTGTGACTGCATGCGTAGTTGGGCTCTGTGCCATGGAGTAGTGCAGAGAGGAGGAGGACAGAGCCAGATGTGTGGCTTCATGCGTCTCGTGTCTCGCGTGTTTTCCCAAACAGGCACATGCAGCAGGTGGAACACCTGCAGGAGCGCGCTGAAGAGCATTGAAATGAGACTTTTAGCCGACTTGGTGTCAGTAATCAAACTGAATGAGGTGCAGCAGGGTTTAATTGTGCGCATGCTTCTTTCCTCCGCCAGATGGGAGGAGGGCAGAGATGCTGGCTGCACATGAGTCTCCTCTCGCTCCTCTGGTTCCTCTGGCTCACTTGTTTTCCCCCTCATCGGTTACAACAGCAGGTGGAACACCTGCAGAGCGTACCACTTTAGAATGATTGTTTTGATTGCAACAAACTGACTTCTGTCTTTTAAATAACTTGTGACCCACTGATGTGCTATACCTCTTATGCCATATTTATATAGTTTTTGCAATAATATCTCATGGTCTAGAGTATCAAAGCTTTTTGTAAGTGTACAAAGACACTAACTACAAATTGTTTTTATCCAGGGCATTAGTGATCTCTTCAACCAGTTCCATTACTGCTGTAGCCATTGAGTGATTAGTACGAAATCCATGTTGACAGTTACTTAGAATTTTACATTTATCAATAAATGTATTCAATCTGTTCAAAAATATCTTTTCTAAAATTTTAGAAAACTGTGGAAGTAAAGCTATGGGCCTGTAGTTTGTGAATTCATTCTTGTTCCCTTTTTTGTAAAGTGGAATAATTTGAGCTATTTTCATATGATCAGGAAATATTCCAGAAGTGAGTGACAAATTACAATATATGTGAAAGGCTCAATAATGACATCTATAATTTGTTTTACTAATAACATATTAATATCTATATAATTATTTGATTTTTTTGCTTGAAAATTTATGTACAATTGTCAAAATTTCATTAGTTTGAACATTCTCGAGAAAAATACTATTTATGTTAACAGGGATGAATCCATAATCATTGTTTTCATTAGGAATTTTGTGATAAATTCGGTCCAATATTCACAAAGTAATCATTGAATTCATTAGCAACTGCATCTTTTTCAAAAACATTATTCTTTGTGAAAAAGTTTGGAAAATCAGATATGACCTCGTCTTTTGCATGATTTTATTAATTACATGTATTTTTATACTATTTTTATTGTCATCTAATTTAGTATTATAATCCTTTTGTTGTCTTCTTATGATTGACACAAGTTTTTTTTATATTTTTTTATATCTACTTTCAGTGTCTTGTTCTCAATTTAAGAAACATTCTGTAAAGATAATTTTCTTCTGACAAGCATTCTTCAGTCCATTAGTCATCCATGGGTTTTTAAAAAGCATTTTATCATGCTGAGCATAAATTTTAACTGTTTTGCAATTTCTGTCATACAAGCTAATGAATATGACATGATCTCAGCGAAACAGTCTGCCCTCTCACTGAGTCAAAGATCATCTTGTGAGCAGTTTAATGATTATTTAAACAGATCAGTGAATATAGTGAATAGATATGTATCAATCAATCAATGTAGTAAATATAAATACTTTAGCAATTCAGTGATAGAGAGAAAACTGACCCACCTTTCGTCAAAAAAGTGACAGCTGCCAATCAAAATCGACTACGTCACTAAGCCCCGCCCCCTATGACGTCATAGCCAATCAGAATCGATGACGTGACTATGTCCCGCCCCTAAGCCCCTCCCCTAGTCCCGCCTCCAAGCCCCCCCCCTTATGACATCCCAGCCCATCATAATCGATGACGTCACTATGCCCCCCCCTAAGCCACCCCCTGATCCCGCCTCCGAGCCCCCGCCCCTTATGACGTCACATCCAATCAGAGTCGATGACGTCAGTATGTCCCGCCCCTAAGCCCCGCCCCCGGCTCCTCCCCTAGTTCCGCCCCTGGCTCCTCCCCTAGCCCCACCCCAAGCTCCTCCCCTAACCCCCCAAGCACCGCCTCCAAGCCATACCTCCCCTCCCACCCAGGGTCTAATATTTTAATGTCATTTTATTTCATGAATTAAAGAATGATTAAAATACCTAGATCTTTTAATGTATTAAAGAAATTAACTAATTCTGAAATAATTAAACATAAATCAGTGGCTATTATTTAATGCCCTTTAATATTTTTAATTCTTAAATTATGACGGTTTCCTTTCTGTTTTTTAATTCGTAAATTAAAGAAGGGGTACAAATAGCCGTCTCTCGGTTGTAAGTCTTTGCAGCAAGACGTCAAATACCCACGCATAGAGCTGCTCGCCGGAAACATGACACCACTGCTGTAAAACCTGTTGCAGACCTGTGTCTGTGTGTGTGCGTGGTGTGTGCGTGTGTGTGTGCTTGTGTGTGCGCGCGTGTGTTGTGTGTGTGTGTGTGTGTTGTGTGTGTGTTGTGTGTGTTGGCGGGACACCCGCTGAGCAGGAGATCTGCCCCGAGGTGATGAACCCGAAGAACAATAACAATACTCCTTATCACTCACGCCAAAGGATGTTTCATAACAATGCTCCTTATCACTCACGCCAAATGGTGTTTCTTTTAAGATATTACCCGATCATCATGGTGCGCGGGACAACCCGCTGATCGGAGATGCCGCCCAGAGGTGATGAAGGCGGAAAAAAACAAAGTTTCTTCTCCGTCACTCCCGGCAGGTGGCTGGGTGTCAGGCCAGATGGTATTTTTAGAGCAAAAAGGTACCAGTAAGTGTTTTTCACAAAAAACCTCGTTTGAAAAACAATTTACCCTTTTCAAACAATATTATAGGAAAGAACACAGGCTGTATAAGGTTTAGGAAATGTTGCTTTATTACATTCATTAAAGTCACACAGCAGAGAAAAAAGCAATTGTTCATGTTTATTAAACACAGCATACGTGGAACGGAAAACATTAAGAAAAAAGTATTTGGTCCACTTACATGAAGAAAAAAAGTATACGTTCATGGTTATTAAACACAACAGACGTGAAGGAAAACATTAGAAAAAAGTACTTGTTTTCCAGTTACCTGAAGAAAAAAGCATATTTTTCATGGTTATTAAACACAAATTTGGTCACTTACATGAAGAAAAAAAAGCATACGTCCATGTTTATTAAGGGGTACCATCAGGCTGTCGCTGGTAAATTAGCTGATAGATGATTATTGTGTCTCAGCTGCGTATAATAACTCAGTCTGCTCAAGTCCACTTTTTCTAAGGCACAAGTTCGCATATTTTTTTTGTAAAGTCAGACTTATATTTTACACATTTTGGGATTCACAACATCAAATCCTTATCTCAACACTTCACGGTAACGTTCACATGCCAGCGCTTGGATTTAAGTCCTAAATCTAAACATGTTCTTTGCTCACATTGTAATCGCTGCAAGTTCCCCTGCTTTACCCACTCATTCTGACCAAAGAAACATCTGAGAGTGGGTCAAAAAAATACTGAAACTGTTCTTGAAAGCAGCTTTCTCCTGGTTAGTTTTTAATACACCCTGAAGACATCAAGATTCTCTGATCAGATTTCTTGGGAGACTTTCCAAAAGGGAGACATGTATTGTTTTAATATGAAAATCAGCCGTCAGCATTTTATGTCAAGTGTTCCCTGAAAATCACAGATAACTGAATGACGGAGAACTGAAGCAACAACTTTGAAGTTTCAAATAAAACAGGGTTCATCAGCATTTTTTGGTTTATCAGAATCTGAATCAGAACAGCTTTTAATGGCCAAGTATCCACAGAATACATGGAATTTGACTTTGGTTTGAGCCGCACTCTCTCTGTACACTGTAAATGCATGCTAACATACAAACGAATTAAGTTAACCAGACTCAGTTTTCAAGCTGTAGCTTCAAGAAAATTAAGTTGACCTGAATATGATGAATGAACAAAACTATTTTGAGAATTAAGCCGTCACTTGCTGGATGCTCACAGTAAATACATTACTGTAATTTATTTTTTTCAGTACAGCAAAATAAACAAGTTACTGTAATCTAGATTTTAAGTGTATTTGAGTACTGCACACTCGCAATAATTAAGGTAATCAAATCTGCTTCAAGACAACATAAATTACTTTGTAAGGCAGCAAGTTTGCATTTTTTGATTATTTTCATTTTTAGTAAAGTCAACTTATTATTTTTTACAGTGTATGGCATGTAGAAATACCCTAAACAGCGAATAATCCGCAGTAAAAATTGTACAGTTTTTTAAAAACCGCTTGTAATTATGAACAAACTAGTTTAGCTAACAACTGCTACAGAAAGGTGAACATTTATTAAAATGAATCTGAAATACACGAGTTGACCAACATCAGGAGGGTAAGAGTTCTAATGTTAAAACTCACTGTTGTTACTCCGCTGTTTTATGATTTGTAAAAAGCTGCACCAGGCACTTGAAAGTTGCACATTTCCGACCAATTCTGTCAAAACATTAACAGCCTGTGAGCCGACACACTGCTGTCAGTGTGACAAGAGGAAAGTGTGTCATGTAGAATCTGTGCATTTGTTCAGAGCGTATAAGTTAAAATCTCAAGGTCCTTTTAACGTGGATAAAGGATTTAAATGCGGTTGTTTTGCAGAAGTTCCACTGAAAACACACAGAACTGTAATGTTTACAATTCACACGCCGTATCTTTGATAGAAAACAGTCGGTGGTCATTTATTGAGAAATCTAACGGGCGGGAGGGTTTTACGCTTTAAACGCTTATTTGGTTGTGAAAAGCTCCACAAAAACTTCTACTTTCGAGCTGATGCTGACTGTTTGCATAAATTTTTTGGCTGAGTGGGGAAACGTCTGACAGTATATATCAATATGTGTTTTTTCTTACTTTATGGCCCTTTAAAAAACTTTAGTCATATTACTAAATCATTGTTTTTCTTTTTCTTACCTCATGAAGGCGACTCTCTCCTCCGGCTCCCCCGTGTCGTCTATAACCCTCTGGGCTTCATTTGTCTTCTTCTTCTCGGTAAACCAGAATAAACGTTTTATGCATCGCAATTATTCTCTTCAAAACAGTCATTAATACCAGTCCAAAATATCCTCGAACCTCCGGGCATCTTGCAGGAGCGACGGTCACGTCTCGCCACAAACTGAAAGAAAAGATGCGACTTATTAATATTTAGGCCTACACTTTAAAAAAAAAACGTCATGATGTGATTTTTTTCTTCTTACCGTGTACACGAGTCCGTCCCCGCGGCGCCCTGTTGAGACGGTTCGACAGACCTCCGTCGTTAGAACACACCAGCTCCGCGTTATTAACCTGTATTTTTAATATAAATGAGATGTTCAGAGGGTTTACTATCTCTGCTGCTGTGTCTGGGGAAAAAAAACTTGAGTAAACAGCGTTAAATAAAAGACTCCTAACAGAATATCCACAAACTGTAACACAGACCATACTTAATTAATGAAATATTACCTGTAAAGAATTTATGAGCGTATTTTCTTACGTCATAAAGGAGAGTCCGGTCCCTGGCCTGTCGTGTCTCTAATGATCCTCGGGGTTAATTTGTCAGGCCGAATTCTTCTGCTCCATCAGAATAACTTTCTCACCGTGGGGCTCTATATCTAACAAAAAAAACTCATTTAAAAATGTTTTTACCGCCGAGGATCTTTTGAAAAAAAAAAAAAACAGAAGCATTTCTATCAAAAGATTACTTAATTCACCTTGCCGTGAAAGACTTTCGCACTCTGAAGAAAAAGAAAACTTCATTCCTAGAGAATGAACGTCTGCTCCGGTCAGCGGCTGGAATGAAGGAAAAACACTGCAGCAGGAGGCGGAGACAGAAAACTGGACCAGCCTCCAAAACAACTCATTACCCACAGGTATCAGGTTTTATTGGTGGACCCAAAAAACACACGTATCATCGATCAGGGGATTTAGCCTGACACCTCGGACCGAGGGACACAGCAGGACCTCATAAAAATATTGCTTCAAACGGGATCTGTGACGCTGGTCCGTTTGTCAAAAGAGGTGCGACCTTTTGCGCTAAACACCCCAAATACACACACACAGGCAACACACATTTAAGAGCAAATATCCCCAGACCCGCGCGTGTAGTGGTCCCATACTATTAACAAAAGTGGATGGATAGCAAAGTCATGACGGATAATACAGAAATGTGAGACCTTTAATAGTTGCACTAAAAGAATAAAACGCTACTCACAGGAGAATTAGTTTTCCCAGCTTCAGCCTGTCTTATTCCAGACATGTCAGAACCACATGAACAAAACATCTACATATCTTAACACCAAGAGATTTAAATATATCCGTACATACATATGTACATACCTCATATTTGTTTCCCATTTCTATTTCCATGTTTCCTTTTTGTGAATATTTTACAAATAAAATAAAGGTCACTAACTGCTGTTATTAAATATATATCAGGCGCCACCGTGGGCGTCGTACCAAGATGTGCTGTCTTTATACAACCGAAAATCTATCGCAAACCATGATCTGGTTTCTGATTTTGTGAAAAGATATCGTAATTGCCTTAAGAAAAGGGGTAATAACCTCCTGTATCCAGCTACAAGGACCTTCGAACAACTTTTAAATGCTGTGACAGCTTGTGTTAACCTTTGATCCTAATTTTTTTTTAATGTTTTGTTCACGTGAAAATGTAACCCCTGTCTTGGGACAACCTCCCGATCATACCTTTTAAAGTTTTTATCGCGTTTGCACGCTTTAAAACATTGTTATTAAGTACAGAAAGAAGTGTTAATCTTTGATCCTAAAATTTTTTAATGTTTTTTTTTCACCTGAAATGGGTTGGATGTGTGAGAGCGGCCTTCCGATCATACCTTTAAAGTTTTACCAGCGCGTTTGGATAATTTAAAACGTCGTTATTAAGCGCAGAAAGAAGCGTTGACCTTATGACCTTGAATTTTTTATGCGCGTTTTTTTGGTGAAAAAATGCTTCTGGGTGTGTTGAGAACGCTCTCGCCCGAATCATAACCTTAAAGTTTTACCGCGTTTGACGTGTTTAAAAATTGTCACGCTCGGTGTAATCTTTGATCCTAAAATTTTTAATGTTTTATTTTTGCCTGAAAACGGACCGGCATGTGTTGAGAGCCGGCCTCCCGATCATACCTTTAAAGTTTTATCGCGTATGCACGCGTTTAAATATTGTCCCTCACATAAAACATGTTCAAGCTAAATATCTAAAAATATTTCTAGTAACCCTCAACAAAGCAAAAATATTTATTGAATTACAAAGCTCTACATATGTTATATCATTCACATTGTTTCGCCATATCTGAATTACTGCGTGGACGTTTGAGGCAACATTTACAAATCCTCACTTCGACCATTACTTTATGATACCTTGTCAGTATTCATGACAGCCAATTAAGCAGTGGTCTTTACTATAACCTTGATTAGCATTTTAGATGCGTATTCTTTATTCTATACAACATATAGCCTATTGAAATGATGTAAACTAAGGTGCAGCAATACCAAATTCTATGTAAAGAAGAGCCTTACATGATTAATTATAACATTTATAAAATAAGGGCTTACTTTCATCAATCAGCAACCTCCGTCACTACATAAACGGAAAGTTTCACCCCTTAAAAGAGTCAAAATTCAGCCAAAAGAGGGCACCTATTCTCTTTTGAGCTTCTCACAAACCTTCATGGCGCTGCGTCTCCTGGACTCACCGTGGAAGAATATGAAGAGCTATTGTGGAATACTTTCGAGCAGAACTGCTGACAAAGATGTTCGAATGGTTCTTGCAGATGCTAAGGTGACCTCCATGTGTCCGGCTGCTGATGGTCTATTTCAGAGAGCCCACGGATGGGCTTGTCCTTCTTGCAGACGTAAGTTTGTTTCCTCTTCTTTCTTAAATTTTTATTGCATTGAATATATTCTCACAACATGATATATTGTTTCTGTACCCTCTAGTCATCGTCCATAGGCTGACATCGAGAAACCCTCACCCTGCCCTGATCTAATAACACTGCTTGGGTATTTGTGAATTCGCGCATTCGCATCAGATGACCGAAGTTATAGTCATCCCAGCAAAGCATGAATGTTAGAACCGATTAGAGATATTTTCAAGATGCTTTCTGAAATAACTCCAATTTCATATTTCAGATGGGACAGAGCGTGTAACTGTGACGCTGTAATTTCAGTGTACTACAGTACCAAGAGGAGGCTGCCAGCACACTTGAATTCCTTCAAAAGTAAGCCTCTTCTTCTCCAATTGACCTATTCACAGCAGTCATTTTGACATTAAATTGTACGGTCAACTCTCTCGTGGTGCTGTAATGACATAATTGAAATGAAATTAACGATAGAAGGTTCACTTCTTCTATAAACAACAACCCTCTTTTGGAGTGACAAGATTAGGAATGAACATATCAGAGGGACGGCTCAGGTGGGACGGTTTGGAGACAGAGTCAGAGAGGCGAGATTGTGATGGTTTGGACGTGCAGAGGAGGGACCCATAGGGAGAAGGATGCTGAGGATGGAGCCACCAGGCAGGAGGAAACGAGGAGGGCAGAGAGGAGTTCATGGATGTGCTGAGGGAGGACATGCGGGTGGTTGGTGTGACAGAGGACAGGGTGAGAAGGAAACGATTGATCTGCTGTGGCAACCCCTAACGGGAACGGCTAAAAGACAAAGAGATGCTGAAGATCCTGTCCAAATTACTAGTGATTGTTTATCAACAATCCTGTATGTCCATATGTTTGGAATGCGCCAATAGCCATCTCATCAATGTATCTGGTTAAACATAGTTCTGATTTTATTACCCAGCCGTGCTCTATATTGGAGATTTTATTTATGTCCAACCTCCGATCTCGGACTACTACCGTTTTTTCAGGTGATACGTTGGGATCAATCCTGAAAGGGTGACAAAGACCTGCCGCGGCATGACCACTTCCAAAAGGACGGGTAGACTTGTTCAAAAAAAGTCGACCACGGTGAATCCCCAGGTAGCCACACTGCTCAAGAACCTGATGGATCTTGAGTGGAATTTCATATAGGTGACTAAGAACGCTCTACTCCCGCTCGTCTTGTCAGCAGTGTTTAAATTTTGACTTTTAAGGGTGAACTTTCCGTTTATGTAGTGACGGAGTTGCTGATTGATGAAAGTAAGCCCTTATTTTAATAAATGTTATAATTAATCATGTAAGTCTCTTCCATAGAATTTGTATTGCTGCACCTTAGTTTACATCATTTCAATAGGCTATATGTTGTATAGAATAAAGAATACGCATTAAAATTGCTAATCAAGGTTATAGTAAAGACACTGCTTAATTGGCTGTCATGAATACTGACAAGGTATCATAAAGGTAATGGTCGAAGTGAGGATTTGTAAATGTTGCCTCAAACGTCCACGCAGTAATTCAGATATGGCGAAACAAGTGAATGATATAAAATATGTAGAGCTTTGTAATTCAATAAATATTTTTGCTTTGTTGAGGGTACTAGAAATATTTTTAGATATTTTAGCTTGAACATGTTTTATGTGAGGGACAATATTTAAACGCGTGCATACGCGATAAAACTTTAAAGGTATGATCGGGAGGCCGCTCTCAACACATCCGGTCCGTTTTCAGGCAAAAAAAACATTAAAAAATTTTAGGATCAAAGATTAACACGAGCCGTGACAATTTTTAAACACGTCCAAACGCGGTAAAACTTTAAAGGTATGATCGGGAGAGCGTTCTCAACACACCAGAAGCATTTTTTCACAAAAAAACGCGCATAAAAAATTCAAGGTCAAAGGTCAACGCTTCTTTCTCGCTTAATAACGACGTTTTAAATTATCCAAACGCGGTAAAACTTTAAAGGTATGATCGGAAGGCCGCTCTCACACATCCAACCCATTTTCAGGTGAAAAAAACATTAAAAAATTTAGGATCAAAGATTAACACTTCTTTCTGTACTTAATAACAATGTTTTAAAGCGTGCAAACGCGATAAAACTTTAAAAGGTATGATCGGGAGGTTGTCCCAAGACAGGGGTTACATTTTCACGTGAAAAAACATTAAAAAAAAATTAGGATCAAAGGTTAACACAAGCTGTCACAGCATTTAAAAGTGTGCGAAGGTCCTTGTAGCTGGATACAGGAGGTATTACCCCTTTTCTTAAGGCAATTACGATATCTTTTCACAAAATCAGAAACCAGATCATGGTTTGCGATAGTATTTTCGGTGTATAAAGACAGCACATCTTGGTACGACGCCCCGGTGGCGCTGATATATATTTAATACACGCAGTGACCTTTATTTTATTTGTAAATATTCACAAAAAGGAAACATGGAATAGAAATGGGAAAAAATATGAGTATGTACATATGTATGTACGGATATATTTAAATCTCTTTGGTGTTAAAGATATGTAGATGTTTTGTTCATGTGGTTTCTGACATGTCTGGAATAAGACAGGCTGAAGCTGGGAAAACTAATTCTCCTGTGAGTAGCGTTTTATTCTTTTAGTGCAACTATTAAAAGGTCACTATTTCTGTATTATCCGTCATGACTTTGCTATCCATCCACTTTTGTTCATAGTATGGGACCACTACACGCGCGGGTCTGGGGATATTTGCTCTTAAAAGTGTGTGCCTGTGTGTGTATTTGGGGTGTTTAGCGCAAAAGGTCGCACCTCTTTTGACAAACCGGACCAGCGTCACAGATCCCGTTTGAAGCAATATTTTTATGAGGTCCTGCTGTGTCCCTCGGTCCGAGGTGTCAGGCTAAATCCCCTGATCGATGATTACGTGTGTTTTTTGGGTCCACCATAAAACCTGATACCTGTGGGTAATGAGCTTGTTTTGGAGGCTGGTCCAGTTTTCTGTCCCGCCTCCTGCTGCAGTGTTTTTCCTTCATTCCAGCCGCTGACCGGAGCAGACGTTCATTCTCTCGGAATGAAGTTTTCTTTTTCTTCAGAGTGCGAAAGTCTTTCACGGCAAGTGAATTAAGTAATCTTTTGATAGAAATGCTTCTGTTTTTTTTTTTTAAAAAAGATCCTCGGCGGTAAAAACATTTTTAAATGATGTTTTTTTGTTAGATAGAGCACCACGGTGAGAAAAGTTATTCTGATGGAGCAGAAGAATTCGGCCTGACAAATTAACCCCCGAGGATCATTTAGCGACACGACAGGCCAGGGACATACTCTCCTTTATGACGTAAGAAATCAGCTCATAACTTTTTAAAGTGTAAATTTCATTAATAAGTATGGTCTGTGTTACAGTTTGTGGATATTCTGTTAGGAGTTTATTTAATGCTGTTTAATCAAGTTTTTTTTCCCCCAGACACAGCAGCAGAGATAGTAAACCCTCTGAAATCTCATTTATATTAAAAATACAGGTTAATAACGCGGAGCTGTGTGTTCTAAACCGACGGAGGTCTGTCGAACCGTCAACAGGGCGCCGCGGGGACGGACTCGTGTTACACGGTAAGAAGAAAAAAATCACATCATGACGTTTTTTTTTAAAGTGTAGGCTAAATATTTAATAAGTCGCATCTTTTCTTTCAGTTTGGGGCGAGACGTGACCGTCGCTCCTGCAAGATGCCCGGAGGTTCGAGGATATTTTGGACTGGTATTAATGAATGTTTTTGACAGAGAATAATTGCGATGCATAAAAAGTTTATTCTGGTTTAACGAGAAGAAGAAGACAAATTAAGCCCAGAGGGTTATTAGACGACACGGGGAGCCGGAGAGAGAGTCGCCTTCATGAGGTAAGAAAAAAAGAAAAACAATGATTTAGTAATATGACTAAAGTTTTAAAGGGCCATAAAGTAGAAAAAAAAACATTGGCTATATAATGTCAGACGTTTCCCCACTCAGCCAAAAATTTATGCAAACGTCAGCATTAGCTCGAAAAGTAGAAGTTTTGTGGAGCTTTTCACAACACAAATAAGCGTTTAAAGCGTAAAACCCTCCGCCAGTTAGATTTCTCAATAATGACCACCGACTGTTTTCTATCAAAGATACGGCGTGTGAATTGTAAAAATTACAGCTTCTGTGTGTTTTCAGTGGAACTTCTGCAAAACAACCGCATATTAAATCTTTATCCACGTTAAAAGGACATGAGATTTATAATTATAACGCTCTGAACAAATGCACAGATTCTACATGACACACTTTCCTCTTGTCACACCTGACAGCAGTGTGTCGGCTCACAGGCTGTTAATGTTTTTGACAGAATTGGTCGGAAATGTGCAACTTTCAAGTGCCTGGTGCAGCTTTTTACAAATCATAAAACAGCGGAGTAACAACAGTGAGTTTTAACATTAGAACTCTTACCCTCCTGATGTTGGTCAACTCGTGTATTTCAGATTCATTTTAATAAATGTTCACCCTTTCTGTAGCAGTTGTTAGCTAAACTAGTTTGTTCATAATTACAAGCGGTTTTTAAAAACACAATGTACAATTTTTACTGCGGATTATTCGCTGTTTAGGGTATTCTACATGCCATACACTGTAAAAAAATAATAAGTTGACTTTACTAAAAATGAAAATAATCAAAAAATGCAAACTTGCTGCCTTACAAAGTAATTTATGTTGTCTTGAAGCAGATTTGATTACCTTAATTATTGCGAGTGTGCAGTACTCAAATACACTTAAAATCTAGATTACAGTAACTTGTTTATTTTGCTGTACTGAAAAAAATAAATTACAGTAATGTATTTACTGTGAGCATCCAGCAAGTGACGGCTTAATTCTCAAAATAGTTTTGTTCAATTCATCATATTCAGGTCAACTTAATTTTCTTGAAGCTACAGCTTGAAAACTGAGTCTGGTTAACTTAATTCGTTTGTATGTTAGCATGCATTTACAGTGTACAGAGAGAGTGCGGCTCAAACCAAAGTCAAATTCCATGTATTCTGTGGATACTTGGCCATTAAAAGCTGTTCTGATTCAGATTCTGATAAACCAAAAAATGCTGATGAACCCTGTTTTATTTGAAACTTCAAAGTTGTTGCTTCAGTTCTCCGTCATTCAGTTATCTGTGATTTTCAGGGAACACTTGACATAAATGCTGACGGCTGATTTTCATATTAAAACAATACATGTCTCCCTTTGGAAAGTCTCCCAAGAAATCTGATCAGAGAATCTTGATGTCTTCAGGGTGTATTAAAAACTAACCAGGAGAAGCTGCTTCAAGAACAGTTTCAGTTATTTTTTTGACCCACTTCAGATGTTTCTTGGTCAGAATGAGGTGGTAAAGCAGGAACTTGCAGCGATACAAGTGAGCAAAGAAAATGGTTTAGATTTAGGACTTAACATCCAAGCTGCTGGCATGTGAAACGTTACCGTGAAGTGTTGAGATAAGGATTTGATGTTTGAATCCCAAAATGTGTAAAATATAAGTTGACTTTACAAAAAAAATATGCAACTTGTTGCCATTAGAAAAGTGGCACTGAGCAGACTTGAGTTTATTATACGCAGCTGGAGACACAATAATCATCTATCAGCTAATTTACAGCGACAGCCTGATGGTTACCCTTTAATAAACATGGACGTATGCTTTTTTCTTCATGTAAGTGGACCAAATTTGTGTTTAATAACCATGAAAATATGCTTTTTTCTTCAGGTAACTGGAACAAGTACTTTTTTCCTTAATGTTTTCCTTCACGTATGTTGGTGTTAATAAACATGCACGTATACTTTTTTCTTCATGTAAGTGGACCAAATACTTTTTCGTAATGTTTTCCTTCACGTATGCTGTGTTAATAAACATGAACAATTGCTTTTTTCTCTCTGTGTGTGACGTTAATGAATGTAATAAAGCACATATTCTAAACCTATACAGCCTGTGTTCTTTCCTAGAATATTGTTGAAAAGGGTAAATTGTTTTTCAAACGAGTTTTTTGTGAAAAACACTTACTGGTACCTTTTGCTCTAAAATACCATCTGGCCGACACCCAGCCACCCTGCCGGGAGTGACGGAGAAGAAACTACTTGTTTTTTTCCGCCTTCATCACCTCTGGGCGGCATTCTCCGATCAGCGGTGTCCCGCGCACCATGATGATCGGGTAATATCTTAAAAGAAACACCATTTGGCGTGAGTGATAAGGAGCTTTGTTGATTGAAACATCCTTTGGCGTGAGTGATAAGGAGTATTGTTTATTGTTCTTCGGGTTCATCACCTCGGGGCAGCATCTCCGCTCAGCGGGTGTCCCGCCACACACACACAACACACACACACACACACACACAGGACACACACACACACACACACGCACAACGCACACACACACACACACGCGCACACACACAGACACAGCGTCTGCAACAGGTTTTACAGCCGTGGGGTCATGTTCCGCGAGCAGCTCTATGCGTGGGTATTTGACCGTCTTGCTGCAAAGACTTACAGCCGAGAGACGGCTATTGTACCCCTTCTTTATTTACGAATAAAAAACAGAAAAGGAAACGTAATAATTTAAGAATTAAAAATATTAAAGGGGCATTAAATAATAGACACTGATTTATGTTTTAATTATTTCAGAATTAGTTAATTCTTTAATACATTAAAAAGATCTAGGTATTTTTAATCATTCTTTAATTCATGAAATAAAATGACATTAAATATTAGACCCTGGGTGGGAGGGGAGGTATGGCTTGGAGGCGGTGCTTGGCCGGGGTTAGGGGAGGAGCTTGGGGGTGGGGCTAGGGGAGGAGCAGGGGGCGGAACTAGGGGAGGAGCCGGGGGCGGGGCTTAGGGGCGGGACATACTGACGTCATCGACTCTGATTGGATGTGATGTCATAAGGGGCGGGGGCTTGGAGGCGGGATCAGGGGCGGGGCTTAGGGGCGGGGCATAGTGACGTCATCGATTATGATTGGCTGTGATGTCATAAGGGGCGGGGCTTGGAGGCGGGACTAGGGGAGGGGCTTAGGGGCGGGACATAGTCACGTCATCGATTCTGATTGGCTATGACGTCATAGAGGGGGCGGGGCTTAGTGACGTAGTCGATTTGTTGGCAGCTGTCACTTTTTTGACGAAAGGTGGGTCAGTTTTTCTCTCTAGTGATTAACAAAGAAAGCAATATTAATGAAACACATTGAAACACATGTATATAAATGTGTATATGGAGAATGAGATCAAGACAAAATCAAAGAAGCAAATCAAAGTAAAGACATTAAGACAAATTCCTGACAACCATCTAATAAAGCTGAGGTTATGTGCATAGTTTGAGGTTACAGGGGGTACCAGGGGTCTGACCTTCCAGTTGAGACGTCAACATTCCCCTTCAAAAATTGCCTGGGGGGGAGTGCTGAAAGATTCTTGTATTATAATTTCAGACACCCGTAAAGTGGATCATATTATTTCTTAACTTAAGTTGAACTTCTCATCCGCATGCCTCCCTCCCATAATGCAAAGGCTCATTTAAAGCTGTACGGCCTTTCAAATTTCACAAAACTGACAAAATTTAGTTTCTACTTAAACCAAAGCATTATAATGTCAGTTAACATCTGAACATGTTGCAAAATTACAGCTCCATTTAATAAAGACAGCATATTTATCTGGTGGAATTCCATAAGGAATATTTAATTTTCTTGTTAATGCTGTCTGAAGGAGTAAGTGCATGTGTTCATGCAAGAGGTTTTGAAATTTCCAGAAGTTACCTTTGATCTTGCATGATGCTCGTACACAGGGTGTACACACCAACATCCATATGATGTCTTGTAAATCACTTCAGAGGTGTTATGTTGTGTGGGGCCGCTGAAGAGGAGGTACTGCTGGCCCACCACCAACAGAGGGCGCCCTGCCTGGAGTGCGGGCTCCAGGCACCAGAGGGCGCTGCCGCATCATGGGAGTAGCCTGGGTGACAGCTGTCACCCATCACCAGACCCAGCTGTTCTACTCAGCACCGAGGTATATCAGGAGGACGGCGTCTCCACCTCAGTGCCGAGATATCGCCTTGAGATAGAGGTAACTACTCTGCAGCATATTCTGTATATTTGATAATACGTGTTAAACCTTTCAGGACAGCTGACTACCGAAAGCCAATTGCTTGGATAAGTACTCACCTTCCTGTTTTAACGTGACGAGAGGTGGAGGCGGCTTCTTCCCTCTCCGTGTTACTGGGTGCAGCCGCATCCACACCTGTGTGTTTGTTGCTCTTTCTTGCCAGCAGTACCGGATCCGACGAGCGGAGGCAGTGGCCACCTGGGACTTCGGGACTTGGCAGTTCCAGTATTTCCAGGGTTCGGTGCAGAGGAGATCTGGGTGGTTCCGGTTCGACTCGGACGGACGTCTCCTACCTTCGAGCCTGCCCACACGACACCAGCAGAATTCGGCTTAATCCCAAATTGTTGATTGTTGTATTGGTTGTGCTCGTTTCACAACAGTAAAACTTGTTATTTACCTTCTCCATTGTCCGTTCATTTGCGCCCCCTGTTGTGGGTCCGTGTTCCTACACTTTCACAACAGGATATCTCGGCCAGCGTCATGGATCCCGAGGGGCGTCAACCGGCTGTTGAACGGCCAATGGAAGACCAAGGCGCGGCGGAGGCTTCGGGAGGGGTAATCGGTGAGTTGCAGCGGATCCTCACCGCTTTCACCTCTCGGATCGACTTAATGACCGAGCAGCACGTTCTCCTAAACCGCAGGGTGGAGGCTCTCGCTGCACAAGTGGAGGCGCGCCCTTCGGGCGCCGCTGCGGCTCTCCCTCCCGAGGACCCTGCGTGCGAAAGTAACGTTCCACTGGTCGTTCAACGGTCCCTTCCTCCGTCCCCAGAAGCATACATAAGCCCTCCAGAACCATACGGAGGCTGTGTGGAGACGTGCGCGGACTTTCTTATGCAGTGTTCGCTCGTCTTCGCTCAGCGTCCCGTGATGTACGCGACTGATGCTAGCAAAGTAGCTTATGTGATAAATCTGCTTCGCGGGGAGGCACGCGCTTGGGCTACAGCGCTCTGGGAGCAGAACTCACGGCTCCTTCATACGTACGCTGGGTTTGTACGGGAGCTCAGAACGGTGTTCGATCATCCCAACAGAGGAGAGTCCGCTTCAACCGCGCTACTGTCCATACGACAGGGACGTCGGAGCGCAGCTGCCTATGCAGTCCGCCTTCCGCATCGCGGCGGCGAGATCCGGCTGGAATAGCACTGCCCTCCGCGCTGCCTTTGTAAACGGACTGTCTCTGGTCCTAAAAGAGCACCTGGTGGCTAAGGACGAACCGCGGGATTTAGATGGGCTCATCGATCTAGTCATACGACTCGACAACCGGTTAGAAGAACGCCGTCGGGAACGAGGCGAAGGGCGTGGCCAGGCACGCGTCGTCCCTCTCCCTTCCGGGTCCGATCGAGCTCCGCCCTCCCCACGCTCCTCTGTTCCTGCGTTCCGTGGGGTCACAGCTCCCCCTACTGACGAAACTAGGGACACGAGTAGGGCAACATTTAGGGCACCAGATGCACAGAGGAGATGGACCCACGGAGCGTGTCTTGGTTGTAGTTCAATGGAGCACCATGTGAGAGACTGCCCTGAGCGGTCAAACGCCAAACGCCCGCCCCTAGAGACTGGGCCAGGGGTGGGCCAAAACATTCACGTGGGACACACCCACATTGCTACACGACTTCCAGTCACGATCCTTTATGAGGATTCACCCTGAAGGCCCCAGCACTGGTAGACACGGGCTCTGAGGGGAATCTGCTTGACAGTAGATGGGCCAGGGAGATAGGGCTCCCTCTGGTGGCTCTTACCTCGCCTGTGCAGGTTCGGGCGCTAGATGGCTCCCTACTCCCACCAATCACACATAAGACACCTCCAGTAACTCTGGTGGTGTCAGGTAACCACCGGGAGGTGATCGAGTTCTTCGTGACTCAGGCCACCTCCCGTGTGGTTTTAGGGTTTCCATGGATGCTAAAGCACAATCCCCGGATTGATTGGCCGTCCGGGGTAGTGGTTCAGTGGAGCGAAACCTGCCATCGGGAGTGTCTAGGTTCCTCGGTTCCTCCCGGCTCCCAAGCTAAGGAGGAGGTCCGAGTCCCGCCCAATCTGAAGGCGTGCCAGCGGAGTACCATGACCTCGCTGATGTGTTCAGCAAGGATCTGGCTCTTACGCTTCCTCCTCACCGCCCGTACGATTGTGCCATTGATTTGGTTCCAGGCAGTGAGTTTCTTTCCAGTAGGCTGTACAACCTCTCACGGCCGGAGCGTGAATCAATGGAGACCTACATCCGGGACTCATTAGCTGCCGGGTTGATCCAGAATTCCACCTCTCCGATGGGTGCTGGTTTCTTTTTTGTGGGTAAAAAGGATGGCGGGCTTCGTCCATGCATTGACTATAGGGGGTTGAACGAAATCACGGTTCGCAATCGATACCCGTTGCCCCTGTTGGATTCGGTGTTCACCCCCTTGCATGGAGCCAATATCTTCACCAAACTTGATCTTAGGAATGCGTATCATTTGGTTCGGCTCCGGAAGGGAGACGAATGGAAGACGGCATTTAACACCCCGTTGGGCCATTTTGAGTACCTGGTCATGCCGTTCGGTCTCACTAACGCTCCCGCGACCTTCCAAGGTTGGTAAAACGATGTCCTGCGGGACTTCCTGCACCGGTTCGTCTTCGTGTATCTGGACGATATACTCATCTTTTCCCCAGATCCTGAGACTCATGTCCGGCATGTCCGTCAGGTCCTGCAGCGGTTGTTGGAGAACCGCCTGTTTGTGAAGGGCGAGAAGTGTGAGTTCCACCGCACTTCTTTGTCCTTCCTGGGGTTTATCATCTCCTCTAACTCCGTCGCCCCGGACCCGGCCAAGGTTGCGGCGGTGAGAGACTGGCCCCAACCTACAAGCCGTAGGAAGCTGCAACAGTTCCTCGGTTTTGCTAATTTTTATAGGAGGTTCATTAAGGGCTACAGTCAGGTAGTTAGCCCCCTGACAGCCCTGACCTCTCCAAAAGTTCCCTTCACCTGGTCGGACCGGTGCGAGGCCGCGTTCAAGGAGTTGAAACGGTGCTTCTCGTCTGCACCAGTTCTGGTGCAGCCCGATCCTAGCCGCCAGTTAGTGGTTGAAGTGGATGCCTCGGACTCAGGGATAGGAGCGGTGCTCTCCCAGAGCGGGAAGACCGATAAGGTCCTTCACCCGTGTGCCTATTTTTCTCGCAGGTTGACCCCCGCTGAACGGAATTATGACGTCGGCAATCGGGAACTCCTTGCTGTGAAAGAGGCCCTCGAAGAGTGGAGACATCTGTTGGAGGGAACAGCCGTGCCGTTCACGGTTTTCACTGACCATCGGAACCTGGAGTACATCAGAGCCGCCAAGCGTCTGAACCCCAGGCAAGCCCGCTGGTCACTGTTCTTTGGCCGTTTTGACTTCTGGATTACCTACCGTCCCGGGACCAAGAATCAGAGATCGGATGCATTGTCCCGGGTGCACGAAGATGAGGTCAAAACGGAACCGTCGGATCCCCCGGATCCCATCATCCCGGAGTCCGCTATCGTGGCCGCCCTCACCTGGGACGTGGAGAAGACCGTCCGGGAGGCCCTGACCCGTGTCCCGGACCCCGGAAACGGACCAAAAAACAGACTATACGTCCCACCAGAGGCTAGGGCTGCAGTCCTGGACTTCTGTCACGGTTCTAAGCTCTCCTGTCACCCAGGGGTGCGAAGGACCGTGGCAGTCGTCCGGCAACGCTTCTGGTGGGCATCCCTGGAGACTGACGTCCGGGACTACGTCCAGGCCTGTACCACCTGCGCCAGGGGCAAGGCCGACCATAGGAAGACCTCAGGGCAGCTACAGCCATTGCCCGTGCCTCATCGCCCCTGGTCCCACATCGGCCTGGACTTCGTCACGGGTCTCCCGCCGTCCCAGGGAAACACCGTCGTCTTCACGATAGTGGACCGTTTCTCCAAGGCGGCCCACTTCGTGGCCCTCCCGAAGCTCCCTACGGCCCAGGAGACAGCGGACCTCCTGGTCCACCACGTCGTCCGTCTGCATGGCATACCATCAGACATCGTCTCCGATCGCGGTCCCCAGTTCACCTCACATGTCTGGAGGAGCTTCTGCCGGGAACTGGGGGCCACGGTCAGCCTCTCGTCTGGGTACCACCCCCAGACCAACGGGCAGGCAGAGCGGGCGAATCAAGAACTGGAGCAGACACTTCGCTGTGTGACGGCCGCGCACCCGACGGCCTGGAGTACCCACCTGGCCTGGATCGAGTACGCCCACAACAGCCAAGTGTCATCAGCCACCGGCCTCTCCCCGTTTGAGGTGTGCTTGGGGTATCAGCCCCCCTTGTTTCCGGTGGTTGAGGGAGAGGTCGGTGTGCCCTCGGTCCAGGCCCACCTACGGAAGTGCCGTCGGGTGTGGCGGGCCGCCCGCTCTGCCTTGTTGCAGGCCCGGACGAGGGCGAAGAGACATGCAGACCGGCGGCGAGCCCCGGCCCCCAAGTACCGTCCTGGGCAGGAGGTCTGGTTGTCCACGAAGGACATTCCCCTACAGGTTGATTCTCCAAAACTGCAAGAACGGTACATCGGACCTTATAAGATCCTCAAGGTCATCAACCCCGCCGCAGTGAGGCTCCAGCTTCCGGCCTCACTGCGGATCCATCCAGTCTTCCACGTTTCCCGGATCAAGCCTCTTCACACCTCACCCCTCTGCACCCCGGGTCCGGCGCCGCCTCCTGCCCGGATCATCGACGGAGCACCGGCTTGGACTGTCCGCCGGCTCCTTGACGTCCGTCGGATGGGCCGGGGTTTTCAGTATCTGGTGGACTGGGAGGGGTACGGCCCCGAGGAGCGCTCCTGGGTGAAGAAGGGCTTCATCCTGGACCCGGCCCTCCTGGCCGACTTCTACCGACGCCATCCGGACAAGCCCGGTCGTGCGCCAGGAGGCGCCCGTTGAGGGGGGGGTCCTGTTGTGTGGGCCGCTGAAGAGGAGGTACTGCTGGCCCACCACCAACAGAGGGCGCCCTGCCTGGAGTGCGGGCTCCAGGCACCAGAGGGCGCTGCCGCATCATGGGAGTAGCCTGGGTGACAGCTGTCACCCATCACCAGACACAGCTGTTCTACTCAGCACCGAGGTATATCAGGAGGACGGCGTCTCCACCTCAGTGCCGAGATATCGCCTTGAGATAGAGGTAAACTACTCTGCAGCATATTCTGTATATTTGATAATACGTGTTAAACCTTTCAGGACAGCTGACTACCGAAAGCCAATTGCTTGGATAAGTACTCACCTTCCTGTTTTAACGTGACGAGAGGTGGAGGCGGCTTCTTCCCTCTCCGTGTTACTGGGTGCAGCCGCATCCACACCTGTGTGTTTGTTGCTCTTTCTTGCCAGCAGTACCGGATCCGACGAGCGGAGGCAGTGGCCACCTGGGACTTCGGGACTTGGCGGTTCCAGTATTTCCAGGGTTCGGTGGCAGAGGAGATCTGGGTGGTTCCGGTTCGACTCGGACGGACGTCTCCTACCTTCGAGCCTGCCCACACGACACCAGCAGAATTCGGCTTAATCCCAAATTGTTGATTGTTGTATTGGTTGTGCTCGTTTCACAACAGTAAAACTTGTTATTTACCTTCTCCATTGTCCGTTCATTTGCGCCCCCTGTTGTGGGTCCGTGTTCCTACACTTTCACAACATGTTATCTAGTTTAGGAGTTGAGATTTGGAAGTGTTTATTTCTTTATAATTTTTAGAAAATATATGAGAAACATACTATATTTAGACAGTAATAAGCTGCTTTGGAGTGTTTTCCACCATCTTGGTTTATTTTGTTTGGATGAGCAGCCAACTGATGAATCTTTACTCTGATTGGCTGTTGCTATGTGCTTCCCAGCATCCCTCATGCAAGTTGTGGGGGGTAGCCCCCAAGGTTATCTATGTTGTCAATATGGTCACTATCACAGACTGTATGTGTCATGACCATAAATAGTTCAAGGCTGTCTGTTGTTTTGAAGTATTTATTTATTTATTTTCCAAACGAAGCAAATTTTGATCATATTGGCAATGTCATACTATGAATCAGCTGTTTAGAGGCTAAAAAAAATTAGAGTGGTGCCAAAGAAAATTCTTTTTATTGCTTAAATCTTAAAAAACCCAAAGGCAGTACACTTTTAAGTCTGTGGTTCAGCACATGAGCAACTTTCTCACTTGTTTAACACTTCACTTTCTTCACAGGTTCTGAATTAGAATGTTTTAAGTGTCTGTATAGGCAGTTTCTTACTTTAGCCTGTTGCTACATTTTAACTAACTAGCTAACCACAAAGTGATGTCTAGCTAATATCTGCCCTACCTAAAATACCACAAGTACAAACCCCCAATTGTTACTGCATAATTTACATTTTCTCCCAGTACAAGCTTTAGAAAAAAAAAACAGCTTTACAAGAAAGCTAGCTTTGTGATCAATCAAATCTATAATCCATTCAAAAGCAGCCATCGACTCAGTGTGGGAGAGGAGTTGGTTCAAAACCCTCTCAGACTGGAAAATCACTAACGGCCCTTTGGCACCCATGGATTTGCACCCTGTGTGCAGTGGAATACCTTCCATGGTGTGCATGTAAGAATTGGTGGAATGTGAGGCAACACTGTAAATCACCTTGAGCTTCTGATTCAGATGGAAAAGTGCTGTATAAAACCAGTGTATTTATCATTTATCATTTCAGGAAATACCTTCTTTATCCATAAAAGCCTTGAGGGTGAAATATAACACAGCCTCAACACCACTCCTTCGGGTGTCTTCTAGTAGCTGTATGTATTGATTAGTATTTGTCCTTCTATCCTTGACTGTTTGTCCCAGAGGGAGGCAGCCATTACACCACAGTGAGCCACTGAGACCATTCATGGGCAATCAGAGCTACCAGACTCACTTAGATGGCAGTCAATTGGACTGGATTGGTAAAAAAAAAAAAAAAGTAAAACCAACAAATTCAGGAGAGATGGCTCAAGGGGAGTGGGTTCATTGTGCAAACGCAGTGAGAGCTCAGTAACGGCCAAAGTGCAATGAGTAGCTGTTCAACCTGCAAACACTCTTTTCTCTTGGGCTGAAGTGGTTTTCTAGACCCAATAAATAACCCGTGGAGTCATGGGGAAAGCAATGTCTCGCTGTTTATATGAATTTATCTGGCGCAGTAGTGATGCAGGAGTTGTAAGATGACATAATATATTCTAATAAAGTGGCACATTTTTGACAGGAATGTAGAGAGGGCATACCTCTGTCATTATATCCTCAGTCAACCTCCAGGAAGGGTATTAAACTTGGGTCCATAGGGCTCTGTTACACAATAAGGGAGATGATGTCTACAAAAACATGTTGCAATGTCACTTCAGGCATTATGTGACTTTTGGGATCACACCAAAAAGTTTTGGACATGACCATTTTTCAGGAAACAAGCACAATGACTATCAGTGACTAGTCGTACAGTTCAGCTCGGCTCACTGATACAGAGCCAAATTACAACATAAGTCACCTTGACACAACACATAGAGAAGGTCTAGTCTTACCCACCCCTGAGTAAGCACAGTGGCAACAACTGTCAGGAAACTCCTTCAGGCATTTTTACTTATAGGAAGAAACCTCAAGCAGAGCAGAAAAAAATGACTGTTTGCTTCAGTGTCAGATAGTGAATGTAATAATAGAAAAAAAAATGTCTTTGTTGTGTATTCCTTTGTTGCAAAATGTTGCAAATTTGTTAACCGTTGCTAGGATACAAGCAGTAGTGACCTTGTTGGCCACCAGACGCCCACAATGGAAATTAATGAAACTAACAACAAACAAAATTTATTGGTGTAAAGGTCAACGGGCCAAAAGCAAATACTGAAGTTGTGTAAATCACATACAGACAATTAAATGGAGTGTATTCCATCTACATGTCCATCTGCATAACAGCTTTACAATTATGCCTCACATTCACCCATTCACATAAACACACTCACACACCAATGTCAGGCTGCTGCCATACAAGGCTCTCACTACACACCGGGAGCAAGTTGGGGATTAAGAACCTTGCCCAAGGGCCCTTAATGATTTTCCGGTCAGGCTGGGGTTTGAACGGAGGATCCTCTGGTCTCAAGCCCAATGCTTAACCACTACACCATCATCACATATTTCCTATGAACCTCAACAAATACTCAGAGGTCACATCAATGATGATTTTGGGTTTTAACAAACAAGAAGAAAAAAGTAAGAAATATCAGTTCTGTTTAACTCTTACTAAGGTATAAACTGTTAAAATGATTTCAAAATGAGTTAAGTCAGACAATTTCTGAAGTCATTTATTGGAGATGTAAAGCTGTTTTTCATGGGCACAGTCCCTTCTTACTCTCTGGAAATCTGGACACAATGCTTTCCAACCAACCACCTTAATTTATTAAGCACTTTAAAATAACCAGAGTGGAACAACGTGCTGTACAGAAGATGCTGTGGGGATCTTTTTCAGTGGCAGGACCTGGGAGACTAGTCAGGATTGAGGGGTCAAGATGAATGCAGCAATGAACAGAGACATCCTGGTTGAAAACCCGCTCCTGAGCGCTCTTGAACTCAGACTGTGATGAAGGGAATGATCTCCCTGTATCAATAAAACAGTCAGATTCTGTAGAGACATTCAAGTCCAGACGTACTAACATGCACTTATTTTCCCGTTAATCTTCTTCTTCTTTGTCTTTCGGCTGTTCCCGTTAGGGATCGCCACAGCAGATCAATCGTTTCCATCTCACCCTGTCCTCTGTATCTTCCTCTGTCACACCAACCACCTGCATGTCCTCCCTCAGCACATCCATTAACCTCCTCTTTGGCCTCCCTCTTCTCCTCCTGCCTGGTGGCTCCATCCTCAGCATCCTTCTCCCTATATACCCTGGGTCCCTCCTCTGCACATGTCCAAACCATCTCAATCTCACCTCTTTGACTTTGTCTCCAAACCGTCCCACCTGAGCTGTCCCTCTGATATGTTCATTCCTAATCATGTCCATTCTTGTCACTCCCAAAGAGAATCTCAACATCTTCAGCTCTGCCACCTCCAGCTCTGCCTCCTGTCTTTTTGTTAGTGCCACCGTCTCTAAACCATACAACATAGCTGGTCTCACTACTGTCTTGTAAACTTTCCCCTTCACTCTTGCTGATATTCTTTGGCCACAAATCACTCCTGCCACCTTTCTCCACCCACTCCACCCTGCCTGCACTCTCTTCTTCACCTCTTTACCACACTCTCCATTACTTTGAACATTTGTCCCCAAATATTCACTTCTACTTCTTGTAACTGCACTATTCCACTGGGCTGCCTCCCATTCACACACATGTACTCAGTCTTGCTTCTACTGACTTTCATTCCCCTTCTCTCCAAAGCATATCTCCACCTCTCCAGACTAGACTCAACTTGCTCTCTACTCTCACTACAGATCACAATGTCATCTGCAAACATCATAGTCCATGGGGACTCCTGTCTGATCTCATCCGTCAACCTGTCCATCACCACTGCAAACAAGAAAGGACTCAGAGCTGATCCTTGGTGTAATCCCACCTCCACTTTTAATGAGTCTGTCATTCTGACTGCGCATCTCACCGTTGTCTCAATATTCTTGTACATGTCCTGCACTACCCTAACATACTTCTCTGCCACTCCAGACTTCCTCATACAATACCACAGCTCTTCTCTTGGCACCCTATCATAAGCTTTTTCTAAGTCCACAAACACACAATGTAACTCTTTCTGTCCTTCTCTGTACTTCTCCAACAGTATACTCAGAGCAAACATTGCATCTGTAGTGCTCTTTCTTGGCATGAAACCATATTACTGCTCACAGATCTTCACCTGTTTTCTAAGCCTCGCTTCTACTACTCTTTCCCATAACTTCATGCTGTGGCTGATCAGCTTTATGCCTCTGTAGTTACTACAGCTCTGCACATCACCCTTGTTCTTGAAAATAGGAACTAGCACACTTCGTCTCCACTTCTCAGGCATCCTCTCACTTTCCAAGATTTTATTAATCAATCTGCTTAGAAATTCTACTGCCATCCTAGACATTTCCATGCCTCCACTGGAATGTCATCTGGACCAGTGACTCTCCACTGGGGTGCCGCGGCACCCTAGGGTGCTGTGATCGATCGTCAGGGGTGCCGTGGGCAATTATCAAATATCACCATTATCGGTGTATGTGCTGTAATAGTGTGGCAGATGACGTAATGCTCTTTTACTCCAGTAGATGGCAGCAAAGTGCTGTACTGTAGTATAATAGACATACTTGTGCACATAGCGTTGTGCGTCTCCATGGTTCCAGGTTGCTGACTACAGATCTGGACCATCTGCCTTTCCACTCTTCATCCTCTTCATAGCAGCCCTCACTTCTTCCTTACTAATCTCTTGTACTTCCTGATTTACTCTCACTACATCATCCAGCCTTTTCTCTCGCTCATTTTCTTTATTCATCAACTCTTCAAAATACTCCCTCCACCTTCTCAGCACACACTCCTCACTAGTCAGCACATTACCATGTGCGTCTTTTACCACCCTAACCTGCTGCACTTCCTTTCCAGCTTTGTCCCTTTGTCTGGCCAATCGGTACAAGTCCTTTTCTCATTCCTTACTATTCAACTTCTTGTACAGCTCGCAATATGCCTTTTCCTTCACTTTTGCCACTTCTTTTTTCGCCTTACGCTGCATCTCCTTGTACTCCTGTCTACTTTCTTCATCTCTCCGACTATCCCAAAACTTTTTCGCCAACTTCTTTCTCCTTATGCTTTCCTGGACCTCTTCATTCCACCACCAAGTCTCCTTGTCTTCCTTCCACTGTCCAGATGTCATACCCAGTACTGTCCTAGCTGTCTCCCTCACCACATCTGCAGTACTTTTCCAGTTGTCCAAAACTGCTTCCCCTCCAGCCAGTGTTTCTCTCACCTGCTTGCTAAATTTTACAAAACAGTCTTCCTCCTTCAGCTTCCACCATCTGATCCTTTGTTGAGCTCTCACTCTCTTCTTCTTCTTTACCTCTAAAGTCATCCTACAAACAACCACCCTATGCTGTCTAATGACACTCTCTCCTGCCACCACCTTAGAGTCTCTGATTTCTTTTAGCTTGCACCTCCTATAAAGAATGTAGTTCACCTGTGTGCACGTTCCTCCACTCTTATATGTTACCCTGTGTTCCTCCAGTTTTAAAGTAGGTATTCAACACAGCCATTTCCATCCTTTTTGTAAAATCAACTACCATCTGTCCTTCCCCATTCCTATACTTGATACCATATCTACCCATTACTTCCTCATCATCGCTGTTCCCTTCACCAACATGCCAATTGAAGTCCGCTCCTATCACCACTCTTTCATGCTTGCGCACACTCTCCACCACCTCATCTAACACACTCCAGAAATCTTCTTTCTCCTTCATCTCACAACCTACCTGTGGGGCATATGCACTGATGATATTCATCATCACCCCTTCAATTTCCAACTTCACACTCATCACCCTGTCAGACACTCGCTTAACCTCCAACACACTTTTAACATACTCTTCCTTTAAAATGACCCCAACACCATTTCTCTTCCTGTCCTCACCATGGTACAAGAACTTGTACCCACCGCCGATGCTCCTGCTCTTACTTCCCTTCCACTTTGTTTCTTGCACACACAATATGTCTACCTTTGTCCTCTCCATCATATCAGCCAGCTCTCTCCCTTTACCAGTCATACTACCAACATTCAAAGTCCCCACTCTCATTTCCACTCTTCTAGTTTCCTTCTTCTCCCACTGTTTGTGGCAACGTTCTCCTCCTCTTCTTCATCGTCTTCGCCCAGCAGTAGCCCAATTTCTGTTGGGCAACAGCACCGGTGGCAGACGTTGTTAACCTGGATGCCCTTCCTGACGCAACCCTCCTCATTTATCCTGGGACCGGCACTCAGAATGTACTGGCTGCACACCCCATGTGGCTGAGTTGGGGATTAAGAACCTTATTTTCCCTCTACTATGGCTAGCATACTGGCATAATATGTTACTATGCTTTTTACCCTTTTAAATTCATTTTATTAGGAAATGGAGCGTGCCGTGGCCTCAACTTATCTAAAGTCTGGGTCTTTTAGTGAAGCTTAGGGCTAGTGGCCGGCAATCACCTTAGTATTTTGTCTGTTTTTCTCGTTGCTTAATGCTGACAAATTATACTGTATTTGTTGTCTTAACGATGCCTGATTCTGTTTTTTTCTCTCTGTTTGAGGTGCAGCTCCATCCAGAGATGGGAGTGGCGTCTACTTTTGCAGCCCTCCTGTCCTGTGCACTGGCAAAATTTCCTGTTTTGTCAATTGTTTTGTCAATTGTGTCGCTAGCCATGTTCAGAGTGCAGTGAGTAGTTGTTCAACCTGCAAATACCCTTTGGTCTGGTCTGGTCTGCTTGAGGTTTCTTCCTCAAATCATCAGAGGGCCTTTTTCCTTAGGGCCCCTTCACACATAGTGCGAATTTGGTTGATTTGTGCATAAAGTGCGCATGAAGCAGGAATCGTGTGCAAAATGTGTAAAATCGTAGCTGCCTCGTACACCTGTTGCTACAACTATTTGCGCACACCAGCAGCTGAAAGCAGGTGTCGACAAATTCCAATTGACACACATGAACATGTAACACTGTTCCCATGGCACTTAGACAATGTATGGCCATTCATACTATCATCACGAAAACAGTCAGCAGACAATCATTGTCAAGCTGGATGTGAAATTTGTCTAAGTGCCCCACAGGTGTGGCTTTGCAAACACACACACTGACACGTTGGTGTGTGCGCTGAACTGACAGGAGGTGTGGCCACTGACAGAAGCAGCTGTGGAGATCTCTGGATCTGGACATCCCAGCTGGACAACACGTACTGTGTCAGACATGAACTAACAACTGCCCACTGTGACGCGTGTGTCTGCTTGCTGTGCTAAATAAAAACATATATCACTGTGGCGACAGGATGCAGTGAGCGTGCACATGGCACTGACATTGACAGGCTGCTCCCACATTGAAACGGGCCATCAGATCAGAACACGCAGCGGGTGATCTGATTGTCCCATCACCCATGTGAGCTCTGTTCCACATGAAATTATGTCAGTGCTGCAGCGTGGCGTCCACAAGACACGCGTGTTGGGCAGAACACATGCACATGGCCGGCCAGCAGATGTGGACATGAGAAGAGCAAACTGCTTCATCATTCATGTCATTTCATGATTGTACATCTGTGACCATCTGTCATCTACAGAGGAACAGACGGATCATACTTGTATTGCCCGCTTGAGGGATTCAATAATATGCGATGTTTTATATGGTGTGCATTTTTTTTTAAATATGTCCATGTAAATTACCAAAAAATCATACATTGTGATTTACGGATTTTTTTTTTTTTTTAGATTATGTCTCTCACAGTGGACATGCACCTAAAATGAAAATTTCAGACCCCTCCATGATTTGTAAGTGGGAGAACTTGCAAAATCGCAGGGTGTTCAAATAGTTATTTTCCTCACTGTAGGTGCCACAGATTAAAAAAAAAAAAACAGTGGAAAGTGTTGTGAAAGTGTAGGAACACGGACCCACAACAGGGGGCGTAAAAGAACGGGCAATGGATAAGCCAAACAGTAACAATTTAATGTTGTAAATTGTGCACAACGGAATACAGACAACAATCAGTTTGGGACTATAGTCAATTACACGTTGGGTGACATGTGGGCAGGCTTGAGGATAAGAGACGCCCGTCCAGAACCGAGCCGGATCCCACACGGCCCTCACCGCCAACGGATCTGAAGAACACCGGAGCCGCCAAGTCCTGGGTCCCCAGGTGGTCACCGTCTCCAGCTGTCAGACCTGGTACTGCTGGCAGAGAACAGAAACAGCACAGGTGAGTGTGAGTACGCACACTCAGTAATCCCACAGTCTGTGTTCTTTTGGGAGGGAGCACCTCCACCTCCCGTCACACACTCGTGCAGCTCCTGTCTAACCACTTATCTGGTTGGGGTGTGAAGCGAAGCCGTCGGTGATCACACCAAACGCCAATCCCACAGATAAGGCAACACCACAGGAAAACGGCTGCAAAGAAGTTCAGATTATTACTCAATGTTGTAAGTCAGCAGAGAAATTACCTCCAAGGTAGCTGATTTCTCGGCGAGGAGGTGGAGTTGCAGTCCAGCCTTTATGGTGATGGTGATGAGTTGACTGAGTGACAGCTGGTGCTGATGATGAGTGACAGCTGTCACTCCCAGTGGCTCCGGCGCCCTCTCGTGCTTGAAGCCCGCACTCCAAGCAGGGCGCCATCTGGTGGTGGTGGGCCAGCAGTACCGCCTCTTCAGCGGCCCACACAACAGAAAGTGGTGTAATACCACTTATTATTGTGGAGCACATAGTTAAATTGATAAGCAGCTTGCCTGCCAATATGTAGGCCTGGTTTGAATCTCATACTCTCTGTCTATGTCCTTTGACAAGACCCGTAATTTAATTTAATTATGTTATGATCAGTGGTGGGCACAGTTCCAATAATCCAATAATATAATTATCGAAGATAATGTTTTCATTACCGGATTATCTTTTTAGATAACTAAAAACCATTATGGGACCAATTATCTTCCAATAAAGTTTTGTCTGACCGATAATGTAATAAACAAAATGGAACAGCGGCAAACATTTTTAAAATTTAAAATCAGTTGAACACCTACCAGTTAAAAGTTTTATAACAGATCTATAGTTCTACCCTCTGCAAACAGAAGAGAGCTGCTTCCAGGAGAAACTGCTCTATCCTCTGCAGGCAAAGGAGAACCACTCACACAAAAAAAAAAAAAATCATTTCCTTTAACACCATATTGATATGCTGGCAATATCACCCAAGTCATCCAGAGGCATACATTTTTAACTTATGGTTCAAATTTTGACCAAACTAATTCCGGACAAGTTATTTAAAATTATTTAAAATAAAGTTATTTAAAATAACTTTAATATTTAAAATTAAAGTTATTTAAAACTTCATGTCTGTTTTTTTTTTTTTTTTGCCAGCTTGCACTCGGCCGACACGGACGCACTCTTCTCCTTCCCTCCTTATCTTTCCTGCTTCTGTGGCGTGTTGTCTGTGAGGCTGCAGCTTTGCTCTTCTGGAAAATGACAAAAATGGATCTGTTAAAGTGGTCTTTGAACGCAATTGACACTATTTTTTCTACAAGACATTCGGGGGCGGAGGACCTGACCTGTCCTGTCGGGACGCATGTGATGGGTTACGTGATGGACTCGTGGAGGAGATGGCAGGTCATGTGCCTTTACATGCTTTCTGTGGAGGACGTCGAAGATGTGTATATATTTGGCTTGGTGGTGACCGGCTTTCTGCTGTGTGGAGCGGGCATGGCGCTGGTTTATCGGAAAATCAAGAAAGTGGAGGCAGCTTTGATTGGGCCGTCCAGACTGCCCTACATGATTGATTTAATTGGGAAGGCAGTGGCTGCGCAGTCGGGGGTGTTAACTGCACACTGGAAAACATCTCGGACAGGATTGCAGCTCTGGAAACCCGATTTGACCATCTGTAAAGACCACATTCTACATTCAGATGCATTGAGAGCCACTCTGTTCTCAGAACTGTGGAATTTTTCAGGCGTCTGCTAATCTGGATATTCATTTGGCCTCCCCAAAACACAGCTGCACTCCAAGGCCGCTGTGATAAAAAACCTCCTCAAGAAGATCAACACTTAAGCCTCGCTCCCTGGTCATCCCCCTCCCCTCAGCTTCTCCAGCTCTGATGTTGACTGTGGACAGTGGACTGCTCAGGGCTGAGCCCCTCCCCCTCCAGGATTGTCGGACAAGGCCGTTGACGGCGCCTAATAGGCTGCCTCCGGAGTGTTCTGATAAACTGGACCTTCAAATCTCGGTTGTCGTCCTGCATCTTTGTTTGTCTGTGTGATTATTGTTTTTCTGTGCTGATGGGTTTTTTTTTCCTCATTGCTGCTGTGTAACGCAGCAGCTATGAGGGTTTTTGTTTCTCCTTTTTCCCTCGTGTGTGCTTTTTTAATATGTGTTTATGTACCGGGCCGGCCTATGTGTGTTGTGTGTCCTTTGTTATGGGTCGGTCTTGGTTTGCTCAGCCCTGCTGTTGACGAAAGCAGGGATGTACATCTGGAGCTGGTCCCCGGGCGCCTAATGGCGACTTCTGCTCCTACTGGCAATTAGAATGGGTTAAATGCAGTAGACACATTTCATTGTGCAGGGAACATGTTCTTTTGTGCATATGACAATAAAATTCTTTTGAATCCTTGAATCCTTGAATGTCTGAAGTTTTCTAAAGTGAAAATATCAGATATATGTTTTAGTTTTAAAGCAATGTGCTAATTTTTAAGGTTTTAGTGAGCACAGGCTGTGCCCAGCAGTGTATTATGGGTAGCATAGGGTAATCTCAGTACGTTCACGACAGGACAAATGCATTTCAGACACTCTGTTCAGGCTCCACGGACAACAGCATTAAACTCTAGTGCCTAAAACTCTCAGGAATATATTCTCTGGGTTTATAGACGTTGTTATTGTATTTGCATTTGTTAAATTCCATGCATCTTAAATGTAGCAGACACGGATTATCTGGAATTTTGTTTTGGCCAGCTTTCAAAGCCTCTACTGCCATCTACTGGCCAGTAGTGTTCATGGCAGTTCATGGCAGTATTCATCCTGAAGCTGGGCAGACACTGTATGATATTTTTAATCACTGTACTCGGTTCCAGCTCAAACTGTACCACAGAACTGCACACAGTGTAAAGGTTCAGAGCGCACAATTTATGTTCTCACACACGTACGTTCAAAAACCACATGTCGAACTCGTAACATAAGCTTTTGTTAAACTCAATTTACAAAAACTCTCAATGGGAGACATAAAAGTTAAAAAAAAAAAAAAACATCACAAGACAGCTCTGAAGTGTTTGCACATGCACAGTGCGAGCGGCTGGATGCTTGTTGCTCTTCAGCAGCGGGATACCCTCACGACGGCCGACCAAAATATCAAACAGGTTTAATTTTCATCTGACCATACGATCGGCCATCAGGAGGTGGTCATGCGATGTTAAACACAGCTTGTTACTCCATGTACACTACACGATGCAGGAAGTGCGATTAACCTGAAACTCGGTCCAAAAAATTCTCTAACGAATGAAAAATCATCTGAAAAAGGGCCAAAACTTGCACAGTGTAAAGCCAACATAATATTGACTGCACGTTTTACAATATAATAAAACGTGCACACATCATAAAACTTGCGCACATTCTCTCCACATGCAAAACATTTTGCGATGACACTTCCAGGGCTCCATAAAAATGCCTGTTTTACAAATAAAAAAATGGAATATTTTACAAAAGCACATTTATCTGTAAACACCAACACATGACACACGTCACACTAACGTGTTGGTTTACATAATGAATGACTGAACCAGTCAGTGTTTAGCAGAGGCACTTTTACCCAGAATCCTTTGCGATCTGTCTGTGTTTGTTACAAAACCTCAGAATTAGTGAATTATTCATCATTAAAAGATATATGTTATATTTTAACTTTATACATATAACAGAAATGACATTAATGGAGTTATTCTATCAGTATTCACACCAAACTATAAGTCAGCATGACTTTATTTTCCAAGACCTCCGCCTGACCAGAGCGTTGTGATTGGTAGAGAGCTGGCTTTGTGGCTGCTCTCAGGGTGCTTCTGTGCTGGAAGCTGTGTAGTAAACAAGAGCTTCCAGTAGAGGGCAGGATGTTCAAAGACAGAAATCAGCTCAAGCAAAGCCGCCCAGACCTCCCGATCCACACACACCTCCCCCAGCTCCTCCTGGGGAACCCCAAGACGTTCCCAAGCCAGCCGAGAGACGTACTCCCTCCAGCATGTCCTGGGTCTTCCCCGGGGCCTCCTCCCAATGGGACGTGCCCAGAACACCTCTCCAGCGAGGCATCCAGGGGACATCTTGAAAAAGATACCTGAGCCACCTCAGCTGGCTCCTTTGTGGAGAAGCAGTGGCTCAACTCCGAGCTCCAAAATAAAAATAATAAAACAGATAAAAATAAGAACTATTCATAAGAAAGAGAATACAAATGGGTTTTCAGTCTTGACTTAAAAATGTCCACGGACTCTGACTGTCTCACGGTCACAGGAAGACTGTTCCACAGGGTGGGGCCATGATGAGAAAAGGCTTTTTGACCTGCTGACTTCTTCTTCACTCTGGGAACACAGAGAAGTCCTGCATCCTGCAACCGCAAAGCCCGGGCCGGCATGTAAAGTTCCACCAGATCAGCCAGATAAGATGGCGCCAGTCCATGAACAACTTTATAAGTCAATAACAAAACCTTAAAATCTGCTCTCACAGAGACACGGAGCCAGTGCAAGGATGCCAAAATGGGTGTGATATGTTCATACCTTCTGCTATGTGTCAACAATCTGGCGGTAGTATTCTGGCGGTAGTATTCTGAACTAGCTGAAGACCCCTAATGCTGGACTGCGGTAACCCTGAAAATAGAACAGTACAATAATCTTGTCTAGAAGAAACAAAAGCATGAATCAGGGTCTCAACATCAAACATAGACAGGATGGGACGGATCCTCGCTATATTCCGCAGATGCAAAAAAGCAGTCCTCGTAACATCCCTGATGTGGAGGTCAAAAGACAGCGTGGGATCAAAAATTACCCCAAGGTTCCTCATTTTGTCTGTATGATGTATGACACACGAACTCAGGCCGAGCGCCAACTGGTCAAACTGATGCCGATGTCTCGCTGGACCAAGAACCATCATTTCAGTCTTATCAAAGTTTTAAAAGTAGGAAGTTACTAGACATCCAACTTCTCACTGATAGAAGACAGTCCTCCAGGGATTTTATGGGAGTGAGATTTCCCGCAGTTATCGACATGTACAACTGAGTATCATCAGCGTAACAATGAAAGGCAATCCCAAAACTCCGCAGTATATGCCCAAGGGGTGTTACATACAGGGAGAAAAGCAAGGGGCCTAAAATGGATCCCTGTGGAACCCCAAATCTCATGTCACTAAGGTTATTATACAAAACACATTGAGAACGACTGGACAGATATGACGTCAACCAGGCAAGGGCACTTCCAGTAATCCCAAAAAGATTCTCCAACCTATCGAGCAAAATATGTTGATCCACGGTATCAAACACAGGACTGAGATCTAACAACACCAAAACCATACTGGTGTCTGAGTCCATTGCTCGCAGAAGATCATTCACTACTTTAGTGAGCGCTGTCTCTGTGGAGTGATATTTCCTAAAAGCAGACAGCAGCGGCTCAAAAAGATCATTTTCAGTGAGGTGGTCTACGAGCTGCCATGAAACCACAGTTTCTAAAATTTTGGAACAGAATGATAGATTTGATATTGGCCTGTAATTTTTCAATACATTCAGGTCAAGATTAGATTTCTTAAGTAATGATTTAATCACTGCAGATTTAAAACATTTCGGAACAGATTCAGAGGTTAAAGACAGATTAATAATTTCCAGCACAGGTGGCCCAAGAGTGGGCCACAGGTCCTTAAACAGTTTTGTTGGTATAGGATCAAACAAACAGGTTGTGCTTTTTGTAGATGCCACAAGTTTCATCAGCACGCCTAATGAAATACTATTATATTCTGTAAAGGTAACACCTCAGTGGTAGCACCCTCCTCCATAGCAGGTTTTAATGGTTGGGCCAAGGCGTGCTGTGATATGCTTAGCCTAATATCTTATTTTTTCTTATTGAAATAATCCAAGAAATCCTGCGCTGAAAAGGGAGAATGACTAATGCTGCGTTTACACATAACGATGACAAGTCACAAATGCCACGAAGTACACATTCTTGGCCGCTGATCACGAATGTGATGATTCGGGGCAGAGGCGTCAGGTGTCCTCAGGAACTGCTGCAACCTGTTACCACACGTTACGATTAATGGCACGTGTTGCTGGAGAATTATCTTGAACCATTACGCATGGTCAAATATAATTTTCTGAGTTGTTGCGTGCTATAGCGCGCTATTGCGCGTCACAGCGCATCGTTAAGTTCTGTCACGTTGTGAACGAGGTGAACTGTTTCCACACACACACCCATATTCATCCAACCAAATTCAGATCGCTCCAGTTTTTCAGAAGAACTTTGTGACTGCATGCGTAGTTGGGCTCTGTGCCATGGAGTAGTGCAGAGAGGAGGAGGAGGACAGAGCCAGATGTGTGGCTTCATGCGTCTCGTGTCTCGCGTGTTTTCCCAAACATCAGGCACATGCAGCAGGTGGAACACCTGCAGGAGCGCGCTGAAGAGCATTGAAATGAGACTTTTAGCCGACTTGGTGTCAGTAATCAAACTGAATGAGGTGCAGCAGGGTTTAATTGTGCGCATGCTTCTTCCTCCGCCAGATGGGAGGAGGTGCAGAGATGTCTGGCTGCACATGAGTCTCCTCTCGCTCCTCTGGTTCCTCTGGCTCAGACTTGTTTTCCCGCTCATCGGTTACAACAGCAGGTGGAACACCTGCAGGAGCGTGCTGAGGAGCTTCAGCAGGAACTGTAGAACGACACTTGGCTGACTTCGTGTCACTGTTCCTCTTCGGCATACTGCATCAAGCTGAACGCTGTGGAGCCGAGTTTAATTGTGTGCACGTGACAGAAAACTGATTTGTTTTGGCGCACAGTGAAATGTGACACCGCGTTAAAACTTTGTTGTGTCAAAACTTGACAGTTTCCGTGTCACTTCATAATAATGTGTGACAGTTTGGGCTCCAAGAACCATCACAGGAACCACTATGAACGTTGTCACGTTCTAATAAGGATCAATACTCATCAAGACGGATCAACACACTCAGTTGCGACCTCCACGATGTGAGACGAAATGAGGGTGGTGTGTGACATTCGTGGAAGATTTTTTGACAGGCAAAAACATGCTCCACGAATATCAAGAATATCACGCACTATTAAGAAACCTGCTCAGATGCGTTAAGTTACATTAGGAATGTCAGGAATGTGTCACGAATGACAGAAAAATGACATTCGTAATGTTTCTTCCTTATGTGTAAATACACCTTAACAGGTGGCTGCCCGTGAATAAGAAATGCTGCCGTGTCAAACAAAAACTTTGAGTTATGTTTGTTTTTACTGATCAAATTAGAGTAATAGGCCTGGTTTGTGGCCAGTAGTGCATGGTCATAGTCTAAAATAGCATCCCGCCACACAAGGCGGAACACCTCTAATTTGGAACTACGCCATTTCCATTCCAAACCTCTAGCCTTCTGCCTGAGGTCACACAAGTATCCATTGAACCAAAGTGACTGTGCCTTGGGAGGGTGTAGCCTTAAAAGAGGAGGCACAATTTTATCAAGTGTGGTTTTAAGCGCTAAATTTAAACTGTCCGCAAGGCTGTCTACTGATTTAGCATTCTCCAAACTCAAAGCCAAAATATCAGGTAGTCTTGCCTCAAGTTCAGTCATAGTTGAGGGTTTAATATGACACCGCAGTAGTAGACAAGGTTGTTGTTCCACTAAACGTGGCAGCGTAAATGTAAACCTGATAAGTGAATGGTCTGAGACTATAGATGCGAGAGGCAAGATGTGGATATTTGTGACAGCAAACCCACGTGCAAGAATCAGATCCAGGGTATTTCCACTAATGTGTATTGGGTCCTGAATGCATTGCTGGAATCCTAAAGCATCCACAGTTTACATGAATGATTTGCTAAGGGGATCAGAGGGCTTATTTATATGAATGTTAAAGTCACCAATAATCAAAATGTTATCTGCACTAGTTGACAAACTAGAGATGAATGCAGCAAATTCATCTAAGAAATCAGAGGATGGGTCAGGGGGCCTATAAACAGTGACAAAATAACATAGCTGAACTCCAGTTTTATTACCCTGACAGTACTTAGCATCACAGGCATAATGGAGAATCAGATGCTCAAAGGAATTATATTTGTGACCCCAACACCTAATAAAGAATACCTAGATTTATAAAGAAAAGCCACACCCCCGCCTTGCTTCACACCATGAGACACGTGACTAATGTGTACGCTGGTGGACAGGCCTCATTCAGAGGAAGGAGGGTGGGGGTTTGAGCCAGGTTTCACATAAGCCAATCATATCTAAATGATGATCCATGATTAGATCATTAATCAACAAAGATTTCGAGGACAGTGATCTGATGTTCAGGAGACCCAGGGTAAGGACCTCAGTGGGGATTACAGTCTGACTGTTCGTAACCCGGCGAAGCAAGCCCAGGTTCCACGAGTGCCACTGGCGCACATCAATCCGGTGAAGACGTGGACAGCCAGGCCAACAGTCCTCAGAGTCAACCAGCGGCACCACGCAGGCTTTAACCAGATCCACAAGGCGCCAGGGGAGCACAGATCCTGCTAGAATTCTGTGCACAGCTCGTCCAGATGCCAAACAGCGCTTCAGCTTCACCAGTCGGCCACTTCGTCTCCTTCGGTGATGACTGTGCTTTCGGCCAAAAGGCAGTGCAGGAGCACGGCACAGAAAAGCCGGCACCTCCGATAAAAATGGGGGCGGAAAGTTCTATCTACCCGCCGATAACCGCACCGCAGCCCAAACCGGGGGCTGGAGATCTAGCAGTGTTTGGCCATCATACACCCACAGAGCCTCTGATTCAAAAACAGCATAAGTTAAAAACAATAAAGTAACAAACAAACTGGAGAGCAGCAGACAAGCAGCCAGACACAACAGTGTCATCTTGGCACTCCCTCTACCAAAAAAGTTAAATGGGTACCGGCCTCTGCTGTAGAAGTAACCTGTGCTGGACTGACATCCCTTCCAGGGGGCGTCATAAACTCTCATTCACTTGATGCTGTGGAATCTGGAGTCAAGCACTGGCACCATTGTGCCTTTGGTCCTATATAGAACGTACGAGGTCTGTCCGTAAAGTATAGGTCCTTTTTATTTTTTTCAAAAACTATATGGATTTCATTCATACGTTTTTACGTCAGACATGCTTGAACCCTCGTACGCATGCGTGAGTTTTTCCACGCCTGTCGGTGACGTCATTCGCCTTTGAGCACTCCTTGTGGGAGGAGTCGTCCAGCCCCTCGTCGGAATTCCTTTGTCTGAGAAGTTGCTGAGAGACTGGCGCTTTGGTTGATCAAAATTTTTTCTAAACCTGTGAGACACATTGAAGTGGACATGGTTCGAAAAATTAAGCTGGTTTTCAGTGAAAATTTTAACAGCTGATGAGAGATTTTGAGGTGATTCTGTCGCTTTAAGGACTTCACGGTGCGAAACGTCGCGCAGCGCTCTCAGGCAGCATCATCAGCCTGTTTCAAGCTTAAAACCTCCACATTTCAGGCTCTGTTCATCCAGGACGTCGTGAGAGAACAGAGAAGTTTCAGAAGAAGTCGGTTTCAGCATTTTATCCGGATATTCCACTGTTAAAGGAGATTTTTTTTAATGAAAGACGTGCGGGTGGATTGCAGCGTCGGCTCGCAGCCGCCGCGACGCTCAGTCACAGGAAAAACACCTCTGCTGGAAGCCTTAAGGACAAGTTGGAACATCTCCAGCTGATAAACAATTTCTCATATACTCACTCCACTGAAAGCCATCAAAAGCCAACTGGATTTTAACAAATGGTTATCAACACGGAGGTGTTTTTCCTGTGCCGCCGCGCCGCGTCGGCTGCGTCCCGACGCGCGGACCCGACCGCACGGACCCGTCCGCACGTCTTTCATTAAAAAAATCTCCTTTAACAGTGGAATATCCGGATAAAATGCTGAAACAGACTTCTTCTGAAACGTCTCTGTTCTCTCACGACGTCCTGGATCAATAGAGCCTGAAATGTGGAGGTTTTAAGCTTGAAACAGGCTGATGACGCTGCCTGAGAGCGCAGTGCGACGTCTCGCACCGTGAAAAGTCCTTAAAGCGACAGAATCACCTCAAAATCTCTCATCAGCTGTTAAAATTTTCACTGAAAACCAGCTTAATTTTTCGAACCGTGTCCACTTCGATGTGTCTCACAGGTTTAGAAAAAATTTTGATCAAACAAAGCGCCAGTCTCTCAGCAACTTCTCAGACAAAGGAATTCCGACGAGGGGCTGGACGACTCCTCCCACAAGGAGTGCTCACAGGTGAATGACGTCACCGACAGGCGTGGAAAAACTCACGCATGCGCACGAGGGTTCAAGCATGTCTGACGTAAAAACATATGAATGAAATCCATATAGTTTTTGAAAAAAATAAAAAGGACCTATACTTTACGGACAGCCCTCGTATGTCTTCTTTTTGTTGTTATTTTAATTCTAAGTAACACCAAAATGCAAACACGTTTTTCTGACTATTAAATGTGAAACACGCTTGTACTTAGACATGGAAATTCATAGAAATATGCATGAAATTTTTGCTCTTTACTTGTCGTATCATAAAAAAAACCCTGCATGAGTAGAATATACTGAGAGGTTATTGAGGTGGGCTTATAACCACAAGGTCATCAGCTCAATTCTCCATAAGACTGTAAAATACCCAAATTGCACACAGTGTGCAGCTGAGTGCCTTGCATAACAACACATTCACATATTCATCACCCAGCATGCTGTGCTGACAACACTGAAAACAAGACTGTGGATTTTACTTAAAAAAGAAGGAAAAACAGCAGAAATTTGTCTCATACCTCTTACTATTGTTATTCTAACTCTAACCCTACCTTTAATTAAAACACCAACTTGTTTTTCTGACCATTAAATGTGAAATGTGAATTGCACGTGTGTGTGGAAAGTCAAAGGGATATGCATGAAATATTGTGCTTTGCATTTTGGGCATTTTTGGAATATGTTAAGAGGTTAGAGAAAGGGGATTAAGATGGTTAGCTCAGTTTCTCAACACACCGGAAAAATCACTCAGGGCCCTTGGGCAAGGTCCTTTATCTCCAAATTGCTCCCGGTGTGCAGTTGAGCAGCTTGCATGGCAGCACGCTGACACTGGTGTGTGTGTGTGTGTGTGTGTGTGTGTGTGTGTGTGTGTGTGTGTGTGTGTGTGTGTGTGTGTGTGTGTGTGTGTGTGAATGGGTGAATGTGAGGCATCATTGTAAAGGACTTTGAGTGGGGAAGACATGCAGTTCATTTAGGGGCCTGCTGACTTCAGTATGTGACATAGTAATGATATCCCTTCTAATTTTACTGAAAGAGGAAAATGTCTGATTTTGAGCCATTATTTTGTAGGTGATCCATTCTGCAGCAACTAACTTTGTTACAAAATAATAATAAAAAAAAATCTGCATCTCAGAAGTGTTGTCATGACTCAGAGCTGCAAAAAAAGAAAAGAAAAAAAATCTACCACAACGTAGCATTGGGGAACATGTGGGTAACAATGTGCTTGAACAATATATATTGATCATCTTCCTCCAAAATGTTGACACACTGTGTTGCTTCACCAAGCAGGTTCACCTCCTCTGCAGCAATCTGAATCATCAGATATGCTTCATGTTTGTTGCCCCTCGGCAACAAAACAATGAGACAACAAACAGCAGCTACACTGAAGAAGAAACTGCCCCCCAAAAATATTGTATGTTTAAAGTATCGTGAGGATTTATTTTAAAATGAAGCACAACATTTAATTTCCCATCATTTGGAGACACATCTAGCTCTTTAGATTTTCTTCTGCATGCTGCGGCAGATGAAAGCGGGGCAGGAATCAAGCAGCATCAACATTCTCGCTTGCAAATTCAGGGGATGACAGGGTTCCTCTGCCAGCTTCAATTATGAATGACAGCCTTTTATCTCCTGCCTGCTAATTAGGTGCGATGATGCTATATGCTCACATCACACACTCTAGCCTTTTAGATACCTGAATCTGGGATTTCCACAGCAAAAGATAAGTGGGAAGAGAAATGGGTCAGAAGGAATTATCTTAGACTCATAAGGAGTTAAGTATAAAATCCTACACAGAGAAAACGCTGAACAAAAAGCAGAATTCTTATCAAAGAAAGACGCACAACCCTTTCAGAGTAAAGCTATCAGTATTATTTTAATATAATGAATTCATCATGAACAAGGAGCAATCATTAAAGGTGTAGTTCCTTTCAGGTTTTTTTTTTTTTTTTTACCATTTCATTGATAAGAAGCATTTTCTTTGGCACCGCTATAATTTTGTGCCTTAGTGAACAAATAAAGGATTCACAATCTTCAAGCACTGATTTTAATCAATATTTGCAAAATCAGGAAAGAACTTTGTATTTTGATCCATGTAGGTTCAAATTTAGCAGTATTCCATGATACACTTTCTGTGCAATGTCGTAGATGACATGAGATGGGGAGATGGCCAAACCCTCAAACTACAAACTCAGTCAGCATCATGAATCCGCAATATTGGATTGCAGTGTAATTGTTATATGGCTGGGGGGGGCCTGGCTGCCGGTTTGTTTGTCTGTTTGTTTTCCTCCCAGGTGGCGTGCATTTGGGACTGAGTGGCTGTGTTGCTGAGGCTGTCAGGACCTCACCCTGATCACCTGCGACTCGTCAGGACTCACAGCTGAGGTGCATCTGGATGGATTGGAGCATGTTGGCATTTAAGACTGGAGTGCACAGTGTGTATTTGCCAGAGACTCGACCTTGTGAGCAGACGGGTGAGATCGTCGTCTCGGGAGCCATCTCATCAGCAGCGGATGCTGAGAAACGTCCAGGTTTGATGCACAGTCTGTGAAAGAGGAGGGGGTGAGGTCTCACGCTCGTCAGCACACTTCCTGAGGTACGTTAGATTTTGTGACTAACAGTTATACAGTCAGTAAATGTGGTGTCCCTCACACCTTATTGTATTGAGCTGTTTGTTAGTCATGTATCAGCTTCCACTGCGGTGGAGTTTTGTGAACTGGATGTTCCATGCCTGCAGGTTGGAAGCTGATCAGCAATCAAGCCAGGAAGTGTTTGCTGTTTGTACACCTTTAAGTGTTCTGTGTGTAGAGTGTGGACTCACATAATGGTTCCTTCTTTCACAGACTCGGTTGTTGCGGCCACCTGGGGGGTGTCGGCGGGGTCCTTGGGTCCGAAACAGCTTCTGGCTCCGGACCGTTAGCGCTGCTGGGAGCGCACCACGCCAGACCGCACCTTTTTGTATTATCACTGTTATGTATTAAATTCAGTTAGCCTTTGTACCGTGCTCTGCTTATTTCATACTGGGTCCTTCAAACGCTGGTCGGTTCTCCGAGCTGCGTCCGACACATAACAGTAGTCTCTGGCCAAACATCACGGACCCAGCGTTAGCAGAGACGGTAACGCGCCGGGAAGGCGGCAGCAGACGTTCAGTGGTTATCCGGATCAGTTGCGGGGCTCTCCGCCCGGAAGGTGCGTGTTTGAGACCCATTACTGGATACTGATTTGTGCTCTCTTGCAGCCGTGTTCCTGTGTTTGTGCCTTATCCGTGGATCGTGGTGGAGTGTGACTGGCGACGGCTTCGCGTCACGCTCCGACCGGATAAGAGGTGTAAACGGGAGCTGCAAGAGTGCGTTTGTAATGGGTTCACGCGCACGGCGGAGCTCTGTTAGCACGGGTCGCTGGGCTTCCTGTGTTACAGTCATAGCCCCGTTTCCCCGGACAAAGGTAACTACTGCGTCTGTTGTATCAGCTCCGGCGTTATTTAGTTGAGCACATTTTGGTTGTGTGTTGCACTCAGCTGCGCACACAAAAGCAGCTCGTTTGTTTTTTTCTGTCGCCCAAGGGGTTTTTTCATTTTAGCACTCTGGTTCCCCCTTGTGGTGACTGAATCACGGTACCGTCAAGCTCTGGAGTAGGAACAGGTGTGTTCCATTTGGTTGAGCTTGACGGTATAACTCACTGATTTGTTTTGTGTTAGTTCATTTTGTGTGGGTGTTTTTTGAGTTGGTTTTTGTGTGGGTTTTTCTTTTTTGTTGTCCACTATTTGTCTGGGGGTGTGACCCTGTAGCCTTTGCTAACCAAGAACAAAAAAAAAAAAAAAAGAAAAACGGGGAACCAAACAACTGTGTGTTGGTCTGTTTTTTTTTTCTTTTGTTTCTTTTTGTTTCACATCCCCAGGGTTAGATGGAGCGGTCCCCTGGGGGGTGATGGGGTGGTATTTGGGTTGTTTTTTTCTCTTTGTTTTTTTTGTTGTGCCCTCTCTTCTCCTCTGACTCCAGCCGGGTGTGCCGTAGTGTCGGCATTGCTGGAGGGGTGCAGTTAGGTTGTGCTGGGCGTTTCCCAGGTGGCCTCTGCACCCGGGAGGGGAGGGGGGGGGGGGGGGGGGGGTTGGGTTTTTTTTTGTTTTCCCTCCCCCAGTTTCCGCCCTCAGGGTTTGACTGTGGTGTCCTCTGGGGGGGAAAAGGCGTTGGGTCCATCTAGCCGTGGACGGCCGGGGCTGGGTCCATTGGTCGTGAGGGGAGGCGTCTCCTGGGGTTGACGAGTGGTCCTCTGGGGGGCGCTGGTAGTCCCCGTGGGTGACGGTGGATCCCAGAGGGACCTCGGCCGTGGTTATTACTCCTGGAGCTGGCGGGTGGCCCTCTGGGGGGTGTTGGTCCCTGCGTGTCGTTTGGGAGGGAGGAGGGGGGGTATTTTGGCATTTTTGTTTGTGAGTTTACATGTGAGTTGTTTTTCTTTTCTCCCCTTCCCTGGGGTTTGATGGGACGGTCCCCTGGGGCGGGGGGGGGGTGTTTTGGTTGTTTGTGTTATGACTAATCACACATGTTTGGTTAAAGGCTGACCGCACAGGTGTAGGAACTCCTGGCCACACCTGTGCTGAGACTGTCAAACAAGGGCAAAGATGCAGCTAGTTCAACCAGTCTGTTGGAGGACGAACGCAGACGCGGTTTCCAGCCATGGTCCCTGGAGGGGGGTGTTTCTCCTGGGCCAGGTGTGTGTGGTCGCCGGGAGGCTTCCCGTGAGGGTGGGGTACTGTTATATGGCTGGGGGGGGCCTGGCTGCCGGTTTGTTTCTGTTTGTTTTCCTCCCAGGTGGCGTGCATTTGGGACTGAGTGGCTGTGTTGCTGAGGCTGTCAGGACCTCACCCTGATCACCTGCGACTCGTCAGGACTCACAGCTGAGGTGCATCTGGATGGATTGGAGCATGTTGGCATTTAAGACTGGAGTGCACAGTGTGTATTTGCCAGAGACTCGACCTTGTGACCAGACGGGTGAGATCGTCGTCTCGGGAGCCATCTCATCAGCAGCGGATGCTGAGAAACGTCCAGGTTTGATGCACAGTCTGTGAAAGAGGAGGGGGTGAGGTCTCACGCTCGTCAGCACACTTCCTGAGGTACGTTAGATTTTGTGACTAACAGTTATACAGTCAGTAAATGTGGTGTCCCTCACACCTTATTGTATTGAGCTGTTTGTTAGTCATGTATCAGCTTCCACTGCGGTGGAGTTTTGTGAACTGGATGTTCCATGCCTGCAGGTTGGAAGCTGATCAGCAATCAAGCCAGGAAGTGTTTGCTGTTTGTACACCTTTAAGTGTTCTGTGTGTAGAGTGTGGACTCACATAATGGTTCCTTCTTTCACAGACTCGGTTGTTGCGGCCACCTGGGGGGTGTCGGCGGGGTCCTTGGGTCCGAAACAGCTTCTGGCTCCGGACCATTAGCGCTGCTGGGAGCGCACCACGCCAGACCGCACCTTTTTGTATTATCACTGTTATGTATTAAATTCAGTTAGCCTTTGTACCGTGCTCTGCTTATTTCATACTGGGTCCTTCAAACGCTGGTCGGTTCTCCGAGCTGCGTCCGACACATAACAGTAATTTAATGATGATAAGGATTGGATATTTAGTCATGCTGCACTGGGCACATCTGATCCCTTCAGATCTCAGAAGTGAAAGAGAGTAAAGGCCCCTTCACACATGGTGCGAAGTTTGGAAGACATTTGGACAAAGATGGTGAAACAGTTCGAATTAGCGCACCACAAAATACTGCACCAATGGGCAGGCGTGCACAATCCCGGTGCGAGAGCTCATGCACACGACATTGTCTTTCGAGCAGGAACAGTGCAAAGTGCACCATATCGCACCACTTATTTTGAAAAAAAAAACACCAGTCGGTACCTGTGGGACCACATCGCGCCACTTATGTGGAATAAATAAAAAAAAAAAAAACATACCACCCACTGGACGCGAACCCGCACCTTCCAAAAGCTCTGATTACCAGTCAGAAACTTTACCAATGAACTACGGAGCTGTTTTTTGAAAGCTGCGGGAAGCTGCCTCATATCAGGAAGGACATGGAAGTATTACAAAAAAATTAAAATCACACACCATATAAAAACACTGCATTTATCAAGCGAGCAATACAAATATGATCTGTCTGTTCCTCTGGTGATGACCCATGGTCACAGACATACAGTCTTGAAATGACACGAATGAGAAGCACTGAGCTCTGATCATGTCCACATCTACTGGTCAGGTGCGTCCAGTCTTCCGTGCGCGTGTTCTGCCCGACACACGTGTCTTGTGGATGGTGCGCCGCAGCACAGATGTGGAACAGAGCTCACGTGGGTGACGTGATGGTCAGATCGCCTGCTGCATGTTCTGATCTGACGGTCCGTTTCAACCTAGCAGTCTGTCATTGTCCGCTCCATGTACGCGCTCTCTCACTGCTGCTTGTCACCATGGCGATATATGTTTTTATTTATGTCCACCCAAGTACAGCAATCAGACACATGCGCTTCACAGTGGACAGTTGATAGTCCATGTCTGTCCAAACACAGTAGGTGTTGTCCAGCTGGAATATCCAGAATGACAGATCACCATAGCTGCTTTTGTCATAGCCACACCTCCTGTGTGTTCTCAGCACACACACCAAAGCCACACTCGTGGGGCACTTAGACAAATTTCTCTGCAAGTACGACAGTGGTTGTCTGCAGTCTGTTATCGTACCAAGAGTGCGACTGGTCACACATTTTCTAAGTGATAGATGTTCATGCGTGTCACCTGGAAGTTGGCCGGCACCTGCTGCGAGAGGGTTCGATGGGTTCGCACAGCGCACACTCTGTCATTCAGCTGCTGGTGTGCGCAACAGGTGTACGAGGCTTTAGAGGCAGGGATGATTTCACATGGTTTGCACACGATTTCACATGGTTTGCACATGATATTTGGCTGGGAGACTGCTTTGCAACATTTGGAACTGCACACACATTTTTCCATGTAGAACTGGAGTTGTGACAGAGCACACTTCACACGAATGAGCACAAATGAAGCACAAATCAGGCCGAATGGGAAAAACAGCCAATATTCAAGCAACATTTGTGAGGGACGGACATCCGGACAGCCGTGTACAAATGCCGTGCAAATACCCAAAATGTGTGTCAAATACATTATCTAATCCATGGGAGAGAATGACAATGTATCTGTATTATGAGGTCTATCATGTGTATGACAGCCTGTTCAGATGTGCGCACTGCGCTGAGGTTCTGAGACGCATTGACCCATAGTGACACATGGTGCTCTCGGTTTGATTGCGCAATGTCCACATCTAGTTCACAAGATGAATGTGTGAACGGCATCCAGTGGAGTTGCGCATATGGCTCATCTGTGCCACAGTTGGTACATGCTAGCAGGATTTGGCATGCATGACCACAGCAAATTACCCTTGAAAACGATCAGACTGTTTCAAATGCTATTTTGACACTATCAGGTCATTTAGGATGCAGTCACACTCTGATCAGACTGCACCCCGACCGCCATTTGACATTTCCCCACTTCGAATGCAGCTCGACAGTGGGTGTGCATGTGCACTACATTCGAGCTGGGTGCACGATTGTGCCCAACTGTGTAGCATGTACTCAAGAACGCTGTAGTTCAAAAGACCATTCCTGTGGAATTCAGCCATATTCATGCTGTAGTGTGACAGGGAGGTGCGTGCAGGCACGATTCGACGTGCTCAAACAGCCCCTCGAACACTCTCCACCTGCTTCGAATTGCGTACAAATTGCCGTGCGAATATTACTACTGCACTCAGATTGCGGTATGACTGCACCTTGACCGCCGTTCGATTGTTTTCCAACACGAGTGCAGAGTGCATGTGCTCTGGCTGCAGGAGTGTGCCGACTGCTGTGAGAATGTTGTACAAGGCGTTTGAGTGCAGCTCGAATTGGCACAACTGTCGTACTCACTCTTACCACATTGGGGTTCATTCATGCTGTAGTGTGATGGGGGTAGCAGGAAGGGCGTCCAGTTCTGCCAAATCCTGATGCAAATCTCTCACAGAGCCGTTGTGGTGAATCCTAGCAGCTGTGCAAAGAAATAAAAAGGGCATTTCTACTTGATATAGACAGATCAAACAGCTTATTACAAAGCAGAATAGATGACAACGTCTACCGTTTTTAACTTGCATATCAAAGAAAGAAGATTCTTGGTTTAAGACTGCCAGTGCTGATTCTCAATGTAATGTGGAGTTGCATCAGGAAGGGCAACTGCCATAAACCTGTGGCAAATTGACATGCAGATTAATATCAGATCTGCTGTGCAATGTACTGAGTATGACTGTATTGAGTATGAAGTCTGTTCTGTCCCAATGCTTTACCCGTAGTGCTGTATCTTACACATGCCCAGTTCAATAAATTTGGCAGTTGGTGCCTAGCAAGCAAACAAGCGTGTGCGTTGTATGGAATATATTACATGCTGTAGTGACCCTGAGCAAAAAGGAGAAACCAAAAGAAATTACTATCAAATAATGCTTTCCAACCGTATTGTGTTGTTTGAGCGTGTGATGCTTAACAAAGTGCTGGAAATGGGGCAAAAAAATGAAGTTGTGTAATCCTCTGAAGCACAGGAAATTCTGAAAAAAAGGTGATCAAACTGAGGGTTAGAGTTCCACTGATACTTATAGCAAGGCAAGAAAATAAACATGCGGTGCCTTCACTATGTGAACAGACACCCACACTTCCATGTCAGATTTCCACACGGATGACACTGTCAAGCAACATGCAACTAGAAACAGATTGACATTTCACAATAAAAGCCCTAGACATGCACTGCTGCAACATTATTATTATTATTATTATCATTATTAATAGCAATAATAGCAACAACAATAATAATAATTGTGTAGCACTTTCTAACATACACACAAAAGCATGTTGGAAGCATGTCTTGTGTGTCAGTACTTAACAGTCACAGCTGCAGCATTTTTACTTGGTTTGCCAAATAGTCAGTGGGGAGACATAGTGTTTCATCATAGGTTTAAGTGTATTTCTTTTTCCAAGAAAGGAAGATGGAACTTCTGAGTTTCCATCAAATGCAGCAAAAACTTTGATTCTACAGTGTATGTGTACATGCACGCCCTCTTTCATGTCACCTACAAGATCTCATTGAGTGAATGCACTACATTTGCAATGAACTCCCCTCAAAATAAATAACTGTACATTTGCAAGATACTACTATTTTCTTGTTTTATTCCACTTGTTTTTTTGTGGCCACCTAATTGCTGTGATATCCTTGTTCAAATTCACAGAGGCTGATTTGGAACCAGATTTTTCTCTTTTTCTGCAATAAAGAACTACAATTTAAATCCACATCAGAGAGCTCACTCAGAAGGATTAGGTCACACTGAGATAGGAAAAGGATCTGAGGTCAATCTGACTGGATCCATTAGCTGTCTCTGACAGGGAGGCTGTGACAAGCCCAAGGCTGCAGCGACATCTTCTGCAGCCGGGATCCTCAACGCAGACGGATAAAGTGATAGACGACTCAGGGAATAACAGGAGAACAAACAAGTCACGACTCGAGTTGAAGATCCACCAGATACTCATTAGAAGAGCGTCAGTGCCTCCTCCCACCCCGCCTCTGCTCGTTGCCCCCCACCCGGAGCTTGCATTCCCCTCCTCTGGCTGTGCTCTTCAGACTGGATGGGACTAGAGGAAAACAACATTTTTTCAGGGCTCATGGACACTGACAGCAATTTTTTTTTGTTCACTTTGCAGAGCACACAGTGAACAGTGTTAACAATATTTCTGATAGTGTTCAATTAGAGCTTTCTGAAATCTGCTGGAGGTCACAGTTTGTCCTGTTTGAAAGCAGAGCTGGAAGCCTCTATGTGTGTTATGTGCTGAGTAATTTCAGTTTTTCGCTCTTCAGAGTTAAAAGTTGTTCATTTGATGTGTTTCTTTAAAAAAGAAAACAGGGTGAGTGATGACTGATATGCATGTTGATCACAGCACTTAACATTTGAAATATTTCATTGCAATAGACAGGTTCCACACTTACTCATAATTAATAGTCATCTGGGGCCTCATGTACAAAGTCAGACAACATGAACACAGAAAAGAAATTATACTACAGATGACTGGAAATAACTTGGAGACACACAGGGAGTTTATTCGGTATGCTGTGGAGCGTATATGTGTGAGGCCGACATGATGTGAGCTCAGAAAAGTGCACACACACTGATGTTAAAAAGGTGATGTGCGCCTACGCTGACAGTGTGACATTCACAACTTACACGTGTTTATTGACAAATACTGAAGCTGTGCAGCTCTCACCATCAAGCAAAAATAAGCAAAGACACTAATAATAATAATAACATATTTGAATGTGCACATGCCCAAATGTGCATGTTCATGTTTGGATCAATTACACAAATACACTATTTACACAGCAAGCAGCCAGCCATCATTTACTATGCCAGCCACCAGCCTGATGCACATCGTGTGCAGTGAATAGCTCTGATCACATAGAAACGGGCTCACACTGCAAATGGCGCTTTCATGTTGGAATGTGATGTATCTGGATTAGCAGGAGGTGGTAATGGTAGAAAATATATATTTTTTCAAATATGCTTACATCCACTTCAGAGATTGTGCATTGTGTAATTTGGGAGATATTTCATATAGGAAGTGGGTGTCTACCATGACAAAAAAACCCCGCCCCATGCAAAAAAAGAAAACTGCAATGTATACTGTAATTGTAACATCTTTTTAAATATTAGAATGTAATTGTTTTGACTTCATGATTAGTTTTGATGAACCCTGCATTGAACACAACATTCAAGTTTATGATATATAATGCTCCTGACTTGGTAGTACTTGTTTTAGAGAAGTCACAAAAGCTACATAAGTACTGATATTACAGTGATCATGCAATTACACATGTAATTTCAAGTCACACCATGGCGAGTTGTAGTAAATCAAGTGTCATGGCCAAGCCAAAAACAAGATCTCAGGCTAAAGAATTTGATAAAACCTTTGACAATAGTTTATGTTTTTAAAGTTTTTGAGGAGCATGGCCTCCTCCTAAGTTCTGTTATTCACACAGTGCGACTGAAATAAAACCTTTGACAATGGTTTATGGTTTTAAAGTTTTTGAAGAGCATGGCCTCCTCCTAAGTTCTGTTATTCACACAGTGTGACTGAAATAAAACCTTTGACAATGGTTTATGGTTTTAAAGTTTTTGAAGAGCATGGCCTCCTCCTAAGTTCTGTTATTCACACAGTGCGACTGAAATAAAACCTTTGACAATGGTTTATGGTTTTAAAGTTTTTGAAGAGCATGGCCTCCTCCTACGTTCTGTTATTCACACAGTGCGACTGAAATAAAACCTTTGACAATGGTTTATGGTTTTAAAGTTTTTGAAGAGCATGGCCTCCTCCTAAGTTCTGTTATTCACACAGTGCGACTGAAATAAAACCTTTGACAATGGTTTATGGTTTTAAAGTTTTTGAAGAGCATGGCCTCCTCCTAAGTTATTCACACAGTGTTACTGAAATAAAACCTTTGTGAAAGAATTGTGTTTATAAAGTTTTTGAAGAGCATGGGCAAACTTTACACATATCCGAATAGCCAGATAATTGAAAACAGACCATACTTTGTTACATTCAAGGGGTGGGAGGTTATTTTCAAGATATAGGATTAATTTTGATGCCAAAATGCTGGTATTAATATTGTGAATAATTTCCAAAGTGGATGTATTGAAATTCTGACTTGTGATTTTACCACCTCCTGCTACTAGATGACATTTGGATGATTCTGTCCCACACAGCTGGCATGGTTTAGCTCAAGGTTGACTGCCACACTCCTGACCGATCGGCCAGCTCACACTGGAATGCCCCTGTCGCCAGGAAGTGCAGCGTGGTCAGCACCTGTGTGGGCACAGACAACTGCCTGGCTCCTTGCCATATTACACTCTGGGACAGCCGCAGTTCTATGCGCAACTCCAGTATCAGTGACTTTGGTAAATGAAATCAGCTTGTGAGTAAATTATCTTCATTTGTAAGAAAATCTTTGCATTCACTGAATATATGCTCACATCAGATTGCACAATTTGCAAGGTCATCTGATGCTAATGCAGCCACTGCATGACTTTGTGTGTACTTTTACGTATATCCACCCATATAATTACAAACATGTAGGTGTGTTCATTGTTCATCAGTGTGTCTCTGATGTGCACATCACTCTGATGACTTCTTGTTTTCACATTATTAACAGTATCCCAGCATCACCTTTACATGTCCGCAATAGTTGTAGGAACTTGCGTACGCCAGCCAGGGTTTTTGCGTGATGCACCACACATTTCCACGGTCATTTCACTTTTGATACATCTGAATATTGGCATGGAGACAGACATACACCACGTTCTTGTACAAAGCACACTTTGTACATGAGGCCCCAGGCCTTCTCTTGGGGTGAGTATTCAGCTGGATCCTGGAGCAGATCACTCCAGATCACTGCACTATATGCTTCCGACTATGTTCTATAGATCATTAAAATTGGGTGCCAAATGTGTTCTTTCTAACAATGATAAATGGACTGCATTTATATAGCGCGTTCCCATCTGAATCAGAAGCTCAAAGCGCTTTACAATGATGCCTCACATTCATCCATTCACACAGACACACTCACACACCCATGTCAGGGTGCTGTCATCAAAGACGTTCACTACACACCGGGAGCAACTTGAGGATTAAGGACCTTGTCCAAGGGCCCTTCGGGAATTTCCGGTCAGGATGGGGTTTGAACTGAGGATCCTCTGATCTCAAGCCCAAAGCTTAACCAGTAGACCATCACCTCCCCAATGTCTTGCTCTGTTTTAACCACTGCATAAGTGTTCCTAGCAAAGCAACAGGCAAAAGATATTGCAAAAGCTTTCTTTCCAACCACAGCCACTGAAGCTACTAACGTTTCCAAAGTTGTCTTGGGTCTTTTGATGGCTTCTCTCACTACTCTACTTCATGCGTGTTCACAGCTTTTGGAGACTTCCCGTATGTAAACAGATGTTCCCTATAGTACCCTTTGCAATTGTTAATAATTCATTAAATTGAAGCTAAGAATTATGAACTGGCAAACTGGAAATCTAATAAAAACCTCTTACTTGTTGCTGTGTTTATGAAATCATGAGGGAATATAACACACACCTCACTGTGAAAGAGCTCTGCAGCCACCTGTCCAATTGCTTTTGCTCTCAATAATGAGGGACTTCACACAAAAAGTATTGGAATTCTAACACCGTGCACCTCATTTAAAAGTAATTAGCTGCAAATTAAATCTGACAGTTGATACTATGAGCTCATTTTGGCCATTTGCTTTCTGACTGAATATGCTGAGGTAGTTAAACTAGGAATGTTTTTAAATCATTAAAGTCCATATATATGTGGATATATATATAGTTTTCCCCAAACTCTGATGCCCAAAGATCTAAATTGATCTTCTCCAGGGCGTCAAATCGAACCTCAAAGACAAGAAAGGTGAGCAAAATACAATCTTTTCAATAAAACATGTTCATTACACAGTGAAAAAGCAAACATCTCCAACAGATAAAAGACATTTCTCAAACAGAACACCGCTGCTTGGGACAAACCTCTTTTAGTTGTCAAGACAGTAAACAGTGGTGGAAATGGGGCTGAGGGATCAGTGGTCCTTTGATGTCTTTTGCTCCTCATTAAAATAAGCATAGTAGCTCGCTTATTCCCTCCATGTAGCCACGGAGAGCAGCGGCGGCAGCCCAGACAGGAAGCTCTTTCTTAAAGCCAGAAAGTTGCCATTTGAAATGACTTTAGTTTTGTGTCATGTAAGTGATCTGCTTTTTTCCTACAAAATTAAACAACTGATTGAACATCCTCCGAGGCCGGTGATTCCATAATTATTGCCAGGGGTTGTATATATATATATATATATATATATATATATATATATATATATATGAACTATCAGCTGTGTTTGGCTGATAATGATATTGCGTGAACACTGCTACCTGAATGTGTGAAAAATAAAATAAAAAAACTTAAGACACATAATGCATGTCACTTTTCATAATTCCACTGTAAAGATGATTTGTCTCTATTTATTTTTATTTTGTTTTGTTCAATTAGAACTTGCAGTCTTGTATAAACTGCAATGTTTAAAATGAATTCCAGTGGAGTTTAGCAGCAAAAGACATGTACATGTCAGAGTGGATTGGGGCTCGAAAATGTTATCTACAAAAGGTGCACTTTCGACAAAGTTTGGGAAAGACTGCTGTTACATTTCCTTAATTAGAGTCAACAAAGATCTCATTATTATTGAAGAAGCTACTGAACAGTGAATAATCCAAAAATTAAAAAAAAGAAAACAGTTGCAACGGCCACAGCAATTTGGGGCTCATCTGCCTTCTTCTTTTTGTTGTGCAAAATGATTGCTGATTTTGCTCTTCCTTCATCATACTGGGACTGATTCCTGGCCTGATTTTTGCTGATCCTTTCCTGCCCTCTGTATAACCTTCACTCGGTCCAGCTGGTTGATGGTTCTGAGGCGCACACAGCTGTGAGCAAATCGGCGTAGAAAGCACTTGTTCCGGGACCTGAATATGATTAGTTGATCACCATGTGCTTCCTGTTTCAAGGCTGTGTTCCCTCAAATGGGATGCCAAGACCACAGAGCTTCCTGTCTGGGCTGCCGCCGCTGCTCTCCGTGGCTACATGGAGGGAATAAGCGAGCTACTGTGCTTATTTTAAATGAGGAGCAAAGACATCAAAGGACCACTGATCCCCTCAGCCCCATTTCCACCACTTGTTTACTGTCTTGACAACTAAAAAGAGGTTTGTCCCAAGCAGCGGTGTTCTGTTTGAGAAATGTCTTTTATCTGTTGGAGATGTTTGCTTTTTCACTGTGTAATGAACATGTTTTATTGAAAAGATTGTATTTTGCTCACCTTTCTTGTCTTTGAGGTTCGATTTGACGCCCTGGAGAAGATCAATTTAGATCTTTGGGCATCAGAGTTTGGGGAAAACTATATATATATCCACATATATATGGACTTTAATGATTTAAAAACATTCCTAGTTTAACTACCTCAGCATATTCAGTCAGAAAGCAAATGGCCAAAATGAGCTCATAGTATCAACTGTCAGATTTAATTTGCAGCTAATTACTTTTAAATGAGGTGCACAGTGTTAGAATTCCAATACTTTTTGTGTGAAGTCCCTCATTATTGAGAGCAAAAGCAATTGGACAGGTGGCTGCAGAGCTGTGGTCTGATGAGTCCACATTTCAAATTGTTTTGGGAAATCATGGACATTGTGTCCTATGGATAAAAGAGTAAAAATACCATCCAAATTGTTACCAGCACAAAGTTCAAAAGCCAGCATCTGTGATGGTAAGGGGGTGTGTTAGTGCCCATGGCATGGGCAACTTACATATCTGAGATGGCACCATCAATGCTGAGGGGTACATCCAGGTTTTGGAGCAACACATGCTGCCATCCAAGCAACGTTTTTTTCAGGGACGTCCGTGCTTATTTCAGCAAGACAATGCCAAGCCATGTTCTGCACATGTTACAACATCATGGCTTCATAGTAAAAGAGTGCTGGTACTAGACTGGCCTGCCTGCAGTCCAGACCTGTCGGCCATTGAAAATGTGTGGCGCATTATGAACCCCAAAATACGACAATGGGGACCCCGGGCTATTGAACAACTGAAGTCATACATCAAGCAAGAATGGGAAAGAATTCCACCTACAAAGCTTCAACAATTATGGGCCTTTCACACCAGAGGCATTAGAAGCGTCAGAGGCATCACAAATTTGTCTCAAAAGCATTATTTTCAATGAGACGCATTGCTTTTTAGAGGCACCAGAAGCGTTGCATCAAAAGCCGAGCTAAAGCGACACTTCTGACAAGAGCGCGCATTGCTGCTTGTCGACAGGCTGAAGCGGTCAAAGTTCAACTCAATCCAACTTTCGCTGCTCTGAGCTGTGACGTATCTTTGCGCTGTCCAATAGGAACAACACGTCGGGCCAAAACACGGAAGACTTGTGGCAGAAACCACTGAGCTCAACAAAACAGATCAGTGCGGAAACCACTGATCTATACAAAACAGAAACGTGTCACAGGACTGCTCATTTATAGAGTAGTTTTCTGAAGAAAAATCCTTGCAAATGTTTTTTTTTAAAACCTCAAAATTTCTGATTACTGTTAAAAATTTTTTAGAACACTTGTAATTAAAATAGCTGAATAATAAATAAAAGGTTCTTTCGAAACCTTTCTTCATCTGTAAATTAAAACCACCTGTAACCTTGGACATTTATTTTTTAGACAAAATAACATGGAAATTTGTATATTTTTTTTTAAAGTCTGGTAGATTATTCATATTGCATTTCAACCAGAAAAACAGACCCTGTAAATAAATACAAATGCTTATTATAAATGCAACAGCAGATAATTTAAGAATGACTGCAGTGTGATTGTAAAGTAGGATTTCTGTGACATAAACCTCATGATTATTTTTTTAATTGTGCCATTTCAACTTGTAATTACATCAAAATTTGTGATTGCCTTTAATGTTATGATCAGGACAGTCATTTCTAAAATATGAATTTGACTAGTGATTGTGAATGTTTTTAAATTGTGCACAATATGGGGAGAGTTTCGACCTGTGCAAATGTCTTTTGACTTTGATATTGCGGACATATTTAATGATCCATTCATTTATTGTTAAAATATAAAATGAAAGAGCTTTTTAAAAAATAATAAAATAGTTGCTGTTTAAAGAGCCTTTTATTTAGAAGCAGGTAATGTTATGCTGGATACCAGATGAAGGTCTCTTCTGCAGCTTTGACCTCTGGTGTTGTTGTTGAAGACACTACTATTTTGAAGAGCAGAAATGATGTTTTCTTTTGCCCGGACTTCATGGTGTTCAGCTCATCAATGGAAGTTTTTGAAGCCCATCTGTATTTAGGTTGTCTGCACAGCAAATGTTCCTGATTGGGACAAATAAAAAATATTTCTTTACATATAAAACATTACAGCTTTTATGGTCTCCGATAAAAGCTGTAGCTTTATTTGGTAAAAATAAAAAAACTGAACCATCTACAAATTAAAGTGTTCACTCAGATCAACTGTGCTAAAATGCTAAGCTAACATTAGATGATCATTAAACCTTCACAGCAGTGCAGTAAACCTTTTTTTTTTTTATATATTATTTTCACCTCGATAAAGCTGCAGAACTAAACTCTGCTGGTCAACTGCATATATCCAAAAAGTGGGAGATTTTGGAATGAGTGGGTCAGCTCCATCACCCCGGCTGCCTGCCTCGCTCTGCCCAGGGATGATGCCTGTGTGGGTCGGCCCGCTGTTGCGGTTCGATCGATATTCCACCAAGTCGTCAGTCCTCCCTTGATTGGTGTCACTCCGAAAAGTAGCTGAAAAAAAGCTTCTCCCATCAGGGTGATGGGAGAATCTTTCTACTGCTGTTTTTTAATAGCTTTTTGGTGGTTCTACATTTGCAAATGTAAGATGGCGATCGCTTCGACTTTTTTCAGGTTGTGAAAACAGCCAGAGTGTGATGTAGTCGCAATCTCTGCCCCCTCTTGCTGCTTCTGAAGTGAAGCGTCTGATGTCATGACGCGTTGGGGGGTGATGACGCATCGGGCTGACACCTCCAGTGTGAAAGGCCCTTTAGTGTCCTCAGTTCCCAAATGCTTATTGAGTGTTGTTAGAAGGAAAGGCTATGTAACACAGTGGTAAACATACCACTGTCCCAGCTTTTTTGAAACATGTTGCAGGCATCCATCTCAAAATGAGCAAATATTTGCACAAAAACAATAAAGTTTATTAGTTTGAACATTAAATATCTTGTCTTTGTGGTGTATTCAATTGAATATAGGTTGAAGAGGATTTGCAAATCATTGTATTCTGTTTTTATTTACATTTTACACAACGTCCCAACTTCATTGGAATTGGGGTTGCACATAGCATATTTGGAGGTCAGGTAGCACGACAGATCACCCCAAAAACACCATACTAACAGTCAGGTTTGGACGTGGAAACATCATAGAGTCAGCATAGGGCACTGGCAAACTTAATAGAATTGATGATCTGAAGGAAGGATCAATGGAAAAAATATACTGAGATATTCTTAATAAAAATCTGCTGCCATCTACCAGGATGTTGAAGATGAAATGAGGTGGACATTTCAGCAAAACAATGATCCCAAACACACAGTGATCCCAAACACACAACCAATGAATGTCTCCACTGTTTTCAGAGAATGAAAATAAAGCTGCTAGAATCACCTGATGACTCTAAATGAAAATCTATGGAAATGTCAACAGAACCTTCAAGATCTGAAGACTGTTTGTGTGGAAGAGTGGGCCAAAATGACACCTAAGTAATGCATGCGACTAGTTTCTTCATACAGGAGGCATCTTGAAGCTGTCAACCGCCAACAAAGGCTTTTGTACGAAGGATTAAATACATTTCAGTAAGCGTGTTCAATATTTTGTCCCTGTGTCATTCCATTTTATTACACATCTTAATTCCTGTATTTATTTGTATGTGTGGATTACTTGGATTGTTACCAGCATCTGGTGAAAATTCCATGTAAATAGCATCTTTAGAAATATATTTACGAAGAAAAATAGTGACATGTTCAATAGTTATTTTAACCCACTGTGTGTGTGTGTGGGTGTGTGTGTATGGTCACACATATCTATCGCAGCCCAGAGGGAGAGGAATTTTGGGCTTTTGCAATATGCTGAAAGCACGTTTTTCTACCATGAGCTGACTGCAAGACACCCTCTTTTAAAGTCAAAGAGCATGTCCTATCCATACAAAACCATTTTTTGATAATCGCTTCAGTGTTGGTTAATCTTGGCTTCATACATAAAGGGCACTAAAATTGGTCCACAATGGATTCCACAACCAGTACTGAGATACAGCTTGTGGTGCAACCTGGACACATCTTTGGTGATATAAACGGGGTCACAGGGTGTTTCGGATCTTACATCAGATACCCTCATCCGGGTGTCCCAGCTGGGGGTGGTCAAGACCTGACTTGTGTCCACGTAGTGCACTACGCCATGCATCCCCCTCCTTAACCAGATCAAACATGAAGCCTTTTCAGCCACTTCCATTATATTTTTCAAGGCTCTTCGCCTATACAGTCCGCAGATCCCTAGGAGTTCCAGGACCCAGTGTAGAGACTGGCCAGCAAAGCCCCTGCAACCGACTTCAATACGCTCACAGTGGGCCTTCCACCCATTACTATGACACTCAGTGACCAGGTCAGCATACTTGGCTCTCTTCCGCTCCTGAGCTTCCTCCATCCAATCTTCCCAAGGGACAGTTAGCTCCAGTAGCATCACCTGCTTGCTTGCCCCAGGCTCTGCAGATTCTCTAAACACCTGCTTTGCTCCCAGTGTTACCCTCTCTTTCGAACTCTATGTTTGCAGATAAGATGGTGACGCCTTCCCCAGTATGGTGAAGGTCATCCGGCATCAGCAAACCACAACAGCCCACAACAGAAGTCACCCGTGAGCTTGGAGGTCTATCAACAGGCATGTCCAATGCTGAAAAATGGTTCACAATTGGCAGCAGTAACTGTGAACTGGGTACCACAACTGGGCACCAAGCCTTACGAGAGTTCTTCCACCTAATAAGAGTCTGAAAGCCATCATCTTTATTTGGTGGAGCTAAGCGAGTGCTAATGGATGCACTAGCCACCCCAACACTAAGCTCATCTGAAGTGACAATGACATCTATGTCACTAAATTAGGTGTGCTAACTTACAGACACAGCTCTCTAAGAGGGCCAGCTTTTCTGTCAGCATCACGCAAGATTAATATAAAGTGTTGTGCACCAAGAGAACCAAAACATGTAGCAAAAAGCTAGCACAAGATAAGCACTAACAATAAGGTATATACTCCTAGGATTCACACACTTAAAAACTAACAGAAATGACAGGGAGGTAGCAGAAATAAAAGAAACTATTTCAACCTTGTCCTAATTACAAGAGCGCAGTTCAGTCCAGTCGCTGAGGAGGCCGGAAGTAGCTACTGACATGACAGGGGAGGTGATGGTCTAGCGGTTAAGCATTGGGTTTGAGACCAGAGGATCCTTGGTTCAAATCCCAGCCTGAGCAGAAAATCACTAAGGGCCCTTGTGCAAGTTCCTTAATCCTAGTTGCTCCTGGTGTGTAGTGAGCGCTTTGTATGGCAGTCGCCTGACACTGGGGTGAATGTGAGGCATTATTGTAAAGCACTTTGAACGTCTGATGCAGATGGAAAGGTACTATATAAATGCAGTCCATTGACATGGAATTTTCGCCAGATGTCCATAACAATGCAAATCCATACATACAAAGAAATCAAACAAGCACAGAAATTAAGTTGTTTTTGTTGGTTGGTTGTAACTGCTCATATGACACAAAATAATTCTTGCTGTACCCAAGGACCCTCTCAAGAGACATAGTACCAAAGACATCCAGTCATTTACTACATTTACTTGCAGCCAATAACCGGTTTTTAAAAACCTGAATATGACCCCTGGGTTAATCCTTTTCTAAACCAAATATCAGGTCATATAAATGCGCATCAGAATATCCCCATAGAAAGAAACATTATTTTGTGTTCTGCACATGTCCTATCTGCAAGGATCTTGGTCTTTTGAGTACGGCAACTACTTGTATGCGGCGCACGCAACCCACTGGACACCACAGAAGCAGAGGTAAACAAGCATTGGGAAATCCAGACGTGGCAGCACAGCACCACACTTTTGGAGTGAGGAGGAAACCGAGTACTTCATTAGTATCGTGAAAGACATGAATATAATGTCTTTTATTGACGATTGAAAATACAGAGATAGCGACATTTATAAGAAGGTGGCCGAAAAGTTATGCAAAGCAGGATTTGCACGAACGCCAGACCAAATCAAGCACCGGTGGAAGACGTGCATCGCTGTTTAGATGGGGATATTTCAAATGATACCAATGACCATGTATACAGGAGTAACTCTGTCTGCTTAAGCATGTAAACGGGTTATTCCTAATGATTCAGAAACCGGAATATTGACCTTATCCCGAATATTAATGCCATGTAAACGTAGCTATTGCCTTAGATCAGTAGTTAGTGTCCGAGCTCCACAACCACACAATAAGACAGGAAACACCAATACTTTCTTTCTCCTGCAAAGATATCAGCATCACCGAAACACCTCTGTCGAGCAACTTCATGAGTCCATAAGCTTTTCCCAGGTGTCTCTTTATCTCAGAGGTCCCGGAGATGTGAATGCCACTTAAGAGAAAAGTCAATGTCTGTGTAGAAGTTCAGCACTTTCACTGAATACAGATTCAGGAAGATCCTTTACATGAGCATTATGACCATCTTCCACTGGTGGGCTGAAGAAGGATTGTATTAAAAACTAGATATGAAGGTTCAGGTACACTTTCACCTGAAGGAACTGGTGCCACGATTCCTCTGTTTTCTTCAAACAAATTAATTTCCTCTTCCACTTAACCATGGGGCAGCGGCAACAGACAAAAGTTGCACTATGCACAGTCTCTCCAGTGACAGCACAGAAGCCTATGACTCATTCGGTGTTGTCATGCGTTTGTTGCAATGGTATAGTGGTACAAATACACAGGTTTACTGACCTCTTAAAAGGTGGATTTATTGTATCTCCATCCAAAAATGGACAAAACTGAGTATTAGTCTGAGCCAAATGACGTCTTCCAGAGGTTACTGCTTATGTTTACTCTTTAGTGTCTTTTTCTTCCCTGATTAAAGTCTCTAAAGTATTTTTTTCCGCTCAAAGAAAGCATTACGGCTCTACAACAGCCTTCAGAGCAGCTCTATCTTGAGGCAATACTCAGGGAAAAGAATTCCCATCACTTCTGTCGCTCATTATCATTCTGTCGGGAACTTCAGTGAGGGATCAAAAAGGGATGATTCAAACACAAGAAGTAATTTATCACACACATCAACAACTCAAGAGATGAAAGGAACACACTGAGTTTTTAGCTGTTCACTGAGCAAGTTAATGCATTTTTAACAGTTACTGAAGTCAGTGATTTTCAGTGTCTTAGAAAACAACAAATGGCACATTTGTCCAAGAATCACATATGGAGAGGAACAGATTCTGAAAAAAAAAAAATAAAAAAAAAAAATAAAATAAAATAATGCGTTCGTTTTTGACAATAATAATTATAGTAAGTATTTAAATCAGGCTTTCCCAGAAATCAAGGCACAAAACACAATTAACTGATAAGAAATGTACAGTACAACAATGCCTAAACTTAAATTTAAATAGCTGGTAATATAGAAAAAAAAAAGGTGTGAATTATATTCCTGTGACTTAGTGCAAACTATACTGACTGTCCATTCTTGACTTCAGAAAAGTACATTATTTCTTTAATGTCTCCACAATTTGTAAGAAAATCATGTATATAAGCAGACAGTTACAATTATTTAATTTTGTATTCTGTAATATTATTATTATTAATACTACTACTACTCATACTACTACTAATAAAATTTTTAACTCAGCCACATGGGGTGTACAGCCATTGCATTGTGAGTGCTGGTTCGAAGCCCAGATAAATGAGTAGGGCTGTTTCAAGGAAGGGCATCTACCATAAATGATACTGAGACAATCGTGTAAATCACAAGCCGAATTTCCATACTGGATCTGTCGAGGCCCAGATTACCAACTGGTGCTGCTGTCCAACAGGGTGAAGGTGGAAACTGGACTAATGCTGGGCAAAGAAGAATAAGAGAAGGAAAATGGCAGTGAATAAGGAAAAAAATTAGTGTGAAAGTGAGATTCAGGACTTTGAATGTTGTCAGTATTGCTGGCAACGGGAAAGAGTTGGATAAATTTTTCTAATGGTTTCCAGCTGCCAGTCTCTAACAGTTTCTGAAAAAATTCTGATGGAAAAAAAGCCCAAATCATTCCGCCATTTCCTGACAATGAAAATCCGACGAGGGGGCTGGACCACTCCTCACTCAAAGCCTGCTCACAGGCGAATGACGCAACCGACAGGCATGGAAAAACTCATGCATGCGCACGAGGGTTCAAGCTTGTCTCACGCAATCACACGTGATTCAAATCCATATGGTTTTTGAAAAAAATAATAAGGTCGGATACTTTTTCATCACCTCATTTTTCATCACGATCATCACGAGAGATTTTTAAAGCAAGTATATTTTGATGATTTTACTTCATGCCCACTACCACCTTTTCTCTCTGCGGTGCCAGATTACCTGAGGCGTGCACCTGCGGTTGTACCCCGGAAGAAATGACCAAGGAGACGGGGTAAACGAGGTGGAGTACTCGTGAGAGTAAGGGCTTACTCTCGGTCCCTTCATGGACAAAATTTTGAACTGCAACGCCGCTGTCTCTTTCCGGCAAACCAAGCCTCTCCGGTAACGCGCTGGATTATTCCCGTCGCTCATGACGGCACTGTCGTGGAGCAGTGAGCAACGGCGCTGGAGTACTTTCCTCGGCGACGTCGAGTTCCAGACCGCGGTGTGGATTTTATGAATCTTCGATTGTTTTCCCGAGAACTACGTTCACAGACGGCTGATGACTTCATCCTTCGTCTATCTCTGATGAACACAAGGTCTGTGAGCAATAAAACTTTCATTCTTAATGACTTTTTTACATCCCGGAAGCTGGATTTTATGCTTTTAACAGAGACATGGCTTCGGGCTGGTGAGTCCTTCGCCTTCTCGGAGCTACTTCCCCCGGGTTGCTCCTTCTTCAGCTCCGCTCACACTACAGGCAAAGGCGGTGGTTTGGCGACAGTGTTTAAATCTGAATTTGTTTGCTGCCCGCTTCCCACTAAAGCCTATGCGAGCTTCGAGCTACAGCTCTTTGAAATCAGATTGGATATACCTGTCTTGTGCTCACTCATCTGTCGCCCTCCTAAATTTAACAAAGATTTTATAAATGACTTTTCTGACTTTGTGGCAGGTATTGTTCTTAATCGTAACGCATTTTTAATTGCTGGGGATTTTAATATTCATGTTTGTTGTCCATCCAAGCCCTTGGTCAATGACTTTCTTAATGTTGTGGACTCTTTTAATCTTAAGCAGGCAGTAAATGTCCCGACCAACGACAAGGGTCATACTCTGGACCTTATCTTATTCAGTGGTCTAAATGTGAACGTCATAGAGATCTGTAATGCAGGCATATCGGACCATTTTCCTGTGCTTTTTTCTGTCGCGGTGTCCTCCACTATTAGGAAACAATGCGTTCCGGCACGCCAGTGGCGCGGTATCTGCCCCGCTACTGCGCCACTCTTTTCTGCTGCGTTTCATGCTTCTGAACTTAAGTCTTACGATTCTAATACAAATATTGATGAGTTGGTTAGCTTGTTCAATACTATGTGTTCAGAGATTCTCAACGTTGTCACCCCTTTCACTAATCGGCGTGCAAAACGCTCAGAGCCATGGCACAATGATTTTACGCACGCACGCAGACGGGAATGCCGCTGTGCAGAACGGAAATGGAAGAAAGATCAACTTCAAGTATCACTGGGGATTTTAAGACATTCACTTGCGAATTATCAAGATGCTGTTAAGACCGCAAATCAGAGTATATGGCAAATATTGTGTCTACAAATCTTCACAAACCCCAGGTTATTTTTAATGTTTTGAACAAGATTGTTAACCCTATTGATTCAACTGGTGCTGTTCCCTCTGTTTCTTTGTGTGAAAAATTTTGTCAATATTTCAATGACAAAATTTTGCCAACTGTCATCGCTGACCCTTGCATCATTCCTGAGTGCACAGCTGTTTTTAGTCAATTCGAGCCTATTTCTCTGTGTGGACTATCTAAAACTGTTCAAAGTTTAAGGCTTTCAGACTGTGCACTGGATTTCCTTCCTGCTAAGCTTTTGAAAGAAGTCCTTGATTCAGTTGGCCCTTGTATTTTACAGCTGATTAATGCTTCTCTGTCTTCAGATGTTGTTCCTTGTTCCTTTAAACAGGCCATGATACAGCCCCTTTTAAAAAAAACATAATTTGGACCCTGCTATTTTTTCTAATTATAGACCCATTTCTAAGACATCATTTTTATCTAAAATACTTGAAAAGGTGGTCTATACTCAACTACAGTCGCACCTTACTGCATTTGACATAACTGAAAAGTTCCAGTCTGATTTTAAACCTTTGCACAGCACTGAAACTGCTCTTTTAAAAGTTTTTAATAGTCTTCTTTTAATCATGGACACTGGCAGCTCAGCTGTGCTTGTGCTTTTGGATTTAACTGCAGCCTTTGACACTGTTGACCACCAGGTCTTATTATCTCGCCTTGAATCGTGTGTTGGATTAAATGGCACAGTGCTCAAATGGTTTAAGTCCTATTTGACTGATCGGTGCTTTTCTGTAAACCTTGGTCCCTTTGCGTCACAGAAAGCCCCTTTGACTTGTGGAGTACCTCAGGGTTCAATTTTAGGGCCAATTTTATTTTCGCTTTATTTGCTTCCTTTAGGATCAATTTTTAAGAAATATAACATTCAGTTTCACTGCTTTGCTGATGATGTGCTGATTTGTCTACCTCTGAACCTTAAAACAAACTCATCTGCCATCCTACAGACTTGCTTTCAACAAGTCAAAGACTGGATGTCTTTAAACTTTTTGAATCTAAATGAAAGCAAAACAAAGATTGTGGTCTTTGGTGACCTTGACCTTTCTGCCCTTGGTCCACTCGCCTCCTACTGTCGTTCATCTGCTAAGACCCTTGGTGTTTTTATAGACAGCTCTTTTAAATTCGAGAAGCAGATCAACACAGTGGTCAAAACAAGCTTCTTCCAGCTTAGACTTAAAAAAGTAAAATCAAGCGTTACCTGCCCCCAAATCAGCTGGAACAGGTTGTGCACACCTTGATCACGTCTCGTTTAGACTACTGCAATTCTTTGTATGTTGGTCTTAATCAGTCGTCTCTGCATCGTCTCCAGATGGTGCAAAATGCAGCTGCGCGTCTGCTCACTGGAGCCAAACGGCACCAACACATTTCTCCTGTTTTAGCTTCACTGCACTGGTTGCCTGTTGCTTTTAGAATTGATTTTAAGATTTTGTTGCTTGTTTTTAAATCAATTCACAGTCAAGCCCCATTCTATTTATTTTATATGCTGTCATTGTACACTCCAGGAAGAGCTCTGCGCTCCGCGGACCAGAGTTTACTGGTCTGTCCCAGATCTAAGCTAAGGACCAGGGGAGACAGAGCCTTTGCTGTTGTGGGGCCCAAGCTCTGGAACTCTCTTCCATTGAATGTCCGACTGGCTCCTTCAGTTGACTCTTTTAAGACTCTTTTAAAGACATATCTTTTTGCACTGGCTTTTAATACAAGATGAGCTGAACACTGCCACATCTTTTACTGTCTTGTTGATTTATTTTGTTCTTGTATTTAATGATATAATTTTAAATCCTTTTATTGTACAGCACTTTGGGGCAGTGTTGACTGTTTGTAAATGTGCTTTATAAATAAACCTGACCTTGACCTTGACTTTTCTAATAGACCTCGTATACTCTGTGTGCAAGAGACCATTTGGAAGGGAAGTAATGCCATGAACATCAGAGGTGGGTTTAAATTGTATCATGGTATTGTATTAAGAGTGTCTGACAGGGTGATGAGTGTGAAGTTGAAAATTGAACAGTGATGATGAATGTCATCAGTGCATAGGCCCACAGGTAGCATGAGAAATGAAGGAAAAAGAAGATTTTTGGAGTGAGTCACATGACGTGGTAGAGGGTGTACCCAAGTATGAAAGGGTGCTGATCGGAGCAGACATCAATGAGCATGTTGGTGAAAGGAACAGAGGTGATGAGGAAGTGATGGGTAGATATTGTATACAGCTGCCTCATTCATTAATATGTGCACAAAAATATTCTCATTCTGCATAAATTGTGGTCATTGTGCACATAATGACCAGTCAATTTTGCACTCACCACCCTGCATATATTGCTGAAAAAATACAATTTTAAATTGACTCATTATGAATAAGAGATTGCCCCAAAAGGTGAGAAAAACAGAAGAATTTCACAACAGTGGAACTTAAGTAATTGTTTTTCGAGTTCAGAGGCAGAAATAGCACACTTTTTTTAGCATTTCCCAGGCAGAGGCAGCAAGAAAAAAAAGTGACAGGTCAATTATAGGCAAATAAACAATTCAAAGACTGTTACTGCAATATGAACATTCACATATAATGAACTGTTGAAGATTTTAATTTTGACAATAAATGATGAGAATGAAAGGGCATCAAGTTTATTTAAATTTTATACTTTAAGCCAGTACATTAGTGAATTAATTAATATGATTTAATTAAAATATTAATGAAGCCTTTAAACAACAGTGTTAATATACTGCGTGTATTTAGTTAAAAGGGTGCATTTTTCTTTTTTTTTTTCTTTTTAATATTTATTTCATTCATTTAAAAGAAAAACAGAAAAGCAAAAAACAAAAGCACCACAATACCAGAATGAAAAGGAGCAGAAAGAAGAACAAGTCTTATGATTTCTGCCCCTTTTAACAATACAATCTTTCAATATACAGCATCATAGTCAACATTATTTAACAGATTGCATTTCTTTAACTTGTCACATACCACTGACCCATTTCATAATTATGACCATTAATTAATAGATTACATCACTGACAGGTTATATTTAAACTTAAGACACTCCAAACATTATTAACAGTTTACTTTTTTTTTTTTTGACTTTCTTGCAGCCCACTGACTTACTTCATAGTTTCATACTTACTTAATACATCTAATTTAATATGTTTTTTAAATAATTTAAGTGACCTTAATTCTTTAATTTCTTTATTAAGATTGTTCCATAATTTGACACCATTTACTGCAATACTCCTTTCCTTTACTTTGGTTCTAAATCTTGGTTTTTTAAAGACTTCTATTCCTTTCAATTTATAACTACTTACTCTTTTTTCAAACATATTTTGAATGTTTGTTGGTAAAGTATTTTTATTAACTTGGTACATCGTTTGTAATATTTTCAAATCAACTAAATCATGAAATTTAAGTACCCTATACTTAATAAACAATGGATTAGATGGATCTCTAAAACCACTGTTACTAATCACTTTTAAAGCTCTTTTCTGCAAAATAAATAAAGGTTGTATATAGGTTGTATATGTTGATCTCCAGATTTCTACACAGTAAGTTAAATATGGGACAATCAATGAATTGTACAATGTTAATAAACCATAACTATTTAATGAATATTTTACTTTATGCAAAACAGCAATGGCTTTCGCTATTTTTCCTTTTATGTAATTTATGTGTGACTTCCATGTAAGATCTTCATCAATCATGACTCCTAAAAATTTCATTTCTTTTACCCTTTGTATATCCATTCCATCTATTTGTAATGACACATTATTTTCTTTCGCTCTATCATTAAACAATATGAAATTTGTCTTATTAATATTTAGTGACAATCTGTTTATATCAAACCAATGTTTAACTTTTTCCAACTCTGTATTTATCACTTGTGCTACTTCCTGTATATCTGATCCAGAGTAAAACAGCGTTGTATCATCAGCAAATAAAATGCTGCCAAGCACATTGGATACATTCACAAAATCATTGATATACAAAATAAACAGTTTGGGTCCAAGTACCGATCCTTGTGGTACTCCATAAATAATGTTACACAATTCTGATTTGGTATTATTTATCTGAACAAACTGTTTTCTATTTTCTAAGTAGCTTTTTACCCACTGATGTGCAACACCTCTTATTCCATATTGTTGTAACTTGTGGAGCAATCTTGAGTGGTCTATAACATCAAAAGCCTTTTTCAGGTCAATAAAAATACTTACAAAATAATCCTTATTATCTATTGTTGTTGATATTTTCTCTATTAGTTCCATAATTGCCATAGCTGTCGAATGTTTTGTTCTGAATCCATACTGAGCATTATTTAAAATATGATGTTTCTCAATAAATTTATCCAATCTTGTTACAAAAACTTTTTCCATAATTTTAGAAAACTGTGGAAGCAATGATACTGGCCTGTAATTAGAAAAATTATGTTTGTCTCCATTTTTATATAATGGGACTACCTTAGCAATTTTCATTTCATCTGGAAAAACCCCAGTTGACAGAGACAGATTACAAATATAAGTAAATGGTTCAATAACAATTTCTATTATACTTTTTACAGTCATCATGTCTAAATCTTCATGGTCAGTTGATCTTTTGCTTACACAGTTTTTTACAATATTTCTTATTTCATCTTTTTCCACATTGTCCAGGAAAATACTATTGACCGTATTTACCAATGTACATAATTTATCTTCTATTATTGGTTTATTTCCCACCAGACTTGACCCTACATTTGAAAAATAATCATTAAACCCATTTGCAACTTCTTTTATATCATATATCTCTTTATTTTCCTTAACAAAGTAATTTGGAATAGTTTCTTTCGTTCCATCACTATCAATCACACTTTTTATAATTCCCCATGTTACCCTCATATTATCTTTACTCTTATTTAGTTTTTCACTGTAATAATCTTTTTTTTGTTTCCTAATTATTGTTAATAGTTTATTTTTATATTTTTTGTATTTATGTTCTGATTCCTTTGTTTGCAATTTTAAAAAGCACCTGTATAAATAGTTTTTCTTTGCACAAGCATTTTTTATTCCCTTTGTCAGCCATGGTTTATTTACTCTTTTCTTACTAATTTCAATTAATTTACAATTTTTATTGTATGATTTCATCAATATTTTCATAAATGAGTTATATGCTACATTAACATCACTGACATAAACTTCTTCCCAGTTTTGATTTTTAAGGTCATATTTTAATGCCTCTAAGGCTTTTACTGACTTATCTCTTTTAAAGTTTATATCAGTTTTTTTGTTGTACCTATTTTTATATTTAAATATTGAAAAAATTGGTAAATGGTTGCTAATATCTGTCATGAAGATCCCATTCTTGATAATTTCATCTGTTCTGTTTGTAAATATATTATCAATTACCGTTGCACTTTGCGATGTAATTCTGGTTGGTTTTGTTATCAAGTGGAATAACCCCAAACTATACATTGAGTTCACAAAATCACTTAATCTTTGGCAGCTGGAGCTTTCTATGTTAATATTAAAGTCCCCACACATAAAAAGCGTTTTGTTTTTAATTTGATGGAATAATTCAATTATTTTATCTGTAAATTTCACAACACAAGAATCTGGTGCTCTGTATACACAACTAATTAAAATATTCTTAGATGTTTCATGTACAAGTTCCACTGTTACAATTTCTATGACATCATTCATAATTGTCATTTCTTCAACAATTGTACACATCAGATCTGTTTTTGTATACAGAGCAATACCACCGCCTTTTTTATATCTTCTGTTTACAAAATACAGCTCATATCCCTCCATTTGAACTTCATCCATGAGATCATCTTTAAGCCAAGATTCAGTGATTGCAACAATACTAAATCTATTTTTAAACTGATTTAAATAATCTTTTATTTGTGACATTTTACAATACAAGCTTCGACTGTTTATATGTATGAGTGACAGGGTATCTTCTGCAATTTTTTCACTATTCAGCTGTTCTACCGTATAATACTCACAACCAATCGTTTTTAAGTCAAATATACTTTCATCAATATTAGTGTCTATGTCATATATTTTATCCTCTGTTTCCATGTTTGATCTGATTTTTTGTTGGTCCAATTACCAACAGATGTTATATTTGATTGTCTATTCAGGTCTGTATTTCGTAAGGTCCTCCATGTTTTTGATTTGTATACCGTTTGTTCCTTCTTTCACTCTAATCCACACCCTACAATTCCAGACCCATGTAGCAACAATATGTTTCTGTTTTCTTAGTAGTCTTGCTTCCCTAGCAATATCTGCATTTTTTTTTGTTAGATGCTCATTTATATAGACACTCGTTCCTTTCAAATTCTTTGCCTTTCTTAATAACTCATATTTATATTTTCTGCTTGTAAATCGTATAACAATGTTAGATAGTTTATTTTTTCTATCTTTAGTTGGAATAGTATAACAGTCTGATATTGTGTCTTGATGGATGACAACACCTTTTTGATATAAAAAGTTTGTAACTTGTTGTTCCAATGATTGTCTTTCTTCAGGTGGTGCATCCTCCCCACTGGCTCCACCAGAATCCACCACCCTTGCATATGTCCGATGCCTTGTTTCTAGTCCAGATATTATAACGTCATCTTTTCTAGTAAATTGTTCAAGTTCATCTACACGTTGCTCAAGTTTCTTAATGATCTTGTCCTTCTCTTTAACCAGATTTTGGAGTTCTTTAATTTCCACCATCAGTTTGTCTAGATTAGACATGTCTTTTGATATATGGTTTAATGAGGTCTTTATCTCCTCTATATCTTCCTCGAGTTTATCTGTTTTCCTGGGTGGTGCCATGCCGACTGTCGTGGCTCAGTATGGCCACTATTGATTACAAAAACAATTCTCACCAGTAGCCTCCACCACCACAGGTCCGGTAGCTGCACCCCAACCCTCCCCGTTGCTAACCTCGTTCACAGCCGCCCCAGCCACGGTCGTAGCCGCCGCCAGCCCTGGATGTAGCCGCTGCTAGCCGCGGATGTAGCCGACGCCTCGGGCCTGGATGTATCGCCGCCACCGATGCCTCGGGCCTGAATGAACCGCCTCCACCGATGCCTCCGCTGCTAGCCTCGGACGTAGCCGCTGTTAACCTCGGATGTAGCCGACGCCTCAGGCCTGGATGTATCGCCGCCACCGATGCCTCGGCCTGGATGAACCGCCTCCACCGATGCCTCCGCCGCCAGCCACGGATGTAGCCGCTGCTAGCCTCGGATGTAGCCGCTGCTAGCCTCGAACGTAGCCGCTGCTAGCCTCGGACGTAGCCGCTGTTAGCCTCAGATCTAGCTGACGCCTCGGGCCTGGATGAACCGCCTCCACCGATGCCTCCGCTCTGACTGCCTCACGGTCGCAGGAAGACTGTTCCTCTGGATGGGTGCACAATGAGAAAAGGCTCTTTGACCTGCTGACTTCTTCACCCTGGGAACACAGAGAAGTCCCGCATCCTGCGAGCGCAAAGCCTTTTACCTGAGGCCATCAAATACTTCCATCGAGTATTGCAAAGACTTTACATCTGTCCATCCGTCCATCTGTCTCTCTGTCTGTCCATCTGTCTGTGCTCAGCATAAGTCCAGTCCTATTACTGCCAGAGTCTTCAAATTCACAGGGAGCATTCTTGTGACCTTGGACAAGTTCAGAGATGGCAACACCTTGACCTACAAAGTATTTTAAGATGTATTTTAAGAAGTTGAAATGTCACATTCTGTTTCATTCTGTTCTGGCTTTGTTTGTTTGTTTGTTTGTTTGTTTGTTTTTTTAGGTACAAGGGTGACAGCCAAACAGAGTAGAGCGGCACCATGATGTCAGTGGCCGATCTAGCTAGCCGCAAACTCCTTTTAATTTCTGTGTAAATATAACCACTTTGTCATATATTATGTAAAATCTAGCGAGAAACAAACACTTCTAAAACTGAAAATGGTATTTTTGTAACCTGATAACACCTCTGGAGTGATTTGTAAGACATTTCGTGGACGTTACCATACATGCTAAGTTCTGCAAACTCAAAGCTAACTTCCGTTCTTGTCAAACGCTCATGTATGCGCACATGCATGCCCTTCTGCAGACACCATTAAAACATAAATATTGTCTATGGATGATTGATTGATTGACTAACAGATTATTATTGAACATGTACAACTTGTATATAAGATTATAAAGAAGATAATGCTCATACATCTGAGGGTAATTTTTCAATTTCAATTTAATTTCATTTATATAGCACCAAATCACAACAAGGTTGCCTCAAGGTGCTTCACACAAGTAAGGTCTAATCTTACCAACCCCTAGAGCAACAGTGGATAGAGTAATCTAGCGTTGTGCTTTATGTAACGGCTGAGTGGATCCTTGTTATTTGATTGGTGCTTTGTATGTCACATGACATGGATTAATTCATCCCATTTGTGTTGCATTGCATTTAGAGTGCAGCTTGGTTCCATTTAGAGTACAAATATGGTTCCATACATTTGGTACCATTGCTTCTGCACACTCACGCACGTGTGCAGACACGCAGGGGTGCATGTCCTCATGCACACATGCATGTGATTGCGCACGTGTGCACACATGCGCATGCACAAGTACATGCATGCCCACACATGCTCGTGCACGCACATGCACGTGCACACATACACACACACACACACACACAAACAACTGTGTTGCCTGGAGGCTGTTAGTAGGAAGAGAGAAGAAAAGCTTGACTCAGTTCTGACATGATTTTTTTTTCGCTGCACTGAGGATGTACACAGTCTTTTTTTTCATAGTACATGCACGCACAAGTGCCGACCAGGTTGTGTGTGTGTGCGCGCGCACGTGCGCACGGACACCGACTCTCCCGAGCCATAATTTGATTGAGCTACGAGAAAAAAAAAAAATAAAAAAAAAAATATATATATATATATATATATATATATATATATATATTGAGTTGCGAACCGAAGAGTTTAGGCACAATATAAAAAGAGTTTTATGGTGCAATGTTAATGCTATTGTCTGTGTGCAGCAGTTAAGTGCAGCCTGATCAGAGCGTCTCAATGCATTTCTCAATGTTACTGACATCTCGCAGTGCGGCGACCTCTTCAAAGCTTTGCAGGATTTGAAACCTCAATAGGGTGAAAATATATATATATACACGAGGGCTGTCAATAAAGTAACGGTCCTTTTAATTTTTTTCAAAAACTATATGGATTTCATTCATATGTTTTTACGTCAGACATGCTTGAACCCTCGTGCGCATGCGTGAGTTTTTCCACGCCTGTCGGTGACGTCATTCGCCTGTGAGCACTCCTTGTGGGAGGAGTCATCCAGCCCCTCGTCGGAATTCCTTTGTCTGAGAAGTTGCTGAGAGACTGGCGCGTTGTTTGATCAAAATTTTTTCTAAACCTGTGAGACACATCGAAGTGGACACGGTTCGAAAAATTAAGCTGGTTTTCAGTGAAAATTTTAACGGCTGATGAGAGATTTTGAGGTGATTCTGTCGCTTTAAGGACTTTTCACGGTGCGAGACGTCGCTCAGCGCTCTCAGCCGCCGTAGTCAGCCTGTTCAAGCTGAAAACCTCCACATTTCAGGCTCTATTGATCCAGGACGTCGTGAGAGAACAGAGAAGTTTCAGAAGAAGTCGGTTTCAGCATTTTATCCGGATATTCCACTGTTAAAGGAGATTTTTTTTATGAAAGACGTGCGGAGGGATCCGCGCGTCGGAACGCAGCCGACACGGTGTGGCGGCACAGGAAAAACACCTCCGTGTTGATAACCATTTGTAAAATCCAGGCGGCTTTTGATGGCTTTCAGTGGAGTGAGTATATGAGAAATTGTTTAACAGGCAGGACATGTTCCAACTTGTCCTTAAGGCTTTCAACAGAGGTGTTTTTCCTGTGGCGGAGCGTCGCGGCGGCTGCGTCCCGACGCGCGGACCCGTCCGCACGTCTTTCATTAAAAAAATCTCCTTTAACAGTGGAATATCTGGATAAAATGCTGAAACCGACTTCTTCTGAAACTTCTCTGTTCTCTCACGACGTCCTGGATCAATAAAACCTGAAATGTGGAGGTTTTCAGCTTGAACAGGCTGACGACGACGGCTGAGAGCGCTGAGCGACGTCTTGCACCGTGGGAAGTCCTTAAAGCGACAGAATCACCTCAAAATCTCTCATCAGCCGTTAAAATTTTCACTGAAAACCAGCTTAATTTTTCGAACCGTGTCCACTTCGATGTGTCTCACAGGTTTAGAAAAAATTTTGATCAAACAAAGCGCCAGTCTCTTAGCAACTTCTCAGACAAAGGAATTCCGACGAGGGGCTGGACGACTCCTCCCACAAGGAGTGCTCACAGGCGAATGACGTTACCGACAGGCGTGGAAAAACTCACGCATGCGCACGAGGGTTCAAGCATGTCTGACGTAAAAACATATGAATGAAATCCATATAGTTTTTGAAAAAAATTAAAAGGGCCGTTACTTTGACAGCCCTCGTATATATATATATATATATATATATATATATATATATATATATATATATACACACACACACACACACACACACACATCAGATCACACCTTTCTTTGATGCAGAAGTATATGAAGGAGCTGTAAACACAGTACCTCTTCTTTATCCACTGGGAAAGTCAGTTTAAGTAACATTCCTGTGAGAAACAAAATGGGACATTTGTTAAGATATAAAATCTGACATTTTATGATATGTGATGTGAGCTTTCATTATCATTTTATGATTATGTGAAAACCAGACATTTGTTATAATATAAAACCGGACATTTTATGATATGTGATGTGAACTTTTATTTTGAAATGCATGAGCGCAGGGGCATGGCTGAGGTTCACCACAAGAGTGAGCAATGTTATTCGAAGAGAGTCTGCAGGTCTGCAGCCATACAGTCTTGTTTCTGTGTGGATTTTGCATGTTCACCCCATGTTTGCGTGGGTTCCCTCCGGGTGCTCTGGCTTCCTCCCACATCCAAAGACATGCCGGTTAGGGAAATGGGAAATTTTATAATTGTCCAGGTCTCCCTTGTAAAAGAGATCTCGATCTCAATGGGATTAACCCATTTACATAAATAAAGTTTAAATTAAGGAAGGAGAAAAACACTTGTACCAACTGGTCATACATAGGGAAAGGCTGGAAAGGATGTTTGGCAGGTTAGCATGATAAACAATGCAGAGGGAAATGTGCTGACAAGTAAGGATCTTGTATTGAGGGGGTGGAGGAAGTATTTTGAGGAACTGATGAATGAAGGAAATGAGACAGAGAGAAGGCTAGATGATGTGGAGAGACTAAATGAAGAATTTCAACTGATTAGTAAGGATGAAATAAGGACACCTATGAAGAGGATGAACAGCTGGACAAATGACATATCAGTGGAGGCATGGGAATGTTTAGGAGAGACAGCAGTGGAGTTTTAACTAGATTGCTTATTATAATTTTGGAAGATGAGGGGATGCCTGAGGAGAGGATGGCAAAGACATGTCCTGGTTCCATTTTTTTTTTTTTTTTTTAAGAACAAGGCTCATGTGCAGTGCGGCATCAAGTTGATCAGCCATAGCATAAAGTTATGAGAAAGAGCAGCGGAAGCTAGGCTTAGAAAACCTGTGGAGATCCACGAGCAGCAATATGGTTTTCTGCCAAGAAAGCACTACAATGCAATGTTTGTACTTAGAGTGCTAATGGAGATGTATAGAGGTGGCCAGAAAGAGATGCATTACATATTTGTTTGTATTTGATGGACTACAGTGTTGCACATCTGAGCAGATATTTTCTGTACATTTTAGATCATGATTCCTGCTGGATCTGGGCATCAGGCCAGCACTCAACTTAAGAGGTCTGAAAAATGAGAGTTTAATTTGAGGTGCTCGGGGTTGAAGGTCATTTCTGATAGACACCTTTTGCAGTAGGCAGGCTGAGGATTGTCAGTCCTTCAAGAGGAGGAGGAGGAGGATATTGGAGCAGTGTTCTCATCATCCCTGAGCCACTAGGTCATGGTTTTAGCACTAATCCTGAAGGATGAATGAGGTAGAAACATCTGCCGCAGCATGCTCCAAAGATTGAACCCCTTCTGCCTGATTGCACACTCACAAACCCACCCTCGTGTGCCAGGATAGCTGCAGCTGCCAGGTATGTTCATTCCATCGTTGTCGGCGTGGTGCCACCTCACTGTGACAAATACTTGACAGAGATCAGAGGTGAATGTTGGCTAAATCTCATCATATGGCCCTCTAGCAAGTGAAACAATGTTCCATCAAAGCAATCAATAACATCCTTGTAGATGTAACACCAGAACTGTCCGAACATTCACTACGTGTGATATTGCAAAAAGCTTACAAAATAAACCCGGTGGCTGTAATTGTCAGTGGGGAGGGAAAAATACATTTCGACAAGGTTCCTACCAGCTCTGCCTGCCTGGAGGCATCACAGTCACTTTAATTATTGTTTGGCTGTCACAGATAACTCATTGAAATTACAGAGCTGTAATGAAACATCCACAGGTTTGCTAACTTGTCTTGTTGTGGCACTAGAAACGGGCACAGTGCACATGTACAATACAAAAGGGCACCCTGTATTTGGCTGAACTATTCCTTCTGTGTCACAGCCTCCATAATTACTGGACTGAGCTGTAATTAATGGGTCAATTACCAAACAACCACCGCCATTGTGCTTAAATACCAAGCAATAAATTTAGGCCTATTTCTCCTGCAATTTAAAGAGATCCTCAATAAAATTGTGGCCAATCTCTGATTCAAATTCTATAATCCTTTAAAACTGGATATGTTTGTACACCATGCAATAAATTTGGGCTAAACTCAGCAAAGATTTGCCAGGGAATTATAGTAACCTCAGGAGAAAAATAAATAAAATCAACATATTGGATTCTTGAAATGATTAAAACAGTAGTCCCTTTGATTTTTACCCAAAGCCATCAAATACGGTCATCGGGTATTGCAAAGGCTTTGCATCCGTCCATCCATCCTTCTGTCTGTGCTTAGCATAAGTCCAGTCCTATTACTGCCCATCTTCAAATTTACAGAGAACATTCTTGGGACACAGACCTTGGACAAGTTCAAAGATGACTAACCTTGACCTATTTTAAGAGAGATTAAAATAAGAGGTTAAAAAGTCAAATTCTGTTTAATATTTTTATGCTATGAATCATAGCATAATAATATATAATGTGGGTGGAGGTGAGATCCAGTGAGACTAGAGCAGATACGCAGATATGCCACACCTGTGAGGCGGATTGCAGCGTCGGCTCGCAGCCGCTGCGATGCTCCGCCACAGGAAAAACACCTCTGTTGGAAGCCTTAAGGACAAGTTGGAACATGTCCAGCTGTTAAACAATTTCTCATATACTCACTCCACTGAAAGCCATCAAAAGCCGCCTGGATTTTACAAATGGTTATCAACACGGAGGTGTTTTTCCTGTGCCGCCGCACCGCGCCGGCTGCGTCCCGACGCGCGGACCCATCCGCACGTCTTTCATTAAAAAAATCTCCTTTAACAGTGGAATATCCGGATAAAATGCTGAAACCGACTTCTTCTGAAACTTCTCTGTTCTCTCATGACGTCCTGGATCAATAGAGCCTGAAATGTGAAGGTTTTCAGCTTGAAACAGGCTGACGACGGCGCCTGAGAGCGCTGCACGACGTCTCGCACCGTGGGAAGTCCTTAAAGCGACAGTATCACCTCAGAATCTCTCATCAGCCATTAAAATTTTCACCGAAAACCAGCTTAATTTTTCGAACCGTGTCTCACAGGTTTAGAAAAAATTTTGATTAAACAAAGCGCCAGTCTCTCAGCAACTTCTCAGACAAAGGAATTCCGACAAGGGGCTGGACGACTCCTCCCACAAGGAGTGCTCACAGGGGAATGGCGTCACCGACAGGCGTGAAAAAACTCACGCATGCGCACGAGGGTTCAAGCTTGTCTTAACACACTTTCATTGTAAAGATAACTATAAAAGTGTGAAATTTCCCCTTTTTTCTGTTTTTCATACAATATGATCAAAGGACATAATAAGTGCCCGTAGTCTAAGAATCACCCACATATGAGCTTTTGTGGGCCCAAATACAGTAGACCTTTAACTGTGACTAAATGTACCAAAAGAAAGAGATGTACAATTGAACCCAAAAGACAGTGATGGACACAACAAATAAATACAAGACTTGTGCTTCTTTTGGGAAGAACTATGGAGAAAATCTGAAAATGTTTACATAAAGGTTTTGCTGGATATCTTCTGGACGGGTAAGACACATGGGTCTGCTTTGAGTGCTGTGTCAGTGGTCATTTTGTGACATACCACAAAAGTAAAAGTACTTTAAAATAGTATTAGTGTCCCTGGTGTTGTGTGGGCTGAAATGAAAAGGCTGCAGTATCTGTTCAATGAAGATGATTGTTGTTATGCATATGTTCAATTATTAATGAAGATGAAAGAAATTAACATTGAGTGACGATAAACCTTTCTCCTTTACAAATTTGTTCAAACTAAACATGTTTTTTCTATCCATTTTCTCACTAAAATAGAATAACATATATATATATATATATATATATGTAGTCTAACAAAGTTAAAGGGCAAATGCTAACCATGAATGTAGTTTATATTGATTTTAACTAGAATAAAGTAAACATCCTTTGAATATTTTTACTGAAAATTGTTAGTTCATATTAATTCAACACCCCACTAATGCTACAGGTCCACCAGAACTGCAAACACTGGCTGATTAACAAAAATATGAACAGTACACCAGGCTTAACTAGTGGTAGGGAAAAAATGAAGCAATGCCACAATCAAAACATGTTTTCTAGCTGGTGGTTGATGACATTTTCTGTTCAGCTGTATAACTGTGGAACGTTGTATAGTTGAACTAAATGTGGACAACAGGAGAAGACAGATGGGGAAAACCCGGATGTATTTGTGTTCTTTCTCTGATCCTGCTTCCAGATAAAAATGTTAGTTATTTGCACAGCTGCAAGTTTAATGCCAGTGAGGAATGGTGAGAAATATTCTGAGTCATCGTGTAACTTGGCTCTGAGAGAAATGTATGAGTGACTTACTGCCAGGACCCCAGTCCCAGGAGAACCAATTATTGTCTTTGTCCTGAAGTCTCTCCATGAAACACATATAATGCTTGGGTAAAACGTTAGGTGAGACAGGAAACATGCACGCTTGCTATTGATGACCCACAGAGTATGAAAAAAAAACCTTATTTTGTGTGAAGTGGGAACCAATAAATAAATAAGGCAGTGTATTCCATGTTGCACAGGGAACACCTAATACCAAATCTTAGAAGTGAAGAAGGGCAAGTTGAAGGCTGATCACTACAGGGTGACAGGGCACGACCCCCTCAAAATTTGATGACTATTTCCCTTGATTATGAGTAATGAAGATTTTTTTTTATTTCAATGATATTCTGCACTGCCTCTGTAGTTCTCTGTTTATTAAAGCTGGGGTATTTATTCATTTATTTTTTAATGGAGTACATATCTTAACCCTTCATGGCTACTTATTGAACACACATACACACACACATACAGTGAGGAAAATAAGTATTTGAACACCCTGCGATTATGTTACTGCTGCAAATAAGTATTTGAACCCCTACCAACCAGCAAGAATTCTGGCTCTCACAGACCTGTTAATTTTTCTTTAAGAAGCCCTCTTATTCTGCGCTCTTTACCTGTATTAATTGCACCTGTTTGAACTTGTTACCTGTATAAAAGACACCAGTTCACACCCTCAATCAATCACACTCCAACCTGTCCACCATAGCCAAGACCAAAGAGCTGTCTAAGGACACCAGGGACAAAACTGTAGACTTGCACAAGGCTGGGATGGACTACAGGACAACAGGCAAGCAGCTTGGTAGAAGACAACACTGTTATGATTATTTATTAGAAAGTGGAAGAAACACAAGATGACTGTCAATCTCCCTCGGTCTGGGATTCCATGCAAGATCTCACTTTGTGGGGTAAGGATGATTCTGAGAAAGCTCAGAACTACAGAGGAGGACCTGGTCAATGACCTGAAGATAGCTGGGACCACAGTCACAAAGATTACATTAGTAACACATGATGCTGTCATGGTTTAATCCTGCAGGGCAGCAAGGTCCCCCTGCTCAAGCCAGCACATGTCCAGGCCCGTTTGAACTTCACCAGTGACCATCTGGATGATCCAGGGGAGGCATGGGAGAAGATCATGTGGTCAGATGAGACCAGAATAGAGTTTTTTGGAATCAACTCCACTTACCATGTTTAGAGGATGAGAACAACCCCAAGAAAACCATTCCAACCGTGAAGCATGGGGGTGGAAACATCATACTCTGGGGGTGCTCTTCTGCAAAGGGGACAGGACAACTGCACCGTATTGAAGGGAAGATGGATGGGGTCATGTATTGCGAGATTTTGGCAAACAACGTCCTTCCCTCAGTAAGAGCATTGAAGATGGGTCATGGCTGGGTCTTCCAGCATGACAATGACCCCAAACACACAGCCAGGGCAACTAAGGAGGGGCTCCGTAAGAAGCATTTCAAGGTCCTGGAGTGACCTGGCCAGTCTCCAGACCTGAACTCAATAGAAAATCTTTGGAGGGAGCTGAAACTCCAAACCTGAAAGATTTGGAGAAGATCTGTATGGAGGAGTGGACCAAAATCCCTGCTGCAGTGTGTGCAAACCTGGTAAAAAAAACTACAGGAAACGTTTGACCTCTGTAATTGCAAATAAAGGCTACTGTACCAAATATTAACATTGATTTTCACAGGTGTTCAAATACTTATTTGCAGCAGTAACATACAAATAAATTATTAAAAAATCATACATTGTGATTTCCGGATTTTTTTTTTTTTAGATTATGTCTCTCACAGTGGACATGCACCTAAGATGAAAATTTCAGGCCCCTCCATGATTTCTAAGTGGGAGAACTTGCAACATTACAGGGTGTTCAAATACTTATTTTCCTCACTGTACACATATATATATATATATACAATCCAATCCAGTTTATTTGTAGAGCACATTTAAAAACAACAAGGTTGACCAAAGTGCTGTATAACAAAGACATAATTAAATAAATAATTACATGGTAAATAACAGTGGCAACAATATAAGTCTTTCAAAAAGTAAAATCATCAACCCTCTAGTCAAAAGCCAAAGAAAACAAATATGTTTTAAGGTGAGATTTAAAGATGAGAGGTGAATCTGCCTGCCTGATAAAGAGAGGCAGGTCATTCCACAATCTGGGACCAACAACAGAAAAAGCTCTATCACCTCTAAGTTTGAGCTTTGTCTGAGGAACTACAAGCAGAGATTGATCTCATGATCTAAGAGAACATGATGGGGAATAAGACACGAGCAGGTCAGACAGATACCATGGGACAAGATCACTGAGACATTTAAAAACAAACAATAAAATTTTAAAATCAATACGATAACGAACTGGCAGCCAGTGAAGGGAAGAAAGAACAGGTGAAATATCTAGATTTCACCCATTTATATATATATATATATATATATATACACACACACACACACACACACACACACGTTTTGGAGCCTATCGCAGTAGTCATAGGGCATGAGGCAGTCTTTTGCAGGGCCACATATCCACACGCACACCTATGGACATTTCAAATGGATGGATGCCTTTTGGATGTGGGAGGAAGCTGGAGCACCTGGAGTGTACACTGTATATGTACATGTACATTAAAGAGTTTGGTCATTTTCAACCCCATACAACAGAAAATTAACAAGGCATGACATTTTAGGAACTATCTTTATTTTTTCATTTGAACGACCTCAACTGCACAGTCCCATGTATTTTGTTTCCGCCATATAGACAGACTCAAGCATTAATTTCTATCAAGTGAAGCCAGGTGTGCATTTGCCCGGCAATCCTCTGGAGTCAAATTGTCTGTGGTCTGGCAATCTAGCAGCCTTGAAGGTCAGCTTCTCAAAGACGACTGATACGTCTAACTGCAGCTGTTTTTGCTTGTCATCCGTTTTGGCAAATTGCAAAACCAGGCTGATCAATCAACTTTCTGCTGAAAGGCCAAACACACACACATACAATGAAAAGGCCAAACAGAAACCCTGATCCCTGCTATCGACTACATGGATTATAGAATTCACTGTGCATGATTTGGCAAGAGCTCCAGTCTCACCTTATGTTTATAATGGCTAACTTCAGAAATCAGTGTGCATCTGCCCTCCGGCTCATCTGCCAACCTCTAAATTAGTCATTTCAGCTGAAATGATGCATCTGTTCTGCATTTTTTTGGCAGGAGTTATACTGTTGTGTGTTTAGTAACAGAACTATTAATGTATATTCCATAACCCCAGTTTACACATTATAAGATGTTCCTGTGGCAGATGGAATCAAAGCAGGCGGTGCACATGTGCAATAATAGCTAATCAGTAACAACAACTAAATTTTGAAATACATCTGTTTTCTACTTTATTTGTTTATTTCTACTGAAGAGGATGTCAATGTGTTAAACAAAGCAAAATTCAATACCAAATATTCAGTATATTAAATGCACCATCTGCTTTTGTGTGTGTGTGTTTTTTTTTTTTTATACAGGACAGAGGTTAAAAGCTGTGGACCCTGGGGCATCTGGTCACTCAAGGGAGCTAGGGTGACACCCCCTCAAAATACTGAGCAATGAAAATCTACTAAATAAATAAGGAATAAGTATGGTTTTCCTGTTAGTGTCAGTATGATTTTAAATGTGTTCCAACACTTCATTTCAGCATTTTCAGTATAGACCACTTCTTGTTTGGGTCACCAGTCATATAAAAGTCTATGGAAGGTCCTAAATGTGTCATAATCATGTGACCTGAGGCTGAGTTTTAATTTGAACATCAAACCGTTCCTCTAGGATGCAGCTCTGTAAATCCTGGAACAATTGGCATTGTTTTTCATGGTTTCTTTTTTTTTTTTTTTCAAACTAATTTGATTGAACAATGGACAAATCACCAACCTCTCGCTCTGAGAAAAGGACTTTCTGTTGTGTTCCACCCCTTGTCCCTGTCTGGAGTTCTGTTTGTTAAATATTGTTGGTCAACTTATACTTTGGGTTGTTGTTTTGAGTGCTCCTGCTTCTGTTTTAAGTAGTAGTTATTTAAGGTTGTCATAATTCATTCAGCCAGGTCTCACTTCACTTTAGCCAGTTTTGTAGCTCTCCTTTAGTTTTCATTTCACAGTTTTATGTTGTAGTTACTATAAGCAAAGTGCGCAACACATCTGCGCATATGCGTGGGTCAAACGGGGTCAACAATTCCAGCTACCAAACTCACACCGCTCCCACTGAATTTCGTATACGGCAGCATTAGCGGACTGTAAAAGTTAAGGCTTACAGGGATTGTTTCAAAGGCTTTAAGCCTTAAGCGATGCATACAATAATGACAGGTGCGCATTGTGCTGTTTTCAAATGCTCAAATGGAATTTATAGGCTTGAAAGGTGGCTAAAACACACGATTGCAAGGCTCCACCGAGTCCACCCAAAGACGGAAAGAAGAAGAAATGTGGTTGTAAACCTCCATTCATTCTACACAATTTCCCCACAGAAAAGAAAGATCCAGATGGACGTAAAAGATCGACTAAAACTGTACGTTTCTTGCACACATTTATTTTGTCAATATCCTGAAACTCTGCCGAATTATAATGTGGTTAATGGCGCCGTTTTCATGCATCAGCTTATGACTGTAATGTCGCGCCATGAATGACGTGGCGCGTAATATTGTAAAATTGACATGTTCTATAAACAAACTGCATGCATGCACATATCATATGTCTGTCAACTTATCAAAACAAATGTGACACCAAAGAGGTTATATGTGAGACCCATCTTAATTGCAGTCATTACAAAGCCGGCGGAATAGCGATTTCTTATCCCTGCTTAGCAAATATTCTGCAACATCCACATTTTCAGACTGGTCTTTGTCTAACCATCCATCAGTGTCATGTCTGGCCCTGGCTCATGGGTTAGGTCCTAGGTCTTTGCTTTATCTCCCCTGATTCTCTGGTCTTGTTTTTCATTAGTTCATACTTCATCATGTTAGTCTCAGTTTTGTTCTGTTAACTGTTTTGCTGTGTTTACTGTTTAGTCACAAGTTTCATTCAGCACCTCATCATTTAGTTTACAGTCATTCAGTTTCAGTTTTTCCTCCTGTTACACTTTTCCTCCTGTTACACTTTTGTCACTGGTTCATTCTTTGCTTATCATTTATTGTGTAGTTTGTTTTTGTATTTGTTCACTCATGGTCCTTTAGGTTTCTTTAGTCTTAGTTTTGTTCTGTTTATCACATTTATTGTATTTGCTTAGTCACAGGTTTTTGTTATTATTTAACCACAACCAGTCCCAACCAGTCCCAGCAGAAGACTGCCCCTCCCTGAGCCTGGTTCTGCTGGAGGTTTCTTCCTGTTAAAAGGGAGTTTTTCCTTCCCACTGTCGCCAAGTGCTTGCTCACAGGGGGTCGTTTTGACCGTTGGAGTTTTTCTGTAATTATTGTATGGCTTTTGCCTTACAATATAAAGTGCCTTGGGGCAACTGTTTGTTGTGATTTGGCACTGTATAAATACAATTGATTTGATTTGATATCTTTGATGCTGCTTATCAGTTTACGTTCCATTTGTCATTTATTGTATTATTCAGTTGTCACCTCTTTTGTCTTCTGTTCAATCCATAGTTTGTTTTGCCATTTTTATTGTACCAGTTCCATTCCAGTTTTAGTTTTAATCATTAGTTTTCTGGTTTTCCTCTTTTTGATTTGTTACAGTAGTTCTTAGTTTTTCCCCTTTTGGTTTGCTCACATTCATTTTTGCACACGTCATGTTTCTCAGTTAGTTTTTCTGTCACTCCCTTCTCTTGCTTTGCACCGCTTTGTTTTACCCTCTTACACTCTCTTGCCTTTCTTCTTTCTTCTTTGTTCACTTCACCACACCTCTTTCCTGAAGAGTCCTCTCTACAAGAGTCAGACACCTCTCCTCTCCACCTCTCCACCTCTCTACAAGAGTCAGACAGAAGTCAGACTTCCAGAGCAAGAATTTTAGCTGAGGAAGCTTCTGCGATTTGAAGCTAAATGTCCTCGCGTCAAGCAACCCAGTCCAGTCGAAGATTCAAGCATCTCTACTCTTTCCTGAACTTTCCACACACCTGCTTCACATCAACCTGATTAGTTTGCTCCTCTTTAAAAACCCGCACAGTTCCACAGCTCACTGCCCAATTGTTGACTTTGTTCACTCTCTCTCCTTTAGTTCATGTCTAGTTTGCTTCTTAGTGTTTTGACCTTGCTTGTTTGCTCCGACCTCCATCTTGCCTTAATCCTGAACTCAGCTTGTATTTTGACTCTGCCTCTGTTTTTGCCTGTGATACTCCTCAACGTGGTTGGTATGACCTGAGCTAGTATTTTTGACCATGTCCCAGCCTGTACTCTGTCTGATACCTCTGCCTCATTATCTGATTACCCATGTACCGACTCTACTGCCTGGTTACCAGATAAAGCCTTTTATTCATCACAACCAGCCATGTCTGAGAGTCTGCATTGGTCTCCACCTGTTTCCTGTGTCAGTCCATCACGGGCCCTGACAGTCATTTGCCTTCAAGGGGAAATTTGTTTGTCTCCAACTATCAACAAGGACTGGTAGTCATTTTTGACAGCAGCTCTCTCTTCCTCTTTTGTCATCACCAACGGTAGTTTCTGTACCAATGCAGTACACGCAAGGGTAGCCAGCTCTTCTTTCCATTTCTGTCTACTGCCGTACATCGTCCTGGTTGTAACAGGCAATCCGCGGAGCTTACAAAAACACTTTAAATCATCAACTTTTCAGCGGTTGAAATCGTCCAAATCATAGCACCATAATGCACCGCACGGCCCGAGATGTGCACTTTGCTTATTTGTCTTTAGACATTCACTCTGCTTTTGTTGTGGGTTCCTGTCGGTACTTTGTCTGTTGTCTTGTTTGTGTCTTTGTAGTTGTGCCCTTATTGTCTGTGCTCCCTCACAGCTGTTTCACATTCCAACCACACCACCTGTTGCTCATCTCCTCAGCTGTGTCTGTATTTAAGATGTTCACCCCTGTTTAGGGATTGCCAGGATATTTTGTTCACCACACTCTGTACTCTTGTTGTCACCCAGTGTGTTTATTGCCTTGCTCTGGCTGCATTTCCTCAAGTCCCTCCTGCCTCAGATGTGCTGCTTCTCGTCACCTGACTGTTTGGGCTCTGTCACTGGACTGCACTGCATTATCTGCTAAAATAAAGTACTTTTTTCCTTTCACATCGCTGTGTGGTCCCCTTGTCTGCATCTTTGGGTTCATTTCTACGAGACATAAAAGTTTCACTCACCCTTCACTTCACACTTCACTCTGGCTGTAATAGCATAAAAAAACTATTGTGTGCCTACGGCCGCCAAGATCTTTGTGTTCTGGGTCCAATTTCCAACCTCTTTTGTCATACTTCATCTGTGTGCTTCATGTGCAATTATCACACAACATCATACAATTCGAAGCAAAGGCTGCTTCATGGAGCACTCTCTGGAATCTTGAAAGTGTGCTTTGAACTGAAACTTTTTGCAGGCTGAATTCAAAACATGTCGATCCTAGGAAAAGAAAACAGCCCATCTACAACCCCTGGCAAAAATTATGGAATCACCGGCCTCGGATGATGTTCATTCAGTTGTTTAATTTTGTGGAAAAAAAGCAGATCACAGACATGACACAAAACTAAAGTCATTTCAAATGGCAACTTTCTGGCTTTAAGAAACACTATAAGAAATCAAGAAAAAAAGATTGTGGCAGTCAGTAACGGTTACTTTTTTAGACCAAGCAGAGGAAAAAAATATGGAATCACTCAATTCTGAGGAATAAATTATGGAATCACCCTGTAAATTTCCATCCCCCAAACTAAAACCTGCATCAAATCAGATCTGCTCGTTGACATTGACCCTATGTGTCTTTTTGCAAGGAACATTTTCACAGTTTTTGCTCTATGGCAAGATGCATTATCATCTTGAAAAATGATTTCATCATCCCCAAACATCCTTTCAATTGTCCAAAATATCAACGTAAACTTGTGCATTTATTGATGATGTAATGACAGCCATCTCCCCAGTGCCTTTACCTGACATGCAGCCCCATATCATCAATGACTGTGGAAATGTACATGTTCTCTTCAGGCAATCATCTTTATAAATCTCATTGGAACGGCACCAAACAAAAGTTCCAGCATCATCACCTTGCCCAGTGCAGATTTGAGATTCATCACTGAATATGACTTTCATCCAGTCATCCACAGTCCACAATTGCTTTTCCTTAGCCCATTGTAACCTTGTTTATTCTGTTTAGGTGTTAATGATGGCTTTCGTTTAGCTTTTCTGTATGTAAATCCCATTTCCTTTAGGCGGCTTCTTACAGTTCAGTCATAGACGTTGACTCCAGTTTCCTCCCATTCGTTCCTCATTTGTTTTGATGTGCATTTTCGATTTTTGAGACATATTGCTGTTATGTGTCGGACGCAGCTCGGAGAACCGACCAGCGTTTGAAGGACCCAGTATGAAATAAGCAGAGCACGGTACAAAGGCTAACTGAATTTAATACATAACAGTGAAAATGTAATAACAGAAAGGTGTGGCCTGGCGTGGTGCGCTCCCAGCAGCGCTAACGGTCCGGAGCCAGAAGCTGTTTCGGACCCAAGGACCCCGCCGACACCCCCCAGGTGGCCGCAACAACCGAGTCTGTGAAAGAAGGAACCATTATGTGAGTCCACACTCTACACACAGAACACTTAAAGGTGTACAATCAGCAAACACTTCCTGGCTTGATTACTGATCAGCTTCCCAACCTGCAGGCATGGAACATCCCGTTCACAAAACTCCACCGCAGTGGAAGCTGATACATGACTAACATACAGCTCAATACAATAAGGTGTGAGGGACACCACATTTACTGACTGTATAACTGTTAGTCACAAAATCCAACGTACCTCAGGAAGTGTGCTGACGAGCGTGAGACCTCACCCCCTCCTCTTTCACAGACCGTGCATCAAACCTGGACATTCTCAGCGTCCGCTGCTGATGAGATGGCTCCCAAGACGACGATCTCACCCGTCTGGTCACAAGGTCGAGTCTCTGGCAAATACACACTGTGCACTCCAGTCTTAAATGCCAACATGCTCCAATCCATCCAGATGCACCTCAGCTGTGAGTCCTGACGAGTCGCAGGTGATCAGGGTGAGGTCCTGACAGCCTCAGCAACACAGCCACTCAGTCCCAAATGCACGCCACCTGGGAGGAAAACAAACAGACAAACAAACCGGCAGCCAGGCCCCCCCCAGCCATATAACATATTGCTTTAAGTTTTCTGTCTTGATGCTTTGATGTCTTCCTTGGTCTACCAGTATGTTTGCCTTTAACAACCTTCCCATGTTTTTTGTATTTGGTCCAGAGTTTAGACACAGCTGACTGTGAACAACCAACATCTTTTGCAACATTGCATGATGATTTACCCTCTTTTAAGAGTTTGATAATCCTCTCCTTTGTTTCAACTGACATCTCTCGTGTTGGAGCCATGATTCATGTCAGTCCACTTGGTGCAACAGCTCTCCAAGGTGTGATCACTCCTTTTTAGATGCAGACTAACGAGCAGATCTGATATGATGCAGGTGTTAGTTTTGGGAATGGAAATTTACAGGGTGATTCCATAATTTTTTCCTCAGAATTGAGTGATTCCATATTTTTTTCCTCTGCTTGGTCTAAAAAAGTAACCGTTACTGACTGCCACAATCTTTTTTTCTTGATTTCTTATAGTGTTTCTTAAAGCCAGAAAGTTGCCATTTGAAATAACTTTAGTTTTGTGTCATGTGTGTGATCTGCTTTTTTTCTACAGAATTAAACAACTGAATGAACATCCTCCGAGGCCGGTGATTCCATAATTTTTGCCAGGGGTTGTACATGTTTTTTTTTTGTTTTTTTTTTAATGAAAGCTCTTATAGTTTGTCTGCAGGACTACACAAAAAGTGTCAGTTTAAAGTTTCTAATTCTCCTAACCTGAATGTCTTTTGAAGTGAGAGGAAACCAATTCAACAATGCTAATCACCAACCATTTGTCCTACCTGCAGCTGGACAACTTATTCAAAATTCAACAATTTCATCAAAGGGTGAGTTTTAAAGCATTTCCATGGTTCAAATGCATTGAATATACTCCTATATAGCCTAACAGAGTAATACCATGCTCTGAAGTGCCGTTATAGCAGTTATACACTGAAATCCTTACAGGCTATTAGGTACAGCTTGTAAAAAGTAATATAGCCCTGCATTATATTCCCCTTCATGAAGAAGTGAAGGTGTGCCCTCTTGAAAATCAATACCACCAGTTGCTTTCCTTGATATTATATAGTGCACTGTCCTTAACACAGGGTGCAAATTAATTTTGGGGATGTCTGATCACACACTGATATCTACAGGGGGTATATTTCCAGTACTAATGTGGAAATCTTTATCTTGAACTATTAATCACTTCATTCTGATGTTGAGCATCTCACAAAAATATGACGCTCTACTGCTCACGCTGATGTGTGCTTACCTACCACTGTTCTTATTCCTTATGGAAATGTTCAAGATGAAACAATGTGCTCAGATTTCAGAATGTCAACCCATTTTGTCTTTCAGTCATGTGTGAGAGCTTTATGATCAAAATGGTCATGAATTTGCCTTCAGATATCAAACATCCCTTTTGTGACTCAATGTTTCACAGAATTGCATCATAGTTCAGCCTGTGCACATGCAGAATTATGCTGCATTTATTGAGTTCATTCTGAAAGTATTTAACACAGCTCCTACATTTTTCAGTTGCATTTCTCTGTCAGGACATGAGTTGTTGATGCATAGTTATGACTGGACATCTATCTGTCTGTTATCATGTTCTAAACTGACCTCGTCTTTTAGTCCAGTTAAGGGTCACATGGGATGGAGCCTATCCCGCCAATCATCTGGTGAAAAGCAAAGTACACCCTGGACAGGCTGCCAGTGTATCTATCGTATGGCTGCCACATGAAGACAAACACACACACACGCACACTCTCACTCACACCTCCCACTAAATTAAAACCTTCCTGTTCAACTTACCTGGATGTCTTTGGAAGTAGGAAGAAGCCTGACCACCCAGAGCGAACCCTTACTGTCCTTAAATGTCTGATGCTCCCTCGCAGTGCAACTCATCATCTAGTGTCTCTAAGCACCCTGAGTAACTCCTTGTTTGACACAATCATTCCAAATGTACCTGACATCCAGTTGTTGCTTGAAGTCACTGGTTAGCGATTTAATGGGGCCTGCAAAGATATATGCATCACCTCTGTCCAGCAACCTCATGAGTCCAGAAGGTCTTCCCAGGTGTTTCCCAATATCAGTTACATAGGACCCACAGACATGGAGTTAATCTACAGATTAACCACTTTTATTCATTATTTTTAAGTTAAACCTTTTATTTTCAAATTGGCCCTTATTATTTACCACCATCGCATCCGATAAATGTGTCACGTTACATTTTATTCCACAGTATATTTCTATCACATAACCCCTAAATTCAATTGTAAATGTTCTACCAGATATGTACAGTAAAGGAAAAACTGTTTCAGGTGTTCCTTTAGGAAAAGGGAGACGACATATAGAATTTGCATATTGTCAAAAGGTCTGCTGTGCTGTAAGCACACACACACACACACACACACACACAAAAATTCACTTTAGCAATTGGTGTGCATTAAAAAATGACGTATATTGTAATTCAACTAATTAAGCAAACATCTTTGCCTGGGCCAAGGGCCCTTGTACTTTTTTGGCTTCACAAAATAAAATTTCACTTCAACAATACTCAACAATCACAAGTGACTGCATCATTGATGAAAACATAACTTCCTCAGATACTCCTTAAGGTCCAATACCTGGTTCAGAAAGCAGGGTTATTTCCTGAGAATGAGGCCGTGGTGCAGTATTGATCCGTCCGAGGCATAACTATAAGCAATCGGTGTAATGAAGAAGTTCTACAATCCATCGTGCTATAATCACAACTCCATTAACTGACACACTGCTTCTCCCTATCAGCTGAACACTATTCCAATGCACCAGTATACTTACCCTCTTGCAGGTTACAGATTTTCTGACATTTGCTGAGTGGTGGCTCTGACTTGTTTTAGCAAATGTGCAATCAATTTTACTTTTGTGTCTTGTGTTTCTAATCCCCCAGCTGCCTTTTTTCATAGCTCAATACAGTTTGGTATAGTTGTTCTGCTCAATGGTTTTTACCCTAAATGTCGGCGCTGTCAGACTGCGTTTCTGACAATGAATACCAGACAGTTAGTCCTAGTCCTGTCCTGTCTGCTATTACCCTTCACCTTGTCTTGCATGATTCCTGCTTTATGTTTGTACTGCGCTCTGATGTGAATAGAAATCATTGCAATTACACAAAGCATTCACAAAGATGTAATTTAGCAAAAATGGTCATCTTCCATTCTTTTAGTCTCATTATCGGCTTGATACAAAAACATATTAGAAGCCCTTGTGCCTTTATGATTAATAAGATGGCATTCCAGGTAAAGACTTTATATCTAATACATTAAAAAAAAAACTTTTTATTTTCACACTATTTTCACACAAGACGTAATTTCCCCCCAAACTGCGTGTGTTTAATCAGTGAGAGTGTCTACTTTGTTTCCATGTAAAGGTATTAAAAATAATAAGTAAAAGTATACATTTAAGTTTTTCTTTACTCTGTCATTTCAGTGGATTAGCAGGTTACATACACAAAGCTAAATGCCTCAAACAGAATAGAAGACTCCAGAAGATTCAAGATATTGATGGATTGACATGTACAAGGTTCTAAATGACTACTTGATATAATTCTTATGTAAACCTTGGTTAAATGTAAGGGTTGAGATAAGAAAGCTACACAAATGTTTAGTTGATCACTAGAACTACCCTTTGATTTCAGTCTTGAATAAAGAGCTTCGTCATTGTTTGGCAGCCTGTAAAGGTTATGGTAATGTTGCACTCTCTTAAAGATTGACAAGGTCATATTTCTTTCCGCTGGTTCAAAGTGGTTCATTGATTCTTTATTTCTGATTTTGAGGTTCTGGTGGGACAAAAAAAAAAAAACTCAAAATATGAAACATGCCCTGATTTGCTATTCGGGATGAAACTGGAAGGAACAGTGCTGTGTGGAATACGGCTGTAACAGGGCTATTGCACAGGCAAGTTTTGAAGCATCATTGTAACTTATTGATCCATCTTTGTCAATCTTGAACAAACTTGGTATATGTAGTATTTATGGCCATCATTGGCACCAGATTTCTAATCAATATGAAATTTAAATTCATCCTGATTCTTGAAATTGTTGATAGTATGTGGTAACTTTGGGGAATTCATAGTCTTCAATCATGTTCAGACTTCTTTAAAAGTATTCGTAGTGACTACAGCTTGAAACTTGTTGGATCGTGCTCCATTGGAGTCAAAGTTTCAAGACAAAGCAATGTTTGTTACAGCTGATCATGTCTGGCCAAGTGTGCAGCTCCTTTCTTTCATTTTGGGGCGGATTGCCAGGCCTGCACTTTATAAGTCGCAAGCCGAATTAATTTCATTTTTGCACTTTTTGGATCATGGGTGATTGCAGTAGAACGGCACCCTGTGGAATGTTGTAATGAACATGGTAAATCCACACTCAATAGCATTTCGAGCCTTGAACATTTCTCCCACTCTGCACCACTTGTGTCACAACTGCTTGGGTATAAAAGGAATATGTGCAGCAGAGTAAAGTTAGAGCAAAAAAATCTTTAGCCAAGGTGTTTGAAAAATTATATCCACAACTATAATAATTTTGAGAGACAGTGGAATATTATTTTCATTGTCTTCTCAACTGTGCCTGTTTGTTTCATAGCAGTTTCTGCAAAGCCTGTGAATTGTGCACTGGAAGTCGATGCCTCCTGGCACAATTCTCTCTCTAAATCTCTTCAAGGTGTGATAAAAACACATCGAAAGCGTAATCTAGGATGTCATACTGTTCAGTCCGAATAAAAAAAGCCTCGTCAATCATAGTCGAGCTGACACACTATAAAATGGCTCATTAATAGCTTAATGAATCACAGTATAAAGGTGTTACCATCTCTTCTGCCTGGCAATAGCTATATAGGTATGTGTCACTTTTATTGATCTGGTCTGTACATCTTGATATATAGGCTCAATCTAATTGCACTCAGTGAATGCTTTTTATGGTGTTTGCTGGGAAGGACTTTTATGGGGGGGGGGGGGGGGGGTGCTTGGGCTCACCTCAAGTCATGTAATTTTTTTTCTTCACATTCCCAGGCACAAGAATGTGCCTCTGACATTAAAAGCAATCACAAGTTAGGTTAAAATTTTGAAGAATGAAAGGGTAGTGTATGTTTTATTAATGAACCCCGCAACACTCACACCTCAGGTGCAAACGTTAACACTGTAAGACAAGTTATGAGTTTGCACCAACAGCACAAGTTATAATCAAAGTTATGAGTATGCAATATAAATCCTCAGTTGCCAAAAGGGCTAATTTAGTTTTATAATCACTAATAGATCTCAACTCATGTGCGTTTACTTGAGTGTAAGAAATCAATACTTTATACCCCAGGGAATACAATGAAATGGTGAGTGTAGGGTGGGTGAAACTACTTTTTTGTGGGCCAACATGAGGTAAAATATGCACTCCCCATACTCGTGTTCCTTAATGTCACTTTTTCAAGGTCACCCACAGAATAACAGCACACTATCATCGATGCTACAAAGGAAATATGAGGCAGCTACTGGCTGAATAATAAGGTTCATTCCAGAACCATTATTCTGCTGTCAGTCTCTTCACAGATATAGTCAAAGTGACATTACCACAACAAGATTGTATAGGGGAAAAAAGTCAGAATAACTGACACACTTCTCAGTATCAGAGTGCAAGCAACTAATTGCTTTCTTAAAGGTGTAGTCCTCATCAATTTTCCACACAACTGACAAAAAATATTTTGTGTTAAAATGTATGTATTATGAAGTATATGCAGTTCAGTTCAAAAGTATTTGGCTCCTTGTTATTTCACGCATTTTAATTTGTTTATGCTATTTCAAATACAAAAAATACAAAAAAGAAATCTATACAATTATCATTCTTAAACATAAAGCAAATCTTTACAACTTGAAATAAATTAATTAAAAATATAAAAGCCAAGATGATGGGGTGCATAAGTAATGGTCCACTTTGGTATAACACCTGTAAATAATCATTTTTCTTTAGACAAGTCATGGGATGGATACATGAACATTTCCATATCATTAAATTTGTCTTGGACTTTATTTACAACAGTTCTCAAAAACTGAGTGACAAGAAGGAGAAGAGTGAGGAAACACACCCAGACAACCCAAATAAGTTATAGGTTTCTGTGGCTGTGATTGGAAAAATTATGCACAGTGCATGTTTTGCATTTTGTATCCCCAGTTATACATATGTACAAGGTCTATTAGAAAAGTATCCGACCTTATTATTTTTTTCAAAAACCATATGGATTTGAATCATGTGTGATTGTGTCAGACAAGCTTGAACCCTTGTGCGTATGCGTGAGTTTTTCCACACCTGTCGGTTGCGTCATTCGCCTGTGAGCAGGTGTTGAGTGAGGAGTGGTCCACCCCCTCGGCGGATTTTCATTGACAGGAAATGGCGGAATGATTTTGGATTTTTTTTCCATCAGAATTTTTTCAGAAACTGTTAGAGACTGGCAGCTGGAAACCATTTGAAAAATTTATCTGGCTTTCGGTGAAAATTTTATGGGCTCCACAGAGAATAAGGAGTGTTACTACAGCTTTAAGGACAGCTTTAAGGATGGCTTTAAGGATGCTCGGCGCGCCACGCTCCGTGCCGCCATCGAGAGCCACAAACCACCAGATCATCAACCATTTTCTGGCAGATTTCACTTTTAACAAGAGATTTTGTCATGGAAAGCCGAGCGGAGGCTTCGTGCGTCACAACCGATTTGCTGATGGAGTGAGACAAAGGAACACCTCTGTTTTGGTCTCACAGGACGGCTTTGAGGTGGCGTTCAGACAGCTGTCGGTGGTTTTTCCATCGAGTGATTATCCGAGAAATTGTGGATGTGCCTGGACATGCCAGAACATGTCCCGTGAGGCTTCATCATGGCGTTGCTGTGCGCCATGCGGCACCACCGCAACGTGCGAAGCCTCCTCTCCTCTTTCCATGACAAAAACTCCTGTAACAGTGGAATGTGCCGTTCATTTCCAAACTGGACGCTGTGTTTTATCCGGGACGTCGTCTGACTAGCACAGGAATCAGCACATCAGCACTTTTTCGGCACATTGAGACAGACGTGCGGAGGAATTCCGTGCGTCGAGGTGGTGCCGCATGGCGCAAAGCAACACTGTGATGAAGCCTCACGGGACATGTTCTGGCATGTCCAGGCACATCCACAATTTCTCGGATAATCACTCGATGGAAAAACCACCGACAGCTGTCTACGCCATCTCAAAGCCGTCCTGTGAGACCAAAACGGAGGTGTTCCTTTGTCTCGCTCCATCAGCAAATTGGTCGTGATGCGCGAAGCCTCCAACCGGCTTTCCATGACAAAATCTCTTGTTAAAAGTGAAATCTGCCGGAAAATGGTTGATGTCCAGCTCTTGTGATAACCAGAGAAAGTGCACACGACCGTCCGGCTCCACAGAGCCATCCGTTTAGAAATGATCTGGTGGTTTGTGGCTCTCCATGGCGGCACGGAGCGCGGCACACTGAGCGTCCTTAAAGCCATCCTTAAAGCTGTAGTAACAGTCCTTATTCTCTGTGAAGCCCGTAAAATTTTCACCGAAAGCCAGATACATTTTTCAAATGGTTTCCAGCTACCAGTCTATAACAGTTTCTGAAAAAATCCTGATGGAAAAAAAGCCCAAATCATTCCGCCATTTCCTGACAATGAAAATCCGCCGAGGGGGCTGGACCACTCCTCACTCAACGCCTGCTCACAGGCGAATGACGCAACCGACAGATGTGGAAAAACTCACGCATGCGCACGAGGGTTCGAGCTTCTCTGACGCAATCACATGTGATTCAAATCCATATGGTTTTTGAAAAAAATAATAAGGTCGGATACTTTTCTAATAGACCTCGTATTTGAAATGGCATAAACAAATTAAAATGTGTGAAATAACAAGGGGCCAAATACTTTTGGACTGAACGATATATTTCTGTGGCATATTACAGCTAATTTTATTACTGGTAAAGGATTTATTTTCAAGGGATTTCAGGGCAAATATTGTGAGTTTGTGCTAAATCAACATGCAGATCCACTCTGGAAACAAGCGGGGTGCCAAAAGGAATTACTTAGCATATCTTTTGGAGTACAAGTCACTTTTTTTTTTTACAAGTTTTGGAGGTCCTGTGAATTATACTCCAGTGCGACGTATAGTCTAAAAAAAATCATGCATTCATTACTACGACTAACAATAATAATACTAACTATTAATATATGATTTTACCAGGAATCAAAACACTAAACAAAATAAACTCCAAAGAATAAATTCTAGTAAGAAAGGAACAGTACAATAATGCACAAAAATTACAAATTAAAGAGCTGATAATGCATAAAGGAAATGTGGGAGGAAACCGGAGCACCTGTAGGGAACCCACACACGCACCCACAGGGAGAACATGTGAACTCCACACAGAAAAGGCCACAGGTGGGAATTGATCCCATGACCTTCTTGCTGTGAGGGAACAGTGTTAACCACTAAGCCACTGTATTGCCAATTATATATGTTTTTCTTTTCCTTTTCAAGAGGCATTTTTTGACAAGTGTGACTTACATTCCGTAAAATACAAAAAGTAAAACCATTGCAACTGCAGCTAACGTTGGTTCTGACAAGTGACACAGTAGACCTGAGTGTGAGTGTTGTGTTAATGCTCTTAATGATTAGCCTTTGTGGGTCAAAATCCTACACTGTTTCCAGACAAAGCAAATTTTGATCATATTGTAAATACTAGATTGCGAATCCTTTATTTGAATACCAAGAAACAAAATTATAGTTTTTCAGAAGAAAATCCTTTTCATGACTTAAATGATTAAAAAAAAAAAATCTAAACAGACTACAGGTTTAAGGTTTATACTGTATATGGTCCATTATTCATCCATAAGACTGTGGCTGTTTCCCAATTCATTGTCAGAAAACGTCTAAGGTCTGTGTCCAAGGAAATTCTTCAGGCTTCAGCCCTTCAGACACAATACAGGCTGGAACAAACTGTTCTGAAAAGTGACAAGTCTAGCCCATGGAGTGTTTTGTTGTTGCGTCTTTATAATTCCCCGCCCCTTCCTCCTGTCTCCAGGCAACTTTGACAGCTGCACACACCGACCTAGGGTAGTGGCATAACGCGTAGTTTAGTAATCTTATTTTCAGTACTAATTTATGGTTTATTTTCAAATACTACTTGTTTAAAATTGTACATGCCAAGTCTATTTTTTTATTATTTACCAACTGCTTTGTCTTGGAAAATAAAATTTTGCAATGAGTCATAACATTGTTTGGGTCATGAAGGATCCTCCTGATGTATCCTTCATTTGCACGGGAAAGTTGACTGCTTCACAAGCAGCCTTTCAAATGAGACAACCTAATCATGCCATTTGTGATGACGATTACAGCCTTCGAAGTGTGCAGCCACTGAATTGGGACACAGTTTCTATTTGCATTGCAAATGAGCTAACCATCACTAGCCACATACTTCCATACATCCATTGTGTGGGCCCTGCACTGCAGAGGCTCAATATTTTATGACAACATCAAACATAGTGAGGGTCGATGAGGTCATAATAATGTATCTACTGCCAAAGAGACCAAAGCATAGGTGGCAGTGCAGACAGTGGTGGTCTGTGAGTGTGGGGTCATTAAATATTTCATGACAAGATAATATAAATTCAGGCCAGGACTTTGACCAAGCACTGGCCCAGTGTGCTGCTGCATCTGTTGCACCACAGAACAGCCTTGAGTCCTTGATAGCAACCCATCCAGAAACAATTCAGTTTAATTCTACAGTGCCAAATCATAACAAAGTCATCTTCACCAGAGAAAGGTCTAACCTAAAGACCCGGTCACCCAGTCAAACGCCACAGGGCGATAGCTGAACGAAGTAAAAAAAAAACAAAACAAATTGTCAAGAAAAAGTGGACGAATGATCAGCACTTCTCCCATCAGTGAAAAGCCAGAGTGCATCAAATCAAATCAATTTTATTTATATAGCACCAAATCACAACAAACAGTTGCCCCAAGGTGCTTTATATTGTAAGGCAAGGCCATACAATAATTATGGAAAAACCCCAACGGTCAAAACGACCCCCTGTGAGCAAGCACTTGGCGACAGTGGGAAGGAAAAACTCCCTTTTAACAGGAAGAAACCTCCAGCAGAACCAGGCTCAGGGAGGGGCAGTCTTCTGCTGGGACTGGTTGGGGCTGAGGGAGAGAACCAGGAAAAAGACATGCTGTGGAGGGGAGCAGAGATCAATCACTAATGATTAAATGCAGAATGGTGCATACAGAGCAAAAAGAGAAAGAAACACTCAGTGCATCATGGGAACCCCCCAGCAGTCTAAGTCTATAGCAGCATAACTAAGGGATGGTTCAGGGTCACCTGATCCAGCCCTAACTATAAGCTTTAGCATAAAGGAAAGTTTTAAGCCTAATCTTAAAAGTAGAGAGGGTGTCTGTCTCCCTGATCTGAATTGGGAGCTGGTTCCACAGGAGAGGAGCCTGAAAGCTGAAGGCTCTGCCTCCCATTCTACTCTTACAAACCCTAGGAACTACAAGTAAGCCTGCAGTCTGAGAGCGAAGCGCTCTATTGGGGTGATATGGTACTATGAGGTCCCTAAGATAAGATGGGACCTGATTATTCAAAACCTTATAAGTAAGAAGAAGAATTTTAAATTCTATTCTAGAATTAACAGGAAGCCAATGAAGAGAGGCCAATATGGGTGAGATATGCTCTCCCCTTCTAGTCCCTGTCAGTAGCTGCAGCATTTTGAATTAACTGAAGGCTTTTCAGGGAACTTTTAGGACAACCTGATAATAATGAATTACAATAGTCCAGCCTAGAGGAAATAAATGCATGAATTAGTTTTTCAGCATCACTCTGAGACAAGACCTTTCTAATTTTAGAGATATTGCGCAAATGCAAAAAAGCAGTCCTACATATTTGTTTAATATGCGCATTGAATGACATATCCTGATCAAAAATGACTCCAAGATTTCTCACAGTATTACTAGAGGTCAGGGTAATGCCATCCAGAGTAAGGATCTGGTTAGACACCATGTTTCTAAGATTTGTGGGGCCAAGTGCAATAACTTCAGTTTTATCTGAGTTTAAAAGCAGGAAATTAGAGGTCATCTAGCTAATTTAGCTAATTGGTGTGTGTCCTCTGGCTTCATGGATAGATAAAGCTGGGTACCATCTGCGTAACAATGAAAATTTAAGCAATGCCGTCTAATAATACTGCCTAAGGGAAGCATGTATAAAGTGAATAAAATTGGTCCTAACACAGAACCTTGTGGAACTCCATAATTAACCTTAGTCTGTGAAGAAGATTCCCCATTTACATGAACAAATTGTAATCTATTAGATAAATATGATTCAAACCACCGCAGCGCAGTGCCTTTAATACCTATAGCATGCTCTAATCTCTGTAATAAAATTTTATGGTCAACAGTATCAAAAGCAGCACTGAGGTCTAACAGAACAAGCACAGAGATGAGTCCACTGTCTGAGGCCATAAGAAGATCATTTGTAACCTTCACTAATGCTGTTTCTGTACTATGATGAATTCTAAAACCTGACTGAAACTCTTCAAATAGACCATTCCTCTGCAGATGATCAGTTAGCTGTTTTATAACTACCCTTTCAAGAATTTTTGAGAGAAAAGGAATGTTGGAGATTGGCCTATAATTAGCTAAGATAGCTGGGTCAAGTGATGGCTTTTTAAGTAATGGTTTAATTACTGCCACCTTAAAAGCCTGTGCTACATAGCCAACTAATAAAGATAGATTGATCATATTTAAGATCGAAGCATTAAATAATGGTAGGGCTTCCTTGAGCAGCCTGGTAGGAATGGGGTCTAATAGACATGTTGATGGTTTGGAGGAAGTAACTAATGAAAATAACTCAGAACAATCGGAGAGAAAGAGTCTAACCAAATACCGGCATCACTGAAAGCAGCCAAAGATAACGATACGTCTTTGGGATGGTTATGAGTAATTTTTTCTCTAATAGTTAAAATTTTCTTAGCAAAGACAGTCATGAAGTCATTACTAGTTAAAGTTAAAGGAATACTCGGCTCAATAGAGCTCTGACTCTTTGTCAGCCTGGCTACAGTGCTGAAAAGAAACCTGGGGTTGTCCTTATTTTCTTCAATTAGTGATGAGTAGTAAGATGTCCTAGCTTTACGGAGGGCTTTTTTATAGAGCAACAGACTATTTTTCCAGTTTAAGTGAAGATCTTCTAAATTAGTGAGACGCCATTTCCTCTCCAACTTACGGGTTATCTGCTTTAAGCTGCGAGTTTGTGAGTTATACCACAGAGTCAGGCACTTCTGATTTAAAGCTCTCTTTTTCAGAGGAGCTACAGCATCCACAGTTGTCTTCAATGAGGATGTAAAACTATTGATGAGATACTCTATCTCACTTACAGAGTTTAGGTAGCTACTCTGCACTGTGTTGGTATATGGCATTAGAGAACATAAAGAAGGAATCATATCCTTAAACCTAGTTACAGTGCTTTCTGAAAGACTTCTAGTGTAATGAAACTTATTCCCCACTGCTGGGTAGTCCATCAGAGTAAATGTAAATGTTATTAAGAAATGATCAGACAGAAGGGGGTTTTCAGGGAATACTGTTAAGTCTTCAATTTCCATACCATAAGTCAGAACAAGATCTAAGATATGATTAACGTGGTGGGTGGACTCATTTACATTTTGAGCAAAGCCAATTGAGTCTAATAATAGATTAAATGCAGTGTTGAGGCTGTCATTCTCAGCATCTGTGTGGATGTTAAAATCGCCCACTATAATTATCTTATCTGAGCTAAGCACTAAGTCAGACAAAAGGTCTGAAAATTCACAGAGAAACTCACAGTAACGACCAGGTGGACGATAGATAATAACAAATAAAACTGGTTTTTGGGACTTCCAATTTAGATGGACAAGACTAAGAGTCAAGCTTTCAAATGAATTAAAGCTCTGTCTGGGTTTTTGATGAATTAATAAGCTGGAATGGAAGATTGCTGCTAATCCTCCGCCTCGGCCCGTGCTACGAGCATTCTGGCAGTTAGTGTGACTCGGGGGTGTTGACTCATTTAAACTAACATATTCATCCTGCTGTAACCAGGTTTCTGTAAGGCAGAATAAATCAATATGTTGATCAATTATTATATCATTTACTAACAGGGACTTAGAAGAGAGAGACCTAATGTTTAATAGACCACATTTAACTGTTTTAGTCTGTGGTGCAGTTGAAGGTGCTATATTATTTTTTCTTTTTGAATTTTTATGCTTAAATAGATTTTTGCTGGTTATTGGTGGTCTGGGAGCAGGCACCGTCTCTACGGGGATGGGGTAATGAGGGGATGGCAGGGGGAGAGAAGCTGCAGAGAGGTGTGTAAGACTACAACTCTGCTTCCTGGTCCCAACCCTGGATAGTCACGGTTTGGAGGATTTAAGAAAATTGGCCAGATTTCTAGAAATGAGAGCTGCTCCATCCAAAGTGGGATGGATGCCGTCTCTCCTAACAAGACCAGGTTTTCCCCAGAAGCTTTGCCAATTATCTATGAAGCCCACCTGACTGCAACCTCCTCAGAAAGTACAGCCTGCTCTGTCTCTTCCTCTAGAAGTGGTTGGTGTGGGTTGTCCAGCCACAGCCTGAGGTACTTGTAGAAATCCACAGCCTCCACCTCAGCTCCCAAAGTCAATGTCAATAAAGAAGTCCCTCTGGGTTTGTCTGCTCTGTGTATATTTCTCAGCCTGAACTGGATGGCACTGCTGATTTGTCCCACCACCAAGAAGAAAAATTAACTTTTTTTTAAAAGCTGAAAGTCCTTTCGGCAATTATTTTATTAGTGTCACAGCACTCCATTTATTCGTGATCAGATTTTACCACTGCCATTCTTTGTCTCTTCAGCATTCTGCTACAGATGAAAATAAATACCATTAATGATCCACCAATACAAAAAAGAAGTATGCTAAATTACACTGTTAACAACAGCAACACACCATTCATTCTGACTGTCTGTGTTGAGAGAAGTGGGTTTTTGACATCATTGTTTCAGAAAAGTTCAGTATTGCTTGGCAACATGAAAACATAAATCTGGCATTTTCAAAAATAGCAGTTTCAGGCTGTGAAAACAAAGGTTTGTTGTGGAGGAAATGCATATACGATACAAACCTTTTCCATATACACCTGAATCCATCTCGGTGTGGATGGGGTCTAAGATGAGGATTATCACTTGCATTATGAGGGAACATCACCTTTGGCATTTTGGCCATGTGACACATTTGTCGGTGCATGATTCAGTGCACAGGTGCCTGAATGTTGAGGACTTCAGTAGCTGGAGAAGGCCAAGGGTACACCCACGTTTCACCTGGCTGAGTGGGTGCCATCCAGGACCCAAGGTGGTTCCATGGTGTTGTATATGCACCAAAGGGCAAACCAGTGCATGCTCCCAGACGTGACTTAACTTGGTTGCAACAACCTGATGGATCAAGAAACATACAAATGATGAAGAGCTGTCAGCAAACAGAGGGAGTACCAGTGAGAAGTCAGCGTTCCATTCCCTGTCCCTTAGTCTGACGTGCTGTAGTAATATCTGTCAGTGACATCCAGGCATTATCAAACACTGATTTTCCAAGCAGCTTCTAATCTTCACATCATCATTCAGATTCCTCACCTCTCAATCAATGACCCTGTATGAATTGCTTGGTCAGCTGATGAGGGAAATGATTCACAATGCACACAAAGAGCCTGTCCTCCTAACAGTCCAACTCCTGATCATCAACTCCATTGTCAGCTTCATCTTGGTCAGGGGCAAGAACCATTTTAAGACCTCTTTTACTTGTCTGTAGCAAGCCAGAAAATAAGACATTTCAATAACTAATTCTTGATGACAAAACGATCATGTCCAATGTTAACATTAGCTGATCAAACAGATGTCACAAGACCAATGATGATCATCTCAGTCTTGTCAGAATTTAAGAGGAAGACATTTCAGTCCAACCAGTTTTTCACTAATGACAGACACTCCTCTAGAATCCTAATCTGACAGAGATTATTTGCAGTAATCGTCATATAAATCTGAGTGTCATCAGCATAACAGTGAAAAGTGATTCCATCATGCCCAAGAGGCTCTACATAAAGGGAGAATAGGAGAAGGCCTAATACAGACCCCTGCTGCACCCCATATTTTACCTGCAAGAACCCAAAGTAATGTTGTTATACAAGACACACTGTCAAAGGGTAGATAAATATGATGTTAACCATGAGAGAACCCAGCCAGGAACACCAATATAACAGGCCCATCCCCAACTTTCAAAAGTAACCTTCTATCTTCCAGAGTTCACACCCGCACACACACATACAGACAATTTAAAGATTCCAATCCACCGAACCGGCATGCCTCTGGATGTGGGAGGAATATTGAGCACCCGGAGGGAACCCACACAAACACAGGGAGAACATGAAAACTCCACACAGAAAGGCCACAGGTGGGAATCAATCCCATGACCTTCTTGCTGTGAGGCAACTGTATAAGCGGTTGAAGATGAGTGAGTGAGTATTTAGAATTTTAATGTCTGTGGCCTCTCCCCCAGACAAAGAAATACAGTAAAATGTTTTAATTATTTAATGTTGCTGCTGTGATGTCAGTATCATTGCCTGTCTGTTGTTCCTGTGTGCTTACCTCAAGCATGAAAAATACATAGGTGACACTCCTATTTTCTGGAGAGGCACAGAATCCAGGATGCTGGACACACATCTAGCTCCCGGGACACTCCTGAGATGTTGCTCTCATGCAGGCGTTGTATATGTTGTAATCTGTTGTGTGGGCCGCCAGAAGAGGATGTACTGCTGGCCCACCACCAAAGGGCGCCCTGCCTGAAGTGCGGGCTTCAGGCACGAGAGGGCGCTGCCGCCACGGACACAGCCGGGAGTGACAGCTGTCACTCATTAATTCCTGACAGCTGTCACACATTCTTCATCATCGCACTCCATAAAGACCAGATGTCATCTCCACCTCATCGCCGAGATATCATACTTCATTGGAGGTAATATCCTCAGCCGTTTGTGTCTTTTGCAATATATCTGTATATTGTGAGTGTTTGCAGGAGTACCGGTTCCTTTTTCTGTGGAGGCTGAGTGAGTGCAGGACGGCACTCTTTTCCCCTGAGGAATCACTGCGGTACTCTGCAACATATTGAGTGAGAGGTGGAGGTGGCATTCCCACCGCTGTTGTTACTGGGTGTACACACACCCACACTTGACTGTCTTTGTTCTTCGCCAGCAGTACCAGATCCGACAGTCGGAGACGGTGATCACCTGGGAATTCGGGACTTGACGGCTCCAGTATTCACCGGGTTCTGTGGGGGCGGAAATCGTGTGGTTCCGGCTCTTCTCAGGACAGACGTCTTCTATCCTCGAGCCTGCCCACACGTCACCTTTGTAATTTGACTGTAATTATATTCTGAGATTGTCTGTATGTTCGTTGTGCACGTTTCACAACATTAAATTGTTACCTTTTGGCTCATCTATTGACCGTTCATTTGCGCCCCCTGTTGTGGGTCCGTGTCACTACACTTTCACAACAGGAATCTATTTACTGTATGCAACTGCTGAAACAAAAATCGACCTGCTCTGTAACTGCCATGCATGAGTCATGCATATGGTTTGAAATAGGCCTTCGATGACTGAAAATGGGTATAATAAGACTCCTTTTAAAGTTTCTTAAAAATCACCCATAAAAAGTAATAGCCAGTTTAACCTTTTCACTGCTAAGTAATTAGTGCAGAAGATATTATTTTTTATTATCCATCACTTTTAAATGTCTACACATGACAGCACATTTTAAAACTGGCCATTTGTGGTTGGAAAAAAATAAAAATAAATGTCTGATAGATAAGTCCACATTTCAAATCTTTACAAGTATGCCATTATGTTTTAATCGCGTTAATATTGCAAATGCTGTATAAAGTAGGAATCATCTTAATGTCATTGTCTAGGCCTATTTTAAAAAAGTTAATTTTCCCCACCGCACAATGTTTGATTGCTGCTCATAAACACATGATCTCCTGAACAGTTCATGAAACTGAGGAGTCTCTCTGTTTAAAACATTTTGATCATTAAATTATAGATCTACAGTTTGATTGGTTTTGGAGCATTTCCACCTCCAGCCATTTTCTCCTTTCATATTATGTTCCTCCTTGTCATAAAATCAAGGATTCTTTAATGTCATTAAAATAAATAAGTAGTTTTATAATAAAACAGATTAGCAGAAAGCGGTAGTACATAGCTTGATAATGAGTGACAGCAATAGGCACACATACACAATATCCATCAGTCCATCCATCCATCTATTTTCTAGACCTGGTTATTACAGTTAAGGGTCACAGGAGCCTGTCCCAGCAGCCATCGAGCGAGAGGCAGGGTACACCCTGGACAGACCGCTATTCGATCGCAGGACCAGCACATATTAATTATCCATCTATCCTCACACGCTCATGCACACCAAGGGTCATTGTACAATCATCAATTCACCTAATCTGCATGACTTTGGAGGGAACCCAAGCAACCAGAGGGAGAACATGGAAACTCTACACAGAAAGTTACAGGTCGGAACTGAACCTGTGACCTTTTCGCTGTGAGGCAGTAGTGCCATCCTCTAAGCCATAGTGATGCCCATATACACAATGTCTTGTAGTTAAAAAAAAGCTTTCTTGCATTTTGTTTTAAGAACAACCTGGTCTCATGGCCAGTTGTGATTCAACAGCACAAAATATACATGAATCTATTGGTTTGTGATATTGTGATGAAAAGCGCCTCATTTTCATCACGGCAGCACAAATTTATTCCAATTCATTCCATGATGGCTGCATGAAATTAAAAGTGAAGCGCGGGGGGGGGGGGGGGGGGGAGTGGTTATGGTTAGGGTTGGGGGTAGGAGTAGGGTTAGTAATAGTGAGTTAAAAAAAAAATGTTATGAAAATCTGACTCATTTCGTCACGGGAGGACGAAAAATCAAAGTGAGACTGGGCTGATATAGTATGCGGAACTCACCTTCCCCCGTCTTTGCACACTTCAAAAATGCTGTGTGTGCAGTTTCCATCTCTTTTTTTTTTTTTTTTTTAAAGCTGTCTAAGAAATTATACTTGTGTACATATTTTCTTCTGTTATGATTTATGACATTGCAAATGTGTTATGTCCTCTGTAGTTCTGACCATGGCTATGCTGTTTCTGCACAGGTGCAGGACTTGCAGGTGGAGTGAAAAACAAGCCCACTTTGAATAAAAATGTGACAGGAGTGAAACATGTCTAGAAACTGCTTGGGGTTCACATTAATGTAAAGTGCGTATCACTAGTAAATAAAACTAGTGCATTGCCCATGGTGATCTATGGGCTTGAGATCAGGTAATGTTTCTAAAATAAGTAGTTGATAGTAGAGAACTAGATTTTTAACCAGTAAAAATCTATTTAAGCATAAAAATTCAAAAAGAAAAAATAATATAGCACCTTCAACTGCACCACAGACTAAAACAGTTAAATGTGGTCTATTAAACATTAGGTCTCTCTCTTCTAAGTCCCTGTTGGTAAATGATATAATAATTGATCAACATATTGATTTATTCTGCCTTACAGAAACCTGGTTACAGCAGGATGAATATGTTAGTTTAAATGAGTCAACACCCCCGAGTCACACTAACTGTCAGAATGCTCGTAGCACGGGCCGAGGCGGAGGATTAGCAGCAATCTTCCATTCCAGCTTATTAATTAATCAAAAATCCAGACAGAGCTTTAATTCATTTGAAAGCTTGACTCTTAGTCTTGTCCATCCAAATTGGAAGTCCCAAAAACCAGTTTTATTTGTTATTATCTATCGTCCACCTGGTCGTTACTGTGAGTTTCTCTGTGAATTTTCAGACCTTTTGTCTGACTTAGTGCTTAGCTCAGATAAGATAATTATAGTGGGCGATTTTAACATCCACACAGATGCTGAGAATGACAGCCTCAGCACTACATTTAATCTATTATTAGACTCTACTGGCTTTGCTCAAAAAGTAAATGAGTCCACCCACCACTTTAATCATATCTTAGATCTTGTTCTGACTTATGGTATGGAAATAGAAGACTTAACAGTATTCCCTGAAAACTCCCTTCTGTCTGATCATTTCTTAATAACATTTACATTTACTCTGATGGACTACCCAGCAGTGGGGAATAAGTTTCATTACACTAGACGTCTTTCAGAAAGCGCTGTAACTAGGTTTAAGGATATGATTCCTTCTTTATGTTCTCTAATGCCATATACCAACACAGTGCAGAGTAGCTACCTAAACTCTGTAAGTGAGATAGAGTATCTCGTCAATAGTTTTACATCCTCATTGAAGACAACTTTGGATGCTGTAGCTCCTCTAAAAAAGAGAGCTTTAAATCAGAAGTGCCTGACTCCGTGGTATAACTCACAAACTCGTAGCTTAAAGCAGATAACCCGTAAGTTGGAGAGGAAATGGCGTCTCACTAATTTAGAAGATCTTCACTTAGCCTGGAAAAAGAGTCTGTTGCTCTATAAAAAAGCCCTCCGTAAAGCTAGGACATCTTTCTACTCATCACTAATTGAAGAAAATAAGAACAACCCCAGGTTTCTTTTCAGCACTGTAGCCAGGCTGACAAAGAGTCAGAGCTCTATTGAGCCGAGTATTCCATTAACGTTAACTAGTAATGACTTCATGACTTTCTTTGCTAACAAAATTTTAACTATTAGAGAAAAAATTACTCATAACCATCCCAAAGACGTATCGTTATCTTTGGCTGCTTTCAGTGATGCCGGTATTTGGTTAGACTCTTTCTCTCCGATTGTTCTGTCTGAGTTATTTTCATTAGTTACTTCATCCAAACCATCAACATGTTTATTAGACCCCATTCCTACCAGGCTGCTCAAGGAAGCCCTACCATTATTTAATGCTTCGATCTTAAATATGATCAATCTATCTTTGTTAGTTGGCTATGTACCACAGGCTTTTAAGGTGGCAGTAATTAAACCATTACTTAAAAAGCCATCACTTGACCCAGCTATCTTAGCTAATTATAGGCCAATCTCCAACCTTCCTTTTCTCTCAAAAATTCTTGAAAGGGTAGTTGTAAAACAGCTAACTGATCATCTGCAGAGGAATGGTCTATTTGAAGAGTTTCAGTCAGGTTTTAGAATTCATCATAGTACAGAAACAGCATTAGTGAAGGTTACAAATGATCTGCTTATGGCCTCGGACAGTGGACTCATCTCTGTGCTCTGTTAGACCTCAGTGCTGCTTTTGATACTGTTGACCATAAAATTTTATTACAGAGATTAGAGCATGCCATAGGTATTAAAGGCACTGCGCTGCGGTGGTTTGAATCATATTTGTCTAATAGATTACAATTTGTTCATGTAAATGGGGAATCTTCTTCACAGACTAAAGTTAATTATGGAGTTCCACAAGGTTCTGTGCTAGGACCAATTTTATTCACTTTATACATGCTTCCCTTAGGCAGTATTATTAGACGGTATTGCTTAAATTTTCATTGTTACGCAGATGATACCCAGCTTTATCTATCCATTAAGCCAGAGGACACACACCAATTAGCTAAACTGCAGGATTGTCTTACAGACATAAAGACATGGGTGACCTCTAATTTCCTGCTTTTAAACTCAGATAAAACTGAAGTTATTGTACTTGGCCCCACAAATCTTAGAAACATGGTGTCTAACCAGATCCTTACTGTGGATGGCATTACCCTGACCTCTAGTAATACTGTGAGAAATCTTGGAGTCATTTTTGATCAGGATATGTCATTCAACGCGCATATTAAACAAATATGTAGGACTGCTTTTTTGCATTTACGCAATATCTCTAAAATCAGAAAGGTCTTGTCTCAGAGTGATGCTGAAAAATTAATTCATGCATTTATTTCCTCTAGGCTGGACTATTGTAATTCATTATTATCAGGTTGTCCCAAAAGTTCCCTAAAAAGCCTTCAGTTAATTCAAAATGCTGCAGCTAGAGTACTGACGGGGACTAGAAGGAGAGAGCATATTTCACCCATATTGGCCTCTCTTCATTGGCTTCCTGTTAATTCTAGAATAGAATTTAAAAAAATTCTTCTTCTTACTTATAAGGTTTTGAATAATCAGGTCCCATCTTATCTTAGGGACCTCGTAGTACCATATCACCCAAATAGAGCGCTTCGCTCTCAGACTGCAGGCTTACTTGTAGTTCCTAGGGTTTGTAAGAGTAGAATGGGAGGCAGAGCCTTCAGCTTTCAGGCTCCTCTCCTGTGGAACCAGCTCCCAATTCAGATCAGGGAGACAGACACCCTCTCTACTTTTAAGATTAGGCTTAAAACTTTCCTTTTTGCTAAAGCTTATAGTTAGGGCTGGATCAGGTGACCCTGAACCATCCCTTAGTTATGCTGCTATAGACGTAGACTGCTGGGGGGTTCCCATAATGCACTGTTTCTTTCTCTTTTTGCTCTGTATGCACCACTCTGCATTTAATCATTAGTGATCGATCTCTGCTCCCCTCCACAGCATGTCTTTTTACTGGTTCTCTCCCTCAGCCCCAACCAGTCCCAGCAGAAGACTGCCCCTCCCTGAGCCTGGTTCTGCTGGAGGTTTCTTCCTGTTAAAAGGGAGTTTTTCCTTCCCACTGTAGCCAAGTGCTTGCTCACAGGGGGTCGTTTTGACCGTTGGGGTTTTACATAATTATTGTATGGCCTTGCCTTACAATATAAAGCGCCTTGGGGCAACTGTTTGTTGTGATTTGGCGCTATATAAAAAAATTGATTGATTGATTGATTGATAGAGAAGCTTGAATCTTCAACTGGACTGGGTTGCTTGACGCGAGGACACTTCGCTTCTAGTCGCAGAAGATTCGTCAGCTAAAATTCTTGCTCTGGTAGTCTGACTTCTGTCTTGACTCTTGTAGAGAAGAATAACAGACGCCAGCAAAAGCTGGAGTTTTAAACCTGACCAGACCCCTCCTACCAAGAGACAGACTGCTATTGGCTAGTGACTAACAATTGCTCTAATTAGCACCTATTGTGGAATGGTGTGTGAGTTCAGAATGTTTTCAGAATTTACTGTCTTAATGGTCTAGTGGTTAAAGCACCGGGCTTGAGACCAGAGGATCCTTGGTTCAAATCCCAGCCTGACTGGAAAATCACTAAGGGCCCTTGAGCAAGGTCCTTAATCCCCTAGTTGCTCCCGGTGTATAGTGAGTATCTTGTTTGGCAGCACCCTCACATTGGGGTGAATATGAGGCATTATTTGTAAAGCGCTTTGCGCATCTGATGCAGATGGAGAAACGCGATATAAATGTAGTCCATTTACCATTACTTATTGCAGCACAATTGTTCACTCTTGTTAGCTAATATCTCTATTTTCTGCAAAAATATTAGTCCTATCAACTTTCCATTTTTGCATCATTCATCATTGATCCAAAATACATAAACATACCAAAAGGCAAATGTCAGCTCTCCCCAGTTTCTCTGTGATTGAAGCCATACACATGCATTCACTCACACAGAGGCCACTTGGCTATTAATACTCGTATATAGATGTCAAATGAGCTGACTATTCTAAATAAATAAAGACTAAAGAAAAATATTGATGTATTTATTTATTTATTTATTTTTTGGTGCTATATGCCCAGACAAATTAAGTCAGAATTATGGGAAAATGAGCATGATGATTTCACCTGCCTTTGATAAACACTCAGAATATGGAATTTGGTAACATCATCTCAGGTCATGCCCCTCAAAATGAATGGGAGGAAAACGTAATTTTTTACATCAGTTTTTTTGTCTACATTGACAGTGAATATGTCAAAATTGTTATAAAATGTGTGTTTTACAAGGAAGAAGTCACATGACTGTTGTTGCTAATGAGGTGGACAGATTTCCCAAATATCACATATTGATGAAGAAAGGTTTTTTTAAGGAGTCTGTGGGACAGAGCAGACGTGAAGCTGACCACAGTGCGTAAATGGTCTTAAAAAAGTTATCTAACCACAGATTTTATCCTTTCCCTTTATGAACTTTAACAAAGGGCATGCCACTCACAAAAGCGTTGACCCGGCCTTTTGTCCACGAACCCTATGAACCCGCTTTTGTGATTGTGAGGTGGGCAGTTGTACAATGAGTGATCACTGTTAACAGGAGAACTGTGATGTGGATCAGCGTCCAGACATTTTGTGTTATTGGCTAAGCATAGCTAAACTGATGACTAAACTAAGCGAAGCTACCGAAAGACATCCAGAGAAGGCTGTAGATCAACACATTTTTCCTGTTGAGAACACAGGGCCACATGGTGGAGTTCGACATAGCTCTGTGTGTAAACACAACAGAAGTGAAATCAGACACCACTTTCAAGGTATCTAATCATTATTATTCAGTCGTATTGAGATGCATGCAATGTTTTTTTGTTTGTTTGTTTCTTTTCTGAATATGCTGCAGATTTACAAAGAGGTGGAGAGGGACCTTTGTTGATTGCAAAATACAAAAATTTGATTTGAAAACCAAATTAAAGCCATATTACATTTGGAGACAAAAACAACCCATATTGGCTGTGTGTACTGGAGTAAATCATGATGTGTATGGTAATTGAACACAGGTGGCGTGACCTTCACATGGGCAATAGTCAGCACCTGAGGTTATGTTACTTTTTTGGCTAAAAATAGCTCTGAATCTGTGTGCATTTTCAGATGTTTCAGATCAACTACATCACAACTCACACAAATTAAACAGTTGGAAGTCATGATTCATAATCTGGTGTTGCTTGGAGTTTGATATGCCCTTTAGGGCTTCTTCACACATAGTGCGAATGTGGTCGAATTGCGCATGAAGTGCGCATGAAGCAGGAATCATATGTAAAATGTGTAAAATCATAGCTGCCTCTAACGCCTCGTACACCTGTTGCTACAACTATTTGCGCACAAAAACGGCTGAAAGACAGAGTGTGCGCTGTGCGAGCCCATCGAACCCTCACGTGGCAGGTGTCAGCCAAATTCCAGCTGACACACACGAACATCTAACACCGCTAGCATGGCACTTAGAAAATGTGTGGCCATTCACACTGTTAACAAGACAACAGTCAGCAGACAATCACTGTCGAGCTGGATGTGAAATTTATCTAAGTGCCCCACGACTATGGAGTTGTAAAAAGACACACCAATGTGGTGCATGTGTCTCGCAGGTGTGCACATGTGTTGTGCCACCCCAGTGCTCCCCCAACACATCTGGCGTGCTGGGGGAGGGGGAGGAAGCACACTTGCATAAATCAAATCAAATCAATTTTATTTATATAGCGCCAAATCACAACAAACAGTTGCCCCAAGGCGCTTTATATTGTAAGGCAAGGCCATAAAGGGGGGAGCTGTCAGCTGATCACAGCACAGTGACAGCTGGATGACAGCTCAGTGCACACATTACAAACACAGACACCACCACCAGGACAGTTATATAAATAATTACAACAATACCTACATATGCAATTACATAACAAATAACAAAAATGAATAAATAATTACAACAATACCTACATATGCAATTACATAACAAATAACAAAAATGAATGCCCACGTAACACAGAGTGACATGTTGGTCTTGGCGCTGAACGGACAGCAGGGGTGTGTCTGCTCACAGCCGGACACAGACTGTAAAGATCTCTACTCCTGGATGTCCCAGCTTGAGAACATGTTCCGTGTTTGGAAGGACATGAACATGAACATTCCTCCATGAGGGGTGTGTCTCTTCCTGCTGTCCTCATGTGGAAATATATAAAACATCTTTCGCCTTTACGTCGGGCTGCAGCAGCCGCACAGGGCACACCTCGTACCTGTCCTTCTTGATTTCAGGCATTTTTCTGCACTGATTACAGGACAGCAATGGTAGCGCAGTGGTAAACTTTCCGTCTGGTAATCAGAGCTTACAGGTTTGAATCCTGTGAGTGACTTTTTTCAGCCAGGGTTATTTAACCACAGGGTTCTGTATAGCATCCCCTTTAATGTATTATTTACAATCCCAATTCCAGTGAAGTTGGGACGTTGTATAAAATGTAAATAAAAACAGAAAACAATGATTTGCAAATCCTCTTCAACCTATATTCAATTTAATACACCACAAAGACAAGATATTTAATGTTCAAATGGATAAACTTTAATGTTTTTGTGCAAATATTTGCTCATTTTGAAATAGATGCCTGCAACACATTTCAAAAAAGCTGGGACAGTGGTATATTTACCACTGTGTTACATCACCTTTCCTTCTAACAACACTCAATACACATTTGGGAACTGAGGACACTAATTCTTGAAGCTTTGAAGGTGGAATTCTTTCCCATTCTTGCTTGATGTATGACTTCAGTTGTTTAACAATCCGGGGTCTCCATTGTCGTATTTTGTACTTCATAATGCACCACACATTTTCAATGGGCAACAGGTCTGGACTACAGGCAGTCCTGTCTAGTACCCGCACTCTTTTACTACGAAGCCATGCTGTTGTAACATGTGCAGAATGTGGCTTGGCATTGTCATGCTGAAATAAGCAGGGACATCCCTGAAAAAGACATTGCTTGGATGGCAACATGTGTTGCTCTAAAACCTGGATGTACCCTTCAGCATTGACGGTGCCATCACAGATGTGTAAGTTGTTCATGCCATGGGCATTAACACACCCTCATACCATTACAGATGCTGGCTTTTGAACTTAGCGCTGGTAACAATCTGGATGTTCTTTTTCCTCTTTTGTCCGGAGGACACGACGTCCATGATTTCCAAAAACAATTTGAATTGTGGGCTCATCAGACCACAGCACACTTTTCCGATTTGCGTCTGTCCATTTCAAATGAGCTCAGGCCCTGAGAAGGCGGCGGCGTTTCTCGATGTTGTTGATGTATGGCTTTTGCTTTGCATGGTAGTGTTTTAACTTGCACTTGTAGATGTAGCGAAGAACTGTGTTAACTGACAATGGTTTTCTGAAGTGTTCCTGAGCCCACACGGTAAGATCCTTTACACAATGTCGGTTTTTAATGCAGTGCCAGCTGAGGGATTGAAGGTCACGGGCATTCAGTGTTGTTTTTCGGCCTTGCCGCTTATGTGTAGGAAGTTCTCCAGATTCTCTAAACTTCTGATTATATTATGGACTGTAGATAATGGAATCCCTAAATTACTTGCAATTGAACATTGAGAAATATTGTTCTAAACTGTTGGAATATTTTTTCACATAGTTGTTCATAAAGTGGTGATTCTCCCCCCATCTTTGCTTGTGAACGGCTGAGCCTTTTGGGGATGCTCCTTTTATACCTAATCATGACACTCACTTGTTTCCAATTAACCTGTTCACCTGTGGAATGTTCCAAACAGGTCTTCTTTGATTCGTCAGTTTTCCCAGTCTTTTGTTGCCCCGCCCCAGCTTTTTTGAAATGTGTTGCAGGCATCCATTTCAAAATGAGCAAATATTTGCACAAAAACAATAAAGTCTATCAGTTTGGACATTAAATATCTTGTCTTTGTGGTGTATTCAATTGACTATAGGTTGAAGAGGATTTGCAAATCATTGTATTCTGTTTTACTTACATTTCACACAACGTTCCAACTTCATTGGAATTGGGGTTGTATATCAATCCAGTGATAGTCACTAACTATTCAGCTGGTCTTTATTTCCTTGTTCTCCACATCAGTGGTGTGATGTGGTGCAGCTGCTCACACTGGGCCTCATGTATCAATGTTGCGCACTTGTGGCGTAAATTTACGGCGTAAACTTGTAATACACCAAAGGCGCCGTGACATGTATCAAGCAGTGCGCACCTGCCCATTTGTGGCGTACGCTTGACGTGATCTTGATAAATGCGGCGGGTGGAAACGATCGTAATTATAATAAACACGCCCATAAATATTGACTTTGCTTCAGACACACCCTCATTTTACGACATGGAAGCCGGAAAGACGGCAATGAAAAAGAACTCCACCAATCACGACGCGTGCCAATAGAGCGTCAAAAGCGGTTGTCGTATCAATTGTTTTGAAGTATAATCAAAAAAGTGTTACAGTGGTCCCTCATTAATCGCTGGAGTTACGTTCTAAAAAATAACCCGTAATACGCGAAACCGCAACGTAGTCAGCGTTATTTTTTACAATTATTATAGACGTTTCAAAGCTGTAAAACCCCTCACTACACAGTTTATACACTTTCTCAATAGGGCATGAACATTTTCTCACTTTTCTCTCGTGTGTAAACACTCTCAAAGTTCAAACCTTAGTAGGAAAATAATACCAAACTGTTTCAGGCCCAAACATTTGTTTGAGAAATAAAAATAGAACGTTTTCCCAAAAATAATTATGATGGCATTTAGAACTAACAAATTAATTTTAACGATCAACGAACGAGGTCGGACACATAAGAAATTATTAATAGTGACTGACCAGTATGTCACAGATTGCGGCTCTTCGTCCTGACGCAGCACCTTTTCCCACTCACATCTCACTGCAGCAGGTGTGTGTTTCTGTGTGAAAAACACAGTTAGGAGTACAACCCCTGGCAAAAATTATGGAATCACCGGCCTCGGAGGATGTTCATTCAGTTAATTTTGTAGAAAAAAAGCAGATCACAGACATGACACAAAACTAAAGTCATTTCAAATGGCAAGTTTCTGGCTTTAAGAAACACTATAAGAAATCAAGAAAAAAAGATTGTGGCAGTCAGTAACGGTTACTTTTTTAGACCAAGCAGAGGAAAAAAATATGGAATCACTCAATTCTGAGGAAAAAATTATGGAATCACCCTGTAAATTTTCATCCCCAAAACTAACACCTGCATCATATCAGATCTGCTCGTTAGTCTGCATCTAAAAAGGAGTGAACACACCTTGGAGAGCTGTTGCACCAAGTGGACTGACATGAATCATGGCTCCAACACGAGAGATGTCAATTGAAACAAAGGAGAGGATTATCAAACTCTTAAAAGAGAGTAAATCATCACGCAATGTTGCAAAAGATGTTGGTTGTTCACAATCAGCTGTGTCTAAACTCTGGACCAAATACAAACAACATGGGAAGGTTGTTAAAGGCAAACATACTGGTAGACCAAGGAAGACATCAAAGCATCAAGACAGAAAACTTAAAGCAATATGTCTCAAAAATCGAAAAATGTACAACAAAACAAATGAGGAACGAATGGGAGGAAACTGGAGTCAACGTCTGTGACCGAACTGTAAGAAACCGCCTAAAGGAAATGGGATTTACATACAGAAAAGGTAAACGAAAGGCATCATTAACACCTAAACAGAAAAAAACAAGGTTACAATGGGCTAAGGAAAAGCAATTGTGGACTGTGGATGACTGGATGAAAGTCATATTCAGTGATGAATCTTGAATCTGCATTGGGCAAGGTGATGATGCTGGAACTTTTGTTTAGTGCCGTTCCAATGAGATTTATAAAGATGACTGCCTGAAGAGAACATGTAAATTTCCACAGTCATTGATGATATGGGGACTGCATGTCAGGTAAAGGCACTGGGGAGATGGCTGTCATTACATCATCAATAAATGCACAAGTTTATGTTGATATTTTGGACAATTGGAAGGATGTTTGGGGATGATGAAATCATTTTTCAAGATGATAATGCATCTTGCCATAGAGCAAAAACTGCAAAAACATTCCTTGCAAAAAGACACATAGGGTCAATGTCATGGCATAGGGTCAATGTCAATGAGCAGATCTGATTTGATGCAGGTGTTAATTTGGGGGATGAAAATTTACAGGGTGATTCCATAATTTTTCCTCAGAATTGAGTGATTCCATATTTTTTTCCTCTGCTTGGTCTAAAAAAGTAACCATTACTGACTGCCACAATCTTTTTTTCTTGATTTCTTATAGTGTTTCTTAAAGCCAGAAAGTTGCCATTTGAAATGACTTTAGTTTTGTGTCATGTCTGTGATCTGCTTTTTTTCTACAAAATTAAACAACAGAATGAACATCCTCTGAGGCCGGTGATTCCATAATTTTTGCCAGGGGTTGTAGTTGTTGGCGCTCTTTTCTCTTCTGGGCAACAAGATTCTTATAAACAGATACGCAGAACACAGAACACTGTAAAGGCATGCAAAATTGGACTAAATACTCCGCGAGACTCCGAGACCATGACAGGTGAACAGCGTTATAGCGAGGGACCACTGTATTCTCTTTTCACATGTCAATAATTCTTGACATGTGGTTATTTGCTCACTCAATTAATAAGACACGCCTAATCTGTCAGATTTCTTTATTTTTTAAATGTATTTCTGTATTTATTTTATTGTGACAACCGACTGGAGACGACAAAACCTGGTTGCAGCACGGGCGAATTAAGGGAATGACGAAACTACAGTTGTTATTATCAATTTCATAGTCTAAAACGATCACACCACATGAAGTTAAGCTCAGCGCTGTTCTGGCTCCAGGCTCTGGAGAAAAAGGCGAGCAGCGCTTTCCTTCCTGTCAGCGCTGTGGCCACAGATCGTGCTCCATAACAATCCCTCAAAGGCGGGATTTGTATTGATTATTATGTAGTATAATCAGGAACGTGTTATTTATGTAACATATGCATTGATTTGTATAATGGCACTGTTTATCATGTTGATCATCTTCATTTTTATGTGGATTCCAGCACTGGTTCATTTTGGTGTATAATTTACGCCACCTCTCGACCTGGTGTATATTTTCAGCGCAGCAACGACCACATTGATAAATGCTAAGTAGCGCAGCCATTTTGGCGTACACCCCATATACGCTCAAATATCGCCATACGCGACGTTGATACATGAGGCCCACTGTGTTCCTGCTCAAAAGACACCGTCGGCTTGATGTTATGCGGTTCGCTCATACGAGCTGTTCCGCTGTGAGTCGCCCTGAATTGTACTTATTCGTACTATGAGTAAAGGGGCCCTTAAGCATGTCTTTAACTCACTCTCAACCTAAAATACTTCTTAAACAAATAGTCTTAGTTCATCCCAGCAACTGTGGATATCTTTTGTGACAATACAAGTACAATAAAGATTGTGGAATTAGCTGATCAAACATGCTTTTGTTTCAATTAAAACTGGAGAAGAAATGTGTACAAGGCTCTGAACAGTAGCAAAAAGTCAGTTGCTTAATTTTTCTGATTGCAGATGTTCACTGTGGTGAGAGACCTCATTTCACTTCCCCTCCTTGCATCACATTGGATAACATAGAGCTTTTTAAATCCTTTGAGCCTCCATCTAATATGTCAAATTGATCTGTCAGCAAGAGGCCCTCTGAATCTGGGACACTTCTCTCATCCCAAAGGCTCAATTAGTGATTAAAATGCTGTACTACATCTACAGAACAACTGGTGGCTGTTTCTGGTTAATCTAAAAGACATTAACATTAGGCTGTGGTTGGTCAGCACATGCCACTGCTGTCACACTGTCCTATTTTTGCTGTAAAACAGCAGCTACTTCGTTCTTCTGCACTCAACGTGACCCTGTGAATCTGTAAATCTCGTCGGTGAGCTGTAGAGCTCATCCGTAATGTGCACAATAAGTGCTGCCTTACTCTTAAAATGTATAACTCATCTATGAATTTAAAATCTTTTTCCCCTGGCTATAACTGCATTGCATTTATCTTGTGTGACCGTTCCCACCAGATGAAGCATGTTTATCATTCTGACACACAATGCTGACAGTGACGACATTGTAGTCTTTAATGTGAGGCGGAAATGTGACATTCATCCCCTACAAACCCTGATAAGACTGCCAGGAGTAACATTACGATGTTTGTAGGTTTTGCAGTGACATGACTCAAGCAATGTCTTCTTCTAGGGTTTCCCAGGAGCTTTCTCATACATGTATTTTTCACACTCAAAGGGCAGAGTAAAGTTACTTCACAGACAGAGAGGTGATGGTGGAAGAGTGCTGAGGATAATGGACTCAAAGCAACATCTTGACACATTCGATTTGAGTCAGCTAATGATCTGTTGCATGGGGCAATATCTCTTGTTGCATTGACCAGTTCTGCAGAATCAATGAATGTCCTTGTTGGAGCTCTCTAGAAGCTGTCAGGAGTTGGAGTGCTTGCACGTGACCTCAATTGAGAGTATGAAGGTTTTGGTTGGCTTCTTGAGAGTTTAAAACTTGGTGAGAGTTTGAAAGTCTTTCAGAAATGTACTTTTTAAAATGAAATTTATGGTTGAAGATGTCTTCATGTTTTCTGTTGTGTGGGCCGCCAGAAGAGGAGGTACTGCTGGCCCACCACCACTAGAGGGCGCCCTGCCTGGAGTGCGGGCTCCAGGCACCAGAGGGCGCTGCCGCCTCACGAGAGCAGCCAGGGTGACAGCTGTCACCCATCACTGGACACAGCTGACTCCACTCAGCACGGAGGTATATCACCAGGACGGCGTCTCCACCTCAGTGCCGAGATATCGCCTTAAGATAGAGGTAATGTTCTCTGCTGTATTTCTTACATTATTATATTGTCTTTCTTGTTGAGCATTGCAGGACAGCTGTCTACAAAAAGCCGTTGCTTCGGATAAGTACTCACCTTCCTGCAGTATTGTGACGTGAGGTGGAGGCGGCTTCTCCCCTCTCCGTGTTACTGGGTGCAGCCGCATCCACACCTGTGTGTTTGTTGTTCTCTTGCCAGCAGTACCGGATCCGACGAGCGGAGGCAGTGGCCACCTGGGAATTCGGGACTTGGCGGTTCCAGTACTTCCAGGGTTCGGTGGCAGAGGAAATCTGGGTGGTTCCGGTTCGACTTGGACGGACGTCTCCTACCTTCGAGCCTGCCCACACGACACCAGTGGAATTCGGCTTAACCCCAAATTGTCGATTGTTGTATTGGTTGTGCACGTTTCACAACAGTAAAACCTTGTTATTTACCTTCTCCATTGTCCGTTCATTTGCGCCCCCTGTTGTGGGTCCGTGTTCCTACACTTTCACAACAGGATATCTCGGCCAATGTCATGGATCCCGAGGGGCGTCAACCGGCTGTTGAACGGCCAATGGAAGACCAGGGCGCGCAGGCGTCTTCGGGAGGGGTAATCGGTGAGTTGCAGCGGATCCTCACCGCTTTCACCACTCGGATGGACTTAATGACCGAGCAGAACGTTCTCCTGAACCGCAGGGTGGAGGCTCTCGCCGCACAAGTGGAAGCGCGCCCCCCGGGCGCCGCTGCGGCTCTCCCTCCCGTCGACCCTGCGCGTAATAGTGACGTTCCACTGGTCGTTCAACGACCCCTCCCTCCTTCCCCAGAAGCATACATAAGCCCTCCAGAACCGTACGGCGGCTGTGTGAAGACGTGCGCAGATTTTCTTATGCAGTGTTCGCTCGTCTTCGCACAGCGTCCCGTGATGTACGCGGCTGATGCTAGCAAAGTAGCTTATGTGATAAACCTGCTTCGCGAGGAGGCACGCGCTTGGGCTACAGCGCTCTGGGAGCAGAACTCACGGTTCCTTCAGATATACGATGGGTTTGTGAGGGAGTTCAGAACTGTGTTCGATCACCCCAATCGAGGAGAAACCGCTTCAACAGTGCTACTGTCAATAAGACAGGGGCGCCGGAGCGCAGCTGCCTATGCAGTCGACTTCTGCATCGCGGCTGCGAGGTCCGGCTGGAATAGCACTGCCCTCCGCGCCGCCTTTGTAAACGGACTGTCTTTGGTTCTTAAAAAGCACCTGGTGGCTAAGGACGAACCGCGGGATTTAGATGGGCTCATTGATCTTGTCATACGGTTGGACAACCGGTTAGAAGAACGTCGGCGGGAATGAGACGAAAAGCATGGCCGGGCACGCGCTGTCCCTCTCCCTTCCGGTTCCGACCGCGCTCCGCCTTCCCCACGCTCCACAGCCACTGCGCTCCGTGGGGTCACAGCTCCCCCTACTGACGAAGCTAGGGACACGAGTAGGGCAACATTTAGGGCACCAGATGCACAAAGGAGATGGACCCACGGAGCGTGTCTTGTTTGTGGTTCAATAGAGCACCATGTGAGAGACTGCCCCGAGCGGTCAAACGCCAAACGCCCGCCCCTAGAGACTGGGCTAGGGGTGGGCCGAGACATTCACGTGGGACACACCCACATTGCCACACGACTCCCAGTCACGATCCTGTATGAGGATTCTACCCTGAAGGCCCCAGCACTGGTGGACACGGGCTCTGAGGGGAATCTGTTGGATAACAGATGGGCTAGGGAGATAGGGCTCCCTCTGGTGGCTCTTACCTCACCCGTACAGGTTCGGGCACTAGATGGCTCCCTACTCCCTCCGATCACGCATAAGACACCACCTGTAACTCTGGTGGTGTCAGGTAACCACCGGGAGGTGATCGAGTTCTTTGTGACTCAGGCCACCTCCCGTGTGGTTTTGGGCTTTCCCTGGATGTTGAAGCACAATCCCCGGATCGATTGGCCGTCCGGGGTGGTGGTGCAGTGGAGCGAGACCTGCCATCGGGAGTGTCTAGGTTCCTCGGTTCCTCCCGGCTCCCAAGCTAAGGAGGAGGTCAGAGTCCCGCCCAATCTGAGGACGGTGCCGGCAGAGTACCACGATCTTGCGGACGTGTTCAGCAAGGATCTGGCTCTCACGCTCCCTCCCCACCGCCCGTATGATTGTGCCATTGATTTGGTTCCAGGCAGTGGGTTCCCGTCCAGTAGGCTGTACAACCTCTCACGGCCGGAGCGCGAATCAATGGAGACCTACATCCGGGACTCGTTAGCTGCCGGGTTGATCCGGAATTCCACCTCCCCGATGGGTGCCGGTTTCTTTTTTGTGGGAAAGAATGATGGCGGACTTCGTCCATGCATCGATTACAGGGGGCTGAACGAAATCACGGTTCGCAACCGATACCCGTTGCCCTTGTTGGATTCAGTGTTCACCCCCTTGCATGGAGCCAGGATTTTCACCAAGCTTGATCTTAGGAATGCGTACCACCTGGTTCGGATCCGGAAGGGAGACGAATGGAAGACGGCATTTAACACCCCGTTAGGTCATTTCGAGTACCTGGTCATGCCGTTCGGTCTCACTAACGCTCCCGCGACTTTCCAAGCATTGGTAAATGATGTCTTGCGGGATTTCCTGCACCGGTTCGTCTTCGTGTATCTAGACGATATACTCATCTTTTCCCCGGATCCTGAGACTCATGTCCGGCATGTCCGTCAGGTCCTGCAGCGGTTGTTGGAGAACCGACTGTTTGTGAAGGGCGAGAAGTGTGAGTTTCACCGCACGTCTTTGTCCTTCCTGGGGTTCATCATCTCCCCGAACTCCGTCGCTCCTGATCCGGCCAAGGTCGCGGCGGTGAGAGACTGGCCCCAACCGACTAGCCGTAGGAAGCTGCAACAGTTCCTCGGCTTTGCTAATTTCTACAGGAGGTTCATTAAGGGCTATAGTCAAGTAGTTAGCCCCCTGACAGCCCTGACCTCACCAAAAGTCCCCTTCACCTGGTCGGATCATTGCGATGCCGCGTTCAAGGAGTTGAAACGGCGCTTCTCGTCTGCACCCGTTCTGGTGCAGCCCGATCCTAGTCGCCAGTTAGTGGTTGAAGTGGACGCCTCGGACTCAGGGATAGGAGCTGTGCTCTCCCAGAGCGGGAAGACCGATAAGGTTCTTCACTCGTGTGCCTATTTTTCCCGCAGGTTGACCCCGGCCGAACGGAACTATGACGTCGGCAATCGAGAACTCCTTGCGGTGAAAGAGGCCCTTGAAGAGTGGAGACATCTGTTGGAGGGAACGTCCGTGCCATTCACGGTTTTCACTGACCATCGGAACCTGGAGTACATCAGGACCGCCAAGCGGCTGAACCCCAGGCAAGCCCGCTGGTCACTGTTCTTTGGCCGTTTTGACTTCCGGATCACCTACCGTCCCGGGACCAAAAATCAGAGATCGGATGCATTGTCCCGGGTCCATGAAGACGAAGTCAAAACGGAATCGTCGGATCCCCCGGATCCCATCATCCCGGAGTCCGCTATCGTGGCCGCCCTCACCTGGGACGTAGAGAAGACCATCCGGGAGGCCCTGACACGAGACCCGGACCCCGGAACCGGACCAAAGAACAGACTCTACGTCCCACCGGAAGCCAGAGCTGCAGTACTGGACTTCTGTCACGGTTCTAAGCTCTCCTGTCACCCTGGGGTGCGAAGGACCGTGGCAGTCGTCCGGCAGCGCTTCTGGTGGGCGTCCCTGGAGGCCGACGTCCGGGGCTACGTCCAGGCCTGTACCACCTGCGCCAGGGGCAAGGCCGACCATCGGAAGACCTCAGGGCTGCTGCAGCCGCTGCCCGTCCCACATCGCCCCTGGTCCCACATCGGCCTGGACTTTGTCACGGGTCTCCCGCCGTCCCAGGGGAACACCGTCATCTTCACGATAGTGGACCGTTTCTCCAAGGCGGCCCACTTCGTGGCCCTCCCGAAGCTACCAACGGCCCAGGAGACAGCGGACCTCCTGGTCCACCACGTCGTCCGTCTGCATGGGATACCATCAGACATCGTCTCCGATCGTGGTCCCCAGTTTTCCTCACACGTTTGGAGGAGCTTCTGCCGGGAGCTGGGGGCCACGGTCAGCCTCTCGTCTGGGTATCACCCCCAGACCAACGGGCAAGCAGAACGGGCCAACCAAGAACTGGAGCAGACACTACGCTGTGTGACAGCCGCGCACCCGACGGCCTGGTGTACCCACCTGGCCTGGATCGAGTACGCCCACAACAGTCAGGTGTCATCAGCCACCGGCCTCTCCCCTTTTGAGGTGTGCTTGGGGTATCAGCCCCCCTTGTTTCCGGTGGTCGAGGGAGAGGTCGGTGTGCCCTCGGTCCAGGCCCACCTACGGAAGTGCCGTCGGGTGTGGCGTGCCGCCCGTTCTGCTTTGTTGAGGGCCCGGACGAGGGCGAAGAATCATGCAGACCGTCGGCGGGCCCCGGCCCCCACGTATCGTCCTGGGCAGGAAGTGTGGTTGTCCACCAAGGACATTCCCCTTCAAGTGGACTCCCCAAAACTCCAAGAACGATACATCGGTCCCTTCAAGATTCTCAAAGTCATCAATCCCGCCGCAGTGAGGCTCCAGCTTCCGGCCTCGCTGCGGATTCATCCAGTGTTTCATGTCTCCCGGATAAAACCCCATCACACCTCACCCCTCTGCACTCCGGGTCCGGCACCACCTCCTGCCCGGATCATCGACGGGGAACCGGCTTGGACCGTGCGCCGGCTCCTCGACGTCCATCGAATGGGCCGGGGTTTTCAGTACCTGGTGGACTGGGAGGGGTATGGCCCCGAAGAATGCTCCTGGGTGAAGAAGGGCTTCATCCTGGACCCGGCCCTCCTGGCCGACTTCTACCGTCGCCATCCGGACAAGCCCGGTCGTGCGCCAGGAGGCGCCCGTTGAGGGGGGGGGTCCTGCTGTGTGGGCCGCCAGAAGAGGAGGTACTGCTGGCCCACCACCACTAGAGGGCGCCCTGCCTGGAGTGCGGGCTCCAGGCACCAGAGGGCGCTGCCGCCTCACGAGAGCAGCCAGGGTGACAGCTGTCACCCATCACTGGACACAGCTGACTCCACTCAGCACGGAGGTATATCACCAGGACGGCGTCTCCACCTCAGTGCCGAGATATCGCCTTAAGATAGAGGTAACGTTCTCTGCTGTATTTCTTACATTATTATATTGTCTTTCTTGTTGAGCATTGCAGGACAGCTGTCTACAAAAAGCCGTTGCTTCGGATAAGTACTCACCTTCCTGCAGTATTGTGACGTGAGGTGGAGGCGGCTTCTCCCCTCTCCGTGTTACTGGGTGCAGCCGCATCCACACCTGTGTGTTTGTTGTTCTCTTGCCAGCAGTACCGGATCCGACGAGCGGAGGCAGTGGCCACCTGGGAATTCGGGACTTGGCGGTTCCAGTACTTCCAGGGTTCGGTGGCAGAGGAAATCTGGGTGGTTCCGGTTCGACTTGGACAGACGTCTCCTACCTTCGAGCCTGCCCACACGACACCAGTGGAATTCGGCTTAACCCCAAATTGTCGATTGTTGTATTGGTGGTGCACGTTTCACAACAGTAAAACCTTGTTATTTACCTTCTCCATTGTCCGTTCATTTGCGCCCCCTGTTGTGGGTCCATGTTCCTACACTTTCACAACAGTTTTCTACACCATAAATACAAAAAAAGAAGTTAAAACTGAATGTTCCCCAAATTAATAATAATAATTAGATCTTATATTTATTTCAGTTTCTCTTCATAGTTAGATTTTCATTACAGCATCAATTTACATAGATGTCTCTTTACAGTCTAAAAATTGTTGTATTTTCAATTCAGTTCGATTTATTTCATATATATAGCGCCAAATCACAGCAAAGTTGTCTCAAGGCACTTCACACAAGTAAGGTCTAACCTTACCAACCCCGAGAGCAACAGACAACTTCTTTCAGGAAGGGCCGACCACTATAACAACATGAAGACATATAAGAACGAAAGACAAGTGGCAACAGCAATATCCGTGAAGTGATGAAAAGTGATACACAAAGGGGACAGGACCCCAACAGTACAACATACCAGGACAAACAACCACACATGAACAAGCAGTGACAGCAATAGTCTGTTGTCTAGTTAGTGAGCATCCAAACGCTAATCTAGGACACCGGAGTCTTGATCCCCTTGAGAAAACCCAAAACCAAATTGTGGTGACGGCCACAAACGCCTAACCATCCACACACAGAGACCCACATCACAGCTAGATAACCAATCACTACTGTGGCTGGTGTGTTGGGCCAAGACAAAAGTACAGAACCTTGCCATATGATGTGGACCACTCTGTCATGTCAGGAGCCATATGGCTGACTGCATGTAACAGACGGAAATGGGTGTAGGATGAAGGGCCCCAGGAGATGCAAGGAGAAAAGGGGACAGTAGAAGGGCATATGGGGCCAGGAAGGGCACCCAACATAGCCACCGGTGCAGCCCAACAGACCATCAGGGGAATGGCCCAGGTGGTCCAGAATGCACCCCCACCCCCAGGGAGAACAGGGAGCAACCACACACACCAGGGGAAGCACACAGGGTGCTGGCGTAGGCCCACAAAAGGGGGTGTCCCAGGACCACACCACCCGGGCCACAGCCCCAAAAGGGAGGAGCGAGCGGCAGCGGAGATGAGGGGCCAAGGAGCCAGCAATCTGGGCAGGGACCACAGAGCCCAACCAGGGAGGGATCAGGCTACCAGACAAGGAAGCACATGAGACTCCCCCATCACCCGACACTCCCCCAACACAGCCAGGAGGACCCCCCCAAGACCCCACCCCAGCCCCTCATCCACACACACCCCCGTGTCCCACCAAAACACCAAAGCCCAAGATCAGGAGACCACCCAAGCGAAAGTGGGACAACACTCCATCCCATGGAGATCATGGACCCCATCCCCCCAGCAGTCATCCACCCCCCCAGTGTCATCACACATGGCCTACCTCAACACCCACCCCTCAACAGGGCACGGCACCCTGGGCCCCACAAGCCCCAGGGTAGGGCCCCAAAACCACGGCAGAACTGGACAGACGGACCACTCCCCGCCCCAGCACCCCAGGTATCCCCGGCTATCCTGGGCCGACCCCACATGCCACACTCACCCTACCTAACAAACCCACTCTTGTTATTATAATTAATCTCCCTTGATGTGTGCAACCTCCTAAGTGAGCAAGGATAAAGTGTTGCATTGAGAACAAGGTAGGAACGGCAGGTGGCAGACTGCCGTGGGAGGCCGCAGTGCACTGCTGCACCACAGCCTGCCCTGCAAACCCACCAGTGCCTAGTGTTCCCGACTCTAAATTGGTGAATGTGCTTACTAAATGTGTAGAAATAAAGTGTGTGCATTAAAATGGCAGGGCAGGAGCAGCAGATGGTGGCTGCTGTGGGAGGCTGCAGTGCACATCTGCACCACAGACTGCCCTGCAAACCCATCACCAACACCTGACCACAAACCTATATGAACCCTATAATGTGCTACTTAAAACCTTAAAACCCAATATAATGTCTGTGCAAGTGCTGATCGAGTGAAGTGCATTAAAAGGGTGTGACATGTGAGGCCTAACCCCAAGCAGTCGGCAGACAGGAGAGGAGCACTGCAGGGAGCGGGTGACACACACCGGTCTCACCAGACTCCACGGCCTACCCTAGACCTAAGGGAGGCGCCAGGGCAACCACGAGACAGGGATCAGGCAGGCAGTCCCGGAGGAGCACCGGAAGCCCAGGGGAAGAACAAACCAACAGGGGGGACAGGGGGCCAGGCAGCTGGAAAAGGATAAGCTACACCACTGGGCAGTCGCCCAACCAGGGAAGGTGTGAGATGAGACCCAAGAGCGGCAGGGGCAACAGAGGAGCCAGAGGGAGACAGGCGGCCCCACAAACCCGGAGGGAGACGCAGTGGCAATTTTCTCACCAACAGGACCAGCAGCCCCGCAGCGCGGTGCCGGGGCCCCCTATGAAGGCCGACCCACCGCCCAGCACCCCCAGGCACAGAGGCGCACCCATGCCCACAAGAGAACAGCCAGAAGGCAGCGCGGGCCAGCACCTGACCCACCCCCACGGAAACCCACACCAGGCAGCACCAAAAAGCAACACCCCCAGACTTGTGAAGCCCCACACCCGACCCCAGTTCCCCAAGCAAACCCCACCACCTGGACAGTCAAACCATCCCCGCATGCACCAGGCTGCACAGCCCCACCATACCCAAGTGGCCACCTACTTTAAAAGATACAAGCTCTCACCTCCACCAATGCAAACATTTAAAAAACACATAATGTCATTATCTGGCAACAAGAGTACTACGATGAGCTAGAACCTGGATCTGCAGCACAAGAGAGAAGAGTTGGTAAGCCAACACTGAAAGAGTGGCATTCCCGAACAGGCAAAAAATCAGACCTCCAAATTCCAGTTCAAATTTAATGAGTTGATAAATAAGGACCATGTTTCATTAAATTGTAGTAATTGGTTTCTTAATGAAGCAGATGTTTTTTCCATTGATATATATACATTCGAAAAGGAGGTTTAACCAGTGGTTAATATTGATTGATTGTTTATCTTTACAATTGAGCAAATCTATAGCAAATCCTATCCAAGATGGTGCCACATGAAGGTGCCCTGGTATTCTGGTGCTCCCTGTTTTGTCTGTTTTTGTGCATAAATCGAGTGTCATCGTGCTCCTACACCCGCGAGGAGCTTCTAAACTTCAGATCATCAACACCCACGGACATTACTCCAGTTTTTTAGTGCCTGCAGCTGAAATGGTTCACTTTTTGGCCAAAAGAGTGAGACGCCGGCGGAGAGGAAAACGAGCTGGAGCTCTCGTGCGCCTCAGACGAAGGGGCACGCGCACGCCCCTACCTGGGATATTTCTCTCCAATGTCCGCTCACTCCACAACAAGATGGATGAGCTGGCACTGCTGATGAAGAAGAACAGAGATTTCTCCTCATCCTGTGTACTGTGCTTCACGGAGACGTGGTTAAATGCACAGACATCGGACTGCGCGCTCCAACTAGAGGGATTCCAACTCCTCCACGCAGACAGAGACCGAGCACTCTCTGGTGGAAAAACTAGAGGGGGAGGACTCGGCTTCTATATCAACAACGCCTGGTGCTCCGATGTGACTGTGATCTCCCAACACTGCTGTCCCTCTCTGGAATATCTCCTCATAAACTGCAGACCGTTCTACTCTCCACGTGAGTTTAACTCTTTCATACTTTGCTCTGTGTATATTCCACCGAGCGTGGACATGCACGAGGCCGAACACGCGCTCACGGATCAGATTATTAGCGTGGAGAGAGACTTTCCGGACTCTCTTGTTATAATTCTTGGTGATTTTAACAAAGGGAATCTCAGTCAGGAATTACCAAAATACAAACAGTTTGTTAAATGCCCAACCAGAGAAGGGAGCACGTTAGATCATTGTTACATGACAGTGAGTGGTGCGTACCGAGCGGTGGCCCGTGCAGCTTTGGGACTCTCAGATCACGTGATGGTCCACTTGATCCCAGCATACAGACAGAGACTAAAACTCTCTAAACCTGTTGTGAGGACATCTAAAGTGTGGAGCAATGAAGCTGTAGAGGAGCTACGTGCGTGCTTGGGAACTACAGATTGGGATATGTTTGAGGCTTCAACAGACAGTCTAGATGACTACACGGACACTGTGACGTCATATATTCATTTCTGTGAAGACAGCATCATCCCACAGCGCACCAGGGTGAGATATAACAATGACAAGCCCTGGTTCACACCTAAACTCCGGCAGCTCCATCAGCAGAAAGAGGTGGCTTTCAGAGATGGAGACAGAGACAGCTACAGAGGTGCAAAGTACAGATTTAGCAAGGAGGTGGCAAAGGCTAAATCCATGTACAGTTTACGTCTGCAGCAAAGGTTCTCTGCCAACGACTCGGCCTCTGTATGGAGGGGGTTGAAAGAGATTACCAACTACAAGCCCAAAGCACCTTGTTCTGTTGATGACCTGAAGCTGGCCAATGACGTGAACGTCTTCTATTCACGCTTTGAAGCCAAGGACTCACACCTCCCCACCCCCCACACAACTGGATATTCAAACACCATGGACCCCCCCCTCACAGCTGCCCTCCCCCCGTTGCCCTCTCAGTCCAAGAGGAGGACGTGAGAAGACACTTCAAAAGGCTGAATCCACGTAAGGCCCCGGGCCCAGACTGTGTCTCTCCTGCCACCCTGAGACACTGTGCTGATGAGCTGGCCCCAGTCTTCACGGGGATCTTCAACACCTCCCTGGAGTCATGCCATGTTCCAGTCTGCTTCAAGTCCTCCATTATAGTTCCAGTCTCCAAGAAACCATGCATCACTGGACTTAATGACTACATGCCTGTGGCTCTCACGTCTGTAGTCATGAAGACCTTCGAACGCCTGGTTTTATCCCACCTGAAGTCCAACACCGACTCCCTCCTGGACCCCCTGCAGTTTGCCTACAGAGCCAACAGGTCTGTAGACGACGCCATAAACCTGGCCCTGCACTCCATCCTGCAGCACCTGGACTCCCCAGGAATCTACGCTAGGATCCTGTTTGTGGACTTTAGCTCTGCATTCAACACCATCGTTCCGGCTTTGCTCCAGAACAAGCTTTCTCTGCTCCACGTGCCCGACTCCACCTTGCAGGTGGATCACAGACTTCCTGACGGACCGGAGTCAGCATGTGAGGCTGGGAAAGAATGTCTCGAACACTCGGGCTCTCAGCACAGGATCTCCACAGGGCTGTGTCTTTTCCCCTCTGCTCTTCTCCCTGTACACTAACTGCTGCACCTCCAGCCACGACTCCGTAAAGCTCATCAAGTTTGCGGATGACACCACCCTCATCTGACTCATTTCGGATGGGGATGAGTCTGCCTACAGGTGGGAGGTGGACCGGCTGGTGACCTGGTGTAGCAGCAACAACTTGGAGCTCAATGCCCAGAAAACAGTGGAGATGATTGTGGACTTCAGGAAAGCCACAGCTCCCCCGCCCTCCCTCGCCCTCACCAACAGCCCCATCACCACTGTGGACTGTCACCGCTTCCTTGGCACCACCATCACCCAGGACCTCAAGTGGGAGTCAACCATCAGCTCCCTCATCAAGAAGGCCCAGCAGAGGATGTACTTCCTGCGGCAGCTGAAGAACGCCAAGCTGCCTGTCCAGCTGATGGTGCAGTTCTACATGGCCATCATCGAGTCCATCCTCTGCTCCTCCATCACGGTGTGGTACGCCGGGGCCACAGCCAGGGACAGACACAGACTGCAGCACATTGTGGCCTCTGCTGAGAAGGTGATCGGCCTGCATGTCTCCAGGACTCTGGGCCGAGCAGGTCGGATCATAGCCGACCCTTCTCACCCTGCACACAGTCTATTCAAACCACTCCCCTCAGACAGGAGGCTACGGTCCATCCGGATCAGAACCTCCAGCCATAAGAACAGTTTCTTCCCCTCTGCCGTTAGACTCATGAACTCATAACTCAGTCACCTTAACCTTAACTCTGTCCCTTTATCATTTTATCATGGGTCACTTTAAACAATGTACTTTGGTTTTAATTGCACTCCTCCCACTGCACTGTTTTTTTTCTGTTCCTCTTTCTTTCTATTTTTCTGTTGCACACAGCCTTTCATATTTCTTATGTCATTTTTTTATCTTATATTTTGTCTTATTTTGGCACATATTGTATATTTTATCTTAGCATTTTATATTGCTCTCTGTTTAATGTTGCACCATTATATCGAAGCAAATTCCTAGTCTGTGAATCCTGTTCATTGGCAATGGCAATAAACTTCTTCTGATTCTGAAATATATATATACACTCAACAAAAATATAAATGCAACACTTTTGGTTTTGTTCCCATTTTGTATGAGATGAACTCAAAGATCTAAAACTTTTTCCACATACACAATATCACCATTTCCCTCAAATATTGTTCACAAACCAGTCTAAATCTGTGATAGTGAGCACTTCTCCTTTGCTGAGACAATCCATCCCACCTCACAGGTGTGCCATATCAAGATGCTGATTAGACACCATGATTAGTGCACAGGTGTGCCTTAGACTGCCCACAATAAAAGGCCACTCTGAAAGTGGCCAAAACCAAAAGTGTTGCGTTTATATTTTTGTTGAGTGTGTGTGTATATATATATATATATATATATATATATATATATATATATATATATATATATATATATATATATATATATGCAATAGTCAGTGCTACAAGTATAGTTTTAGTTGGCAGTTCAATGACTGTTGTGTCTCCAAGTAATATAAATTAAGAGATAAGGGATTCTGTATCAGTGACTTTTGACCAAAAACACTGGACAGGTGAGCAGAACAACAGGGCATGAAAATAGGTGTCAGCGGTGTTTAGCTCACACTGTGAACAAACATCAGAGTCTGAGAAGCCCATTTTATACATCTTATATTGTGTGATGTGTGTTCTATGAAGAACTTTGTATTGGATGAGTTGTAAGTTGGTAGTTTTTGTCATTGAAAATGTGTTTTTACAAATCTGTGTCCAGTGGTCAGGGTCAGAGGTGAGGAGGAAGTCCATCCTCCATTTTAAGCTGGGTAAATGTAAAGCAGTGTCCACGCATATTAATACCTCAGACAAGGTTTTCTTTCTCGGGAAGAGCTAATGTGGGTGGTTCTGGCGGGCACTGATGTGTCTGAATTTTTGACATCACAGCATGCTTTACTTGATGGCAATGAATAAAATTTCCTCCTATAATTCCAAACCTCTGCATCAAGTTCTTAAATGACATGAACATGTTGTTTTGAAAGAGGTGATGCAGGTGTGTAATTCCTTTCTGTTGCCATGTGCTGACATGAAGAGTTGCTTTATTGATCTTGAAGTCTGGATTGTGCCAAATAGGAGCCTCTATACAGATTTCCATTTGCTAGTTTGTAATTTCTAAAGTTTTCCACCAGGCAGTCAGAGTGGAAGAAATCAATGGATTTTTAAAACATTTATGACGCTTAATGGAAGTAGCAATAAAGGGTAAATCTGGAGTTTGATGATGTTACATTCTAACTGTTCTAATTCTATCCAGGAGCTGTGGACTGGATTAGGATGAATCAATTTAATCAAGTATTGTATCTGGTTAGCAAGACAGTAATGTAGAAAATTTGGTGCTTCCAGACCACCTTGAGATTTAGTTTTCTGAAGAGTAGCTCGACTAATTTTAGCTTTTTTATTTTTCCAGTAAAACTCTGAGATGGCCCAATCTAAGGACTGAAACCATTTAACTGTGGGTTTGAATGGAATCATTGAAAAAAGGTAATTAATTTGTGGTAATATTTTCATTTTGATAGTTGCTATTCGTCCTAATAGGGAGATGGGGAAGTTGTTCCATTGTTTGAAATCATTACAGATTTTGTCAGTGAGTGGGGCAAAGTTCAGGTGAACCAGCTCTCCTAATTGAGAAGAGATCTTTATGCCTAGGTACTTAATATTGTCAGTGGGAAAGGTATAGTGTGGATCTTGGGGTGCAGGATTCCATGAATCCTCAGTTAAAGGAAGTATCATTGATTTTGACAAATTGTTCTGCGCACGTCCCATTGGGAGGAGGCCCAGAGGAAGACCCAGATCACGCTGGAGGGACTACGTCTCTCAGCTGGCTTGGCAATACCTCGGGGTTCCCCCAGAGGAGCTGTCAGATGGCACCGACGTAGGAGCTGTCACTTACTCACTCACTCACTCGCCCACCCAATCAAATCTCCACTCATCCTCACATTCCCAGCACTAAACTGACCTCTCATCAGTGTGTGTCTCACATGACGAAGTGCGTTTGTGTACATGCGTACAACAGGTGATTAAGCAGTGTGCCAGTGTGTGGTCGAAATGTTTGCTCAGGTGTGTGTGTATGTGTTCATAAACACTGTACCAGCCACTTCGCGTGCCCACATGGGGCTCACATGTCCAGCTGGACTCCTAACTGCTGCTGATTAGTGCTGTCGGTGAACCAACTTCCCACATGTGCGCAACTTTCAGATGGAGCCAGTGGACTTTCTCTTTTCTCTTTTTTTAAAAGTCTTTTTTGGTGGTGGTGTTTTTGATGGTAGCTGCACTGTGGAACAGTGATTCGGATTCATGAATCACATCCAAACAGCACACATAGAAAGGTGTCGGATTTCATTTTCAAAAGGTTCTGACAGCCATCTGTGGAGGTTGACACAGTTGGTCAAAATCAGCCGATGGCTCCGAGTGTGACGCACAGGTTCATAAATTCTCCAAATTATTTTAAACATGTTGCAGACATCCATTTCAAAATGAGCAAATATTTGCACAAAAACAAAAAAAGCCTATCAGTTTAAACATTAAATATCTTGTCTTTGAAATTGCTAGACATCTAGCTTTTCACTGACGCAAGGCAATCTTCTAAGGATTTTATGTGGATGAGATTACCAGCAGTTATCAGCATGTATAACTAAGTATCATCAGCATAGCAATGAAAGGTAACCCCAAAACGCCGCAATATGTGCCCAATATGAAGGGACAAAAGCAGGGGGCCTAAGATGGGCCCCTGTGGAACCCCAAATTTCATGTCACTAAGGTTAGAGGTAGTGTTACTGTACAAAACACAATGAGAACAACTTTTCAAGTATGACGTCAGCCATGTAAGGGCACTCCCACTAATCCCAAAATGATTTTCCAGCATATCAAGTAGAATATGATGATCCATGGTATCAAATGCAGCATTGAGATCTAACAGCACCAGAACCGTAGTGGTGCCCGAATCCATTGTAAGCACATCATTCACCACTTTAGTGAGAGCCGTCTCTGTGGAATGATATTTTTCTAAAAGCAAACTGCAGTGGCTCAAAGAGCTTATTCTCAGTAAGATAGTCTACGAGCTGCCGTGACACCACTTTTTCCAGACTTTTAGACCAAAATGATAGATTAGATATCAGCTGGGATAGGTTTAAACCTATCCCAGCATGTAAATGTTTTGTTTTAAATGTTGTATTTACTTTATGTCCACCAGCCCCAATGGGAAACATAACATGCAATTAACTACAAAAATTTGTTACAGCTTGCTTCCCTTTGAAACATCCAAGGTTTGTGGAATGTGTTAACATAAAGGGTTTTTTTTTAGAGAGAGAATACAGCACCTACCTGAAGAACCAGTGCCTTCTTCCATTTAAGAATATGAAAACAATCCTGAGAAAGAAATCAAGGCTTCTGGAGCAAAGATTTCGATCTCCAAAATCAGGTTCCGGGTTCTGCTATTGGAAAAAATTTCACAATACCAGTAGCAATAGTACAGTCTGTTACTTAATAAAGTCTACAGGCTCCCAAACATCTTACATATACATACACGTTATATAAGAAGCTGAAACTGAAGCTTGGAGTAATCCAAAGTTTACATCATTGATGGAAGGAGGCCCAAATTATTGCCTGTAAAATAATTAGTTTGAATGGTCCATCAAAACCTGAAGATCACAACCTTTTAAGAATTTATTTATTTTGATTGCATTTGGGGCCGGCTGTGGAATAACTAACATTATCTTTAGAGGTAAATTCATGAAGGTAGGTTACTCAGTCCCATTTTAATAAAACTTGGTGAAAATATGTATATATATATATATATATATATATATATGTTAGTTTAAATGAGTCAACACCCCCGAGTCACACTAACTGCCAGAATGCTAGTAGCATGGGCCGAGGCGGAGGATTAGCAGCAATCTTCCATTCCAGCTTATTAATTAATCAAAAACCCAGACAGAGCTTTAATTCATTTGAAAGCTTGACTCTTAGTCTTGTCCATCCAAATTGGAAGTCCCAAAAACCAGTTTTATTTGTTATTATCTATCGTCCACCTGGTCGTTACTGTGAGTTTCTCGGTGAATTTTCAGACCTTTTGTCTGACTTAGCTCAGATAAGATAATTATAGTGGGCGATTTTAACATCCACACAGATGCTGAGAATGACAGCCTCAACACTGCATTTAATCTATTATTAGACTCTATTGGCTTTGCTCAAAATGTAAATGAGTCCACCCACCACTTTAATCATATCTTAGATCTTGTTCTGACTTATGGTATGGAAATTGAAGACTTAACAGTATTCCCTGAAAACTCCCTTCTGTCTGATCATTTCTTAATAACATTTACATTTACTCTGATGGACTACGCAGCAGTGGGGAATAAGTTTCATTACACTAGAAGTCTTTCAGAAAGCGCTGTAACTAGGTTTAAGGATATGATTCCTTCTTTATGTTCTCTAATGCCATATACCAACACAGTGCAGAGTAGCTACCTAAACTCTGTAAGTGTTCCTCTGAAAAAGAGAGCTTTAAATCAGAAGTGCCTGACTCCGTGGTATAACTCACAAACTCGCAGCTTAAAGCAGATAACCCGTAAGTTGGAGAGGAAATGGTGTCTCACTAATTTAGAAGATCTTCACTTAGCCTGGAAAAAGAGTCTGTTGCTCTATAAAAAAAAAGCCCTCCGTAAAGCTAGGACATCTTACTACTCATCACTAATTGAAGAAAATAAGAACAATCCCAGGTTTCTTTCAGCACTGTAGCCAGGCTGACAAAGAGTCAGAGCTCTATTGAGCCAAGTATTCCTTTAACTTTAACTAGTAATGACTTCATGACTTTCTTTGCTAATAAAATTTTCTCCGATTAGTTACTTCCTCCAAACCATCAACATGTCTATTAGACCCCATTCCTACCAGGCTGCTCAAGGAAGCCCTACCATTAATTAATGCTTCGATCTTAAATATGATCAATCTATCTTTATTAGTTGGCTATGTACCACAGGCTTTTAAGGTGGCAGTAATTAAACCATTACTTAAAAAGCCGTCACTTGACCCAGCTATCTTAACTAATTATAGGCCAATCTCCAACCTTCCTTTTCTCTCAAAAATTCTTGAAAAGGTAGTTGTAAAACAGCTAACTGATCATCTGCAGAGGAATGGTCTATTTGAAGAGTTTCAGTCAGGTTTTAGAATTCATCATAGTACAGAAACAGCATTAGTGAAGGTTACAAATGATCTTCTTATGGCCTCAGACAGTGGACTCATCTCTGTGCTTGTTCTGTTAGACCTCAGTGCTGCTTTTGATACTGTTGACCATAAAATTTTATTACAGAGATTAGAGCATGCCATAGGTATTAAAGGCACTGCGCTGTGATGGTTTGAATCATATTTATCTAATAGATTACAATTTGTTCATGTAAATGGGGAATCTTCTTCACAGAATAAGTTTAATTATGGAGTTCCACAAGGTTCTGTCCTAGGACCAATTTTATTCACTTTATACATGTTTCCCTTAGGCAGTATTATTAGATGGCATTGCTTAAATTTTCATTGTTATGCAGATGATACCCAGCTTTATCTATCCATGAAGCCAGAGGACACACACCAATTAGCTAAACTGCAGGATTGTCTTACAGACATAAAGACATGGATGACCTCTAATTTCCTGCTTTTAAACTCAGATAAACTGAAGTTATTGCACTTGGCCCCACAAATCTTAGAAACATGGTGTCTAACCAGATCCTTACTCTGGATGGCATTACCCTGACCTCTAGTAATACTGTGAGAAATCTTGGAGTCATTTTTAATCAGGATATATCATTCAAAGCGCATATTAAACAAATATGTAGGACTGCTTTTTTGCATTTGCGCAATATCTCTAAAATTAGAAAGGTCTTGTCTCAGAGTGATGCTGAAAAACTAATTCATGCATTTATTTCCTCTAGGCTGGACTATTGTAATTCATTATTATCAGGTTGTCCTAAAGTTCCCTGAAAAGCCTTCAGTTAATTCAAAATGCTGCAGCTAGAGTGCTAACAGGGACTAGAAGGAGAGAGCATATCTCACCCATATTGGCCTCTCTTCATTGGCTTCCTGTTAATTCTAGAATAGAATTTAAAATTCTTCTTACTTATAAGGTTTTGAATAATCAGGTCCCGTCTTATCTTAGTGACCTCATAGTACCATATCACCCCAATAGAGCGCTTCGCTCTCAGACTGCAGGCTTACTTGTAGTTCCTAGGGTTTGTAAGAGTAGAATGGGAGGCAGAGCCTTCAGCTTTCAGGCTCCTCTCCTGTGGAACCAGCTCCCAATTCAGATCAGGGAGACAGACACCCTCTCTACTTTTAAGATTAGGCTTAAAACTTTCCTTTTTGCTAAAGCTTATAGTTAGGGCTGGATCAGGTGACGCTGAACCATCCCTTAGTTATGCTGCTATAGACTTGGACTGCTGGGGGGTTCCCATGATGCACTGAGTGTTTCTTTCTCTTTTTGCTCTGTATGCACCACTCTGCATTTAATCATTAGTGATTGATCTCTGCTCCCCTCCACAGCATGTCTTTTTCCTGGTTCTCTCCCTCAGCCCCAACCAGTCCCAGCAGACTGCCCCTCCCTGAGCCTGGTTCTGCTGGAGGTTTCTTCCTGTTAAAAGGGAGTTTTTCCTTCCCACTGTTGCCAAGTGCTTGCTCACAGGGGGTCGTTTTGACCGTTGGGGTTTTTCCGTAATTATTGTATGGCCTTGCCTTACAATATAAGGCGCCTTGGGGAAACTGTTTGTTGTGATTTGGCCCTATATAAATAAAATCGATTTGATTTGATTTGATATATATATATATATATATATATATATATATATATAGCCAGTCTGTCGCAGGGCCACAAACAGACAATCAAACACAGAAACACCCACACGCACACCTAAGGACAATTTAAAGATTCCAATCCACCTAACCCGCATGTCTTTGGATGTGGGAGGAAACCGGAGCACTCAGAGGAAACCCACGCAAACACGGGGAGAACATGCAAACTCCACACAGAAAGGCCACGGGAATTGAACCCACTACCTTCTCGCTGTGAGGCAACAGTGCTAACCACTAAGCCACCGTGTTGCCTATATATATATATATATATATATATATATATATATATATATATATATATATATATATATATAAATCCCTTTGGATGCTCCCTTGTTTTGCACTCATTGTCTTCACAGCAAATCCGAGGTGGATCTGCATGTTGGATTGGCACAAATTTTACGCCAGATGCCCTTCTTGATGCAACTCCACATTATATGGAGAAATGCGGTCGGGGTGGGACTTGTATGGATGTGTTAAGAACTCTGTGCATGGCTTCCACAGGCACACAAAGAGATAAATCCATGAATCCACCTTTCTGTGGCTCTGGCTTTCACGTAATATATGTTGTGTGCTCAAAGAACTCTGGGTAAAAATTATCAATTGAAAAGAGACAATCCCATCATTTAGCTCAATTATTGCAGAAATTTGTCAGTTTTCCCTTAAGACATGACAGTGTGGCACCATAAATCACCAGCACACAAAAGATTGGGTTATTCCTTTGGGAGCATCACACTCTTAGAATGGAAAATGGTTTTGCAGTGATATAAAGACATGCCTGCAGGAGGAACAACACACACCCACCGCACTCCTCTCTACCACAGAAGAAAATGGAATTTATACAACATTTATGTGAATATTAAAGAAAAAAAAAACTATTTTTTAAAAGCTCCTTCTCAGTGGCATTGCTTATAAATCAGTGGAGTTACATTGCTTACTGTAAAGCATTATATTGTGTTGTTATCCTGTTCTTACATTGTAAAGGTTCTAATGCTTCTAGCTTGACCAGCACATTGATCATAAAGGTGTAGTCCCATTCGATTTCTTGATTTCTTGTCATGAAAACAATTTTCTTCGATATCACTATAGTTTTGTTTCTTCGTATTAAAATGGAGTATTAAGAATGTTTTGTCACCAAAATGATGACAATTCACAATGAAAGTCTTTACAGTTGTCGCATGTTGACCAATGCAGGTTAAAATGCAGCAACAAGCCATAGCATACTTCCTGTGGCATTGTAATCAATGATGTATATATGTGTGTGTGTGGGGGGGGGGGGTTTATGATCAAACAAATGTGAGTTTCCCAGAATGCCGTTTTAGGGCTGAATGGCTGATATGCTAAACATGCTAATTCTAGTTTCAAGGAACATTGCAGACCTTCAGTTGTGACTGGAACTAGCACAAAAATAATGTAAAATTGAATCAGACACAAAGTAATGGACATGGCTAGGAAACACAAGTGACTCTAAACCCCATTGAGAAGAACTCAGGATAAAATCTGGACTTCTTTCACATGACAGGTTTGATGGATATTTGCTAGACATAAGAAAGGCAATACTCAGCTTTCGTGTGACAGTTGTAACATTGGTAACAAATCTCTAATATGAATCCTAAATCTTTTTTAAAGTAAAAGATATGACAAGTTCAATATGTGGACTGCTGAATTTATGTAACAGTACTATGAAGAAGACATGACAAAGGTCTTTGCCTGGTCATTTATGAAATGTGTATTTGAAGCTAAGCAATGCCACATTTGATTTATTACCCGAGGCCATCAAATATGGCCATCTAAGCTTATTGTGAAGACTTTGCGTCTGTCTGTCCATCTGTCTGTACTCAGCAGTCCAGTCCTATTACTGCCAAAGTCCTTAAATTCACATGGAACATTCTTGGGACCTTGGACAAATTAAAAGATGGCTAACCTTGACCTATTTTAAGAAGTTAAAATCTTTTTTTTTTTTTGAGTGACTTCTGCTAACGTAAAGCTACAACCCCAATTCTTATCAAATTGGCACGTTGTGTAAAATGTAAATAAAAACAGAACACAATGATTTACAAATACTCTTCAACCTATATTCAATTGAATACACCACAAAAACAAGATATTTAATGTTCAAACTGATAAACTTTATTGTTTTTGTGCAAATATTTGCTCATTTTGAAATGGATGCCTGCAACACATTTCCAAAAAGCTGGGACAGTGGTATGTTTACCAATGTGTTACATCACCTTTCCTTCTAATAACGCTCAATAAGCGTTTGGGACCTGAGGACACTAACTGTTAAAGTTTTGTAGGTGGAATTCTTTCCCATTCTTGATTGATGTACGACTTCAGTTGTTCAACAGTCCGGGGTCTCCATTGTCATATTTTGTGCTTCATAATGCGCCACACATTTTCAATGGGCGACAGGTCTGGAATGCAGGCAGCCCAGTCTAGTACCTGCACTCTTGTACTATGAAGCCATGCTGTTGTAACACATGCAGAATGTGGCTTGGCATTGTCTTGCTGAAATAAGCAGGGACGTCCCTGAAAAAGACATTGCTTGGATGGCAGCATGTGTTGCTCCAAAACCTGGATGTACCTTTCAGCACTGATGGTGCCATCACAGATGTGTAAGTTGCCCATGCGATGGGCATTAACACACCCCCATCACAGATGCTGGCTTTTGAAGTTTGCACTGGTAACAATCTGGATGGTCTTTTTCCTCTTTTGTCCAGAGGACACGACGTCCATGATTTCCAAAAACAATTTGAAATGTGGACTCATCATACCACAGCACACTTTTCCACTTTGCGATTGTCCTTTTGAAATGAGCTCGGGCCCAGAGAAAGCAGCAGCATTTCTTGATGTTGTTCATGGCTTTCACTTTGCATGGTAGAGTTTTAATTTGCACTTGTAGATGTAGCGACGAACTGTGTTAACTGACAATGGTTTTCTGAAGTGTTCGTGAGCCCACGCGGTAAGATCCTTTACACAATGATGTTGGTTTTAAATGCAGTGCCGCCTTAGTGATTGAAGGTCACAGGCATTCAATGTTGGTTTTCGGCCTTGCCGCTTATGTGTAGAAAGTTCTCCAGACTCTCTGAATCTTATGATTATATTGTGGACTGTAGACGATGGAATCCCTAAAGTCCTTGCAATTGAACATTGAGAAACATTGTTCTTAAACTGTTGGACTATTTTTTTATGCATTTGTTCACAAAGTGGTGATCCTCGTCCCATCTTTGCTTGTGAATGGCTGAGCCTTTTGGGGATGCTCCTTTTATACCCAATCATGACGCTCACAATTAGTGTCCTCGGTTCCCAAACACTTTTTGAGTGTTGTTAGAAGGAAAGGTGATGTAACACAGTGATAAACATACCACTGTCCAAGCTTTTTTGAAACATGTTTCAGGCATCCATTTCAAAATGAGCACATATTTGCACAAAAAAACAATACATTTTAGCAGTTTGAACATTAAATATCTTGTTTCTGTGGTGTATTCAATTGAATATAGGTTGAAGAGTATTTGTAAATCATTGTATTCTGTTTTTATTTACATTTTACACAACGTCCCAACTTCATTGGAATTGGGGTTGTAACTTCCTATGCAAGGGCACAATTTAGAACTAGAAATTGGGGGGGACAAATTGCGAGGCCTGCAGGGCCAAAGCCCATAGGCCGGGGTTCTGGAGGCGGCTTTACGCCCCCAGAAGCCAACGGTTTCTAGATAAGCTCAGATGCATTCTGAGCATCCAGTCCAGTAATTTTAATGTTTTGAGAAGACCATAAAGTGGACACCATTTGACTTATGCAATTTGAAACTGTGGACATAAGTACTTTATTCTGAGAATAGCCAGCACTGATTATATTAACATCCTGGTGTAAATAAGGTATCCCCCATGCGTAGAACTCAAAAAGAATGATAGGTTGAGTTTTCATTGAAAAACAACTGCAATGTGGTAAAATATAGTCATAAATATGAAAGAACAGGCTCTTAATAATTATTAACTATCACATACTGTATTTTTTTTCTCAAGATTTGTTTTTGCATAAGTTTGAAAAAACAACAGATCATAAGTTTAGGATAAATTACTTATCATGAATTTAATTTTCAAAGTGGCACTAATGACAACACTCATACTGAACATAATTTTGCTTGCATAGACTGATTCTGGAGATCAAGCAATAATTGCAAATGGGATTTCTGAGGTCGCAGATAGCTTTTATGATTTCCTTTTCTAACTTTTAGAATTTAGTAAATTAGCATATGGTCCATTGATACTTATGTGTAGACACTAGTCCCTAGAGGCAACTATTTTTGGTTTCAAATCTGGGCAAATGCAGTCCCAGAAAATTTCAAATGTGACAAACAAGAAACAGGTGTTGTAAACAAGTCAATGCTGCTACAAATACAAACTTGCAGAAACAAAGATACTATTCTGACATGGTTTGCACATAAGACTGGCATAGCATGTTTCAAGTACACACTTGAAACATGTCCCCCCTGGTTGAAAAGGTGGGGGGGACATGTCTCATTAGTTTGTCTCATTAATACCTGCAAATGCAGAGATGGTGATCTACAAATATTCCTTGATTCATGCAGCTTCCACTGTCTTCAAAAGCTCATCTACACGCACACGCAAGGCCTCATGCAGATGCTGTTATAATGGAAATATTGTTTTTGATTGATTAATAGAGGGGCTTTATCGAACATAGACAAGTTGTATGCAAGACAATAAGATCTTAATAATTAAACAACTGCAAATTATAAAGAACACAATGCTCATACGGCCGAGGGTATTTTAGCATTGCATTATATTTGTAATTTATCACGGAAAATGAATGTCTGTGTTGTGTGTTGGGGGGTGTGGCTGGACATTTTGGTGTTCTTTTCTTTTCTTTGCTCTCCAGGTGGCATGAAAACTGATTTGTCTGTGGAGAAGGTGCTGGCTGAAGAGTCCTTCACCCTCATCAACATCATGTGCAGCACATGTGACTGGTGCTCACGTGCAGCTTTAAAGACTTTCAGCTGAAGCAGATAATTGGATGGCATTCTGCATTTAAGTCATGTGTGATTCAAGCAGAATTGCCGGGAACTCGACCTTGTGATGTTCGTTTGTGAGACGCTGAGGACCGCGCCTGGGTTTGACACATCGAGTCTGTGAAGCAGGAAGGGTGAGGACACATGCTGTCAGCACACATCAGAGGTGATTAATTGTTTGACTACTTGTTGATAGTAACTTGGTATTTTGTTACGCAGTATATTTGAATTGTGATGAGAATTGTGCAGCTTGCTTCTCACTGCTGTGGCGTGCGGACAAGTGATCCTCCACCTGTTGTGAGAAGCTGCTCATTTGCATAAAGCTTAAAATACAGACCTGAATGTGTTGCTGATAGTGTGTGTCTTTTAAAGGATATTAGTTGTAACTGCTGACTTACCTCACCTCTTCTATCCTTCGCAGAGAGTCGGTTTGTCGTGTCCATCTGGGGGGTGTTTGGCGGTAATAGTGAGTCCAGAAGCGCCGGGCTTTGGTCCTTTTGGGCGCTGGAGAGCGTGCCAGCCTTCACTCCACCAGAATGACGCTGTTTAGTTTTTACACTTTATTATGCACCAGAGGGTGAAACAATAAATTGTTTTTGTTATTGGAACCGCTTTCTGGTTATTTTAGCGCTGGGTTCCGTCAGACGCAGGTTCGCTCCTCAACCCGCGTCGACACATAACAGTCTGTATTAAACAAAAAAATTGTGTCAGCCTGCATCTTATTGCACTGAATCTAATCACAGCAAATTGAATCATTCTATAATAAAAACTATCATCAGTGTAGCCCCGGTATCTAAATACATATGAGATGGTTTTGTAAGGGACATTGATTTTTACTCATTTGTAAGGTGAAGAGACAAACTTTTTGTTACCATTTTATTAGACGTTTATTTACAAGTTATAGGCCAGAAATTCCAAGTTCTGTATGTGCTTTCCTCTTCATGTCATCTGCAAAATATTATAACATGAACTGATGCCAATTGCCATGAAAGCTATGAAGCCATTAAAAAAAAATGTTTCTACTGAAATTCAAGTCTTATAAAGTCAGTTTAATTTTGAAACAGGTTTCAAAACTACAGCTCATTTTATTGAAGAGACTATATGTACCTGGTGGGGGGTTTCCCTAAATGAATTATTTATTTTCTTGCTTATACTTTCTGCAGGAATTTGTCTGCATCCATGAGGTTTTGAAATGGCCGGAAGTTACCTATGACCTTTCAGTGATACCCACAGATGTAGTGTGCACAGTGATGTGAGATACCCTGGAAATCACGTCAGAGGCTTTACCTGGTTACAAAAACAGCATTTTTAGATTTATAAGTGTTTATTTCTCGCCAACTTTTACAAAACATATGAAAAACAGATTTATACAGAAATAACTGTTTTGGACCATTTCCCCCATTTTAAATTTTTTTGGTTCAAGCGAACAGCCAGATGACCTCACCGTGCCTTTTCGTACTCTGATTGGCTGTCCCTATGTGCTTCCCAGAGTCCCTCGCGCAAGTCGGGGGGAAGCCCAAACATGATCTATGATGCCAATATCATAGACTATATGTGGCGCCGCCATATGTAGTTCAAGGCCATCTATTCTTTTGAAAATTTCAGGGAAACAATTTATTAATTTTTTTGAGACAACACAAATATTGATCATATTGGCAGCACAGCTGCCCCACAGCAAAAAGGTCATGGGATCGATTCCCATCTGTGGCCTTTCTGTGTGGAGTTTGCATGTTCTCCCTGTGTTTGCGTGGGTTCCCTCTGGGTGCTCCGTTATAATTTTGCAAGAGAAATAAAGGTACTTTATCATAACTAGACTTCAACAAAGGTACATTTTGTAATTTTTGTGGAAAATCGAAAGGGACTTCACCTTTAAGTAAGCACTTTGTTTATCATTAATGCAGAATAAAGTCAGATTGATTGTACCCAATTCATCACACCTACGAGTTAACTTTATCACCATCAGTAGTTTAGGTTTTCAATCACAGAAAATAAAACATTTATACGCCTACAGCAGAAATGTCATGCATTACAACAAGTCTGTTGCTAATTTATGTAAAATACCTTCATTATGTGTTTGTTTTTAACCAAATGAAACTTCAGTTTACTTCACATTTTGACGAGAAGGTCTGTCTCAGTTTCATCACTGTCTTGCTGTCCTCGGAAACATGCCAAACATCCTGACCGTTTGTTAAAGAGCTGCCGGATTCCACATATCAAACCAATCAATCAATCAATTTTTTTATATAGCGCCAAATCACAACAAACAGTTGCCCCAAGGCGCTTTATATTGTAAGGCAAGGCCATACAATAATTATGTAAAACCCCAACGGTCAAAACGACCCCCTGTGAGCAAGCACTTGGCAACAGTGGGAAGGAAAAACTCCCTTTTAACAGGAAGAAACCTCCAGCAGAACCAGACTCAGGGAGGGGCAGTCTTCTGCTGGGACTGGTTGGGGCTGAGGGAGAGAACCAGGAAAAAGACATGCTGTGGAGGGGAGCAGAGATCAATCACTAATGATTAAATGCAGAGTGGTGCATACAGAGCAAAAAGAGAAAGAAACAGTGCATCATGGGAACCCCCCAGCAGTCTAAGTCTATAGCAGCATAACTAAGGGATGGTTCAGGGTCACCTGATCCAGCCCTAACTATAAGCTTTAGCAAAAAGGAAAGTTTTAAGCCTAATCTTAAAAGTAGAGAGGGTGTCTGTCTCCCTGATCTGAATTGGGAGCTGGTTCCACAGGAGAGGAGCCTGAATGGTGATGAGTTGTCAAAACACATGAAGAAGCAGTAATTTAAAATAAACAACATGCATGTGACGGGGGCTGCTTGCTTGGTTAAATCACTTCATTAACTGTCTAGGATAGTAAATTATTTAAAAAAGAAGGAAAGAAAGGAAGGAAGCAAAACAAGGTCTTGCATCAGGTTGAGCTCAGCTCTGTGGGGGATGAGGAAAGAAGCTTATCCGCCTTGCAATTAAAGGGATTTTCTTTTTAACCAGCTGCATTATTTAACACTCTTAATAACCAAGCTTGCAGATTCATTTTTGGAGTGCATCAACAGACATTGATTAAAAGACGTGCTGTTGTGGTAGCGGTGCAGAAAATGCATTATTATTCAGCTGATGTGGATAATTCAGTGCGATCTGCCTTTCAAAGGTCCACTTCATGTACTTTAATAGTCTACCCGTCTTCTGCTTCAAAACCTCCCCACCCGCCCTAAATCAATATCAGTCTCATTCAACAAGTTAAAACCCCTGTTAAAGGATTTAGCAGGTAATGGAAGTGGTAACTTCTGACAGCTCCTCCTATGTGTTAGCTTGCAACATAATGAATCCTGAGAATACAGCAGAAGGGCAAGGTATTTACCCTGGCTTCAAGGCAGCTGCCGTCCATCCTGCAAACAGCTTTGCTGCCATACTGAAGCCCCAGTAATGAGCTGACAGGTGCACTGTTTACACTCCGACTGCCACTCAAATCTGAGGGGATGAGTCTTGTGTAGTCTCAATGTTAATGATGCCAGCCAAAATGCACGGCTCACCTTTCTAACGATTGTCACAAATGTTTGAAAGGGGCCTTTGTGACTCTGTGTTGCATATTGGTGTTTGTGTCATATTTCAGGAAATTTAAAGCTGCAGTGGTCAAGATTTATGGAAAATTATGTGTCTTTTCAAGTAATCCAGTCTATGTACTGATTATTCTCCTTCCTCACACAAAAGTAAAAAAAAAAAAAGTCACAAAAGTCAAAAGCGCAACAAAACGTTTGCTAAATTATCTGCAAGTAAGCATTCTGTCTTGATTTTTGCCTTTTTTTTATCATTCAGCATAAAGCAAGACAGCGAAGCAAACAGCATTGATCGGCTGGGTGTGAATTCAGGCTGGACAAACTGATCAGGCAGGCTGGCTCCTTGGTTGGCATGAAGATGGACTCTCTGGTGAAGGTGGCATAGAAGAGAACACTGGACAAACTGCTGGACATTATGGATGATGTCAGTCACCTTCTGCACACCTTCAGCAGCAACCAGAGGAGCTTCTTCAACCACAGACTGCTCTTTCCCAAGTACAGGACCAACAGACTGAAAAACTCCTTTGTCCCTGATGGCATCAGACTGTACAACTCCTCACTCAGGGGGAGGAGGAGTACAGGAAGACAGAGGATGGGAATGAGAGGCACAGTAGTAGCCAGTAAACCAGCATTGATCAGTATGTCTGGTATTTATATTGTGTATTTGTATTGCTTTTTTCTTTTTTTAACTTCAAATACTCTGTGTGCTTCTTACCCTGTGTGCTGCTATACAATGCTGCTGGAAACTCAATTTCCCTGAGGGAGTCTTCCCAAGGGATCAATAAAATTCTGTCTAATCTAAATCTTGTAGCAGACAAGGGGTGTATATCTCTCGATTGAGGACAGTATATGTGTGCTTAAACCTAGTTTCTTTCAGTCAGCAGTGCCGGCTGAGCTCAATGGCGTGTCGGTAGCTCGCCTGTGGGGTGGAGTCAAATGCTTTGCAGACGCGGAGCCATCTTTGCACTGCTGCATTCTTCTTCTCATTGAATGAAACGTTCCATCTTTCAACTCATGCAAATATTCATACCGTTACACCCATAAACATTTAGTATGAATGCAAGATGTTCAGAGGATGACAGACAGAAATAACATCAGCACCAAGTTCATTCATTCATTTTCCATATCCACTTACTCTTATCAAGGGTCACGGACTGGTGGAGCCTATCCCAGCAGTCATAGGGCGTGAGGCAGGGTACAAACTGAACAGGATTCCAGTCTATCGCAGGACCACATACAGACAGACAAACACAGGCACACTCACGCACACACACACATGTGGTCAACATAGAGTCACCAATGCATCTAACCTGCATGTCTTTGGAAGTGGGAGGAAGCCGTAGCACCCAGAGGGAATGCACACGAACACAGGGAGGACATGCAAACTCTACACAGAATGAACCACATGGGAAGCAATCCTGCAACCTTGTTACTGTGAAGCAGCAATGCCAACAACTAAGCCACCGTGCTGCCCAGCACCAAGCTATTATAAGCCAAAAACAGACAAAAAAAACAAAAAACAAAACAAAAAACATTTGGAATAAAAAACAAGAAGGTGATCAGAGAAAGCACACTTCACCCCAGTCACGCAACTAGAGGAGTATAACAATTATTGAGATATTCTTTGATAATATTCTTACCACCTGTTCAAACTTTCTTTGTGTTTTCTCAGTAATGCCAACATATAAGTATGACATTTTAAACTACAAAACATGTCACAAAATGTAGAGCAACATCCAATGACTTTGCAGCATGATCATAACCTTGATTTCAGTGCATTCTGAAAGTATTCACAGTGCTTCACTAATTCCAGATTTTTTATGTTACAGCCTTTTCCCCATAAGGAGTAAATTATTTTTTTCCCTCAAAATTCTACTCACAACACCCCATAATGACAACATGAAAAAGATTTTCTTCAATATTTTCAAATTTATTAAAAATAAAAAACAACAACAACAAAACAATAATAAATCAGATGTAGATAAATATTCACACCCTTTGCTCAATATTTTGTTGATGCACCATTGGCAACAATTACAGCCTCAGGTCTTCTCAAATATGATGCCAGAAGCTTGGCACACCTAAATTTGGGCAATTTTGCCCATTCCTCTTTGCAGCACCTCTCAAACCACCATGAGTTTGGATGGGGAGCGTCGTTGCACAGCCATTTTCAGATCTCTCCAGAGATGTTCAGTCAGATTCAGGTGTCAATACTTTGCTTTGCATTTTGTATCACCAGTTATACATTTTTATCACCAGTTATGCATCATCATGATGAAGTGGTATAGAGGAGAATTTTCTTAAAAAGAAGACTTCAGAATTTAGCTACAAATTGCCAGTAAGTATATCTGAGATGCAAGCCTAGATTTGATCTGTTCTGGTGAAAGAAAATCCTTCTCCGCTCTACTCCACTATGAAGCTAACAGTAGTGATTCAAAATGCAAGATTTGCAATAATCACAATTTCTCCAATTTCCCCACTGTGTATATATATGAGGTCTGTTAGAAAAGTATCCGACCTTTTTATTTTTTTCAAAAACCTGATGGATTTGAATCACGTGTGCTTGCATGAGCCAACCTTGAACCTTCGTGCGCATGCGTACATTTTTTCATGCCTGTCGATTGCGTCATTTGCTTGTAAGCAGCCTTTGTGTGAGGATGGGTGTAGTCTCTCGTCGGATTTTCTTTGCAAGGAAAATGGCGGAACAACTGGAGCAGCGCGACTGCATCAAATTTGATGCAGCCTGTGAGGCTTCATCACGGCGTTGCTTTTTGTTCTGTGCCCTGCGCCTCTGTCCCGACGCGCAAATTCCTCTGCACGTCGTTTCATGACAAAAAACTCCTGTAACAGTGGAATGTACCGTTTATTTCCAAAGAAAACGCTTTGTTGATCCGGGACGTCGTCTGACTACCACAGAAATGGCAGAAGAGTTTGACATCAGCACTTTTTCGGCATGAAAAAGGCGTGCGGAGGATTTCGCGCATTGGGATGGAGGCACAGGGCACAGAACAAAAAGCAACACCGTGATGAAGCCTCACAGGACATGTTGTGGCATGTCCAGCTCGTCCACAATTTCTCGGATAGTCACACGACTGAAAAGCCACTGAAAGCCGTCTGAATCTTCCGAATGGTGAAAGAGCTGGGCATGTTAGGGCTTGTCCTGTGAGACCAACACGGAGGTGCTTTCGTCCCACGCCATGAGCGGCTCTGTTACAAAAACTCCTGTAACAGTGGAATGTGCCTCACAGCTGAGATGGCCTCAGCGGCCATCTTTGGCCAGTCTGTACATGGAGCGAGTGGAGAAGACAGCCTTGACGTTGTTCACGGGCATCTCTCCCAGTCACTGGTTCAGATATGTCGATGACACATGGGTTAAAATAAAGCAACAGGAGGTCGAGGACTTTACAGAACACATCAATTCGGTGGACTCCAATATCAAGTTCACACGTGAGGATGCCAGAAACAACCATTTAGCCTTCTTGGACTGTGATGTTACAATTGGAGAGAACAGGCAGCTCCAGACAGAGGTTTACAGAAAACCCACTCACACTGACCAATATCTGCTCTTTGGCTCAAACCACCCCCTTGAACACAAGCTCGGTGTGATCAGGACTCTTCAACACAGAGCCCTACAGGTGCCCACAACTGCAGAGGGAAGGGCTAAAGAGCAACAACTTGTACGGAAAACCCTCACAGTATGTGGGTACCCACGTTGGTCCCTGGACAAAGTGCAGAAGTGCCAGAAAACAAAGAGACCAGATAGACAGGAGACGGAGACAAGAAGAAGAGGAGTGTCTCTCCCTTATTTAGCAGGAGTAGGGGAAAAACTACAGAGGATCTTCAGACAGCACAAAATCCCAGTTTACTTTAAACCAGTCAACACCTTGAGACAGAAATTAGTTCACCCTAAGGACAGGATCCCTAGTTACAAACAGAGCAATGTAGTGTATCATATCAGATGTCAGGAAAACTGTAATGAACACTACATAGGTGAGATGAAGCAACTTTTACACAAGAGGCTATACCAGCACCGCAGAGAGGTTGCCAGTGGACCTCAGTCTGCAGTTCATCTCCACCTGAAAGACATTAACCACACGTTTGAGGACAAGGAAGTTAAAATCTTAGCCAGAGAGAAGAAATGGTTTGAGAGAGGTGTCAAGGAAGAATTCTTTGTAAAACAGTTGAAACCCAGCCTTAACCACGGAGCGGGTCTCAGACATGCTTTGTCCCCTGTTTACAATGTGGTACTCAGGTCAACACAGTTTCAGTCTTTTGTTCATGGTAATGAGTCATTCACGTCATCAGGAGAGAGTCGTCAAGGGAGCCATCAGGGGAGGCTTCCGTCCTGTCATTAGGAGAGTGCTAACTAGAGCACAATAGGTGCTAATTAGAACACCAGGGACAAAACTGTAGACCTGCACAAGGCTGGGATGGACTACAGGACAACAGGCAAGCAGCTTGGCAGAAGACAACAACTGTTATGATTATTTATTAGAAAGTGGAAGAAACACAAGACGACTGTCAGTCTCCCTCGGTCTGGGACCACAGTAACAAAGATTACATTAGTAACACATGATGCTGTCATGGTTTAAAATCCTGCAGGGCAGCAAGGTCCCCCTGCTCAAGCCAGCACATGTCCAGGCCCATTTGAAGTTCACGAGTGACCATCTGGATGATCCAGAGGAGGCATGGGAGAAGGTCATGTGGTCAGATGAGACCAAAATAGAGCTTTATGGAATCAACTTCACTTACCATGTTTAGAGGATGAGAACAGCCCCAAGAAAATCATCCCAACCATGAAGCATGAGGGTGGAAACATCATACTCTGGTGGTGTTCTTCTGCAAAGAGGACAGGACGACTGCACCGCATTGAAGGGAGGATCGATGGGGTCATGTATTTTTTTAGATTTTGTCTCTCACAGTTGAAATGTACCTATGATTAAATTACAGACCTCTCCATTCTTTGTAGGTGGGAAAACCTGCAAAACTGACAGGGGGTCAAATACTTATTTTCCCCACTGTGTATATATATATATATATATATATATATATATATATATATATATATATATATATATATATATATATATATATATATATATATATATTCAGGAAATACTTTTGGAGCTCAAAGCTAATAATGCGAGACATTCACTTTTACCATTAAGAGCACATTGCTGTGTAGTGCTGGATGTTGATACAGATGTTGATGCTGGTGCTGGTGTCGAAGCTCATGATGGGGCAGGGGAGCTTGGGGAGTCATGTGAGGGCAGTGGCCGAACCCGCCTCGCTAGTGCAGCACATAAGAGGGTATTTACAGAGGAAGCCATTAAGTGGTGATGCAAGCTCCAAATATGGCACAAATACTCCTTAGAGATTACTCTTTTGAAAAAGCAGTGTCCACTTGAATGTCCATGCCATGTAGGAGTCAACTGAAGCATTACACAGGGGTCACAATTTAAAAATGCTCCAATCACATTAAAAGGTATTCCATATTATTTGTCTGAACATAAAGATTTCAAAAAGGTATAGTTCGAACTATCTATGACAGACTTCTATGGAGTTATGGGGTAAAAATAGCAAAAATGGTGAGAAAGGTCAGTTTCAGTTTGTCTAGGGATCAAAAGTTGCTCCAATTTTGGTAAAAAGTGATGCAAATCACTGGTTGAGCAAATAGCGTAAAAAGGAATAGTTTCCATCATCTTTCATGCTTAGTTATCATATTACAGGGTAATATGCTATATGCCATTGAATCCAATGGATGTCGACATTGTTTGATCTTTACTGTGGGCACCAAACATTCAACATGGTCAAAACTATTCCATTTCTTAATTTTATAAGCTCAATTGGTAGCTGTAATGCTTCAGTGACTATTTAAAATGGTGTGTTTGATTTTCGTGTCAGACGTCACACTGATGACTCCTCCAGTGACGACATTCTCTGACCAATGCGCATGCATGCTCATCATGAATGCAGCCTGTTAAAAAGACTCTCTGCTAGAGGCTCATCTTTGTGCACGCTTATAAGTGTTGTCATCGATATAACTGCAAAATCTAAGAAATGCATCTGTGTGATCAGACAGCCTGAAAAACAACTGAAATTTCCACATGTACATTCACAGTTACTGCTCTGGCAGACAGCAGACTCTACACACATCAAGATCGAAAATCCAACAGACTCTCTCCATGTAAAATAAAAATAAAAAAGCCTATCAGCACCACTGAAGAGAACAAAATGCAAAAGGAAAAAAGCTGAACAGAGCACTCACCCACTTGTAGAATGATTTCTATATGTAAAGTCCACACCATCAAAGAAGGCGTCACACATAGATCATGCGCGATTGCCAGCCAGAGAACAATGCCCAGGTCTACTCCACCAAAGACCATGTCAGACACTTTCCAAGTGCACATTCACAGTGGCATAAGATAGCATCCTGCAACACAGACAGCAGTGTCAGCACACATTCGGATCAAAAATCTGGCAAACTCTGAAAATATTAAAAGATTCAGGGTGAAGTGTGTCATCACCTGTCTATACATTCTATGTAAATCTGAGTCATCACTTTCGAATGAAAGCTCAGAAGCTTTGTTATCAGACATAGCAGCATTTGTGTCACTCTGTCTGTCTGCCATCGAGATGTTTCTGCTTTTCCTAAAATGTATGTCACACACAGCGAAATGCAGAGGAAGATGTTTTCTGGAAATGTACTGGAAAATACTTCAGCGACCACTACTTATTACTACATGTGCATGGAGAGACTTACAATCATGAATACTTTGATGATGTGTTGCTAACTGGGACATTAAATAACCTGCAACATATCCTTTAAACATTAATACTCAACTTTGTACACATGAAGAATGAACTGCTACAAAAATCTTATCCATTTTTACAGAGTATACTTAACCTACATTTCAAAAACCTTGTTTTCTGAAGGCGCCTCAGCCCCCAGCCTAGACTTGCTTGTGCGCACAGTGGTTTTCAGCTCCTCTGTGTCTGATGAGTGGGCTTATGCTCCTCATTACAGAGGTGACCTTTACGGAAATTGTCGGTGTGCACTCCTCACTGATTACCTCGGTTACTGTGGCTAAAATCAAATACGCTGGTCATCCTCACGTTGGGAAAAACATGTCTCATTGATGCCTCTGTTGACAGGAAAGAGAGACGGTACTGAGGAATAAACTCCACATGATGAATGTACTTGCCTCTTTCAAAAGACAGTTGCTAATTGTGATAGCTTTAGAAGCAGAATAAAACACGGGAGCAATCAAAGACTGCCAACAGATTCCTGTCCCAGGGCATCGGCAGCGATGCTAAGAGATGCTTTTGACATTGCTTTGCTCTTTGAAGTGGAAGGAAAGGCTTACATTTCTACAGATAGACAGCCTAACTTCACTTTCTGAAAACTGTCTGTAATAATTTATGTTTTTGTTTTTCTGTTTGGTTATGGTTATGTCAAGAGTTGTGGGGAGTTATAGTTTTACTGACATTCACAACACAAAAAAAAAAAGTCATGAGAAAAGTGTAGGGAATGGGCGCTAATGTTCAATAAGGCAAATGTTAGCTTTAGCAAACTAATGTTAAGACAAGGCAAAAGTTAACACATCAAATTCAGAAATTCTATTAGCATTCATCTCAGGAGGGAGGGGAACTGATGCTCATTAAGCCAGATTTTACCTTAAGCTAGTTAGTGTCACATAGTTAAAATGTAAGGGCCCAGTCACACGGCACATGGCGATAGCTGAACGAAGGAAATAAAGTCACAAATCATAGAGGAAAAAGTAGATGAATGAACCTGCACTTCTCTCTATCACCGAAAAGCCTGCCAGAAATGAAACAAAACCAAAACTAACAAAAGAAAAATGAAGCGAACAGCAACCTTGATGCTTTAAACAAAATCAAAACGAAACATTCATGATGACATGACTTGACAGCGGGAATCAGACTGAGCACTGTTGGGGAAGTGTAGTGACACAGACCCACAACAGGGGGCGCAAATGAACGGTCAATAGATGAGCCAAAAGGTAACAATTTAATGTTGTGAATGTGCACAACGATTATACAGACAATCACAGAATCTGATAGCAGTCAATACACCAAGGTGATGTGTGGGCAGGCTCGAGGATAGAAGACGTCTGTCCTGAGAAGAGCCGGGACCACACGATTTCCACCGCCACAGAACCTGGTGAATACTGGAGCCGCCAAGTGAAGTTTGACCCAATTATCAGTGATAAATATTAGTGGATCCACTCCAAAAATTATAGGTTTATACACACAGGCAGTCTACATGTTCTGACCAAATTTCAAGTCAATCAGATGAAAAATGCTCCAAATTTAAGGTGAATAAACAAACAAACAAACATATAAACAAACAAATACGTATTTTCCACCATACAGTGGAGAAAATAAGTATTTGACCCCCTGTCAGTTTTGCAGGTTTTCCCATCTACAAAGAATGAAGAGGTCTGTAATTTTTATCATAGGTACACTTCAACTATGAGAGACAGAATCTAAAAAAAAAAAAAAAAAAAAAAAAAAAGAATCCAGAAAAGCACACTGTATGATTTTTAAATAATTAATTTGCATTTTATTGCATAAAATAAGTATTTGACCCCCTACCAACCAGCAAGAACTCTGGCTCACACAGACCTGTTAATTTTTCTTTAAGAAGCCCTCTTATTCTGCACTCTTAACCTGTATTAATTGCGCCTGTTTGAACTTGTTACCTGTATAAAAGACACCTGTTCACACACTCAATCAATGACATTCCAACCTGTCCACCATAGCCAAGACCAAAGAGCTGTCTAAGGACACCAGGGACAAAACTGTAGACCTGCACAAGGCTGGGATGGACTACAGGCAAGCAGCTTGGTAGAAGACAACATCTGTTATGATTATTTATTAGAAAATGGAAGAAACACAAGATGACTGTCAATGTCCCTCAGTCTGGGATTCCATGCAAGATCTCGCTTTGTGGGATAAGGATGATTCTGAGAAAGCTCAGAACTACACAGGAGGGCCTGGTCAATGACCTGAAGAGAGCTGGGACCACAGTCACAAAGATTACATTAGTAACACATGATGCTGTCATGGTTTAAAATCCTGCAGGGCAGCAAGGTCCCCCTGCTTAAGCCAGCACATGTCCAGGCCCATTTGAAGTTCACCAGTGACCATCTGGATGATCCAGAGGAGGCATGGGAGAAGGTCATGTGGTCAGATGAGACCAAAATAGACCTTTTTGGAGTCAACTCCACTTACCATGTTTAGAGGATGAGAACAACCCCAAGAAAACCATCCCAACCATGAAGCATGGGGGTGGAAACATCATACTCTGGGGGTGCTCTTCTGCAAAGGGGACAGGATGACTGCATCGTATTGAAGGGAGGATGAATGGGGTCATGTATTGTGAGATTTTGGCAAACAACCTCCTTCCCTCACTAAGAGCACTGAAGATGGGTCATGGCTGGGTCTTGCAGCATGACAATGACCCCAAACAGCCACCAAAAATTATAGACCGATATCAAATCTATCATTTTGTTCTAAAATCCTGGAAAAAGTGGTTTAGTGACAGCTCATGGACCACCTCACTGAGAATAATCTTTTTGAGCCATTGCAGTCTGCTTTCAGAAAATATCACTCCACAGAGACAGCACTTACTAAAGTTGTGAATGACCTTTTGTGAGCAATGGACTCAGATACCACTACAGCCTTGGTGCTGTTGGATCTTAGTACTGTGTTTCATACTGTGGATCATAATATTTTACTCCATGGGCTGAAGAATCATTTTGGGATTACTGGAACTGCTCTTGCATGGCTGATGTCATACCTGTCCAGTCGTTCTTACTGTGTGTTGTGCAATGTCACTTCTTCTGATCTCAGGGATATGAAGTTTGGGGTTCTGCAGGGATCTGTTTTAGTCCCCCTGCTTTTTTCCCTTTATGTAGCACCCGTTGGGAATATACTGCGGCATTTTGGGATTGCCTTTCATTGCTATGCTGATGACACACAATTGTACATGCTGATCACTGCTGGTAATCTCATTCATATAAAATCTTGCATCAGTGAGAAGGTGGATGTCTCGTAACTTCCTACTTTTAAATTCTGATAAGACTGGAGTGATGATTCTTGGTCCAGCGAGGTATCGGCATCAATTTGATCAGCTAGTGCCTAGCTTAGGTTTGTGTGTTATACATCATATGGATAAAGTGAGGAATCTTGGGGTAATTTTTGATCCTATGTTGTCTTTTGACCTCCACATTAGAGACATTATGAGGACTGCTTTCTACAATTTGTGAAATATAGCGAGGATTCATCCCATCCTGTCTTTGGCTGATGCTGAGACTTTGATTTATGCATTTGTCTCTTCTAGATTGGACTATTGTAATGCTCTATTTTCTGGTTTAACGCAGTCCTGGATTAGGGGTCTTCACCTGGTTCAAAGTGCTGCTGCCAGACCTTTGACACAAAGCAGAAAATTTGACCACATTACTGTGCAAGATCAGATTTTAAGGTACTGTTATTTGTTTATAAGATTGAATTTGAATCTTTCTAAGTAGGAGAACTTGCACAATCAGGGACTGATTAAATACTTTTTGGCCCCACTGTAAACAGCATTTAGATGCACAGAACGTGTCAAATATGCACTTCTGTGCAAGTAAGACAAGTGTCAGGGCTGGAAAAGAAGAGACAATTTTCAGTGTGTTGTTTATGCAGAAAAGGTCCGATGACAACACATAGCTTTGTTTCTGCCCCGAGACCATCACCTAATCACAGAGTTTAATTTGCATGCAGTGTGTGCAGTGACACTACATGCAAATTAAACTGTCAAACCCCGTCTGTGACTGGTGCACGTATTTACAGAGCTAATGCTGCAGGAGTGTATCAAAAGTCACGTGTATGAGCACAGCCAATCGAGTGGCCTGATTTTCACAGACACACGGACACGCGCACATTTTTTTTTTTTTTTTACACATTTGTGGATCTGTTTACACACAGGTTGTTTTTCAATAATGGCCCCATATGCAAATCAGTTAACTCTTAAAACCTTAACTGTGCTCTACTTAATTGTATCTAGTGAAACATTTTTTACACTTAGAAATATTGAGTAAATTAAGAACCTATTAAATCATTTAAATGTACTTGATGATGCTGGTAATTCAAAGTAAAAATGATTAGTATAAGTAGTCCAAATAATCTGAATGAAATTTACCAAACAAATTAAGGATATTCCAAAAATATAATTTGTTAACCAAATGCTAATTTATTTCAATGAAATAAACTTAAGTTAAGGTCAAATTAACTGTTAAACCTTTAGGCATTTCATTTGTATATCCAACTCAATCAGTAAATTGAATGTGTTTCAGAGATTTTGTTAAGACAGTACAGCTGTTTGTCACTGTGATATATAAAAAGCCACTGAATGACTTTTTAGAGTGAGTGAAAACTGAAAGTAAAATTGCTAAAACACCAAACCAACCTTTCGATAAGCCTTGCAAGTGTACCACTGACTTTCCCTTCTTTTCTCTCAGCCATCAAATTTGAAATATTTACGCCTTGGTATAGTGGCTGGGAAGTACAAATCAATCAGATGTGAAAACTGAAAGTAAAACAGCAAAAATATGTTTTGACAGGACTGGTCAGTGTTCCACTGACTTTTCATTTATTTGTTGACAGAAGTGTGGTGTGCTGATTGTGCACTTGCCTTGCAACACTAAGTCTGCGCTTCAATTATTGGGTGGATGGAAATATGATTAAAAGCAGAACATGATAGCTGAAATACCACAGTGTACCTGCAGCTTATAACATATGAATCTATTTATTGTAACTTAATTGCTTTTATTTATTATTGATTTGTTTGCTGAGTTTGTTAACCTGACATTAATCATGATATATTTTGCTCTTTCTGTTTATGCTGCTTTCCCCTTATTGAGATCATTTGTTGGACAGCCATTAATCATTCAGTTATATATCCAGTTTATCAACTTCTATTTCCTTGTCTGTGAAATAAGTAGTTTGTTTGTTCAGTTACTTCAAGGTTAAGATGGCCAAAGCATTTACAAACAAGACAATGACTTTAGGTAAAGTTCTGTCCCTTTCTGAGAACAACAAGTTATTGGATTTATTTATAATTACAAAAATTACTTGTTCTTTACTGTGTATGCCGCAATGGGGAAAACAAAAGAAAACAAAATGTCCAAGTCTGAGCCATTCTGAACTTTTGTCTCTCCTTCATGATGATGTTTGGGGCTATTTGTAGATAAAATCTCAACCACTCACATCACGTTGGAATAACAATAATGAATAAATATTGGCCTAAAATCAGGCCCACAAACAGTTGGAAAATTACAAAGTTTTCATTATTTTAAATGGTAAATAGACTGCATTTATATAGCGCTTTTCCATCTGCATCACACGCTCAAAGTGCTTTACAATTATGCCTCACATTCACCCCGATGTCAGGGTGCTGCCATACAAGGCGCTCACTACACACCGGGAGCAATAGAGGATTAAAGACCTTGCCCAAGGACCCTTAGTGATTTTCCAGTGAGGCGGGGATTTGAACCGAGGATCTTCTGGTCTCAAGCCCAACACCTTAACCACTAGTCCATCACCTTTTAGTACCATGGAGTTGAAACCAGATCACACATGAACTCTAAATACAGACTTTAACTTCATCCACCATCTCATGGAAGCCCCGACTGGCATCTTGCCAGGTAGATCGGCAATCCATTCCTATTTCCCAAGAGTAACCAGCTATCTCCTATAACTGGGTCTTACAAAGGCCCCCTTTTGGCCTGGCCCATTTGCAGTCAGCTGCATGAAATATGGCTACACCTCATCTGTGCGCTCTTGAATAATTTGAAAGTTATTCTTGTGATACCCAAAGATTGTCTAGGCAGATTTATAATGTCTAGATCTCATAGCCATACAGTAAGACCAACACAATGAGATTCTAACTCGTGGGGGGTGGGGGCAATCGTGCCATGAAGGGCCGAGACACTGCAGGTTTTTCTTGCTACCAATCACCTCAGTGGGTGATTTCATTAATGATCAGGTGTCTCAGCAGGTGATCTGATCGATGACCAGGTGCTTATGTTCAGAGAAGAAGCTCATCAGCAACCCAGTTTGCTGAGGTGATTGGTTGCAAGGAAAACCTCAGCAGTGTCTCAGGCCTTGATGCCCACCCCTGCTCTAATTATTGGCAGCTCCATGCATTTCTGCCTAGCAACCTCATAACTCTTTCCAGACATTTCCTCATCACTTAGGCCAACCTCTAAAGGAATCTCTTATCAAGAATGACATACTCACCACATTTTTCATTTTTCATTTTTTATATACCACATCACAAGGTTGCCTCAACACGCTTCACACAAGTAAGGTCTAACCTTACTAACCCCCAGAGCAACAGTGGTAAGGAAAAACTCCCTCTGAGGAAGAAACCTCAAGCAGACCAGACTCAAAGGGGTGACCCTCTGCTTGGGCTATGCTACAGACACAAATTGCAAAACAATTCACAAAACGAACATACAGAAAATGTTGCCGGCGCACAGGACGGTTTCCGGAACAGATACATGCAGACAGACCACATGCATATACGTTGCTGATGACTGGGTCAACAAGATTGTCAAAGGTCTGAGGCTCAGATGACATTCAAATAAGGTAAAAGGTATCAACGTTACAGAAGTTCACATACTTTCTTTCCATTCATAAGGGGCCAAAAGGAACTGGACACTTACCCTCCTGAGTGTCCCTCTTTTTCATGTTTAAGGTCAATGCAAATCCTATGATGCACTCTGCATTTGAGGTTGAGTCAAGTCAGGCTTAGGACCATGAAGTGGTGCTGCACATTGTAACATCATCCCATGGACTCAACCTGGGTCTTGATTGTTACCCACACAGGCAGACCAAAATAAGGATGCAACTGTGTGATTTGTGGACATAACTCTTGGCCTTGTCTAATATTTACATTCCTCAGTGTTGGGGAATTCTACCTTTCTGATATATATGGTTTTATTGAGTTTCCATAGCAGCAGAAAGAAGCCTCATTAAAATATAAAAGTATATATAAAATATATAAGTGTGAGTGTTACAAGATTTAAGGGATGCACAAAAATGAATTAGGGATTTGAAAGAGATGATATTTTTTTGTTTGTGACAACTCTGGACAAGTCAGAAACAATGAGGTGGTGGACTGTGCATAATTGGCTGGAATAAGGTATCAGAAGCAAATACTCAGTTTTGTCCTAAAATGAAATGACTTAAAATAATATAAAAAGACACTTTGACAAACACACACACACACACACACACACACACACACACACACACACACACACACACACACACACACACACACACACACACACACACACACACACACACACACAAATGCACAGTAAATATATTTCTAAAGGTGCTATCGGCATGAAATTTCACCAGATGTCGGTAACCTTCCACATCATCCATACATACAAAGAAATCAAACCATAGATGTTCATAAATTATGTGAAATAATGTGAAATAACAGGAAAAACATATTGAACACCTAAACAAAGGGACGTGCAAAAAAGGCATGTAAAGCCAAGACACCAGCTGAAATCTATCAGTAAGTAATCAGAAAGCAATCCTGCCCCTTGTCAGTGCAATTTAATATTAGATGGTTCAGTCCCAACTAGAGTTGAGCCAGATACTCATTTCAGGTGAGTATCGAGTACTGATAAATCATTTTTGACAAGTATGAGCATGATACGAGTAAAACTCATCAATATCTGTTGCTCGTGCAGAAGGAAAATTCTCATTTGCTAACAATGTCGTCACAATCTGTGACTGGCCAGCCACACACAGCACCCGCCCCTACCCACACGCATCTCTGCAGCCGCTCCGATCTGTCTCTCACTGTCACAGAGATACACACACAGACAGGATCTCTCTCTTTGTGCTTGGCTTGATTCTACCTCACGTTGCTCTCTCAGTACTCCTTAAGTTTTCTTCAGCTTGCCTCTGTTTCGGTTTGTATGATATTTAAAGTTACTTGGTCAATTTGTTTCGTATCGTACGCGGTGCTTTGACAAGACAGAGCTGAAAACGGCTCGTGTCGCGTCGGTCACTGCCTCCAGTCTGGTCGGGTTTTTTTTTTTTTTTTTTTTTACCGTTTGCTTCCTCTTCGTTTGATTGGGTGATATAAAGTCAGTCGGAAAACTTTGCTCCTGCTGAATGTGGTGGTTTTTGAGAAGAATACAGTGAACAAGGCTGAGATATTATTTCCCTGTTTGCCAACAGATGTTTGCATGAATCACCAAGTTCACACAGATAATTAACAAATAAACAGTCTTACAGACCACTTACACACATACACACATGTAGCTGAACACACAAAGTAGTCTATATTAATATTTTTAATGTATATGGCTGCATGCAGTTTCTGACACTTTCTTACTGCAGTTCATAAAAATAAATTGGTTAGTCGAACAACCTCTCTCTCCCTCTCACACAGTCACACACACGTACACACAGTCAGACAGTCATGCACACACAGACAAGCACTATTGGGGCCATAATCTGAAAGTGGAAGGAACATCAATTCACGGCCTGGCTCAAAAGCCACAACAGAAAACTGACGCCCACATGGAAGCTTCTTCTTTGTCTTTCGGCTGTTCCCGTTAGGGGTCGCCACAGGAGATCAATCGTTTCCATCTCATCCTGTCCTCTGTATCTTCCTCTGTCACAACAACCACCTGCATGTCCTCCCTCAGCACATCCATAAACCTCCTCTTTGGCATCGCTCTTCTCCTCCTGCCTGGTGGCTACATCCTCAGAATCCTTTTCCCTGTATACCCTGGGTCCCTCTTCTGCACATGCCCAAACCATCTCAATCTCGCCTCTCTGACTTTGTCTCTAAACCATCCCACCTGAGCTGTCCCTCTGATATGTTCATTCCTAATCTTGTCCATTCTTGTCACTCCCAAAGAAAATCTCAACATGTTCAGCTCTGCCACCTCCAACTCTGCTTCCTGTCTTTTTGTTAGTGCCACCATCTCTAACCCGTACAACATAGCTGGTCTCACTACTGTCTTGTAAATTTTCCCCTTCACTCTTGCTGATATTCCATCCATCCATCCATTTTCTTCCGCTTTATCCGGAGTCGGGTCGCGGGGGCAGCAGCTCAAGCAAAGCTGCCCAGACCTCCCGATCCACACACACCTCCCCCAGCTCCTCCGGGGGAACCCCAAGGTGTTCCCAAGCCAGCCGAGAGATGTTATCCTTCCAGCGTGTCCTGGGTCTTCCCCGGGGCCTCCTCCCAATGGGACGTGCCCGGAACACCTGTCAAGCGAGGCGTCCAGGGGGCATCTGGAAACTGCCACTCCAGACTTCCTCATACAATATCACAGCTTTTCTCTTGGCACCCTATCATAAGCTTTTTCTAAGTCCACAAACACACAATGTAACTCTTTCTGGCCTTCTCTGTACTTCTCCAACAGTATTCTCAGAGCAAACATTGCATCTGTAGTGCTCTTTCTCAGCATGAAACCCTATTGCTGCTCACAGATCTTCACCTGTTTTCTAAGCCTAGCTTCTACTGCTCTTTCCCTTAGCTTCATGCTGTGGCTGGTCAGCTTTATGCCTCTGTAGTTACTGCAGCTCTGCACATCACCCTTGTTCTTGAAAATAGGAACCAGCACACTTCATCTCCATTCCTCAGGCATCCTCTCACTTCCCAAGATTTTATTAAACAATCTGGATCTAAGCTCTACTGGCATCTCTCCTAGACATTTCCATGCCTCCACTGGAATGTCATCTGGACCAATTGCCTTTCCACTCTTCATAGCAGCCCTCACTTCTTCCTTACTAATCTCTTGTACATCCTTATTTACTCTCACTACATCATCCAGCTTTTTCTCTCTCTCATTTTCTTTATTCATCAGCTCTTCAAAATACTCCCTCCACCTTCTCAGCACACACTCCTCACTTGTCAGCACATTACCATGTGCATCTTTTACCACCCTAACCTGCTGCACATCCTTTCCAGCTCTGTCTCTTTGTCTGGCCAATCGATACAAGTCCTTTTCTCCTTACTTACTATTCAACTTCTTGTACAGTATGCTTTTTCCTTCACTTTTGCCACTTCTCTTTTCACCTTACACCACATCTCCTTGTACTCCTGTCTGCTTTCGTCATCTCTCCGACTATCCCAATACTTTTTCGCCAACCTCTTTCTCCTTAGGCTTTCCTGGACCTCTTCATTCTACCACCAAGTCTCCTTGACTTCCTTCCACTGTCCAGATGTCATACCCAGTACTGTCCTAGCTGTCTCCCTTACCACATCTGCAGTACTTTTCCAGTTGTCCAAAATTGCTTCCCCTCCAACAAGTGCTTCTCTCACCTGCTCGCTAAATTTCACACAACAGTGTTCCTCCTTCAGCTTCCACCATCTGATCCTTTGTTTTGCTCTCACTGGGCCTCATGTATCACCTTTGCGTACGGCGATATTTGAGCGTATATGGGGTGTACGCCAAAACGGCTGCGCTACTTGGCATTTATCAATGTGGACGTTGGCGTACGCTGTGCTGAAAATATACACAGGTCGAGAGGTGGCGTAAATTATAGACCAAAATGAACCAGGGCTGGAATCTACATAGAAATGAAGATGATCAACATGATAAACAGTGCCATTATACAAATCAATGCATATGTTACATAAATAACACTTTCTTGATTATACTACATAATAATCAATACAAATCCCGCTGTTGCGGGATTGTTATGGAGCACGATCCGTGGCTACAGCGCTGACAGGAAGGAAAGCGCTGCTCACCTTTTTCTCCAGACGTCGAGCCTGGAGCCAGAGCAGCGCTGAGCGTAACTTTATGTGGTGTGATCGTTTTAGACTATGAAATTGATAATTACAACTGTACTGATGTCATTCCCTTAATTCGCCCATGCTGCAATCAGGTTTTGTCGTCTCCATTCGTTTGTCACAATACAATAAATAAAGCGTTACATTTTAAAAATAAAGAAATCTGACAAATTAGGCATGTCTTATTAATTGAGCGAGCAAATATCCACATGTCAAGAATTATTGACATGTGAAAAAAGAATACAGTGGTCCCTCGCTATAACGCGGCCTCGCAGTCCCGCGGAGTATTTAGTCCAATTTTGCATGCTATTAATTTTTTTTACAGTGTTCTGTGTTCTGCATGTCTGTTTATAAGAATCCTCTCGCCCAGATGAAGAAAGAGCGCCAACAACTAGGCCTACTCATAACTGTGTTTCTCACACGGAAACAGCACCTGCTGCAGCGAGATGTGAGTGGGAAAAGGCGCGGCGCCAGGACGCAGGCCCGATCTGTGGAATACTGGTCAGTCACTATTAATAATTTCTTATGTGTCCAACCTCGTTCATTGATCGTTATAATTAAATTCGTTAGTTCTAAATGCCATCATAATTATTTATAGGAAAACGTTCTATTTTTACTTCTCAAACAAATTTTTGGGCCTGAAAACTTGGCTTTATTTTCCTACTTAGGTTTGAACTTTGAGAGTGTTTACACACGAGAGAAAAGTGAGAAAATGTTCATGCCTGATTGTGAAAGTGTATAATGTGGGTTTACAGGGGTTTTGCAGCTTTGAAACGTCTATAATAATTGTAAAAAATAACGCTGACTACGTCGCAGTTTCGCGTATTTTGGTCTATTTTTTAGAACGTAACTCCCGCGATAAACGAGGGACCACTGTAACACTTTATTGATTATATACTACAAAACAATTGATACGACGGCCACTTTCGGCGCTCTATTGGCACGTGTCGTGATTGGTGAAGTTCTTTTTCTTTGCCGTCTTCCTGGCTTCCATGTTGTAAAACGAGGGTGTGTCTGTGTGTCTGAAGCGGAGTCTGAATATTTATGGGCGTGTTTATTATAATTACGGTTGTTTTCACCCGCCGCATTTATCAAGATCACGTCAGGCGTATGCCAGAAATGGGCAGGTGTGCACTGCTTGATACATGTCACGGCAACTTTGGTGTATTTCAAGTTTACGCCGTAAATTTATGCCACAAGTGTGCAACATTGATACGAGGCCCACTGTCTTCTTCTTCTTTACCTCTAAAGTCATCCTACAAACAACCATCCTATGCTGTCTAACAACACTCTCTCCTGCCACCACCTTACAGTCTCTGATTTCTTTTAGCTTGCATCTCCTATAAAGAATGTAGCCTACCTGTGTGCACCTTTCTCTACTCTTATGTTACCCTGTGCTCCTCCGTTTGCTTAAAGTAGGTATTCACCACAGCCATTTCCATCCTTTTTGCAAAATCAACTACCATCTGTCCTTCCCCATTCCTATCCTTGATACCATATCTACCCATTACTTCCTCATCACCTCTGTTCCCTTCACCAACATGCCCATTGAAGTCCGCTCCAATCACCACTTTTTCATGCTTGGGCACACTCTCCACCACCTCATCTAACACACTCCAGAAATCTTCTTTCTCCTTCATCTCACAACCTACCTGTGAGGCATATGCACTGATGATATTCATCATCACCCCTTCAATTTCCAACTTCACACTCATCACCCTGTCAGACACTCGCTTAACCTCCAACACACTTTTAACATACTCTTCCTTTAAAATGACCCCAACACCAATTCTCTTCCTATCCTCATCATGGTATAACAGCTTGTACCCACTGCCGATGCTCCTGCTCTTACTTCACTTCCACTTGGTCTCTTGCACACACAATATGTCTACCTTTCTTTTCTCCATCATATCAGCCAGCTCTCTCCCTTTACCAGTCATACTACCAACATTCAAAGTCCCCACTCTCATTTCCACCCTTCTAGTTTTCTTCTTCTCCCGCTGTTTGTGGAAACGTTCTCCTCCTCTTCTTTGTTGTCTTCGCCCAGCAGTAGCCCAATTTCCATGGCACCCTGTTGGGTATCAGCACCGGTGGCAGACATTGTTAACCCGGGCTGCGACCGATCTGGTATGGAAATTCAATTCTTAGTATGTATAGTTGGGTTGGCTTGTCTTACGCCGGATGCCCTTCCTGACGCAACCCTCCTCATTTATCCGGGCTTGGGACCGGCACTCAGAATGTACTGGCTGCACACACCATGTGGCTGAGGCCACACAGAAGCGCAAATCTTTAAATCCCTTAGTAGGGGAACTTTATAATAAAATAAAAGGATAAAACAAAAAGAAACAAATAACGAGGGTGTGGCATGACAAACCCAGACCAAAGCCAGAACCAGGATCAGGACCTGGACCAAACGCAGCTGCTCCCCCCCAGGCTGCAATCCAGGAGAGGAAGGAGGACAGAGAAAACCCTCCTTTTATACTCCCAGTTAGGAAGCACAATCAGCGCCTCCCAGGTGGCCGAGACCTCAAGACACACAACAGACATTAGACAACACACAAATACATTAAGACGGCAGGGGGCCGTCACACTATAAACCAGCCACAGCCAGGTATTCCTCGTAAGGCTTCTGACAGAGGGCTGATAAGAATTATCATAACAGTTGTTTGTACAATTGTTTCAAAGAAAACCATAAGTAATACACTCAACCACCATGGCCTGTATGCACGCTCGCCACACAAGACACCTGTTGTAGTTTGGCCCCTGTCTGTGCCCTTATATTGATTGTCAATGTGTTCTGTCCGTGTCTTTCTGTGAATTTTCTTTGGGTTCTGTCCCCTGTCTATGTCTGTCAGTGGAGTTGTTCTTCCTTGTCTGTACTCTCTTGCATCTTTGAATTCCATGTTGGTTTGCTATTGTTTCTTCTTTGGTTTTTGAACTTGGTTACTTTGTGGTTCTCTGTTGTTGGATTATTATTATGAGATCATTTTGGTTTTACTCACCCTTTTGAGATTTGAGTCACTTTGTGTGTGTCAGTTCCTGTGTATATGTTTTTCTGGCCCACCTCTTCCAGCACACTCCATACCTGTTGCTTGTTTGTACATTTGTGTTTCTGTATTTAAGACTGCACTGTTTTCTTTTCCGGTTGCTGGAATATTCTTTGGCTCCTTTGGTTGTAAGCTGTGAGTATTTTTGATTATATATGTCACCTCCTGATCGTTGCTGTGTTTCCAGTCATTAGTGTTGTGTATTCTTAATACCCCTGTGAGCACTACCATTGTATTACTTCCCTGTAGTCTGTGCCCTTTTTTTAATCCAGTTTGTTTGTTGCCTCCCTCTGCCTGGATTTTGGTTTGTGTTTTCTTTGTTATGGACTCCTGTAGAACCTTGTGAACTCTGTCAGTTTGTTGGACTTTTCTTACATTTGTTTGGACAAGAAATCACCTTTGTAATCACCTTACTCCCCGCATGCTTACTGCCTACATTCTTGGATTCATACAGAAACTGCTTACGCAACATAATAATCTGGCCAATCATGAACCCAGCAGGTAGTAACCTGGACATTATCTCTCTTGTATTTTCTAATTTTAGTGGTCATCAATCCATCTTCAAAGTCTTTCAAGGTTTGTTTGATTGAATCATGAATTTGTAGAAAATTCTCACCCAATTTCTGTTGCATTACTGTTTCATGATCTTTTATGTCTTTTAATATGATGTCTTTTTGGTTGGTTACCTCCTCTATAATCAGTAGCATCAAATCCAAGGAGCATTTGTTTAGGATTTCACACCATTTCTTAACAAAGTCTTTAGATTCTCTTCCAATGGTTGGTGCTTTTTGTATGCGCAAACCTAGTGGGATGCGTTTGTTGCGCCAGTACTCACTCAAGGTGTAGCCATGTAACTGAAGCCTTGTTTCCTTCATCTTCATACGAATTAGTTTGTTTTTCATCTCCTCTGCTGCCAGTGGATGGTTTTCCAGGGAGGTTGTTGATGGAAAAAGGATCCGTTCTGCATCGGCTTGTGAGAAGGCAAACATTTCAGCCCTTTCAGATGTCAGGGCATTAATCTCTTGAAAAGACATCATAGTAACTTTTAATTTTGAACTGTGCTTTGTTTTATGATGGCCGATGCCTGTGTACACAGCATGGACTTGTTCTTTTTTCTTTGTTTCTTGTTTTTCACTACATTTCCCATGATGCTCTACTGACTCAGAGTGCTTCAGCATTGATTACAGGTGCCACTAATTAATAGTATTAACTCCAGGCCTGTTTGTAACATGCACCCTGCCTGATGAAGGTCTTACAGACTGAAAGCTTGCAGCTTCAGTAAAGCTATTTTGAACAGACCTGAAGTGTGCAGATTTTTTTCTTTTTACCCTTAATGTAACCAAAAACAAAATACTAATTTATAAGGGGGATGTCTTTATGCATAAAATATGGCATAACTGCTGCAAATATATATGTAGTTTTGCAGCTATAGCTACTGATTCACTGTGCTCCGTGATTCATCGTGCCCCAGTTTCCCATATATATATATATATATATATATATATATATATATATATATATATATATATATATATATATATATATATATATATATATATATACACACACAGTGAGGAAAATAAGTATTTGAACACCCTGTGGTTTGCAAGTTCTCCCACTTAGAAATCATGGAGGGGTCTGAAATTTTCATCTTAGGTGCATGTCCGCTGTGAGAGACATAATCTAAAAAAAAAAAAAAACAGAAATCACAATGTATGATTTTTTAATAATTTGTTTGTATGTTATTGCTGCAAATAAGTATTTGAACACCTACCAACCAGCAAGAATTCTGGCTCACACAGACCTGTTATTTTTTCTTTAAGAAGCCCTCTTATTCTGCACTCTTTACCTGTATTAATTGCACCTCTTTGAACTTGTTACCTGTATAAAAGACACCTGTTCACACACTCAATCAATCACACTCCAACCTGTCCACCATGGCCAAGACCAAAGAGCTGTCTAAGGACACCAGGGACAAAACTGTAGACCTGCACAAGGCTGGGATGGACTACAGGACAACAGGCAAGCAGCTTGGTAGAAGACAACAACTGTTATGATTATTTATTAGAAAGTGGAAGAAACACTAACCATCCTCTAAACATGGTAAGTGGATTACCATGTTTAGAGGATGAGAACAACCCCAAGAAAACCATCCCAACCGTGGAGCCTGGGGGTGGAAACATCATACTCTGGGGGTGCTCTTCTGCAAAGGGGACAAGACGACTGCACCGTATTGGAGGATGGATGGCGTCATGTATTGCGAGATTTTGGCAAACAACCTCCTTAAACCACAGGGTGTTTAAATACTTATTTTCCTCACTGTATATACTGGTGGGCACAGTTCAGCTAATCTGTTAACCGCTAATTATGCTAAACTAATGTTTTCATTATCGGATTACCTTTTCAGATAACTTTAAAAACCATCAGCGGAGCAATTATCTTCTTTTGGTCCGATAATTTTTAGAAAGCTAACATACGTGGTCTGTCAATAAAGTAACGGTCCTTTTTATTTTTTTTTAAAACTATATGGATTTCATTCATATGTTTTTATGTCAGACATGCTTGAACCCTCGTGCGCATGCGTGAGTTTTTCCACACCTGTCGGTGACGTCATTCGCCTGTGAGCATGCCTTGTGGAAGGAGTGGTCCCGCCCCCTCGTCGGATTTTCATTGTCTGGAAATGGAGGAATGAAACAGACTTTTTTTCCATCAGAATTTTTTCAGAAGCTGTTAGAGACTGGCACCTGGAAACCATTCGAAAAATTTATCTGGCTTTTAGTGAAAATTTTACGGGCTTCACAGAGAATAAGGACTTTAACTACAGCTTTAAGGACCCCTTTAAGGACGGTCGGTGCGTCGCGCTCCGAGCTGCGACGTCGCGGCACAAACCACTGGATCATTTCTAAGCTGATGGCTCTGTGGATATGAGACCGTCGTGTGCTCTTTCTCTGGTTTTCACAAGAGCTGGACATCAGCCATTTTCTGGCAGATTTCACTTTTAACAAGAGATTTTGTCATGGAAAGCTCCGCGGAGGCTTCGCGCGTCACGACCGATTCGCTGATGAAGCGAGACAAAGGAACACCTCCGTTTCAGAGTGTTAGAGGACAAGTTTGGACATGCCTATCTCGGCTTTCAGTGCTTACCAGTCGAGTGAGTATAAGAGAACTTGTGGAGAGCTGGACATGTCCCAACTCTCTGAAAATCCGACGAGGGGGCGGGATCACTCCTTCCACAAGGCGTGCTCACAGGCGAATGACGTCACCGACAGGCGTGGAAAAACTCACGCATGCGCATGAGGGTTCAAGCATGTCTGACGTAAAAACATATGAATGAAATCCATATAGTTTTTAAAAAATATAAAAAGGACCGTTACTTTATGGACAGACCTCGTATTATTGCAGGCTTAGTGAACAAAGTTTTAACAGTTAATAAACATTTTTAAAGTCTGATATCAAAGATTTTAGAGCCTACTTGTTAAATGTTTTGTAGTAGACATAGACGAGGTCTGTTAGAAAAGTATCCGACCATTTTCCATGACAAAAACTCCTGTAACATTGGAATGTGCCGAAAAAGTGCTATGTCCACATCTTCTGCCATTTCTGTAGTATTCAGACGACGTCCCGGATCAACACAGCCTTCACTTTGGAAATGATCTGGTCATTTCAGCCTGTCGATTGCCGCTAGGAGCGTGGTGCCCCCCCGCCATTGTGCGCCGTCTTTAAACCGGTTGTAACACTCCTTAATCTGTGTGATCCGCATAAGATCTTCACCGAAAGCCATCTGAATTTTCCGAATGGTTTCCAACTGGCTGTCTCTCACAGTTTCTGAAAAAATTTTGATGCAGTAAAGCAGCAGTCGATCAGCCAATTTCCTGACAATGAAAATCCACTGAGGAGGCTGGACCACTCCTCCCACAAGGCGTGCTCACAGGCGAATGACGCAACCGACAGGCGTGAAAAATCTCACGCATGCGCACCAAGGTTCAAGCTTGGCTGATGTAATCGCACGTGATTCAAATCCATATAGTTTTTGCAAAAAATAAAAAGGTCGGATACCTTTGTAACAGACCTCGTATGGTTCTATAGACAACAAGTCTGCAGACAACAGGTCTGTCTTCACAAAAACGTCTGTGCACATGCACGTTCACATGCTGTCTGTGGCTGGAATGTTCCAGCTACAGACGACATGCAAACGTGTGCATACAGCCGTTTGTGTGTGTGCGAACAAGCTCTCCAGCCACAGACGGCATGTGAACATGCGTAAATAATTACAGCAGTTGATAAAACGCACCACTATTGTTTCTTTATGACAACGTTGCTTTTCATCCCACACATGGACGAGTCTTGTTCAGCTCATTGGCTCTTTAGGTATTGATCCATTCAGATATCTTCAGTGTTCGTGCAAGATGTCAGACTTGGGAGGTTGGAGGACAATCAAACAGAATGCTGATGGTACGGGAACTATGTAAACGATGAGGAACTGTCAAGACAGAAAGCAAAACGGATTACAGACGAATTGAAGCTGTCGTCAGGATTCGCTCACATTTTTGAACAAATTGAAAATTCTGATGAAGCACCAGCTGCAGGAATGAAGTTGGATGACGGTTAAACAATGTCTCCGAAAGTCAACATAAGTCCAGATTTCTTGTTTTGTTTTGGCTTCGGTCTCCTTCATTAGTGCCATGTGACCGGGGCTTAATATGTGGACAGGTGTGGGCCTTTCCAAATCATGTCCAATCAACTGAATTTACTCCAGGGGGACTCCAATTACGCTGCTGAAACATCTCAAGGATGATCAGTGGAAACAGGATACACCTGAGCTCAGTTTTGACCTTCATGGCAAAGGCTGTCAATACTTATCCATGTGTGATTTCTCTTTTTTTATTTTTAATAAATTTGAAAAAATCTCAAACTTATTTCACATTGTCATTATGGGGTATTGTGTGTAGAATTTTGAGGGAAAAAATGAATTTCAACCATTTTGGAATAATGCTGTAACGTAATAATATGTGAAAAAAGTGAAACGGTGTGAATACTTTCTGGATGCACCGTACAATATGGGTTAAAAAGGGATAAAGGCTGGACCATCGAATGTCCGTTTTATTAATGTCCTGATTTGTGATTAGAAAAAGTGTAATATACTCAGGCTTTTAAAGTTGCAGTCAGATTTTCCTGATGTCAGTGAACTTTCACGCTTTGTTGGACTACAGGAAAATTACTTTAAATCCATTTTGTTTTCAATTTTCAATTTTTTTCAATTTATATAGCATCAAATCACAACAAAGTTGTCTCAAGGCATTTCACACAAGGTCTAACTTTAACAACTCCTAGAGCAAGCACACAGGCGACAGTGGTAAGGAAAAACTCCTGATAATTTGAAGAAACCTCAAGGTTATATTTAGGTTATATTTTGCTGTGCATTTCAACTTTCAGCTCAAAAGATATATTATCAAAGCTATATGCTGAAGAGCACAGAACAAGTTGGAGACATCTCCCATGAATGTGGTATAAAATAAGGTTTTATAACAATGTGCACAGGGAGATGGAAGCTGCAGTGTCTGGCAGCTTTCAGAAGTCGCTCCTTAATCACGCAATGTTCCAGGTGGCATTTTTGGCAACACACCTTCCATTTGTGGATGAGCCAGAGCAAATCAATGTTACACACAATGTTAATCTTCACAATCTGTACTTGGAATGTATTTTATATTATCTCATAGCAAGCAAATAGGAAAAACACAAGGTTTTTACAAGACAATAGCCAACAATGGATTTTACCTCGACAAATGGTGTTTCCTTTGGGAAGCCAGTGACATAGCTGACAGGATATCCTTATTATAAATGTATCTGGAAAGGTAGAAAGATGGTAGGAAATTTTAGGAATCCTGGCTTGGGGACAAACTAAACTAAATCCCTCTTCGGAGTGAAACAGATTTTTATGTCGAGGTAGGGGAAGCATTTCTCAGTGATTTATGTCCAGTCTGATTGCACCATTTCAGTTATTTTTACTGACTGCATGCTCCCAGATTGTGGCTCATTTTACCTTCTGTAAAACAATTCATAGTAATTCCATTAGGTTATATTTAAACCTCTGCAAATACATTCATCAGTCACATCCTGTGAAAAGGACTTATTTGAAGTATGAATACACTTAAAGGGCCATTTGGAAGACAGTCAACCCACCAACAGAGATTTTCCATTGATGCTTGAAATTAATTTAGTATTTCCATGTCAGTCTTTTTCCAGCTACAAAGTAATGTGATCATGTTCATGTCAGTAGCTCACCTCTGTGTGTTCCCTCTTTGGACCACCTGCTCTGCGGAGCGTACCATGAACAGCGCACCTCTGCATGCAGATTTTAAAAATTTCTGTGGCACCTTATATTCAAAATCAAGAGGATGGGGCACAAGGTTTTTTTTTTTTTCTGAACTGGTGAATTGAGCCCGATCAAGGCAGCTTTTGAGTGATCATATTAGATAAATTAAACCCAGTTCACAAAATCAGTATGCATTTCCAATTGTTACATTGCATATGAACGGTGCCAGTGGAGAGAGTTCACCACTGATCCACAGTGCACTTTTTAACGTGCTCCTTCTCTTTAAATATGGCACAAGTCATTTTCATTCAGATAGATGATAAAGACGTCAGTCTCACTCTATTTCATTGCACAGTGCCAGTGCACCCACAGTGCAAGTTTTAAATTCATATTTACACTTTCCTTTGTTTCTGATGGTTGGTGCATGTGATATATCATTCTTATTGGTCAATCACATTTTCATTTTTCATCATTTTTTTAAATTTTCCACATAGATTAACAAGTTTCTCTCTTTGTAATGTTTGCGTTTGCTCCTGTTCACATAGACTGAGCAGGGATGTAGCCAGAAGGGTGAAGAGCCGAATCGGCCAACTTCATCCCCTTGAGAGTAAAGGTCTACTTTTAATCAATCAATCAATCAATCAATTTTATTTATATAGCGCCAAATCACAACAAACAGTTGCCCCAAGGCGCTTTATATTGTAAGGCAAGGCCATACAATAATTACGGAAAAACCAAAACGACCCCCTGTGAGCAAGCACTTGGCGACAGTGGGAAGGAAAAACTCCCTTTTAACAGGAAGAAACCTCCAGCAGAACCAGGCTCAGGGAGGGGCAGTCTTCTGCTGGGACTGGTTGGGGCTGAGGGAGAGAACCAGGAAAAAGACATGCTGTGGAGGGGAGCAGAGATCGAACACTCAGTGCATCATGGGAACCCCCCAGCAGTCTAAGTCTATAGCAGCATAACTAAGGGATGGTTCATTGGTTTTAAGCATATTTTAAAAATATTTTTCACATAATAATAATAATAATAATAATGATAAGAAGAATTTTAACAACTAAAACATTGTTGAATCAATGTTGCTCTGTGTCCAACAATGCTGCACAAAGTGGAACTGATGAGCCATATTTTTTCTTAATGCTTTGCAGAGCTCTTACACTGGCTGATTATCGGTCTGATATTTTCCCATATCAGACCAGTTTCCATGACAACGCATATTATCTACACAAGCCAGGAAGCTAAAAACGAGATTAGAAAAAGCAAGTCAGACATGAATTTACTCCATAAATATCTCAACAGCATAAAAAACACACACACACACACAGATTGAAAGCTTACCAGCTCACGGCTGGACCATCTGTTCACAAGTTCTTCATGGAGGTGAAGAAAGCAAATGAGCTCAACACCATCAACAGCATATTTAGGTGATATTGTAAGTTTGCGTGTTTATATGTATATAACAGCCATATAATAAACAAATTATTAACCTTGCTTCCTCTGTCTGTACGGGGATATCAGACAGATGTGCGAAAAACATGTCGGTCTGATATTTCCCCGTACAGACCTCGCGCTTGGTTAATAATCCTTTAATATATACATATAAACCCGATCAGGACATTATCCAAGTCTTCTGTGATTTAGTCAGTTCATTTTTGCTCCTATCACAGGATCCATCCATTGCCACATTCTCACCCTTTTTTAAATTCTGGCTGGCACTTAATTTCATGCCGATGTGTTGTTTTTATTTAATTCCTTGCTGTACTATAAGTGTGTTTTGATAGTTAGTCAAAATATGTTTTTATTTATTCTTTTTTTTTGCAGCCTTGAAAACCAATCATTAACACAGGACTTTAATATGTGTTGGAGTCACTGAGCAAGTTGTTGATCTTGGCCTCGTAGTCAGATGTGTTCAGGACCACCGTGCATCTGCCTTTAGCCGCTGGCAGGATAAGGATGCTTTGGTCCTTTTGCAGTGCTGACAAAGCTTTCCGTTCTTCTCCTGTGATGTTGGACGGAGTAGGCTTAGCACTGTTCAGCACTGCTGTGACTCTTAGTCGGAGGTCCCCAGCTTCTCACTCTGACAACATAGGTGAGACTAAGCAACCTTTACACAAAAGGCTATACCAGCACCACAGAGAGGGAGCCAGTGGTCCTCAGTCTGCAGTTCATCTCCACCTTAAAGACACTAACCACATGTTTGAGGACAAGGAAGTTAAAATATTAGCCAGAGAGAAGAAATGGTTTGAGAGAGGGGTCAAGGAGGCATTCTTTGTGAAATGTTTGAAACCTAGCCTTAACCGGGGAGGGGGTCTGAGACACGCTTTATCCCCTGTTTACAATGGGGTACTCAGGTCAAAGCAGTTTCAGTCTTTTGTTCATGGTAATGAGTCATTCACGTCATCAGCAGAGTCGTCAAGGGAGCCATCAGGAGAGGGACAGCTGCCCTGTCATTAGGAGGGTGTTAACTAGAGCACAATAGGTGCTAATTAGAGCTATTGTTTAGTCACCAGCCTATAGCAGTCTGCCTCTCGGTAGGAGGGGTCTGGTTAGGTTTAAAACTCCAGCTTTTGTGACTTCTTGATTATTCTTCTCTACAAGAGTCAAGACAGAAGTCAGACCACCAGAGCAAGAATTTTAGCTGAGGAAGCTTCTGCGATTTGAAGCGAAACGTCCTCGCGTCAAGCAACCCAGTCCAGTCGAAGATTCAAGCTTCTCTACTATTAACACAGGAGTAATTATGAAACATGAACAACCAGGGCAGAATATTAATTTACACTCTCAGATATGATGTTAGTGAAAAGAAAACCTAAAAGGAATCTGTCTATCTATGGTTTGGTTTATTTTGTAACATGTCTATATGTCAAAGTGCATATGTCATACACAGTCTACATATACATATCACTGAGGATAGTTAAAAAATGATTAAAAAGTTGTTTCCATTGTAGTTCTCAGAATTACAATCCAAATATAACAAGATTAAATACAATATAAACAGTAGCAAGGATAAAACAACAAAAAATATAATTAACCACATGTGGTCCCTCAAATACCACCATATATTACAAGAGAATATGCAGCTTTCAGTGTAAGAAGAAAAGGGAATTTTCCTTTCTGAAACACCGGAAATGATAAAGATCAAACCAGTACTTTAGTGAGAGAGAGGGAGAGAGATGAATACCCATTAAGGTTTATCCCATATCACAGTCATTTGATGTCTTTCAGGTTCAGATTAGATTTTTATGTTCCATAATTAAGTTATACAGAACTTTATGAGCCATGGTCACAATGACCCTGACCGAATGGCATTCTGAGGTTTTACAGAATATCAGAAAATGAAGTTTCAAGGTCTGATCTTCTTTCAATCCAACCAATCAAAAGATTTGACACCCCACCCCCCCCCCCACACACACACACGCTTTATCCTCAACAACACTGTGTCTACTGTGGACACCTTCCAGTTCCTGGGATCCACAAAATACACATTAATCTATTGGTTTGTGATATTGTGAGGAAAAGTGCCTCATTTTTGTCACAGCAGCACAAATTCATTCTCATTCATTCCGTGATGGCTACACGAAATTAAAAGTGAAGCATGGGGGGGGGGTTATGGTTAGCGGGGGGGAAGGAGTATGATTAGGTTATGGTTAAGGTTAGAGTCGGGGGTTGGAGTAGGGTTAGTATTATTGAATTTAAAAAAGCTCCGTCACAAAAATTTGAATCATTTCGTGCCGGGAGCACTAAAAAACAAGTGTGAGACTGGGCTGGGTATTGAACATGTTGGATTGCCTTGGTCCGATATCCCAGCATGTGTGCTGTCCCCCAACCACATACGAGCACGCAGCCTGCTGAATGTGAAGTGTAGCCAATCAGAAAGTCTCAAGTCTCAAGGCGCCTCACACAGAACAATTCAATATAAAAATTAAATAAATAATTAAAAAACAAATAAAAAATTCAAATATATAATTAAAAACAGGAGTAAAAGAATAAAACAGATAAAAAAATATAAACTATTCATAACAAAGAGAATAAAAATGGGTTTTAAGTCTTGATTTAAAAATGTCCACGGCCTCTGACTGCCTCACAGTCACAGGAAGACTGTTCCACAGGGTGGGTGCATGATGAGAAAAAGCTCTTTGACCCACTGACTTCTTCTTCACCCTGGGAACACAGAGAAGTCCCGCATTCTGCGACCGCAAAGCTCGGGCCAGAACGTAAGTCTAGCTTTCTCGTCAACCATGTTTATTTACTCCAAAATCACGTTTGATCACAAAATCTCAAGAGATTTTGTGAGATTTCCTTTCTGAGCTGGGAATGTTCATGTGTGAAATATGTTTGTCTGTGGTGTGTTGTCTTTACAGTGTGGCTGCACATCACACACTCATTCACTCATCTTACACTTACGTGTAGAAAGTTCTCCAGATTCTTTGAATCTTCTGATTATATAATGGACTGTAGATGATGGAATCCCTAAATTCCTTGCAATTGAACATTGAGAAACATTATTCTTAAACTGTTGGAGTGTTTTTTTTGCACATAGTTGTTCACAAAGTGGTGATCCTCACCCAGTCTTTACTTGTGAATGGCTGAGCCTTTTGGGGATGCTCCTTTAATACCCATTCATGACACTCACCTGTTTCAAATTAATCTGTTCACCTGTGGAATGTTCCAAACAGGTGTTCTTTGAGCATTTGTCAACTTTCTAGGTCTTTTGTTGCCCCTGTCCCAGCTTTTTGAAACGTGTTGCAGGCATCCATTTCAAAATGAGCAAATATTTGCCTAAAACAAAAATAAGTATATCAGTTTAAACATTAAATATCTTGTCTTTGTGGTGTGTTCAGTTGAATATACGTTGAAGAGGACTTGCAAATCACTGTATTCTGATTTTATTTCCATTTCATGCAACGTCCCAACTTCATTGGAAATGGGGTTGTAATTGGAAGAGCACCGCTCAGTCTGCTTGCTGAGGAGTCAGTCTGTCCGGGAAAGAGGTCCAACTGGAAATTTGCAAATTTTTTGTACAACAGCTTAGGGACTTGGGGACCTAAATCGTATGGCATGGATTTATTAATTAAATTTCATAAATGTAAAATACAAATATGTCATTTTTAAGGATAATGCATAAAGTATCAAATTACCTTAAACTGAGTGTGATCACAGTATTTTTTCACGCCTGTCGATTGCATGATTTGCTTGTAAGCAGCCTTTGTGTGAGGATGGGTGTAGTCTCTCGTCGTTTTTCTTTGCAAGGAAATGGCGGAACAACTGGAGCAGCGCGACTGCATCAAATTTTGCCAGAAACTGAGCGACAGCCAGGTGGAAACCATTTGGATTATTCAGACGGCTTTCAGTGATGATGCTATGGGCATCACACAGATTAAGGAGCAATACAACTGGTTTAAAGATGGCTGCACAACGGTGGAGAGCGAGCTGCGCTCCGGGCGGCCATCAACATGCTGATATGACCAGATCATTTCCAAAGTGAATGCTGTGGTGATGCGGGACCGTCATGTGACTATCCGAGAAATTGTGGAAGAGGTGGACATCAGCACCTTTTCAGCACATTCCACTGTGACAGAAGATTTTGCCATGAAAAGAGTTGCGGTGAAATTAATGCCGATGGCTTCGGCACGAAGCTGATGGCGGAACAAAAGCGCCACCGTGTTGAAGTCTCACAGGACATGTTGTAACATGCCCACTTCTTCCACCATTCAGAAGATTCAGACGGCTTTCGGTGGCTTTTCAGTCGTGTGACTATCCGAGAAATTGTGGATTTGGTGAGCATGTCACAACATGTCCTGAGAGACTTCAACACAGTGGCACTTTTGTTCCACCATCAGCTTCGTGCCCAAGCCATCGGCATGAATTTCACTGCAACTCTTTTCATGGCAAAATCTTCTGTCACAGTGGAATGTGCCGAAAAAGTGCTGATGTCCACCTTTTACGCAATTTCTCGGATAGTCACACGACAGTCCTGCATCACCACAGCGTTCACTTTGGAATTGATCTGGTTGTTTCAGCATGTTGATGGCCACCTGGAGCGTGGCTCGCTCTCCACCGTTGTGCGGCCGTCTTTAAATCAGTTGTACCGCTCCTTAATCTGTGTGATGCCCACAGTATCGTCACCGAAATCTGTCTGAATAATCCAAATGGTTTCCACCTGGCTGTTGCCCAATTTCTGGCAAAATTTGATGCAGTCGCGCTGCTCCAGTCGTTCTGCCATTTCCTTGCAAAGAAAAAATGACGAGAGACTACACCCATCCTCACACAAAGGCTGCTTACAAGCAAATGACGCAATCGACAGGCGTGAAAAAACTCACACATGCCCAAGAAGGTTCAAGGTTTGCTCATGCAAGCACACATGATTCAAATCCATCAGGTTTTTGAAAAAAAAATAAAAAGGTCGGATACTTTTCTAACAGACCTTGTAAATGACAAAACGAACGTGACGTAAAAGTAATATTTCACCTGTTAAGAAGGTTTGTTTTGTTACCTCTGGCCAACAAAGTAACCGATAGCTTCACCCCAAGAACCACAACAGTAAATCTCCTTCCCAAGTGCAGCCTCATCCCTCTTTAATGTGTCCTATTTCAAGAAGGACTTCTGGGGTGAAATCCTCTCACATGACCTTCACCAGCTGATGAATTCCTGCATGAAAACACTCTGTGATATTACAGCAGACCTCGTAGCAGTCACGCTCCAAAGTGAAAATCTGTCACATGCAAGCAAAACATCATCCATTTGGTTCTTTGTGAAATATTTTAGCCTCTGAATAATTAATACAAGGATCTATGAAGTGAACCGTGACTCATTCCTATTGAGCATGTGCAGCATTTAGGAATTTAATCATACATCAAATGCAGCAGGGTGCATCAAAATAATTACCTTAACCCAGACGTTACATACAGGTCGACAGGAGGTAGGAAAACCTATAATAGACCTCTTACATTTTATCAGGAGTTATAAGCTCACTCAGATGAATATGAAATTGAATTTTTCCACAGTGTGACACTGATCAACGTGTTGCTATACTTTCACAGTTACAGTGTTGTAATGGATATGGGCACAGACATATCTTTACATCATCAAAAATTGCCTTAATTTTCCACTTTTAACAAAGAACTGACTCCCCTGACAATTCTAAGGCTTAAAGTATGACACTGAACTGAGTAGATGTTATCATCCTGCACCAAAGCCCCCATCTTCTCACAACGTGACCATTCTCTGACTTTCTTACACCCTCTTTCTGATTTTGATGCTTTTTGGCTCCTTTAGTCTTAGCTCGTGGCTTTTGTTTCATTGTTTCTTTTGTTTCATTGTTATTTTGTTTCATGGTGTTTCTTTTTGTGCCATTACTCTCGTTGTTTGATGTACCAGTTTTAATATCTTTTGAGGCATGAGTCAAGTTCTCAGCATTTTGAAGACATCTTCTGAGCTGAGATTCTCAGATTAAGAGCAAATTTGTGAGTCTCCAAATTCTTTATTTTCCACTCAATGCCAAAAATGTTTTTTTGCTATCTTTAATTTTCTCCACAACATTCTTTGCCAAGCCTTGAACTTTTCTAAGTTTTTACAAATAATTTAAATTGATCATCCACAAGTTTTGGAAGCTTGTCGATAGCAAAGACTGAAACCATCATCCTGAGATGGTCGGAACCAAGCTTTTACGGAACTGCTGAAGTATCACATTTGGTCCTGATCTCATGGAATCTTGTGGGAACTCAGTGGCAAGTTCACACTGAAACAGGAAGTGCCAGATTTTGAGTCCACAGTGAAACAGGAAATGTCAACTGTTGAACACTTCCTGGCATAGGTGTAGCTGTGTTGCAGTGGAGTTCCCTGAAATCTGATTGGACACTCCAGGTGCCCCCTGGATGATCGACATGTCACGGCAGCACATGTCTGGTTGAAAAGAGCCATTTTGAAATCGGTGACACATGTTGACTGCTAGGTCCATCCTTTACTGTAGTTGGTGCTGTGTTACACAAAAAAGTTCTAATCCACCTTAGTGGAAGAAGAAAAATGTGTGAGCCAGTTGAAAATTTTGAATCTGAATTTACATCAACATAAAAATGCTTAAAGTGGCAAGGGGTTAAGATGGGTGTAGTTTTTTTTTTTCTTTTTTGGGGGGGGGGGGGGGTAGCGTTAGATCTTTAGCCATGCATATCTTCCTCCGAGCCATTTACTGAGAAAAAAGTTTGAAGGACCTACATTACATGGTGAGGACTCTTTTCCAGGCATGTAAGATGCAAATAAAGGAAATGCTTAAAATGGTGGTGATTAAGGGGGGAGTAGTTGGGGCTCTGAGGAGCGAAGCCCCCCAGAAGCAGAAGATTTTTGCGATGATTATGCTCCCAGCATATTTACTGAAAATAAAGTGTGACAGACCTAAATGAGATGGTGAGAACTTTTTCCAGGCATGTGAGAATAGAAATAAAGAAAATGCTTAAAGTGGCAGGGGAGTTAAGAGAGCCATAGTTGGGTGGCCTGGGGTGTTTTGCCCCCTAGAAGCAGAAGATTTTTCCTATGCTTATGCTCTGAGCATATTGAAAATAAAGTGTGACAGACCTTCAGAGCGGCCATTGTTTTTAGAGTGTTTGTCAGGAAAATGATCATTTCTCTATGTTGATTACAGACCCTGCAGTGGCTAATCAACCGCTAATAATCAACTCAAATCAGCACGTTTGAAGCTTGAACCAGTGAAGAAGTGCTTCAATCCGCGGCTTCGGTGGTTCTTTGATTCACTGCTCTTCAGGAGTGGCAAATCCGCTTCTTAACCCCTCTCAAAGCCATTAAAATATGTCAATCGTGAGTCACTTTTGTGCGGATTAAAGTCGCTAAGTGGGACTCTTGTCTTGTTGCAGTCAAGAAACGAGAATTGTCCTTCGTTCCGTTGGCACAGCTCCATACGCTGCTCCGCTCTGCTGAGTCGAGTTAGAGTCAGAATTAATAACTTCAAAGCGAATCACCGCTTAAAATAAAATGACACCTCTTTCCAAATGTTGTAATACAGACAATAAACTACAACCCCAATTCCAATTAAGTTGGGACATTGTGTAAAATGTAAATCAAACAGAATACAATGATTTGCAAATCCTCTTGAACCTATATTGAATGGAATAATCCACAAAGACAAGATATTTAATGTTCAAACCGATAGAATTTATTGTTTTTGTGCAAATATTTGCTCATTTTGAAATGGATGCCTACAACATGTTTCAAAAAAGCTGGGACAGTGGTATGTTTACCACTGTGTTACATCACCTTTCCTTCTAGCAACAATCAATAAGCGTTTGGGAACTGAGGACACTCATGACTGGGCATAAAAGGAGCATCCCCAAAAGTCTCAGCCATTCACAAGCAAAGATGGGGTGAGGATCACCACTTTGTGAACAACAGCATGAAAAAAAAATAGTTCAACAGTTTAAGAACAATTTTTCTCAATGTTCATCTGCAAGGAATTTAGGGATTCCATCATCTACTGTCCATAATATAATCAGAAAATTCAGAGAATCTGGAGAACTTTCTACACATAACCGGCAAGGCCAAAAACCAACATTGAATGCCTGTGACCTTTGATCCCTCATGCGGCACTGTATTAAAAACCAACATCGTGTTAAGGATCTTACCGCGTGGGCTCAGAAACACTTCAGAAAACCATTGTCTGTTAACAGTTTATCGCTACATCTAAAAGTGCAAGTTAAAACTCTACCATGCAAACTGAAAGTCATACATCAACAACATCAAGAAACATTGCCGCCTTCTCTGAGCCCGAGCTCATTTGAAATGGACAGACGCAAAGTGAAAAAGTGTGCTATGGTCTGATGAGTCCACATTTCAAATTGTTTTTGAAAATCATGGACGCCGTGTCCTCCGGACAAAAGAGGAAAAAGACCGTCCAGATTGTTACCAGTGCTAAGTTCAAAAGCCAGCATCTATGATGGTATGGGGGTGTGTTAGTGCCCATGACATGGGCAACTTACACATCTGTGATGCCACCATCAATGCTGAAAGGTACATCCAGGTTTTGGAGCAACACATGCTGGCATCCAAGCAACGTTTTTTCATGGACGCCCCTGCTTATTTCAGCAAGACAATGCCAAGCCACATTATGCATGTGTTATAACAGCGTGGCTTCATAGTAAAAGAGTGCAGAAACTGGACTGGCCTGCCTGCAGTCCAGACCTGTCGCCCATATCTGCTTGGGACTCTGGCAAGGGTGGTTGCATCTCCTCCGCCGTCCTCTATCTCTGCTCCAACCTTCAAGTCCCCTACTTCACCAGACTGTGAATCCTTCAAACTATATTGGATTAACCATGGAATTGATCAGCTGGTCTCTGAACGCTATTGACACCATTTTTTCCACAAGGAAATCAGGGCTAGGGGACCCTACGTGCCCAGATGGAATCTACCCTGCGGGCTATGTCCTTGACTTCTGGGAGACTTGGCTTGTCGCATGCTTTGTGCCATTCTCTGTTGGTGATGCCAAGGATTTATTTATATTTGGTTTCATTGTAGGAGGGCTGGTACTTATTGGTTTATGTGCTGCCCTGACCTACCAGAAAATTGGCAAGATTGCTGCCACAAGAACCACGACCCCTCACTGGTCCATTATGATTAATGAGTTGGGCAAGGCGATACATTCTCAGACTGCGTTAACCCTGGAACTCAGACGCAAAATGGATAACATCTTGGAGCAAATGCACACCTTGCAAAGGAAGATGTTGGAGACCAGGGAATATTCATAATTGGATCTGGCTGTTCATGTGAGCTGTAAAAGTGTTTCCACTGCTCAACCATAAACATGGCAGGCTTATCAGCCTCTGAAGGACAAAATGCCCCGTTGTTTTCCTACAGAAGAATTTCGACGGCCTTGGTGAACATGCGGCTGCCTTCTTCTTATCTTCTCCAACTCACACGGACAGAAACTGACTCATTTGACTCACACATGGACACTGAAAGCATGCTCCCACCTCCCCCCGTACCCTCTCCTGTCCCACACCCCATCCCGGCCCCCATTCATGCCACTCCCTTCTCCCTCTGGGGTGCTGCACAATTTTAGCTGCTGTAGGTCCCCGTTACCCCCACAAGCTGGCGGCGGTGCAACTACATGGTGCTACAGCTCCGCCACACTCACATCTGATGTGTGCCACTATTACAGTAAACAAGTAATAATTGTGGATTAATTGCTGTATCTTGTCTGTGGTAATTTGAGTGTGGATTTAATCTCGTTGTTGCACTCGTGTAATAACAATGACAATAAATCTCATCCATTCATCCATCCATCCATTGAAAATGTGTGGTGCATTATGAAGCGCAAAAACAGAGACCCCGGACTGTTAAACAACTGAAGGCGTACATCAAGCAAGAATGGGAAAGAACTCCACCTACAAAGCATCAACAGTTAGTGTCCTCAGTTCCCAAATGCTTATTGACTGTTGTTAGAAGGAAAGGTGATGTAACACAGTGGTAAACATACCACCGTCCCAACGTTTTTGCAATGTGTTGCAGGCATCCATTTCAAAATGAGCAAATATTTGCACAAAAACAATAATGTTTATCAGTTTGAACCTAAAATATCTTGTCTTTGTGGTGTATTCAATTGAATATAGGTTGAAGAGGATTTGCCAATCACTGTATTCTGTTTTTATTTACATTTTACACAACATCCCAACTTCATTGGAATTAGGGTTGTACAATCGAATAAAACATTTTTTTTCCTCCCAAAATGAGACGTCCTGCATTCTTTATGAATTACATCCTGATGTGCAGCACAGCCAGCTGTAAGAGCTCAGCTCAGATGTATGGAAAGACATCCATGCCAATAATGTGTGAAAGGAAATGCTTTTGACAAAAACTACAGATTTTGCTTATTTCTATTTATGTCCAGAGATCAAGGATTCACCATGTAGAGGTTATTATGTCCAGAGTTTAAGAATCCAGTGACCAATTTCATATTTATTTACTTTAAGACTCAATAAAATGTTGATGACATAGAAAACCTGTAAAGCCTACTTTTAGTACACAGAAAATTCGATAAGGAATCGGATCAATAAGCGGACTCGATAATGCTGTCGATATCACTAAAATCTTATCAATACCCATCTCTAGACCTAAATGAGATGGAGAGGACTCTTTTTCCAGGCATTTGAGAATACAAAGAAAATGCTTAAACATTTAAAGAAAATGCTTAAAGTGGCAGGGAGTTAAGAGGACCGTATTCTGGGGAGTGTGCCCCCCAGAAGCTGAAGATTTTAGCCACGCTCATGCTCTCTGGAAGCAGTTACTGAAAAAAGTCTGAAGGACGTAAATGACATAGAGAGATGCTGAAGAGCTTCCCTTGTTCATGTCCGTGACAAATACATATTAATGAACCCAAAATTCACATCTGAATTCTAACCAGGTTGATCAGTGGCGACGCCACAAAATTTTTGTTGGGGGGCCTGAGGGGGAGCTGGGGTAAAAGTTCGAGGGGCTCCACAAAATGTTGAAATGAACAATATATAATAAATTGCTTTATAAATACCAAGGTATATGTTTTAGTCACCCATGCTCCTTTAAAATGTGGTATCAATGCACACACATCACTTAGAATGATTGCAAGTTCAGTAAACTTGCACATAGGTATACATAGGTATGCTTTGTTCGCAAGCATGAGCAAGCCTTGAGAGCTGACTGTATGGCTAGAAAACTGCTTGACAGTAATGTTGCTGGCTTCTGGAAAGAAGTGAAGTATATAAACAGGATTAAAACAGCACTGCCATGTAACATTAAGGTTGTATCTGGTGAAGAAAATATAACTGAACTATGGAGGCAGCATTATGCTGCTCTGTTCAACTGTGTCAGAAGTGAGCCCTACTGTACAGGTAATATAGAGGAGGAAGTGGTACACATCAGCCCCTATGAAATTTCCCAAGCCATAAGGCAACTAGCTGATAACAAAGCATGTAGCATGGATAATATCACTGCAGAGCACCTGAAGCTTGCCAGCTCTAGGGCTGCTATGTTGCTGGCTGTTTGTTTTACAGGGTTGGTAATGCATGGTATTCTGCCAGATGCTATGTTGACAGTTATTTTAGTACCTGTCATCAAAGACAAGGCTGGGAAGGTAGGGAGTATGGATAGCTATCGGCATATTGCCCTAGCCAGCATACTGTCAAAGGTGCTAGAAAGTGTAATATTTGACAGAATTGGGGATTTTATTTGCACCATGGATAATCAGTTTGGCTTTAAGAGTAAGCATAGTACTGATTTGTGTATTTATGCATTAAAAGAAGTAGTAGAAAAGTACAGAGGGCATGGCTCAACAGTGTTGATAGCCTTTATTGATGCCTCTAAGGCATTTGACAGAGTTAACCATCACAAGCTCTTCACCAAGTTGAAGCATAGGGATGTTCCGAGTAGCATCATATGTATCCTGGCATATTGGTACGACAGACAGACTATGCAGGTGAAATTGGGGAGTTTTTTATCTTCTCCCTTCAGAGTTGGCAATGGGGTATAGCAGGGTGGGCTTTTATCCCCAAGCCTATTCAGCCTGTACATGGATGACCTGTCAAGGCAGTTGGGAGATTGTAGAACAGGGTGTATTGTGGGCAACACCTTAATCAATCACTTGATGTACGCTGATGATTTGGCCATTATATCTCCCAGCAGTGCAGGGTTCCAACAGCTTCTCAATATATGTTCTGACTATGGGGTCAGGTTTGACATCAAGTATAATGCCAAAAACAGCATGATAATGATATGTAGGACCAAGGAGGATCAACATCTTAACTTCCCAGGTTTCTTTTTGTCTATTTATTTATTTATATTTATTTGTCTATTTATATTATTTGTCTGTTTTTTTATATTTGTCAAGCCCTGTCTGTGTGCACCAATGTAAAATATCTAGGACACATTGTTAGATGGAGGATGATGCTGACATGCTCAGACAGAGAAGAATGCTGTATGTCCAAGCCAATGTGTTAGTGAAAAAATTTCATTACTGCTCTGATGAAGTGAAGGTGAACTTGTTTAGAGCTTACTGTACCCCTATGTACACAGCCCCCCTCTGGGTGAGGTATAAGAAGGAGAGTTTGCGCAAACTTCAGGTTGCGTATAATGACAGTCTCAGAATCCTGCTCAAGAAGCCCAGGGGTAGTAGTGCCAGCAAGCTTTTTTGTGATTTGGGGTTAAACACCTTCCAGGTTACCCTGAGAAGAGTGATGTACAAGAGACACTCCTCTTCTTCTTGTCTCTGTCTCCTGTCTATCTGGTCTCTTTGTTCTCTGGGACTTTTGCACTTTGTCCTGCAGAGGGAAGGGCTAAAGAACAACAACTTGTCCGGAAAGCCCTCACAGTATGTGGGTACCCACGATGGTCCCTGGACAAAGTGCAAAAGTCCCAGAGAACAAAGAGACCAGATAGACAGGAGACAGAGACAAGAAGGAGTGTCTCTCCCTTATTTAGCAGAAGTAGGGGAAAAACTACAGAGGATCTTCAGACAGCACAAAATCCCAGTTTACTTTAAACCGGTTAACACCTTAAGACAGAAATTAGTTCACCCTAAGGACAGGATCCCTAGTTACAAACAGAGCAATGTAGTGTATTCTATCAGATGTCAGGAAAACTGTAACGAACACTACATAGGTGAAACTAAGCAACCTTTACACAAAAGGCTATACCAGCACCGCAGAGAGGGCGCCAGTGGACCTCAGTCTGCAGTTCATCTCCACCTTAAAGACAATAACCACACGTTTGAGGACAAGGAAGTTAAAATATTAGCCAGAGAGAAGAAATGGTTTGAGAGAGGGGTCAAGGAGGCATTCTTTGTGAAACGTTTGAAACCCAGCCTTAACCGGGGAGGGGTCTGAGACACGCTTTATCCCCTGTTTACAATGGGGTACTCAGGTCAAAGCAGTTTCAGTCTTTTGTTCATGGTAATGAGTCATTCACGTCATCAGCAGAGTCGTCAAGGGAGCCATCAGGAGAGGGACAGCTGCCCTGTCATTAGGAGGGTGCTAACTAGAGCACAATAGGTGCTAATTAGAGCTATTGTTTAGTCACTAGCCTATAGCAGTCTGCCTCTCAGTAGGAGGGGTCTGGTTAGGTTTAAAACTCCAGCTTTTGTGACTTCTTGATTATTCTTCTCTATAAGAGTCAAGACAGAAGTCAGACCACCAGAGCAAGAATTTTAGCTGAGGAAGCTTCTGCGATTTGAAGTGAAACGTCCTCTCGTCAAGCAACCCAGTCCAGTCGAAGATTCAAGCTTCTCTACTATGAAAACCACCTGGACAACTGAGAGCCTACACAGAAACATGTATTAAAAGATGCAAAATATTTTGTAAAACTGCTGCCAGAGAGGGGTCGCCCCCTGACACAGGTCCACCCTTTGCTGAATGTCCTAGGCTCTGCATTAAAAGACAAGGTTTTGGAGTCTGCTGGCAGAAGGGGGAGACCTTCGAGCAACAGAACACCACTTGCTGGCCCTGATCTGGTAATAGAGATGTAAGTGATGCAAGTGGGGGAAACAAGGAGGAAAGAAAAAGAAAAGTATTTTTATGTATCAATAAATTTATATATGTACATATTTACATAAATGCAAATATAAATATATATATATAGTCAACAAAAATATAAATGCGACACTTTTGGTTTTGCTCCCATTTTGTATGAGATGAACTCAAAGATCTAAAACTTTTTCCACATACACAATATCACCATTTCCCTCAAATATTGTTCACAAACCAGTCTAAATCTGTGATAGTGAGCACTTCTCGGCTGAGAGACTGCCGCTTTGCTCCATGAAATTTTTTTCAGAAACTGTTAGAGACAGCCAGGTGGAAACCATTCGAAAGATTGAGATGGATTTCGGTGAAGATTCTGTCGGCGTCACACGGATTAAGGAGTGTTAAAACATTTTTAAAGACGGCCCACAGCGGCAGAGGGCGCGCGGCGCACCGAGCGGCCATTGACAGGCTGGAACGACCAGATCATTTCTAAACTGAACGCTGTGTTGATCCGGGACATCGTGTGACATCGTGTGAGCTGTTACACAATTTCTCGGATACTCACTCGACTGAAAAGCCATCAAAAGCCGTGTGAATCTTCTGAATGGTTTCCAACACGGAGGTGTTTTTTTTTGTTGCGCGCCATGAGCGGCTCTGTGCCGATGCACGAAATCCTCCACACGTCTTTCATTACAAAATCTCCTGTAACAGTGGAATGTGCCGCAAAAGTGCTATGTCCAGCTCTCTTGCCATTTCTGTGGTAGTCACAAGATGTCCCGGAAAATTTCATGGAGCAAAGCGGCAGTCTCTCAGCAAGTTCTCAGACAAAAGAAATCCGACAGGAGGGGTGGACCAGTGCTCACTCAAAGCCTGCCCACAGGCGAATGACACAACCGACAGGCGTGAAAAAACTCAGGCATGCGCACGATGGTTCAAGCTTGGCTGATGCAATCACACATGATTCAAATCCATATAGTTTTTGAAAAAAATAAAAAGGTCTGTTACTTTTTGGACAGACCTCGTATATGCTGTAGTAAACCATTTGAAGGGAAAAGCAAATTCATTCTGCTGCAGAACGCATGAATCCAGTAGGTTTGTTATGAGCAGTACACCCAAGATGTAGCTTGGCAGAGTGTAATGGGTCTCCCACTATACCCCTCATCCCAAGGGTTGAGATCTGTCTGGCAATATTAAGGGTAACATCCAGCTCTTAAGCCAATTAATGATTTGTTGCAACATAAAATTGATGCAATTCACTGACCAACAGTAGGAAGGAATGAGCTGCTTATGTCACACAATGGAACTCAGTCATACACTCAATAATGAACTGGTTGTAAGGAACCAAAGGAAAGTAACTATAACCTGTATAATCCAACAAGAATAGCACTGAAATGTTTACTCCAGGGCAAGATCATTTATCTTTATGTTGATCACTGTACCCTAAACAGAAGGGCGTCCTGTTCTAGGTGTATCCTGCCTCGCGCTCTATGACTGCTGGGATAGGCTCCAGCCCCCCGTGACCCTTGATTGGACTAAGCGGTTGAAGATGAGTGAGTGAGTGTAAATGAAGTCCAAGACATAGTCAGCAACTTGTAAACAGTCATGTCTCCATAAACTGATTTATGTATAGAAACCTGGTTGTAAAAGTGATGACTTTTGGCAAAATTAATCCTTATTTACTTTGTCTACTTACTCTTGGGCTCTGAAAATGGTGAAATGTGTTTTAAAATGTCTGTCATGGGCATCCTTAATGTCATAAATTTTTGCCATATTTATAACTAAAAGTCTTCACTACAAGCACATCTGCACTGTTTCATTTTAACTCCATTCTTCCTTCCTCAGAAGCGTCACAAGATGGGGAAGTGACGTGTCTTATAGGCTGCTACTTCTTGATTTGGCCAGACAGCAGGGGGAACTTACGCCCCCTACTGTCTGATGTCTTCTCCAGGACGGCATCCCATGTATGTGATAGGGTGTAGGCCCCCTCATCCCGATTCATGCTTCTTGGACCTCGCTTGCGGATCTCGATGGCCTCTCTAATCCAGCGGTGGTATTTGTTGCTTTCAGCACGTATGACCCTGGCATTGGTCCAGTCCATGATGTGATTTTTCCTCTTGCAATGGTCGGATATGGCTGATTTAAGATTTTCCTGCTCGGCTTGTTCTTTTATTGCTCTTGTTTGTCTATTGGCTGTCTCTTTTTCACATTCTTTTTGATGTTCATTTTTCCTTGTTCCAAATTGTCTCCCTGTCTCCCCAATGTATGTGTTGTTGCATGATAAGCATGGTATTTCATATATTACATCGCATTTGTGTTCTGGTTTTATTTTGTCCTTGGGCCTAACTAAAAGCTGTCTGAGTTTGGTGTGTGGTTTGACCGGTGTATTGATATTGTATTTTTTCATGACTCTTTGGATGCGTTCAGTGACCCCCCTGATATATGGCAGTGTGACTATGGCCGGTTTGTTTTTATTGAGAGTGTTCTTTTTCTTCTTTTGTATGTGTTTTTCTGTGTTTTGTACCTGTTTTTTTTTTTACCTTTTTCTATTGCCCATTGTGGATACTGGCAGTTTGTGAGTGCATTGTGTATGTGTGTCTCCTCCTCTTCCCTGTCCTGTGTATCTGTGACTATAGTGGCCCGGTTGTACAGTGTTCTGACTACTGACAGCTTATGTTCTGTGGGGTGTTCTGATGTCCAGAGCAAATATTGGTCCGTATGTGTGGGTTTCCTGTGTATTTTAAGTTTGATACTGCCGTCTGTGTTGTGGTGTATTTTTAAATCCAAAAAAGCTATTTCATTGTTTGTTTCCTCTTCGTACGTGAATTTGATGCTGCCTGTATGGTCTGTGGTGTTGAGGTGATCTGTGAGCTGTTGTGTGTGTGTGTCCGGTTTTTATTTTTTCTAAAATGTCATCGACGTACCTTTTCCAAAACGATATGCTACAATCTGCTGGTGCTGTAGATATAGCTTGTTGTTCCAGATGCTCCATGAAAAACCCGCTCATAATGGCTGATAACGGGTCTCCCATGGCGAAGCCTTCAGTCTGTTTGTATATAGTGTTGTTGTATTGAAAGTAAGTGGATGTGGCAACGAAACTGAGTAATGACATGATGTCTTCAACTGTGAGTTTGGTTTGTTTCCGGAGCGATTTGTCCTTACTGAGTCTACTGTGTACGATGTTGAGTGTGGCTTCTACTGGGGTTTTTGTAAAAAGTGATATGACATCGTGTGATATGAATATTTCATCCTGTCCTATGGTGATTTGTTGTAAGTCCTTTGCCAATTGTTGTGAGTTCCTGCAGTGCTGTTCAGTGAGTCAGAGTAGGGTTTTATGATTTCTACAAGAGATTTGGAAAGGTTATAAGTGACGGATCCTATGCTATCGACAATGGGGCGGAGTGGTGTGTCAGGCTTGTGTATTTTCGGCAAACCATATATCCGGGGGGTGATGGTGGCTGTGGGCACCAGGTGGTGGTATGAGTCCTGAGTTATTTTGTTTTCAGCTAACATGGGTTTGAGTAATGATTTAAGAGTCCTTTTTAGTTGTTCTGTTGGGTCTTTTTGCAGTGTGTGGTATGTGTTGTGGTCCTTAAGCAAGATGTCCATTTTGTTGTTGTAACTGTCCCTATCCATAACTACTGTGGTGCGACCTTTGTCTGCTGGTAGTATAATGATGTCGTCCTGTTTACCTAGTGTATGTATGGCTCTCCTTTCTTCCTTGGTGATGTTACTGGGTGGTAAATGTGCGGTTTTGAGAATGCCTGCTACCTCATTGCGTAATGCTGATTTCTTTCCATTGACAAGCTAATTCCGTGGCTAAAATGAAATCCTCATATGGTATTGTGTCCGGTGTTATTGCGTAGTTGAGTCCTTTTGCTAATACTTGTGTTTCTGTGTGTGTGAGCTGATGTTGTGAGTAGTTTTTTACCCAATTGTCCGGCACAGCTGCGTGTTTTGTTGTGTCCCTGTTAGCTTTTGTTTTGGTTAAGAGTTTGTCCAGTTTTTCGATGTGTCTCTTCTTGGTTTTTATGAATTCCTTTTCGTATTGTTGTTTTAAATGCTCCGTCATGTCTGCGTTTATTTCAGGTTGTGGATTGTAGATGTGTTTAAAATCCTGCCTTTTTTCCTCGATGTCTGCGTTGATTTGCATGATGTTGTGTGTAATAATCCGTATCTGTTCTTTAACCAGGGCCTTACGTGCTTTGTGTACGATGTCCTCAGAGTTCTTGGTCTTTATCGGGTTTCTGATGTATAAACTCCTCGGAATTATTCCCTCGTCCCGGCACCTCAGATGGAAACGTAGGTGGTTCTTGTACCGCGCTAATTTTAAAAATTGATGTTCCAGCGCCCGGCATGCCTTGACACCACTTGGTCCAAAACTTTCATATAAACATTTGTGAAATTTCATACTGTCTTAAGTTAACTATTTCAACAGTTCTTTTAGTCAGACAGGAAACGTTGTTTTACCTGCTTTACATGTTTCGGGTACTTCCTGTAGCCTTCCTCAGAAGTGTCACAAGATGGGGAAGTGACGTGTCTTATAGGCTGCTACTTCTTGATTTGGCCAGACAGCAGGGGGAACTTACGCCCCCTACTGTCTGACATCTTCCCACTTCCCCATCTTGTGACGCTTCTGAGGAAGGCTACAGGAAGTACCCGAAACATGTAAAGCAGGTAAAACAATGTTTTCTGTCTGACTAAAAGAACTGTTGAAATAGTTAACTTAAGACAGTATGAAATTTCACAAATGTTTATATGAAAGTTTTGGACCAAGTGGTGTCAAGGCATGCCGGGCGCTGGAACATCATTTTTTAAAATTAGCGCGGTACAAGAACCACCTACGTTTCCATCTGAGGTGCACAACTCCACACAACTCTATATTTTCAAGCAAAACCTATCCACAATAATAAACCCTTTGTTGCAGCATATCTGGAATGGCTAATGAGTAGTCTGTGACCTTCTTTATTAACCCCATTAGCAACCAGCAGCATTTGCGAACACATCAGTACCGCTCATCTCCTCCTACACGAATCTCTGTTCCATCATGTCTGTTGTTGTTCTGTAGATGACATAAACAGGAAACTCCTATTTTCACAGCAAACCAGGCCAGTGAGCTACTGAAAAGTGAACACATTATCAGACTGTCGCAATGGATTTTAAAATAACATTTTTGAATCATTTGACTTTCTGAGGCTGCAGATAAACTGAATGGAGGAATTGCCTTGAAATCCCACTGCACACAAAGCTGTTATTCCTATTTTAAAAGAAAGTCCAATACAGACCCTGAGACCCCTTATCCCCTCATACATCACATAAAAACTGACTTCACCTGGATGGGGCATCAGTCCATCACAGGTTATTTCACCAGCCAATTTGTTATTGGGATGAATGGGACAAAGTAGCTGAACTGTTTTGTGGGATTGCTATCAAGTGAAGTCATATCTGGGAGCATGCACTGGTGCTTTGCCACATACATGACACCATAGAGCCGGCATGGATAATGGATTCCAACCAGCCAGGCAGACAACCGCTCTATTCCTGCATTTTTAAAATAACCATTTATCTGCCACACCCTGGTGAAACATGGACATCCGATTGACATTTTCCAGCTACTGGGGTCCTCAAGACTCACATATGAGGTGCATTAAAAAGGTATCCAACCTTTAGAAAATCAAGAGAAGACATGGAAAAACAATACAGTTATTCACTTGGGGGACTGAAATTCTAAGTCCCTTCAAAGTAGTCTCCTAGGGACTGCACACACTTCCCCAGCGGTTCTGCCGTTGTTGGAAGCATTTCTGGAAACCTTCTTTTGGAATGGTGCCCAGCTGTGCCATCGCATTCCACATTATTTCTTCTTGCGACTCAAATCGAGTCACTTTTAGTGTTGTTTTGATCTTGGGGAACAGCCAAAATTCAGAGCGAGCCATATTAGGAGAGTAGGGAGCCTGACGAAACACAGGAAATGTGTTTGATCAGTATAGCCTGAATCACCTGTGCATAATGGGTGGGTGCATTGTCATGATGGAGTTGTCAACTTTTTATCTTCTCTTGCATACTCATGCTGCACCACCCATGGGAGTCAAAGAAAATGGTCAACATGACTTTGACCGTGCTGCGCACCTGCTGTGTTTTCTTTGGCCTTGGTGAAGTTGGATGTTTCCTTTGGAGATGACTGAAATTTGGTTACCGGGTTATACTCGTAACCATGTCTCATCACCAGTGATGATGGCATTCAGGAAGTCACGGTCACTGTTTGCACATTCCATCATGTCCTGCAGCATGTCTTTCAGATGCAGTTGCTTTTGCTCTGCCGTGAGCAGCATCACATGAATTTTGCTGACACGCTCTGCATGTCCAAATCCTCTGTCATAATGGAATGAACCAAACCTGTGCTTATCTCCATCTCGTCCCCATGTTCTTGGATGGTGACATGGCAGTCATCCATGACCAAACTCTGTATTCACTTGCTCATTTCGGCTTGTGGATGGTCTCCTGGAACTTGCTTCGCTCTCCACTGATGTGTGGCCATTTTTAAAATGATGATATCACGTTTATTTCCATTATGCTCATGGCATCATCACCAAAAGCCTGCTGAATCTTGCAAATTCTTGCCTCTTGGGTATCACCAAGCTTTTGGTAAAATGTGATGTGATGCAATGCCTTTGCTGAAGTCCTTCTGTCATGTTATAGCAAATGAGAATCTGACGGTTGTTCAGTACACGTTCACTCTAAGGCTGATAACTAGTGACTAATGCGCTCTGTATGCATGCGCAAGCACATTCCCTACACCTCCCCAGCCAATGAAAAGTCACACCCTTCACTTGTTTTTGTGGGTTAAATAAGGTCGGATACATTTTGAATGCACGAGTTACAATCATAACTTATGGGTCATGCAGAGAGAAATGGACCTCATGGCCAAAATGTCAGAACTGATGGCCTGTCACAATCCAAGTGACTCTTCACCTAAGTAACTGTTTGTATGATGTAGTCATTCCAGCGATACCTAAGTAAATCTTAGGTATCGCTGGTGCTCGGTATTGTAAAGATACCGAGCACCAAAGACATCAGTTTCAATTTATTTTCATTTATATAGCGCCAAATCACAAAACAGTTGCCTCAAAGTGCTTCACACAAGTAAGGTCTAACCTTACCAACCCCCAGAGCAAGCACACAAGCGACAGTGGTAAGGAAAAACTCCCTCTGATGATTTGAGGAAGAAACCTCAAGCAGACCAGACTCAAAGGGGTGACCCTCCGCTTGGGCCATGCTACCGCAACCCAGTCTCACAGCAGCTCATGGGACTGGGGAACAAAAAGTACATTAATCTATGGGTTTGTGACGCGTTATGACAATGGGGCGCTTTTCCTAACAGGGGCATGAATTCATTTTGTGAAGGGGGCCACAAAATGTGGGGTGAAAGTGGGGGGTCTGGGGAAGTCATGGTTAACGTTGGGGAAGTGAATACACTTACGCTATGGTTATGGTTTGAGTTAGGAGGATGGGAAGATTATAAAAAAATGGCCACGGAACATGGGTGCTAATTGTGACGGTGGTACGAAAAAAAATGTGAGACCGGGCTGGCTACCAACACAATTTACAAAACAATTCACAAAACGAATATACAGGAAATGTTGCCAGTGCACAGGACAGGAAGGTTACAGAAACAGACACCACACCCATCTCTGGATGGCGCAGCATCTCAAACAGAGAAGAAAAAAACAGAATCAGGCATCAGAAAGACAACAAATACAGTATAATTTGACACCATTAAGCAAAAAGAATAACATAACAAATACTCAGCTGATCACCGACCACTAGCCCTAAGCTTCACTAAAAGACCCAGAATTTAGAAAAGTTGAGGCCAAGGGACGCTCCGTTTCCAAATAAAATGAATTTAAAAGAGTAAAAAGCATAGTAACATATTATGCCAGTATGCTAGCCATACGAAAGGGAAAATAAGTGCACCTTATAGTATTTGGACTTGAAAGTCTCTACAGGATCTGACTGTATTATTGACACAAGGAGATCATTCCACAGAACAGGGGCACGATAAGAGAAAGCTCTGTGACCTGCAGACATTTTATTCACCCTAGGGACACAAAGTAGTCCTGCTTTTGGGAAAGTGTAAGACACGGACCCCCTGTAATCAATGCATGGACGGAGTCCGCCGTCCTTCTTGCCCACAAAAAAGAAACCCACACCTAACGGCGAGGAAGAGTTCCAGATTAACCCGGCAGCTAAAGAGTCCCGGATGTAGGTCTCCATTGATTCACGCTCAGGGCGTGAGAGGTTGTACAGTCTACTGGACGGATACTCAGCGCCCGGATTCAAATTAATGGCGCACAATCATACAGTCGGTGTGGGGGAAATGTGAGTGCCAGATCTTTGCTGAAAACCTCAGCAAGATCATGGTACTCAGCCGGCACCGCCGCAAGATTGGGGGGAACACGGACCTCCTCTTTAGCAGTCGCACCGGGTGGGACCGAGGATCTTAAACACTCCCGGTGGCAGGTTTCGCTCCATTCAGCCACAACCCCAGTCGGCCAATCGATCCGGGGATTGTGCTTACTCATCCACGGATAACCCAAAATGATTCTGGAGGTAGAAGGTGTTACAAAGAACACAATCTCCTCCCTGTGATTCCCAGACACAACCAGTGTTAAGGGCTGTGTCTGGTGTGTGATTAATGGAAGAAGGGTGCCATCTAGTGCCCGTACCTTCAAAGATGAAGGAAGGGCCACTAGAGGGAGCCCTACTTCCTTAGCCCATCTGCTATCCAGCAGATTCCCCTCTGACCCCGTGTCGATTAGTGCTGGGGCATGAAGGGTTAAATCCCCACAGAGGATCATAACTGGTACTCGTGCGGATTTTTGTGCATTCCCTGCATGTGTGTTGTGACCCACCCTTAGCCCAGTCTCTAAAGGCGAGTGTTGGTGCTTTGACCGCTTGGGGCAATCCTTCTGCAAATGCTCACTCCAGCCGCAGATAACACACTCTCTGTGGGCCAGTCTCCTTTGTCTGTTTACTGATCTCATTTTGGTCCTGTTCGTTTCCATGACAACGTCAGCAGGAGGAGCTGTTGTCACGAGGAGCGCTCTGGCTTTGGAGCGTGGTGAAGGCGGCGCTGATTCGGACCCGGAAGGGGGAGGGACGGCTCGTGCCCGGCCACGTCCTTCGTCTTGCTCCTGTCGACGTTCTTCTATTCGCCAAATCCCGAGTCCCCAGGTGGCCACTGCTCCCAGCTGTCAGATCTGGTACTGCTGGCAGGAAAAACAGGTTACGGTGGGTGTGTGTACACCCAGCAACAGTCAGCAAAATCACAGTTCCTTCCTGAGGGAAAAAATCCACCACTCCCAGAAAACAGGAACACTGAGAACGTGCAGTACCAACAGTATACTTAAAGATAAGAGAAGTGAGGAGTGGAAATGCCAACTCCCTCCAACTTCCACAAACCCAGCTCCAAGCTGCGAGTATACAAAGGTTACAACTGCAAAAATCAGTAGCAAGAATTGTGCGAACGGCACAAAACGGCTGAGTAGGTTACCTGTGTGGTAAGCTGATAACTCGGCAGGGTTCTGATGATTCTCCCAGGCTTTTATGATGGTCATGATGATGATGATGATGACTAACAGCTGTCAGTGTCAGCGCACCTGGAGCTCCTGTGAGGCGGCTGCGCCCTCTGGTGCCTGAAACCCAACAACAGGCAGGGCGCCTTCTGGTGGTGAGCCAGCAGGTCAGCTAGGTAGTGAGGTGCCAGTCCATGAACGATTTTAAAGGTTCTGCAAGTAGCAGAACCTTCAAATCTGATCTCACAGGGACAGTAAGCCAGTGAAGCAATGCCAAAATGGGTGTAATGTGGTCAAATGTTTTGCTTCGTGTCAAAAGTCTGGAGACTCTGGAGACTCCTAATGCTGGACTGCAGTAAACCAGAAAATAGAACATTGCAGTAGTTCAATCTAGAAGAAACAAATCCATGAATCAGGGTCTCAGCATCATCCATAGACAGGATGGGGCCAATCTTCATTATATTTCACAGGTGGAAGAAAGCAGTCCTCGTAATATCTCTAATGTGTAGGTCAAAGGACATTGTAGGATCAAAAATTACCCCAAGGTTCCTTACTTTGTCAGTGTGATGTATGACACATGAGCCTAATTTAAGCGTTAGCTGATCAAATTGATGCTGATGTCTCACTGGACCAAGACCCATCATTTAAGTCTCATCAGAGTTTAAAAGTATGAAGTTGCTAGACATCCAGCTTCTCACTGATGCAAGGCAATCTTCTAAGGATTTTATGTGGATGACATTACCAGCAGTTATTGGCATGTATAACTGAGTATCATCAGCATAGCAGTGAAAGGTAATCCCAAAACGTTGCAATATGTGCCCAAGGGGTGCTATATAAAGGGAGAGAAGCAGGGGGCCTAAGACAGACCTGTGTGGAACCCAAATTTCATGTCACTAAGGTTAGAGGTAGTGTTACTGTACAAAACACAGTGAGAACGACTGGTCAAGTATGACGTCAGTCATGCAAGGGCACTCCAGTAAGTTAGAGGTACAGTTATTGTACAAAACCGAGTGAGAATGACTGGTCAAAATATTTAATTGTATCCACACAAAAGATTAATTCTGGCCTATATAAGGTGCCTGAGTCCAGTGAAGCTGACCCACCACCCAGATAAAAAAAATCCAAGCAAACAGGCTGAGTTTGCCCTATAATTTCCGATGGCACATGGACGCAACAGCAGCCTCAGCACTCACAAACCGACGTCTGCACTGTGTGAAAACATTCAGCTGCTCGAATAAAGTCAAAATAAACAATAACGTTACAAAAACTAAACAAATGATTAAAAAACATCAAGAAGGACAGCAAAACGAAACAGGGACAAATTGAGGTTTTTGTTGCCCTTCGTTCAAATTTTTCAACAGTTTAAAAATCCTGGCAAAGCACCAGCTGCAGGAACAAAGATGCATGAAGGTTAAACGATGCCAACGCAAAGTCAACGAAAGTCCAGATTTCTTGTTAAGTTAGGGCTTCTTTGCCCTTTGTTAAGTGCTGAGTGACTAGGCCATAAATGTGTATGCCGGTGGGAAGGCCTCATTTAAGGGGAGGACAGCTGTAGGTTTAAGCCAGGTTTCACAAAACCCAATCATACCTAAGTGATGATTCATAATTAGATCATTAATCAACAGTGATTTTGAGGACGGTGATCTTATGTTAATGAGACCCAGACTAAGGACCTCAGTGGGGTTGACAGTTGGGCTGTCTGGATTTAGTGGTGGTTCCAGAGTAGCATATATAAGACGCCTGGAAGTAGGTTTAGGTTTGAGACATTCCACACAGGTTGGAGGTAGCAGACAAAAATATTTGATATTGCTGGAACAGCCAACAGGTCATCCTCAATTTCAACATCATCCAATGTAGCAATGGGTATTAGGTTTTCAAAGCATGATCCTGACATCACTGGCGCAGATGTGAATAACTATGTGACTGTATCTCATGTCATGTTCCTTTGTCTGTCTACCCTTCTGCAGCATCAGCACCCTAAGATGGGAGGCAGTTTCAGGAGCTCTGGCCCCAGGAATACATTTAACATCAGCTGATGTCTGTAACCTGACTCTGCGGGTGATTGAATCCCCTACCACTAAAGCTCGGCATTTCGGCCTGGACATGGGAGTGGAAGTCACCCGGCTGAAAGAACTCACATCAGGCATATCCAAGAGAGAAAACCGGTTCACAGTTCACAGTGGTGAGTGTGATCGGGGTACCGCAACTGGGCATGAAGCCCTCCATGACTTCCTCCGCCTAACCACAGTCCGAAAGCCATTCTCTACAGCTGGTCCAACATTAACTAGCCAGCCCAACACTAACCTCATCTGGAGTGCCCATAACATCCATCACCACTGAGCTAAGAAGCTGATCTAGCTTATGTACACAGCTCTCTAAAAGAGCCACCGTCTCTGCCAGTATCATGCAGGATTTATGTAAAAGTAGTGTATTTTGTGCACCATTAAGCCAAGTAAGTGCGAGTGAACTGCTAACGAATATGCTAACCACTCCTAAGGTTGACACAGGAGTAAAATAATGAGCTAAAATTCACAGCAGTTACACTGAAAAAGTAACAGAAGTATTAGACTGGTAGAAACAGTAATAAAAGAAACGGGGGAAGGATGGGAGAGAAGGAAAAAACTCATCAGAGAAAACTACTCCTCAGATTAACACAAGAATAAAATAATGAGCTGAAATTCACAGCAGTTACACTGAAAAAGTAACAGAAGTATTTGACTGGTAGAAACAGTAATAAAAGAAACGGGGGGAGGAGGGGAGAGAAGGAAAAAACTCCTCAGACAAAACTACTCCTCAGATTAACACAAGAATAAAATAATGAGTTAAAATTCACAGCAGTTACACTGAAAAACTAACAGAAGTATTAATGAAATGGGGGAGTCGACCTTGCTAACGCAAGCTAACCACTAGCAAAAATGCTAACCAATCCTAAATTTTACACAGGAATAAAATAATGAGATAAAGACTTAACGACAGTTACACTGAAAAACTAACTAGTGTTAGACTGGTAAAAACAGTAATGAAAGAAACGGGGGGGGGGTCGACCTAGCTAAAGCAAGCTAAATGCTAGTGAAAATTAACTGCTAGTGATTCACAACAGGAGGACTCTAGGTGAATAAGATTCACAATAGATGCACTTACAAACCAAAAGAAGTGTCAAACAGAAATAAAAGAAACAAGAAGCAATGTTTCTGTGTAGGCTCTCAGTTGTCCAGGTGGTTTCCATAGTAGAGAAGCTTGAATCTTCTCCTCACGTCAAGCAACCCAGTCCAGTTGAAGATTCAAGCTTATCTACTAAACAAGAAGCAAGTTGTCCAATTGTCACCTTAAGTCACTACTGTCAAAGTCTCACAACCATACAGCAAGATATCATCATCGCCAAACACCTCTGTCCAGCCCCTGGTCTTCCAAAGAGGTCTCCCAGCAAACTCCTAATCAGGACCTACTCTGCCTCACATCTGAAATCTGATGGGATCAGGTGTTGCTGGTATTGATTCAGCTGCCAGTGAATTGGTATTATCCTCATTTGTTGAAATGTGGCAGCAGAGCCAATGCTTAATCCCACTTAAATAGGTGTTTCCACTTGTTTGAAAGGAGCTTAACCTGCAATGAAGATTGCAAATTAAATAACTCAGGGGTATTACGTTTGCTGGAAAATGAAATAAAGTTGATGAATTAACTGAGAGTTCCTGCATAAGTTAAAAAAAATCTGTTTAGGGATATATATATATATATATATATATATATATATATATACAGTATAATCCATATTGTGAACACCTTGTGTACAGGGCATTATTATCACTTTACCAAGGTGTTGCTAGGCCGGTAGCGTAGATGTACGTTGATGCTACCTGGTTATACCCGCCCGCTGTGTGTAAACAAATGACGTCAATGATGCCCAAGAACTGTCCGCAGAAAAAAAAAAAACTGTCCACAGAGGAAAAGATAAAAAGGCAAGAAGTGTGTGTTGGTCCCAATATGGATATTCGGGATGATTTTCTAATGGATAGTATGACAATGAACAGCAGCCAAAGCAGCCAGCTTGATGAGGACGCACTACCGAATTTGGAGAGCAGCGTGCGCCAGCCGACATTACAAAAATTAAAGTGAGCCAACTTTTTATGTCTGCGTTTGCTGGGTGTCATGCGTTTTGAAATGACATTAAATATTGTTAATGTGATTCCACTTTTTGTGTATCTCAGTAAGTGATAATAATGCAAATAACATGCTGTTGTCGTGCGGTATGCATTTTCTGAGTCCCTCCATCCATGCCATCACCCGCAATGACAGCTATTCGCCCTCGTCTAACTTGGGCAAATATCTGTCATTTTGGGTGACTGGGCGTGAACGTTGGGCCTCTGAAAATGCATACCGCCCTCCAAAAGCATGTTATTGTATTATTATCACTGCCTGCTGTTCATGTATTGTATTATTATTATTATTATTTTTTTACTTATTGTACTTGAACTCTGCAGTCAAGATGAAAAAGATCACATCTGTGCTATTTGGAGTTCACTGTTAATATTTTCAATACTTTGCTGTGAACATGTCATGTATGTGACTAAAATGGAACACGACAGCTGCTGTTTTTGTTTGTTCCCTTTATGAACTGTTCTGTTAGTTAGAATCTATCACCCAGACTTAAATTATTAAATAAATTTAACATCTGCCATATATCACGCCTTTTGTAATTCGTAACAACAACAACAAAAGTCCTTCAGTGCTGCTGCACTTGCACATAGGAATCCATCGATCTAGTTGCGGTTCTTTTTTATTTTTCAGCCAAATCCCTTCAATATGAACCTTATATTCCCATAGCTGTCTGAGTGTAATAGCTAGGGCTCAAACAGGAGTATAATATATGCATGCCATGAAACAATCAGTCTTGTTTATCCAGAGCCCTTGAACCTCCAGGATCAGAAAGTTGCTGCGATGAATTCTGATTTGCTAAATCCCTGCTCAATAAATTGCCTCAACTCTGCAGAAACATCAAAACAAACTGCCTCCTTTGTGTGTGTGTGTGTGTGTGTGTGCGCGCGTGCATGCCTATGTGCCACCAGCTGTTAGATTTGGGTGAGAGTAACTGTTGGAAAAGTGGCATCTGATGGAAACATGGATGATTTCACAATTTGCTTATTAGTGTCTCTCTCTGTCTCGGTCTTCTCACCCTAACACTTGCTCCCTCACCTTCATGTCTTCATTCCTGGAAAAGCTTTTCTTCGTTCGGCACTGCAGCACTCGCTAACTGCGAGGGAACAGTAAATTTTTGATAGCAGCTTCGCAGGGTGCCTTACCAGGTTTGGAAAAAGATTCACTTGAAAATTTCCTCGCTTGAGTCTCCTGCCAAACTCGAGAGTTATATTTAGTCCAGTTCTACCTTCCAAAGGCCTGTGAAGTTCTAAAAAGACAGGTTTGTGTGGGTTGTTAGGGTGAATACATCATTTCTTTTTGTCTCAGATGCTCATTGAACTACATTTGCTTGGCTGGAGCAGCAGCTATCCCTGAAGAGTAAATTAAAAAAAAAGAAAAAAAATCTCCATTTATATGCTACAGCTGGCCTTTTTTTCAGCCTTTGTGAAAGTAGATTGAAAGGGGAATTAAAACAGTCAGATTTAGCACTCAAGAAGTGATTAATTGCTCAAGTCCACAGTTGTTATTTGGACATCTGCTTTCTTGTCACTGTGTCTAATTAAAATGATAAACAATTAGTAATGCAAATGTGCATCCCTTTGGATTTTCAGGCCAATACACAAACAGCTCGCTGGACATGTAGCTTGGTCGTGGACTGCATGTAATGCAGAGGTACAATGAGTCTTTATCCACAGTGACAATGATTAGTTACTCTTTGGGAAACCAACTGTTAATGCTGAAAGTGCACATAATGGAAAAACCAACCCTGGGTTATGACCAGTCATATCTAGCATAAACATTATGCTTTTGTTTATGTTAATATACTAAACAAACCTCCCAACCCAATAGCAACAATGTGCCAGTACACTAATTTTGCACAGTGGTTCCTTCTGTAGGCACTGAAAACTCATAAAAATCTTTTTTTTTTTTTCATAATATACAAGTTATTGCTTTTGAATTCTGACTATTCGTTGTAGGTTTTGTTTGTTTCAAAACGGAATGCACACTTTACTTTTTATATATTTATAGCAAACATACTCTTTAAAAAGCTGTAGCACACAGATGCAAGGACCAACTTTGGGTCAGATCAATCAGGTCAGGTCTGGGAGCATGCGTTGGTGCCACACTTTGGGTCGTTAGTGGCAACCACCCACATAGACAACCTGACCATCCCCATTTCTCAAAAGTGAAACTTGGGCATCCCCTTGGAATTCTCCAGCCACTTGAGTCTTCAACACAGAGCACCTATATGCTGGGATAAACACACCGCATAACTAAATTATCACAGCTAACGTTCCCTCACAATGTAAGTGATACTCTTCAATTTTAGTTTCCTTAACTAACCACTCATTTGACACAAAGTCATTCCAGGGCTACACAAGGATCCTCTGAAGAAACGTGGTACCAAACATATGTTGTCAGTGCCTTCGGCCAGTGGTTAATGTAAGTCAAGATCATCAAGGCCCTAAAGACTGGGACCCATATCAGCATCAACACCTCTTTCCAATAAGCTCTTGACTACAAAGGTTTTTCCCAGATGTCTCTCAGTATCAAAGGACTAAGACACCTAGGCAGACCTAAGTTAAATAAATCATATTGTGTAAAGTCCATTATCTAATCATACTTATTTTATTCAAAGCGATTAGCAGGGCAAGCATAGGATTAATGGAGTTTTTCAGTCAATGATTCAGTGAGTCAGTGGGTCTCCAAAATTTCTGTAAGTCACTCCATAAAACCTCTACACTGTAAAAAATGTTTGTAAATTTTGCGGTGAATAACTGTGAATCATGACAGTAAAAATCTGTAAATCTCCAGAACAGTTTGATAGTGTTTATATAACACTGAATCACTGTAAATACATTAATCAGCAAAAAACTGTATTTTTTTTTTTACATTTTTTCTCTTGAAAAAATACATTTCCCTACTCTTGCACAGTTTTTTAATGGAAAAAAACTGAATTTAATGAATTTTGCATTTATTTCTTGAAAATAATACAGTATTTCACAGTTAAATGTATGTACTGTTGTGCTGATCACAGAAACTGCTGTGATGCTGTGATATTTATAACAGGTCACACTACAGTTTTTACATTCATTTCTTGTAAAGAATACAGTTTGTAACTACTATTGTACTATTCGACTATACCATTGTGCTGATGAGAAAACTATGCCATAATAAACTGAAACTGAAAACTTACAATGCTAATTGTTGTTGTTTTTCATATGGTTGGACAGCCTCTTTATTTGCCTTTACAATGAATTACATTAACAATTTATATCCTAAGGAAAAAAAATATCTTGCCTTTAAATGTTTTTAAATGTTTAAATTCATATCTTGAAAATAACTCTCATATGAACTTTTGGAATTAAAACGGGAGCGTGCCTATATGCCCACAGCCTTATATTCCCAGCTTTCTAAAAACAAATTCTAAATTAAGGCCTATGTTCCCACAGTTCCTACATTCCTACCCTTGGTAATTAGGGGTTTGCCACTCATCTCGTGTAAATGAGAGGCCAAACCACATGGAAGTATCTGTGCTTTCCCTTCGTGTAAACACGGTCTTAGAAATATGAGAAATGTGGGAACATAGAGTTATGGGAACATAGGGCTGACCCCAATAAAATATGCATATATTTTGTAATTTTTTGTTGTCAGGTTATTTATAATATAGTGGTGATTAACCCTGGACCGAGGGGCCCCAACAGACTTTAGAATTGCCACTGCAACATCACTAAGGTGAATAAACAGTCTTTCCAACAATATAAAATACAATGTCAATTAGCATTGTAACAATAGAGAAATAGTTGATCAATCAGAAGTTTCCATACTTTTTTGCCAGGTTTATGTATTTATTTAAAGTGAAATGTTGGGTGTTCTGATCACTTACATTTTTATGTAAAAAATATAAAAACAAAAAAAATTAAAACATGAATCTGTCTGCTCTGCCTGCAGTTCTACAGTATGAGGTCTGTTAGAAAAGTAACAGACCTTTTTATTTTTTGCAAAAACTATATGGATTTGAATCATGTGTGATTGCATCAGCCAAGCTTGAACCTTCGTGTGCATGCGTGAGTTTTTTCACGTCTGTTGGTTGCCTCATTCGCCTGTGAACACGCCTTGTGGGAGGAGTGGTCCAGCCCCCTCGTCGGATTTCCTTGTCAGGAAATTGACTGATCGACTGCCGCTTTGCTTCATCAAAATTTTTTCAGTAAGTGTGAGAGACAGCCAAGTGGAAACCATTTGGAAAATTCAGATGGCTTTCGGTGAAGATCTTATGGGGATCACACAATTACAACTGGATTAAAGACGGCCCACAGCGGCAGATGGTGCACCGCGCACCGAGCGGCGATCAACAGGCTCAAACGACCAGATAATTTCCAAAGTGAACGCTTTGTTGATCCGGGACGTCGTCTGACTACCAGAGAAATGGCAAGACAGCTGGGCATAGCACTTTTTCGGCACATTCCACTGTTACAGGAGTTTTTGTAATGGAAAGAGGAGCGGAGAAATTCGCCACGGAGCTGCTCATGGCACGGGACGAAAGCACCTCTGTGTTGGTCTCACAGGACAAGCCCTAACAGGCCCAGCTCTTGCACCATTCGGAAGATTCAGGCGGCTTTCGGTGGCTTTTCAGTCATGTGACTATCCGAGAAATTATGGACGAGCTGGACATGCCACAACATGTCCTGTGAGGCTTCATCACAGCGTTGCTTTTTGTTCTGTGCCCTGCGCCTCCGTCCCGACGCGCGAATTCCTCAGCACATCTTTTCATGACAAAAAACTCCTGTAACAGTGGAATGTGCCGTTCATTTCCAAAGTAAACGCTTTGTTGATCTGGGACGTCGTCTGACTACCACAGAAATGGCAGAAGAGTTTGACATCAGCACTTTTTCAGCATGAAACGACATGCGGAGGAATTTGTGCGTCGGGACGGAGGTGCAGGGAATTTCTCCGCTCCTCTTTCCATTACAAAAACTCCTGTAACAGTGGAATGTGCTGAAAAAGTGCTATGTCCAGCTGTCTTGCCATTTCTCTGGTAGTCAGACGACGTCCCAGATCAACAAAGCGTTCACTATGGAAATGATCTGGTCGTTTGAGCCTGTCGATCGCCGCTCGGTGCGTGGCGCGCCATCCGGGCCGTCTTTAATCCAGTTGTAATTGTCCTTAATCTGTGTGATCCCCATAAGATCTTCACTGAAAGCCATCTGAATTTTCCAAATGGTTTCCACTTGGCTGTCTCTCACACTTTCTGAAAAAACTTTGATGAAACAAAGCGGCAGTCGATCAGCCAATTTCCTGACAATGAAAATCCGACGAGGTGGCTGGACCACTCCTCTCACAAAGCGTGCTCACAGGCGAATGACACAACCGACAGGCGTGAAAAAACTCACGCATGTGCACGAAGGTTCAAGCTTAGCTGATGCAATCACACATGATTCAAATCCATATAGTTTTTGCAAAAAATAAAAAGGTCCGTTACTTTTCTAACAGACCTCGTATGTCCCTCTTTAGTTACCATCCAGAGGCACATTCAGCTTATATAAAGAAAACCATTTGAATGATTTAAAACCATCTCAAAACATCTCACTAAATTTAAAAGCATCTCAAAACTGAGTTGAAGTCTTATTTCCCTTACAGTTCTTTCTACAGACTTTTGAGATTCTTTGACAACGCGCCTGAAATTCAAACAAGCCAATCAGCGCATTGCATCTGACTCCTGTCTGTTAACCTCTGACATGCTCCGGTTCGGGTTGGTTTTGTTTCGGACTTCATCCGTTCAAGTTCATGGTCATCACTGGAGGAGCTTTATCAGCGGTCTGGACTTTTTAGAATTTTCCAGCCAGAACCTGTCTTCAGTCACTTCGGTAAGTACCCTTCAGTTTGACTGCTTTCAGAAAATGCGTTTAGCCACTAGCATCAAGCTAACGCGGGGTCAGTCTGTTGAAGCCTCTGGTTAGCTAACCACACTGCTCGCGTTGTAGATATAAACCTGTGTTTCTTTGATTATTTAATATGTATTCTTGTAACATATGTGGAGAAAACGTTCTGTCAGTAAAAGCATATTTTTTGCATTGCAAACTGCACAGCAATGAACCCCGATGTGTTTTCAAATGTGTTGGAACAAGTTGTAAGCAGGTCTTTTCTGGATATGCAGCTTTAAAATCGCACTTCTATCGCCACCACAACAGTACACCAACAGCTACTCAGGATACGACTTTAACACCATTAACATGCACCATCTCACTTTGTGAACGTCAGTGTGAGGGAACTAAATTGCTGGTTGCTCACTTAAAGGAGCACATAGCAGAAGGGCGTCATGTAGCTTGCCCAGTGAGTGGATGCCAAAGTCTGTTCACTGCAAAAACATCTTTTACCGCTCACATGTCCAGAAAGCACAGACATTGGTCAGAAAATGTGATTTGTCCATCAGTCAGAGATACACAGTGTGAGAGTACCACGTACCACTACAAGTGCAACCACACAGGGAGCTGCCAGTGTGTCAGATGCTGAAGACACTGTTGGGGATGGGTCTAATTTCAGTGACCTGTATCTGAGAAATATATGTATGTTTTACATAAAACTACAGGGACAACATCTTCTTCCACTGTCTACCATTCAAAACATTGTTGAAGAAATACAGAATATACACGAGCTGGGACAGACATATACTTTGAATCAACTTAACTTACTTCTAAAAGATATGTCAGCTTCAGATGAAGACGTAAAAATCCATGACACAATTAAACAATCTGACTTGTTTACAGTTTGCCACACAGGGCCCATGAGAACTGCTTACTCCAGAGCCCAGTGCTTTAAAGACATGTTCAAATATGTGGAGCCCCAAAAAGTGTTGTTGGGCAGAGATGAGAACAGGACACAGACGTGTGCCTGTTATATTCCTGTGCTCGACACTTTAAAGGGTATGCTGGAGTCCAGTTTTTGGCAGGGCCTCATGTCAGTGGATCCTAATGATGTTTCCAAAACAGATGTTCTCTCTGACAGTTGTGATGGTAAGGTGTTTATGTCAAACACATTTTTTCAGGAAAATCCAAACTGTCTCAGGCTGGTTTTATACCAGGATGCGTTTGAAGTTGTGAACCCATTAGGTTCTGCAAAAAAGAAGCACAAGGTTTTGGCTGTGTACTTCTCTCTACTCAACATGCCCCCCCCCCATGTGCGATCAAATGTTGACCACATGCAGCTGGTTTTGTTGTGTAGAGAGAAGGATTTTAAGGAATTTGGCCATGCCAAGGTTTTTTCTGAACTGCTTACTGATCTGAAACAACTGGAGGAAAATGGAATAACAATGGGAGATGAACTTAAGGTAAAGGGAGCTCTCTACTGCATTGCTGGAGACAACCTAGGCTCTCACACAATTGGCAGTTTCATAGAAAATTTCACTTCATCTGAGTACTTCTGCAGATATTGTCTGATTTCTCGAACTGAATTTCAGGGTGCTGATCTTAACATCTGTGGACTGGAGCGGACTCCAGAAATGTACAGATCTGCCATCAAACAGCTGGAGACAGAGGATGCCTCACAAGTACAAGGGATAAAGTTCAGGTCGGTATTTAATACTTTACAAAACTTTGACGTTTGTTCACCTGGCCTGCCCCCCTCTCTCGGTCATGACATCTTTGAGGGTGTCCTCTCATACGATGTTGCTCTTTACCTCAAGTACTTCATCAACAAAAAGAAATGGTTCACCTATACAATTTTGAACAGACGACTCAAGCAGTTTGAATACAAAGCAACATATGCTTGCTCCAAACCTTGTGAGGTCGGTCCTCAAACACTAAAACTGAGTGGACATGCTGCCCAAAATTGGAACTTCTTGAGACTGTTACCTCTTATAATTGGAGACAGAGTGCAGGACTTCCTAGATAATGTATGGCAGTTAATTCTGCAGCTTAAGGACATTGTTGACCGACCTGATTTGTGCTCAGCAAATTTCCATAGGTCAGGTTGCTTATCTGGATGTACTCATCCAAGAATATTTGGAAACCAGAAAGGCACTATTTCCAGATATCAACTTGAGACCTAAACACCATTATTTGCGGCATTATCCAGGACTGATCTTGAAATTTGGCCCACTCATCAGGCTATGGACTATGCGGTTTGAGAGCAAACACAGTTACTTCAAAAGATGTACAAGGCATCTGAAGAATTTCAAAAATTTGTGTTTGACTCTTTCAGAGAGGCATCAGATGTTTCAGGCTTTTCTTTCCGCAGGGTCAGTGAGTCCTCCAGCCTTGCAAATAAAAGATGGCTCACCATTATACTCAGAGCTTTACAGTGAAAAAGTTAAAGACACAATCCTCCATTTTGGCTTCACTGAAAGAAATACAACAGTTCATGTTAATGTGCAGTATAATGGGATAAGTAAGTAAGTAAGTAAACTTTATTTATATAGCGCTTTTCACAGACAGGGGTCACAAAGCGCTTTACAAGGTAAAACAATAAAAATATACAGTAAAAATACACATTCAGTACTAAAAGATTATTGGCCATGAAAAGCCTGTTTAAAAAGTAGAGTCTTTAGTTGCTTTTTGAACATCTCAACAGAGTCCAGGGATTGCAGGGACAGAGGGAGTTCATTCCAGAGACAAGGCACTACGGCTTTAAAAGATCGGTCTCCTCGAGTTTTAAAGGAGGTTCGAGGAACCATCAACAGGTTATGACCTAAAGATGTGAGGCTGCGGGCTGAGGTGTAAGGCTGAATCAAGTCAGCAATGTAATCAGGAGCCTGACCATGTAGTGCTCTGAAAGTCAAAACCAAGATTTTAAAATTAATTCTGGAGGCAACATGGAGCCAGTGGAGGGATTCCAAGATAGGTGTGATGTGGGCTTTCCTGTTGGTGTGGGTCAGAAGCCTCGCAGCAGAGTTCTGGACATACTGCAACCGATTTATCTCCTTCTTACCCAGGCAAGTGAACAGGCTGTTGCAATAGTCCAACCGCGTGGAGACAAAGGTATGGATGATTTCCTCTAATTCTTTCTGTGACACCAATTGTTTAAGTTTGGCGATATTTCGCAGTTGAAAGAAGCAATTCTTCACAAGCTTGCTTGCGTGCTGAGCAAGAGACATTCCTTCATCGAAAATAACGCCAAGGTTTCTAAGGCTTGTTTTTGCCGTTAAGCCCAAGTCACCAAGGAGGCTCCTGATAACAGGAACAGCACTGTCAGGGGCAACAATAAGTGTCTCAGTTTTTTCAGAGTTCAGTTACAGACGGTTTCCATTAAGCCACTTCTTCACCTGTGACAGGCAGTCAAATAAAGAGTTCAATTTGTGGACTTCTGAAATCTTAAAGGAACAGTACAGTTGTAAGTCATCCGCAAACAGGTAGTAGGAAATATCCCTGAAGCCCTGAATCAACTGGCTGAGGGAAAGGACATACAACTGAAACAGCAGTGGCCCCAAAACAGAACCTTGCGGGACACCATACTGTAAAGCAGCTGTTTTCGATAGTTTATGGCCAGCCAACACACTAAAGGTCCTCTCCTCCAAGTATGAGGCAAACCACTTCAGCACGGACCCCGACAACCCTACCAGATCGCGCAGCCAGTTGACCATAATGCTGTGGTCGACGGTGTCAAAGGCTGCGGACAGGTCTAGCAGGACTAGGACCGTGCATCTTCCTGCGTCAGCGGCCATCATGATATCACTAGACACTCTCAGTAGTGCGGTCTCGGTGGAGTGGTGTTTCCGAAAGCCTGACTGAAAAGTGTCATAGATGTTGTGCATCTCAAGGAAAGACGTTAGTTGTTTTGCGACCACTTTTTCCAGTATTTTTGCTAGAAAGGGGAGCTTCGATATTGGCCGGAAATTCTTAAGCTCAGACTGGTCCAAGTTAGGCTTTTTGAGTCTTGGTTCCACCACAGCATGTTTAAATGAGCTCGGAAAGAGACTGGATGACAGGGACATGTTGAACATTTTCATGACCCATGGCCCAGTTGAGTCAAAAGTATCTAAGAAAAGTTTGGAGGGAAGGACATCAAATGGGCATGAGGTCAGGTTCATTTTAGTTGCAACTGCTGCAATGTCTTCTAGTGACACTCGGTTGAAAGACGACCAGACCTGTAGTGGCAGTTCAGGCCGGACTGGGCCAGACCACAAGGGGTCAGTGAAGGCATTTTTTATGTGTCTGACCTTATCAACAAAGAACTCCAAGAGGTCAGTGCCATCTGCTTTACAAAACTCAGAGGTTGCAGAGGCAGCATGGGACACGAGAGAGTTAATTGTGTTAAAAAGCACCTTCGGATTTCCCTTATTGGACATTATCAAGCGATGGAAATGTTTAGATCTTGCCTCTCTTAATGCATCATTTAACGTGGAAATAAGGTCCCTGAGATGTAGCCTATGGACCTCAAGGTGCGTGGATTTCCACAAGCGCTCCGTTTTCCGACACAGTCTTCTTAACTCCAAGATACTGTCATTTATCCATGGACATGACTTCTCATGGACATTATTTGTTTTGACAGGGGCCACCAAGTCCAATAATGTGGCACAGTGAGAGTTAAAATGATGCATAAGATCATTGACATCCGTACAGTCATTAAAAGCACTGGGATCAAATAAGGCACAAAATCTGTCAGCTGTAGTTTGTGTAATGATCCTCCTTTAGAGACAGGCCTAGGCTCAGGGGGAACATCAACCTGAAAAAAAAATACAGCTGTGGTCACTCAGGTGGACGTCTTCCACATGCATATTTGTGACGTGTAGGCCAAGAGAAAACACCAAGTCCAGAGTATGACCCTTCGAGTGGGTGGGGCCTGATACATGTTGTTTAAAATCAAAAGTTTCAATCATATATAAAAGTTCCAGTGCTGGGTTGGACATAGTATCATCAATGTGTAGGTTAAAATCTCCAAGAACTAAAACTCTTTCTAATTTTATAAGAGAAGATAAAAAACTGTTGAACTCATGTAGAAAAACCCCTGCAGGGCCAGGAGGGTGATAGATTAAGATACAGTAAAAAGAGTTTAAAGAGCCAACCTTTATTACTTGTGACTCAAAAGAAGAGAAGTGTTCAGTGTCAGTCACTCTGCATGTGTATCTGTCCTGATACACAGCAGCAAGACCTCCACCTCTACGAGAGAGGCGGGGCTTCCCGAGAACACAGCAGCCGACAGGGCACAGTTCGTTTAAGTAAAAAAAACTCTCCGTCCTTCTGCCACGTCTCTGTGAGGAACATAAAGTCCAAGCTCTCCCTGGTAAAGAGCTTGTTGAGAGAAAAAGCTTTGTTTGCTATCGAGCGCACATTCAATAGACCAATCCGTCTTGATGATGTCATCCCCTTCGCGTCAGCTGGGCGGAGCGTGATTGGTCGCAGCCAGCTCCCGCGGTCACGTGGTCCCCGGCTGTACCGGCGGATCAGCTCTTTCTCCATTGTTGTTGTTGTTGGTGGTGGTGGGGCCTGAGGCCAAGATGAAAGCTGGGGAGACATCTGAGAGCACGAATGCCACGGAGCCATTCCATCTCGTCGCCAGCGTCGCAGAGACTCCATACCGGTGTCCTGAGGGAGCGGTGGCTGTGACGCAGCGATTTCATTCGCGTCCCGCTGAAGAGGAACCATTTGCAACCACCGGTAGCCTCGGTCCGAGCAGGAGAAACCGGCATGACCACATGACCCGTTTGATTACGCACTGCATGCCGGCCCTGCGCCCTCTCCTCCTCCTCGAGTTCTTCCTGGGATTGCCTGGGACTCGTAACAACAGCAGGTATTCCGGGGAAGTGGGCGCACACACAAATGGTGGGGGGAAAGTTTGTTTGTAGCTGTCTCTGTCATTAAAGCAGCGTTCCATAGACTCTTTGATGTTAAAAAGAGAGCTGCGATCATAAGTCCGGACAGCATAGGCACAGTTACTGGATATGAGGACTAACACAAAGGCATACGATGTGAAAATCAATGCCAAAAACTGACATAAAAGCAGCCGAGCAGCGGTGAGCCCACACACAGGCGCCATCTTAGTAGCTCAGATCATTTACAAGAAGGGCCAATTTGTTGTCACTAATAACGATGATTCAGTGGAGTTTTGTGAAATCATCCTCATTCTTGTGAAAGATGATTTTGCACTTCATTTTCTCATGAGAGTGCATGATGGTGAATTTCTTTCACACTACCAAATGTACACTGTAAAAAAGGACACTGGAAGATTCGAATGCAGACTTGTTAGTGAACTGGTTGACATGTGGCCTTTATCATATTACATACAAAATGGATGCCAGATTGTCCCTTTGAAGCACAGTCTCTTTTCACACTAAATCCTTTTATTCCAGTGGGCCAGGTGCTAAATTCTCTTGTTTGTGTCTTAACAGTTATGGCTGAATCACAGATACCAAAGAAGCTAAGTGATGCCATAGCAGCAGTGCTACCGGATCTTCCTGATCAAGTTGTCAAGTCAATAGAAGATACTTTGAAGGCACTTGATGCAACAACAACAGATGATTTACAGTACATTACAGAGGGAGACTTGCTACCAGTATTAAAGCCCATACAAGCAAGACGACTGGTTGCTGCCTGGGCCCAAAACGGTGAGTGTAAAACATTGCCGCAACTGCATAAGTAAAATAGTTGATAGATTTTTCAAATGGGCCATGAGTGGGAAAAGTTTGGGAACCATTGAACAACTGATCTAGAAATTTATCAGTACGTTACATTCTGTTACAGAGTAGAAAAACATTCAATGTTTAATGCTTTTAAATGTTTTTTGTTGTACTTTTACAGACTTATCCACTCCAGCTCCAGCCCTGGCATGTTCCTCTCCAGTGTCTCTCTTTTCCTCTCCCTCTCCATCCTCGGTCACTGCCTCACCAGCATCATCCACAGCTACATCATCACCCTCAGGAAGCTGTTATGCACTTGCGCCAAACCGGGTAGACAATTTTCAGATACCATGGCAGAAGCTCCCTGAAGAGTTGGTACAGAGTTTGGAAAGACAGAAAAGGCCGAGTGCCTGACTACGACGAGAAATGGTGAGGACTGTGGTCTCTGAGATGATGAATCCAACCAAACACAATACCACATAGATAGCAAAAAGGATGGTGGCCAGGTATCCAAAGTCTCTTCAAGATGTGATTGATGGTGATGTTATTGGACATGGATACCATTCCCTGGTAAAGCAACTCCAGTCAAGAGTTGAAAATGTCAAACGACCTGACACAAAGTAGCTTCAGATGATGACACCGATGAAATATCTGCCAAACAAAGAGCAAGTGTTCAGGACACGTATGGCTGTGTCAACTGGGAGCTGAAACTTTTGCCACTCTCTGAGACTGTGGAGAGTCAGCTAGAAAAAAAAAGACCAAATGAAGATGTTTGAAGAGATGAACTACAATTCAAATGCTGTGAAAGAATTAATGAAGTCCACCTATTTCACGCAGCGCAAAGAGATCAATAAAGGTGCAAGCATCCAGATATTATGCCAGGAATGGCCATTTTTGTTTAAGGAAGTCGGTATGGCAGCACACTTCCAGGAACTGACTGGCATTAATTTGATTGAGTCCTTCCTTGCCAATGTGGACAAAAAGGGGGCACATCTCCTAAACTTCTTCAAACATCTTGATGCATGCTGGAGTTCCTCCAACGGTAAAATTTCTTTCTTTTTATAATATCAGAAAATGCAATTTATTTGATGTCCCACCTGAGGTTCTTTTTCTTTCTTTCTTAAAGGTGTTTCTTTTCAATAAATCCTGAGAAAGACACCAAAGTCGAGTGGAATAAGGAGAAGAAAGTATTCTCAGTCAATCCCAGGTTCCTCACTCTGATCTCAGACCTTGCTGGCCATGAGTGGACCTACCAGTGATGCTGAAGGATGATATTATAAAAGGTACACTGCATGTTATATACACTGCAGATATTTTGTTGTTAGAGTTACATTTCTGAAAGTTTTACAAAATTATAGTTTCACAAGGTAAACTGTCTGGTACAGTTTGTACATGTTTGACTTTACTGCACTGGTTTTGTACTTTAAACAAGTTGAGGTAAACTTGCTGTACATGTTCGACTTTACTGCACTGGTTTTGTACTTTAAACAAGTTGAGGTAAACTTGCTAGTTCCAGGATTGTCTTAAAATGTGTAAGCATCAGGGTGAGTAGATAATGAAGAAATGCCCTTTTAATGTGAACTATTCGCTTAAGTAAAACTTAAATAATGCATAATTCATAATGAACTACTGCATGCAATAATGAAGGACTCCTGATTAATTCCTTGTGAAAAACTTAATGTGTTTTTTTTCCAAACGTAATAGATCATCAATCAAGGGTTGTTAGTTCAGTTACTTCATATGTTTATTGATATTTGACAAGATTAGCTTAATTGTTTTCTCTTTTTGTTTTGTATAAAAGTTTATGGACCACATCTTAATTTCCCTTAAAACATTTAAGGGAATAGACCATATTTTGGGGGCTTTTGATACTGTTGACCATAAAATTTTATTACAGAGATTAGAGCATGCCATAGGTATTAAAGGCACTGCGCTGCAGTGGTTTGAATCATATTTATCTAATAGATTACAATTTGTTCATGTAAATGGGGAATCTTCTTCACAGACTAAGGTTAATTATGGAGTTCCACAAGGTTCTGTGCTAGGACCAATTTTATTCACTTTATACATGCTTCCGTTAGGCAGTATTATTAGACAGCATTGCTTAAATTTTCATTGTTACGCAGATGATACCCAGCTTTATCTATCCATGAAGCCAGAGGACACACACCAATTAGCTAAACTGCAGGATTGTCTTACAGACATAAAGACATGGATGACCTCTAATTTCCTGCTTTTAAACTCAGATAAAACTGAAGTTATTGTACTTGGCCCCACAAATCTTAGAAACATGGTGTCTAACCAGATCCTTACTCTGGATGGCATTACCCTGACCTCTAGTAATACTGTGAGAAATATTGGAGTCATTTTTGATCAGGACATGTCATTCAAAGTGCATATTAAACAAATATGTAGGACTGCTTTTTTGCATTTACGCAGTATCTCTAAAATTAGAAAGATCTTGTCTCAGAGTGATGCTGAAAAACTAATTCATGCATTTATTTCCTCTAGGCTGGACTATTGTAATTCATTATTATCAGGTTGTCCTAAAAGTTCCCTGAAAAGCCTTCAGTTAATTCAAAATGCTGCAGCTAGAGTACTGATGGGGACTAGAAGGAGAGAGCATATCTCACCCATATTGGCCTCTCTTCATTGGCTTCCTGAGGGACCTCATAGTACCATATCACCCCAATAGAGCGCTTCGCTCTCAGACTGCAGGCTTACTTGTAGTTCCTAGGGTTTGTAAGAGTAGAATGGGAGGCAGAGCCTTCAGCTTTCAGGCTCCTCTCCTGTGGAACCAGCTCCCAATTCGGATCAGGGAGACAGACACCCTCTCTACTTTTAAGATTAGGCTTAAAACTTTCCTTTTTGCTAAAGCTTATAGTTAGGGCTGGATCAGGTGACCCTGAACCATCCCTTAGTTATGCTGCTATAGACTTAGACTGCTGGGGGGTTCCCATGATGCACTGAGTGTTTCTTTCTCTTTTTGCTCTGTATGCACCACTCTGCATTTAATCATTAGTGATTGATCTCTGCTCCCCTCCACAGCATGTCTTTTTCCTGGTTCTCTCCCTCAGCCCCAACCAGTCCCAGCAGAAGACTGCCCCTCCCTAAGCCTGGTTCTGCTGGAGGTTTCTTCCTGTTAAAAGGGAGTTTTTCCTTCCCACTGTCGCCAAGTGCTTGCTCACAGGGGGTCGGTTTGACCGTTGGGGTTTTTACATAATTATTGTATGGCCTTGCCTTACAATATAAAGCGCCTTGGGGCAACTGTTTGTTGTGATTTGGCGCTATATAAATAAAATTGATTGATTGATTGATATGATGCAGGTGTTAGTTTTGGGAATGAAAATTTACAGGGTGATTCCATAATTTTTTCCTCAGAATTGAGTGATTCCATATTTTTTTCCTCTGCTTGGTCTAAAAAAGTAACCGTTACTGACTGCCACAATCTTTTTTTCTTGATTTCTTATAGTGTTTGTTAAAGCCAGAAAGTTGCCATTTGAAATGACTTTAGTTTTGTGTCATGTCTGTGATCTGCTTTTTTTCTACAAAATTAAACAACTGAATGAACATCCTCCGAGGCCGGTGATTCCATAATTTTTGCCAGGGGTTGTATAAAGCGCCTTGGGGCAACTGTTTGTTGTGATTTGGCACTATATAAATAAAATTGATTGATTGATTTACAACACAGTGGTTGGAATATGTTATGATCAGATATTTTTAAGCTCAGCATTGTGTTACAGACCATGCCAATAAATGGTTGATTGAGTGTAAAGGACACTCATTCGCTAACAAAATAATACCATCAGTTGTCCAACAAATTCTATTAGGCCTAATGTCATAAAGATGCAGGTGTTGTCCATAAACATTTATACTACAGAAATCAAGCTGATCTCATCAAATATCAATTGACATATGAAATACCTGTGAATTAATAATCCTTAATTGATGATCTATTATGTGTGATCACATAAAGTCATGGTGACTTCATAATCTGTTAACTGTGAGCAACATTAAATAATTATCCATCTTTTGGTAGTGCATGTAGTAATTCATCATGAATTATGCATTAAACATTCCTTAAGTATGACTTGTACCCCTCAAGTGAACTGTTACCTTTATCAACTTCCTTGTAGTCATAGAGATATTATATTCTTTAGCTTTATGATGCAAGATTTGAAATTTTTGCTCCCATTCAAGGATGATTTTATTTTGATAATGTGAAAATGAAACACTATGTACACTGATAGCAATTTGTGGTTAGATTTGTACCAGAAAAATGCTCTTAAATGTTTTCAAATTTTCAAAGTTTTCAAGGATTCTTGGCAAATTGTCTGTTATAGTTTATTATATTAATTCATGCTCTTTGTTTTAAGTTTACAGAACAGAATGAATGACAAAGAATACACTCTTGTCTGGCAAGTTCCGTATCCTCTGACAACAGTGGAAATGCTAATTTAGCTGAATATTTAAAGTATATATTTTTTTTAAGAAATATGCACATCTTATTTTTTCTTTTTTATATTATGTTCTCAATTCTACTCTGAAGCATACGTTACTTCACTACATTTATCTAACATCTTTTGTTAGATTTTTGCATTGATGGATTTTAGTACTAATTATACAGTTAAAGAACATGTTTCATGGTACAAATCTTTTTGCTTAGTATTTAGGTTAAAGAGGTCTTTCAGTGTTTTTTTACAGTAAAATATGTGGAAAAAACCATGTTTAACCATAAAAGCAGCAGCACTGGCACCCATTGCTATTACTAACAGACATCGAATTACTGTAATTTTTACGGGGAATTTCTGCGTGGACCTTAATATTTGCAGTAATTTTTGGTCATTTTTACAGAATAAATTAGTAGTTTATAATTTAGACTGTTAATTGTCAAGCAAAAAAAAAAAGTCATATATCATGACACAAACTTTCTTTTATACGGTATTTTCATATAAATTTTCCAAGTAAAACAATTTTTTTTAAAGGTTAAAACTATTTTTTTCACAGAATAAAATGGAACGATGTACATTTTTTTAAATCAACAGTATTGATAGTAAATGAAGAAAATGTTTTACCGTAACTTTACGATAGTGTTTCGGCAACCACAGCTGCCGGAAGTTTAAAAACAACAGTTTTTTTTTTACAGTGTAGATATAGCTGAGGGCCTGTGAACTACCTATTTTAGGTCATGTTGGCATCTTTTTACATAGTAATAAGCAACTATATTTTTGTAAATATTAGTTTAAATAAGAATGTTGGGCAACACTTTACTTGAAGGTATCATCATAACTGTCACATGACACAGTCATAAATGTGTCATAAACATTATGTCAATGCCATAAATGTTTATGACTGCTGTCAGTAAGTGTCATTTGGTTTTTGTCATGACAAGTTGACATTTTGTGGGTTGTCATGAATATGACAACTTGATATGAATCAAAGTGACATAACCAGAAGTTGTCTTTGGCCGTTTTGGTCTTCGATTATATGCCAATCTGTCAACTTGTCATTACAAAAACCAAATAACACTTAATGACCGCAGTCATAAATGTTTATGACATTTACATAATGTTTGTAACATGTAACAGCTATGACAGTTTCATGTCACTATTATGACGATACCTTCAAAATGCTGCAGCTAGAGTACTGACGGGGACTAGAAGGAGAGAGCATATCTCACCCATATTGGGTGAGATATATAAGATATAAGATATATATAAGGTTTTGAATAATCAGGTCCCTTCTTATATTAGGGACCTCATAGTACCATATCACCCCAATAGAGCGCTTCGCTCTCAGACTGCAGGCTTACTTGTAGTTCCTAGGGTTTGTAAGAGTAGAATGGGAGGCAGAGCCTTCAGCTTTCAGGCTCCTTTCCTGTGGAACCATCTCCCAATTCGGATCAGGGAGACAGACACCCTCTCTACTTTTAAGATTAGGCTTAAAACTTTCCTTTTTGCTAAAGCTTATAGTTAGGGCTGGATCAGGTGACCCTGAACCATCCCTTAGTTATGCTGCTATAGACTTAGACTGCTGGGGGGTTCCCATAATGCACTGACTGTTTCTTTCTCTTTTTGCTCTGTATGCACCACTCTGTATTTAATCATTAGTGATTGATCTCTGCTCCCCTCCACAGCATGTCTTTTTCCTGGTTCTCTCCCTCAGCCCCAACCAGTCCCAGCAGAAGACTGCCCCTCCCTGAGCCTGGTTCTGCTGGAGGTTTCTTCCTGTTAAAAGGGAGTTTTTCCTTCCCACTGTCGCCAAGTGCTTGCTCACAGGGGGTCGTTTTGACCATTGGGGTTTTTACGTAATTATTGTATGGCCTTGCCTTACAATATAAAGCGCCTTGGGGCAACTGTTTGTTGTGATTTGGCGCTATATAAATAAAATTGATTGATTGATTGATTGATTGATTGACCTTCAAGTAAAGTGTTACCGAATGTTGACACAGTAGGACATGTCTGGGCTTGTTCAAGCAGGTGTAGAAAAAAAAACAAAAAACAAAACAAAACATGGAAATAACACCCACTGGGGGAAAAAAAACAGGTACGAAACTTGTATCTTTCATAACAATTTATTGTCATAAGTGTAACTGTAACATTTACATTGAATTTCCATCCGCGTAATGCAGTGCCCAGTCTGTCTCATTAGTTCTGCCACCTTAACCCTAAAATAAATCATTGTTTGTAGTGTTTGAAGATTGATTCTACTGACGTTTTGACTATTCAGTAATCATCAATGCTATTCAAAGTGGCATTCATCGTGGTGTATGTAAAGATGACTGATGAAACACTGTGAATAAAACCCGAAATAAATCATTCTTGAAACTATTATGGAAATAAAGTATACATTATAATTAGCATGAGAAAATAGAATATGGGCAATGTGGAAAAACTGACATTGGGAGTTTTTCGCCAAGGGGTATGTTAACGTCTGCCCACATCACCTTATAGAGACACATTTTGATCAGAAACTTTAACATCTGCTCCTAAAGCACTTGCTGACCATCATCACCATATTTAAAAGGTCAGAAATATGACCGTGCATTTTTAGAGTTAGGCTAAAGTGTGTATATTTCTTCCATTGTGTCAGCAGAGGTTAGGATGGAACAATTCTCATGTTAGTCGGTGCCAGTCTGTGGAAAATATGTAATATTCTGGCAAGGTGTCCTTTGTGACTCTCCACCCAAACAACACCCCAAATCTGCTTCCAGCATCTTTTATCACTTCCACCCTCCTGCTGTGACTGCTGCACAAACCAAAGGATGTCTCAATGCCTATAACTGTCTGTAGGAAACTGAATTGGGAGATTTTGTTTATTCAGAAGGACACTAACTGTGTGAATTTAAAACCTGACTACAGTAACATAACTTCAGGTTTAGTATGCAGTGAACTGAGTTACAGTAAATATATGTGAATATTCTGTGAGTGAATAACACATCAGTATTCTGATGCAAATTTTGCTCAGTATTGCATATAACATGCTGTTGTGGTTTTTCTGCCTGCTGAACCCCATCCGGTAGTTTTATGTGGTGAGGGAACTCAAAGACTGACAGCAGATGGACATAAAAACCAGATGCTGTATTAAAAAGATGCCTGCACTGATGAACAGAGTCAACTATCACAGTGCTGGGGTCTTGAAGCAAGCATCTTATGCACCATTGCAAATAAGAGTCTCGACATTGCGCGTATGCAATACGTGTAACTTTGTAGCTGCCTCCAATGCCTTGTACACCTGTTGCTACAACAATCTGCACACAACAGTGGCTGAAAGACAGAGTGTGCACTGTGAGAGCCCATCGAAGCCTCCCGTGGCAGGTCTTGGCCAAATTCCTGCACAAACATCTAATGCTGCTCACATGGGACGTAGAAAATGTGTGGCCATTCACATAGTTAACAAGACAACAGTCAGCAGACGATCACTGTCGAGCTGGATGTGGAATTTGTCTAAGTGCCCCATGAGTGTAGCTTTGCAAACAGACACAGTGACACATTGGTGTGTGTGCTGAACTGACAGGGGGTGTGTCAGCCCACAGGAGCAGCTGTGGAGATCTCTGGTTCTGGACATCAGAACCAGAGAACATATAGAACATAAGGCTGGGGAACATATACCGTGTTTGGATGGACATGAACTAACATCTGCCCACTGTGACACGCGTGTGTCTGTTTGTTGTCATCACGTGGACATACAAAAAACATATATCGATGTTGCAATGGGCTGCAGCGAGTGCGTGCACGCCGTGCACATTGACAGGCGACCCCAGGTGATCCGGACCATCAGATCATAACACAAAGCGGGCGATCTGAATGTCACGCCACCCACGTGAGCTCTGTTCCACATGACAGGGTGTCTGTCCTGACCATCCACAAGACACGTCGGGCAGGACACGCGTGCGGTGCAAACTGGACACATTGCCAGCAGATGTGGACATGATAAGAGCGCCCTGCTTCTCATTCATGTCATTTCATGACTGTACATCTGTGACCATGGGTCATCTACAGAGGAACAGACAGATCATACTGGTATTGCCCGCTGGGTAAGAGGGATTCAATAAAATGTGGTGTTTTTATATAGTGTGTGGTTTTATTTTTATTAAATACATCCATGTCCTTCTTGATACCAAGCATTTTCCCAGACCTTTTACAGGACACAGGGTTGTGAAAACTCTGCGAATCTGTGAAATTCTGCAGATTTCATCATGGGGGGGTTAGTGTTTTACTGTGTAATCGTGATTGTCACTGAGTTTTTAAAATGTCTATCGCAAAGTGTTCTTTTTTTACGACATTGTGCAAGTTTTCTAAGACCGCGGCGGTCCACGGACACTGATCTCTGTGTTACAGATACAAATCAGTGTCCTCGGATCCAGTTTGAGGAGAAAAAAGCCTGCCTGTTGCAACAGTTATCGTAAAGTGGGACTGGCTGGTTGCTGCGGCAACGCTGTGTGGCTCCTGTGCAAAGCTTAAGCTAAATGTAGCATGTGGACATCGCAAACCTTTAGAGCTCTAAAGTTTTTAAAAGAAGAATTGTGCAGCATGTCTCTATCATGGACCGACGTCAGAGACAGAGAAGATGGCGAGAAAGACTGAAAAAGTCTGATAAGGACAAGAATCTGTTATGAGTCGGATGCAGCCCGGAGAACCGACCAGCGTTTGAAGGACCCAGTATAAAATAAGCAGAGCACGGTACAAAGGATAACTGAATTTAATTACATAACAGTGATGTGAAAAATACAACAAATGAGTGCACGGTCTGGCGTGGTGGAATTGCGGTGTGCTCCCAGCAGCACTAACGGTCCGGAGCCAGAAACTGTTCGGACCCAAGGACCCCGCCGACACCCCCCAGGTGGCCGCGACAAACCGAGTCTGTGAAAGAAGAAACCATCATGTGAGTCCACACTCCACACACAGAGAGACAACTCAAAGGTGTACATAAACAGCAAACACTTCCTGGCTTAATCACTAATCAGCTTCCCTCCCTGCAGGCATGGAACACCCAGTTCACATAACTCAACTGCAGTGGAAGCTGATTAAACGACTAACATAACAGCTCAATAATAATAAGGTGTGAGGGACACCACATTTACTGACTGTACCAATGTTAGTCACAAAACCTAACGTACCTCAGGAAGTGTGCTGACGAGTGTGAGACCTCACCCCCTCCTCTTTCACAGACCATGCATCAAACCTGGACGTTCTCTGCATCCACTGATGATGAGATGGCTCTCAAGACGATGATCTCACCCGTCAGGTCACAAGGTCAAGTCTCTGGCAAATACACACTGTGTACTCCAGACTTAAATGCCACCATGCTCCAATCCGTGTAGATGCACCACAGCTGTGAGTCCTGATGAGCTGCACTTGATCAGCCTCAGGTGATCAGGGTGAGGTCCTGAAAACTCAGCCACACAGCCACTCAGTCCTAAACGCGTACCACCTGGAAGGAAAAACAAAAGACAGCACAGAAGACAGAAACAAAAGGCAGCCAGGCCCCCCCCAGCCATACAACAGAATCTGTGGAATTGTGGCTGGCTTCATCAACACACCTGAAAGATAAATGAAACGGGAAACATGGTAAGAATTTTACTCTCTGGAAAATAAACATTGTGCTGTTCAAACAGGATTTTAGACAAGATTATGTGACTTTTTTCATTAATCTAGACTTTCTTTCACTGGAATAAAGACTGTGGCTTTGAATGGATTTACATGAATTTACACAAGAATGTAAATGAGTTTTTATTAATCTCGACTTTTTTGATGGGAAAAAAGACACTGTGGCTTTGAATGGACTTACAGGAATATGAATATGTGTCTTTTTTACTATAAAGTATGTTATTGATATTTTACCACAATTTTCAAAATATTCTCCAAGCTTTACCTGTGGTTTTTGAAATGCTGTAACAGTCTTTTCAGTCTTCATGAATTTCATGTAGTTTAATTATTCTGAGTTAATGCATAATTTGGTTTACAATTAAAAGGAAAATCATTCCAGGTCTGACTTACACATCATATTCTGTTATTTCAACATGATCATTGATGGTTCAAATGAAAGATTGAATACAGGGTCATTTAAATATGCACTGATTTTGAGATTTTTTTTTTGTTCCAGGAGATGCTGAAAATGTATCATTAGATAAAAAATTAATTTGGTTTCTGGGATCCCACGAGGCCCGAGACCCCGGTTCCTGGGGGCCTATGCCCCCCAGAACCCCTGCAAATTTTCCTTGGATTTCACAATTTTCATTTCACAGCCCTGAGGACAGCGATGGAAGCTCAATGGTAAAGTTTCTGACTGGAAATCAGAGCTTTTCGAAAGTGCAGGTTTGAATCCCGTGGGTGGCATGTATTTTTATTTTTTTTATTTTCACACTGCTCGCACTGTGTTCCTGTATGCACAAAACCGTAGCAGGATGTATTTTTTCATTTTTTATTTATTTTTCTTCATAGTGGCTGCTTGCACTGTGTTCCTGCACGCACGAACCGTCACAGTAGATTCGTGCACGCCTGCCCGTCGGCTTGATGTTTTTGTGGTTTTCTCAATTAAAGCACTCTACTTATGTCTGCACTCGGCCCGCCCCCAGGTGGGTGGGGTCTTGCCCTGTGTGGGTCAGTGGAGCTATGTGATTGCCTGCAAAGGGTGGTGCGTTGATGTGGTAAGCGGGTGACATGATCACGTTGTTATGTTCAAGCAGTATGTGTCCTATCAAAACTTTTTGATGAATGTGTTTGTGTCAGCATGATAAGCAATAACAGAACATTTCATGGTGCCGAGGTTTGTCCCAGACAGATATGAAGCACTTGGTTTTGTCAGTTTAGATTGCACACAAATGATGACATTTGTGCATGCGTCGTGACTGTTCATAAAGCAGTCAGGTCAAATCCAGTTTGTAACATTAATTGGTCTGAGGACATATGGACATTTGTCATGGAACATTCCAACACTGTCATGTAAACTCTTGTCTCTATAGCTTTCGAGTCCTGGGCAAACTTTCTACACAGTAAATTCACCAGTGTTAAATTAACACTGCCAGTGTTCACTGTCACTGCTAGTTTTCCACTTGTTATTTTACTGTGTAAAATGTCCTGTAAATTTTGATCCATTTGGTATTTTTTTCTGGACTCTGTGTGTCAAATGTTTTGGATTGTTGAATGTCTTTTCATTGAGTATACAATTGAGAAGCAGCACATATTTGCTACAATCATAATTTAATTTCTTCTAATGTCCTGAGGCATTTTTGCATATTTCTCATTTTCACGGTGGCTAAAAAATTTGTCATACTAGTAGCCCATATTACACCCAAGGAAAAGTGCCATTATGAGGACAATCTCCGGCTGTGTAGTGATATACTGCATATTGGTGTGAGCAAACCTCTCAGATTATGCTTTTTAATCACACATCCACAGCAGCGGAGCACTGAGTAGCGGATCTTATTGCAATGACGAAGCATTGCATTAGGACTTCAGATGCATGGGATATTCCTTCTCTAAATTTCCCTGTGGCTATCCGCAAGCTCTGCTGTTGTGTTTATCATAGCAGCTCTCGCAGAGATGACCCGCCAGATGTTTGTAATCTCACACCGAGAAGCTTGTGACTCAGGTCTCAATCAGATAAGCGAATGTAGGCAGGGATTATGAATGATGACAGTGGGGAAAAGGACATAGATTCCACCATAATCACTGACAGATGGCAAATGACCTCTTTGAACCCTATCGTAGGCTACTCAGCAAATGGACCAACCCAGTATCTGATGTATGTATGCCTGTTTATTTTTCAGCAAAAACCAACCCTTGTGATTACGTTGGTGCAGCTGTGAATAAAATGAGTAAATTTAAAGCTTGCTCACAAGGCGCAAGCTCATTTCTTCTTCCTAGTTTGTAAGACCCCATTGAGATTGTATGGTTGTGTGGGCAGGTTAATGATATCAGCCTGAGAGTAGTTTTTAATCACGACCAGACTAATGAGATAGGTTGGGCTGGAGTTACTCCATCAGTAAACAGCATCACAAGTCCCTGCTTCACTCGCTCTATTTCTCTGTCATCTCTATCTTTTCTTTATGTTTAAACCCCAGAATTAAAACTTCACAGACTAATGAGTACAATATACGATAGCTTGAACAAATATCTAATCTTTTTTGACAGGAGTAAACAACAGGAGACAATCACCCTGTGTCAAAGAACCAACATATCATTAGGAGTGGATAAACAGAAATGAGATCCAAACCTAAAGCAGAGGTCGGGGGAAATTATACACGTTAACTGATGTTAATCATACTGTAATTAAACAGGATGCTGTATTTGCTTCTAAACCAGTGTGAAAATACCCGGGTTTTCCCATGTTTATTGCTTTCTCACTTAAATTAACTTAAAGCATTTAAAATTCTGGGATTTGTCTTCATTCACCAGGTCTTTGTGATGTAATCGACAAAAAAAAAAAAGTCAATTGGCATTCAGATCCTTTTACCCACTGTTTCTTTGTGATGTCATAAGGCAAGCATCTTAACGGAAGAGATCAAAGCAATCAGAAATCCTCCACCTCAGGTGGAGGAAGATTGGCTTTATTCTGGTCTCATCTGACCACATGACCTTCTCCCATGCCTCCTCTGGATCATCCAGATGGTCACTGGTGAATGTCAAACGGGCCTTGACATGTGCTGGCTTGAGCAGGGGGACCTTGCTGCCCTGCAGGATTTTAAACCATGACAGCATCATGTGTTACTAATGTAATCTTTGTGACTGTGGTCCCACCTCTCTTCAGGTCATTGACCAGGTCCTCCTGTGTAGTTCTGAGCTTTCTCAGAATCATCCTTACCTCACAAAGGGGTAAGGATGATTCCATCCCAGACCGAGGGAGATTGACAGTCATCTTGTGTTTCTTCCACTTTCTAATAAATAATCATAACAGTTGTTGTCTTCTACCATGCTGCTTGCCTGTTGTCCTGTAGTCCATCCCAGCCTTGTGCAGGACTACAGTTTTGTCCCTGGTGTCCTTAGACAGCTCTTTGGTCTTGGCTATGGTGGACAGGTTGGAGTGTGATTGATTGAGTGTGTGAACAGGTGTCTTTTATACAGGTAACACGTTCAAACAGGTGCAATTAATACAGGTAAAGAGTGCAGAATAAGAGGGCTTCTTAAAGAAAAATTAACAGGTCTGTGTGAGCCAGAATTCTTGCTGGTTGGTAGGGGGCCAAATACTTATTTGCAGCAGTAACATACAAATAAATTATTAAAAAAATCACACTTTGTGATTTCCGGATTTTTTTTTTTTTTTTTTTAGATTATGTCTCTCACAGTGGACATGCACCTAAGATGAACATTTCAGACCCCTCCATGATTTCTAAGTGGAAGAACTTGCAAAATCGAGTTACCCGTTCTGTGCACCGGTAATAGAATAGAGAAGAATTTTAGCCATGTCATTGTATATTTCATGTCACTTTAAAGTAAGTGGCATTGCATTGTGTGTATGTTGTCATCATTAATTTTCTTAGGGCAATTTGTGACTTTCATGAGACCCAAGTGAATGATGATAAAAAGGTGATAGCATGTCATATCACAGCAATGCTTTATGACCTAACGCACTTTGCTTCTTGGGAGGCATATTGACAGTCTGCATACTGTACACAGCAGGTACATTTTAAGTCAAAAAACACACTCCTTAACTCATCTGCAGTGCGCTTTGGCCCGTACGGATTCTAATTAAAGTCCACCCTCACCAAGCTGCTACTATGTAGTAAGTAAGGTGTGATGTTTTGCTACCTGACCTGAGTACCATGTGAACTGTGAAAATAAGGGCTCCAGTAAGCAGGTCAGGATCTAACATATAAGGCTGACCATGAGTGTGTGCATGTGTGTGTTCGCGCATGTGCACTTTGAACCAAAGTGCCCCAGTGACCTCCCCCTTGTGGCCCCAGTCACCATACCAAGTTTGGTGTTGAATGGTTAATTACTGTGGCTGTGCATAGATATAAGGCTGACCGTTGTGTGTGTGTGTGTGTGTGTGTCTGTTAACGCACGTGCGCTTTCAACCTAAGGGCTCCAGTGACCTCCCCTTGGTGCCCCCAGATTTTTGTTTTGTTGTATGAATTGTTTGTTCGTGAAATATCTGTCTTATTTGTGTTGCTTAGGTATAGTGTTGTAGCTGAGCTACTGAATATGTAAGCCGAATTTCAGATCTCTGATCTGACAATAAAGTATTGTCTTATCTTATCTTTCTTAGTTTTTTGTTATTGTTGAGTCTATGTGCCGAATAAATTAATTCATTCTATATTGTCTTATCTTTATCTTTTCTTAGTTTTTTGTTATTGTTGAGTCTATGTGCCGAATCTGTGGTGCAAATTTGTTGAGAATCTGTAAAGTAGTTTTGAAGTCATCGTTCAAATTCTATACAAAGTGAAATCTTGATCCAGAATACGGGTCCAGATCTGGATCACCTCCAAAGTTTCAGTGGAGTCTTCCATGGCCTAATATACCTATCTGTGGTGAAAATTTGGTGAGAATTCTTGAAGTCGTGTTGACATAATCCTTCAAAGCCTATATGAAGTAAATCTTGATCCAGAACCCAGATTTAGATCTGGATCACCTCCAAAATTCTGGGGAGTCTTCTGTGTCCTCATATGTATCTGTTGTGCAAATCTTTTGAGAATCCGTGAAGTAGTTTTGACGTAATCCTTCAAAGCCAATATAGAGTGAATCTTGATCCAGAATCCAGATCTGGATCTGGATCACCTGCAAAATTTGAGTTGACCATACACATACAAACCTTACACACTTCGGCCTTCGGCCTCAGGGTGTATGGTTTTCTTCAGGGTGTATAAAACCATATTCATTGGTAAAACAACTTGATAACGATTTTATCATATACCTATAAATGATAAATGCACGCAGAACACAATGCGCATGCTCTCCCTTCGCTCACTGCCTCCGGGGGTACGGATGTGGGACCCGCAAAGAATCCAAGTCATGGCCACGGAGCTCTGTGGCTGCGGTTACCGAGACCATGCAGCGGGCGCTATGCATCAAAACAGTGAGCGTAGTCTCTGGACCTGGTGCTGGAGTTGGATGCAGCTCAGCACAGCAGACAGGGGGGCAGTGTGAGTGGCCCGCTTCAGCGCTTACCGAGCCCGCAGACTCGGTAAGTGCATCGGAGGCGGTGAGAGCCATTGTGGTGATGCTGACCAGTGCCGCGACCGGCCCGCCTGATAAGGCCGCGGAACACAATGCGCTGTTTAAAAAAAAAAAGAAAAAAGGAAGAAGCATGCAAAATTGCAATAAAAAAAAATCTGTGAAACTGCGAGGCCGCGAAAGGGAGTTACGTTCTAAAAATAACCCGCGATAGGCAAAATCCGCGAAGTAGTCAGCATTATTATATCACTTTTCTCTCCTGTGTAAACACTCAAAGTTCAAACCTTAGTAGAAAAAAAATAGAATGTTTTCCTATAAATGATTATGATGGCTTTAAGAACTAACAAATTTAATTTTAACGATCACCCTATGAGGTTGGACACGTAAGAAATTATTAATAGTGACTCACCAGTATTTCACAGTTGCTCTGACCACGCCTCTTCATCGTGGCGCTGCTCTGCTGTCCGGATTGTCTGATTACTCGGGTAGTATGAAAAATATTACCCGTCTGCGAAAAGGGTGTATTGCTACTTATTCTTTAGTGTTTCATCCAATCATATTGGCGCATCATTTATAGGTATATGATAAGACATGTTATCTTTTATCATCATTCACTTGAGTCTCATGAATGTCACACATTGCTCTATGAAAATTAATCACAACATACACACAATGCAACGCAACTTACTACACCTTAGCTAACATGACATGAAATATACAATGACATGGCTAAAATTCTTCTCTATTACCTGTGCATAGAACAGGTAACTCAGCTAGTAAGTACATAGATATGAGGGGTGATTGAAATGTTTTGAGCCTGACCCAGACAAAGTAGGGCCTGGTTGTTCATCGTTTGTATTTTCAGACCCAACCTTTCTCAAGAATGTGTGAGGTTTTTGATGCAATGTTGAGAAATGTTGCCGTGATGTCATAAGGCAAGAATTATTCCAGAAAATGAGACCAGATTTCTACCATTCATCCTTATCAGGTCTTTATGTCATAAGAAAAGGATGTTGCAGAGATGGAAGGAAATAATAGCTTAGAATTTGTAACAAACTGATGCAATTTAAGGACGACCACCTAAAAGTAGTCAGCTCTTCCTTTGCAGAAAGACCATCTCTCCACAAACCAGTGAAATCCTTGAAAAACTCCAGTTTTTGTTGGGGAAAGTGTAGTGACACGGACCCACAACAGGGGGTGCAAATGAACGGTCAATAGATGAGCCAAAAGGTAACAATTTAATGTTGTGAATGTGCACAACGAATATACAGACAATCTCAGAATCTGATAGCAGTCAATCCACAAAAGTGACGTGTGGGTAGGCTCGAGGATAGAAGATGTCTGTCCTGAGAAGAGCCGGAACCACACAATTTCCACCGCCACAGAACCCGGTGAATACTGGAGCCGCCAAGTCCCGAATTCCCAGGTGATCACTGTCCCCGACTGTCGGATCTGGTACTGCTGGCGAGGGGCACAATCAGTGAGACGTGGGTGTGTGCACACCCAGTAACAAAAACAGTCAGGAGGTGGAAAGTCACCTCCACCTCTAATACACACTCGTGCAATTCCTGTCAAACACTTATCTGGTTGGGGTGTGAAGCGAAGCCGTCGCGGATTACGCCAACTTCACTGATAAGGCACTCCACAGGAAAGCAGCTGCAAAATGAATTCAGACTAGGACACAGTTAGTTTCTGGCTGAGGATATTACCTTCACAGGTAGATGATATCTCGGCAACGAGGTGGAGATGATGTCCGGTCTTTATGGAGTGAGATGATGTAGAGTAGATGGGTGACAGCTGTCAAGAGATAATGAGTGACAGCTGTCACCCCCGGCTGTGTCCGTGGCGGCAGCGCCCTCTCGTGCCTGAAGCCCGCACTTCAGGCAGGGCGCCCTCTGGTGGTGGGCCAGCAGTACCTCCTCTTCAGGCGGCCCACACAACAGTTTTTTTGAGATTTTGGCTTTGGAGGCAAACAATAAAACTGATTTGACAAAGTCACATAACCTTGGTCCTCCTCTGTTGCTTGATCACATGTTTTTTTGAGAAAATCCTTCATTTGATATTCATTTGTAAGTCAAACACAAGAAAATGGATCCACATATCTTGCATAGTTGTGCAACACTATATCACCCTGCAGTGCTACTGGGAAAGGAAAGCCTTTTTTTTTTTTTTTTTTAATTCCTTATAGTACTGAAATATGTTTCACTCCATTAGAGAGTTAAAATTGGAGCCATGGAAGTGTAAAGAATTGAACATTAGTCCCCATAGGCCCCTGAGGTACATGAAGAAATGTTGGCTTGTCAAGTTACCATCCCACTTAAGAGCATGTTCAGCCTTTGAAGCAGCGAGTACATGAATGTGACATGGTGCCTCCAGCCAGCTGAGTAATTTATAAGCCTGTATGGTGGTGATGATGAAGATGCCTGGACTTTCTAATGATGTAATGTTATTTAAATATTTTCACACAAATAACTTATTATTTTGCTTCCAGTAAGTGAGTAAACACTTATAGATAGTATGGCTTATGCATGCTACTGCAATTGCTGTTCATCTATTGCTGGCAGTCAGGAAGGAATCTATTTTACCATGAACCATATGAATAAAAAGATGAACTGGTTACTTGGTATGAGTAGCATTACTGCTGATTTATTCTGTGCCCCCAGTGTTGGTTTTGTTGCCATTTGCAATCTCCACAGAAAGACAAAATCATAAAATTAAATAAATATAAAATTAAAAGGACGAAAGTGCACCAGGCACTACTTTGGGCAGGAGGAAGCATGACATTACCACAGGCTTACATTGTGCTGGAAAAGCATTTCTGATTTTCTTTTTACTTAACTAAGGGAGGATCTTATGACCTCTGTTCAGCTAAAGGTTTTGGAAAATCACGCCACCCATAATGTATAGAGCAGAAAGATCTCTGGGATAAGAGTTGGACTATACAGTTCAGTCCAAAAGTACTTTTCCCCTTTATATTTCACATACTTTATCTCCACACAGATATACCACAAAGTGCCATACTGTTTGTATTTCTTCATAACTTAATTTTGCTCCAGCTGTATTTGTGCTGAATTTGATGCTTGTATCACCATTTCAAGGATTGTTTCAGTTATCTGCTGCACTAAAAATCCAACAGAGCATGAACCAGCTGCTGTCTGTTAGCTTAAATGTGTATATAAGGCAACCCAAATTAAAGGAGAAATACTGCTTTTAACAACCTGGACCTCATTTCTGCCATAAAATACAGTTGTTTACTCACCAATATATGTTTGGTGTGATTAGAAGTTCAAATCAGTTCAAATCTGAAGCAAACATTTTTCTTCTTCTGCTAAGGTGGATTATAACTTTTTGTGGTACACAGCACTAACGACTGGACAGGAGGAACCTAGCAGTCAATGTCACTCACTAATTTCAAAATGCAGCTCTTTCAACCAGACGTGTGGTTCCGTGACATGTCAATCATCTGTGTCCAATCAGATTTCAGGGGAGTCCAGTGAAACCCTGGCCTCCACTCGAGCTCCACCCATACCAGGAAGTGTTCAACATTTGACATTTCCTGTTTCACTGTGACTGAAAATTTGGCACTTCCTGTTTGAGTGTGAGCTTGCCAATGACTTCCCGCAAGATTCCATGGGATCTCATATGTCATTCCAGGAAGTGTTTGACATTTAAACATTTCCTGTTTTACTGTGTATTAAGAATTTGGAACTTCCTGTTTAGGACTCCCTGTACCATGAGCGAGCTTCACACCGCTGCATGTCGCTTCGCTCATATTATATCAAAGTGGCCCATTACTTATGCACCCCATCATCTTGGCTTTTATATTTTTAATTAATTTATATGAATCTGTAGAGATTTGCTTTGAGTTTAAGGATATTAATTTTACAAATTTTTAGTTTTTTGTGGTTTTTGTACTTTTTGCATTTGAAATAGCATAAACAAATTAACATACATGAAATACGAAGGGGCCAGATATGTTCAGACTGAACTGTATGGACCAGATTTTGATTCCAGGTTTGTGCACAAGGTTACCATTGTGTGTCCTTGGAAAAGAAATTTCATATGCACAAATAAAACTGAAGCCCAGTCATCCAATGAAACTCTTTCCAAAAATCAACAATGGCTGCAAGAAAGCACTGCTAATATTTACACTTGCATTCCAGGAGTACTCAGAAAGTTTTGATGTGGTCGATGGCTGACTTCTTGAGTGTGAAGCCAAACTGCTAATTTTCCTTATTTGATGTCGCAGGGTAACTCCCATCAAGGGGTGTGTCCGCATTGATTAATAGTCTCTGATCCCCTCCCCTCCCGGGGTAATCATGAGGTGTTTAGCAGGCTGACATCGTTGAATAGGTGGCTGGCACAGTTTTGTCGACAGCAAGGCTTTAGTTTTATTGATAACTCGTGTTCGTTCTGGGGCTGCCATGGCTTGCTGATGCTGGATGGCCTTCATCCTACTAGGGAAGGCGCCGCCATCTTGTTTGTGAACATAGATAGAGCTCTATAGGGAGGGTAACATTAGAATTTTATAGCAGGCCACGGAGCAGGTGATTAGAGACCCTGCAAGGCTTATGACAAATGTGGGTGTGGAATCCATTAGCTTAGCGGGGAATTTAGTTTTGACCTCCACATTAGAAATATTATGAGGACTGCTTCCTTCCACCTGTGAAATATAGTGAACGTCCCATCCTGTCTATGGCTGATGCTGAGACCCTGATCCATGCATTTATCTCTTCTAGATTGCACTACTGCAATGTTCTATTTTCTGGTTTACCGCAGACCAGCATTAGGGCTCTCTAATTGGTTCAAAATGCTGCAGCCAGACTTTTGACACGAAGCAGAAAGTTCGACCACATTACACCCATTTTGGCATCCCTTCACTGGCTTCCTGTCCCAGTGAGATCAGATTTGAAGGTTCTGCTACTAGTCTATAAAATTGTTCGCGGACTGGCACTTCCCTACCTAGCTGACCTAATTAAACCTTACGTGCTGGCCCGGGCTTTGCGTTCTCAGGGTGCAGGACTACTTTGTGTCCCGTGGGTGAATAAGAAGTCTGCGGGTCATAGAGATTTCTCTTATCATGCCCCTGTTCTGTGACATGATCTCCCTGCATCAGTAAAACAGTCAGATTCTGTGGAGACTTTCAAGTCCAGACTTAAGACGCACTTATTTTCCCTTTCATATGGCTAGCATACTGACATAGCATAGTTCTACACTTTTTACTCTTTTAATTCATTTTATTAGGAAACGGAGCGTGCTGCGGCCTCAACTTTACCTAAATTCTGGGTCTTTTAGTGAAGCTTAGGGCTAGTGGGCGATGATCACCTTAGTATTTCCTGTTTTTCTTGTTGTTTAATGCTGACAAATTATACTGTATTTCTTGTCTTTCTGATGCCTGATTCTGTTTTTTCTCTCTGTTTAAGGTGCCACTACATCCAGAGATGGGTGTAGTATTTGTGCTGGAGACCCTCCTGTCCTGTGCACCAACAGCATTTCCTGTATATTCATTTTGTAAATTGTTCTGTAATTTATGTCTGTAGCATGGCCCAAGCAGAGGGTCACCCCTTTGAGTTTGGTCTGCTTGAGTTTCTTACTCAAAGGGAGTTTTTCCTTACCACTACTGCTCTGGGGGTTGGTAAGGTTAGACCTTACTTGTGTGAAGCACCTTGAGGCAACTCTGTTGTGATTTGGCGCTATATAAATGAAAATAAATTGAAATTGAAAAAAAAAAAATAGGAAGCATAGTCCCATACTCTGCCAGTATGCTAACCATACAAAAGGGATAATAAATGTGTCTTAAGTCTGGACTTGAAAGGCTCTACAGAATTTGACTGTTTTGTTGATGCAGGGAGATCATTCCTCAAAGCTGGTGCACAATAAGTAAAAGCTCTGTGATCCGCAGACTTTTTACCAGATACACCAGATACAGTAGCAGAACACACAGCACAAAAAAGCCCAGAAGAAGTAGCCAGCTGTTGTTAGCATAACATAAGCAGCATAGGATATCTTTCCCGTTCTTTATGGGTATGAAGATATGAACAAACTGTGAATTGAATGTAACGTTCAGACAGGTTCATCGATCCATTATACCATCCACTCTCAGATGTTGATTTTGTTTTTACCTTGCAAAGTTAACATTCCTGAGAGCCTCACACTGAGCCTTGAACTTTTATAAGATATTGAAGATGCAAAAGTAGCAGTGAACCAAATCTAACAACCTATTTGTGAGATTAATATTGACCCACTGACTGGTTCATAGTACATTAAGATCAAGTGTGTGTCAATACGGTCAAGTCCATTAAAATTGGTTTGTGTTTCAGTTTGGTTGCAGTGTTGTTTTCAGTATATGCGCTGTGACAGATTATGGGACTCTGCACGTGTTGCTGGCCTTATAAGGATAACAGAACGTCTGAACAGATGTTACTGGAAAATAAATAATGTCTTGTGTTTAACTGTGTATGCATGTGTGTGTGAGAGTGACACAGGGAGTGTGTGCATGCACGGGCAGCTTTATTCTTTTTAATCATATTAAAATGGATCATTAGATATGCCCATCTATGCAGAGCTTTCACAAGGTGTACAGGAACCAAATCCTATTGGATATCAGCCTAATCTACTGCAAAGGCTCTGCAGCTTCCATTTGCAGCTTTGGTGGGACTCTGTGTCCCTTGAAGGTCTTGGTGAAAACAGACACGCAGTATTAAGTTAGGTGAATATGGATTGAGAACAAATTGCCAGTCTACATTCCCAAATCCAGGCCTGATTAAGAAATAATGAGCAGCTCAGCTAAGATAAACAGTTCCTTTGTGCTGCTCACTTCATTTGGATCCAGAGAGTAACACTTTTTTCATAATGTACATGATAACAAAAATGACATATACATAACATTAACCCTTAATAGATTAAATCTAGGCTTAATTCTCCCACGTGCCTCCTAGAAATCCACATCACTGTTTTGACAAAAACCTTTGGTGTTCTAGTCAATCTTGAAGCTGTGATTTGGTCTCGGTGGCTTCCTTCACTAGCCTCCTTCTTGCATTGTCACTCTGTTTATTAGGACAGCCGACTCTTTTCAGATTTACTATAGAGCATTAAACTGTTTCTGTAAATAAAGTACAAGACATATACAGTGACTTACAAACGTTCATGCATCCATCCCGACTTGTCGAAAGAAATCTGGCTGTAAACGTGATGATTTGTACAAAGAGTAATCCTGATATTTAATTTGTTCAAATAGTTATGGCCTCTGAAAATTAGAGAAGTATTTATACATATTGCAATAATTCCAAAATGCGATTAATGCAGTATTGTTGTACAAGAACAATTTGTTTCATTTTAGCTCATCTGTGGTGGAGCACAGAAGCACATGAACAAAAATGGCCATTGTCCAAATACTTATGGATCTGTCTGAAATACCATACAGTACTGTTTCTGTTTCATAATGACTCATTTAAGGTGAAAATATATTCAGTAACTTGGAAATAAGTGCTTATGTGTTCCTCCCTGATGCTGAAATCTGACTTGACTCTAGGTCATGATTTAGTGTGTTTTATTGAAGGGCGTTCATATTTATGCAATCGATTATCTTGACTTTTTATTTTTATTTAATTTGATCATATTGTAGTGATTTGTTTTCACCTTGGCATTAAAGGGCATTTGTTAAAACGCTTATACAAGGATTAAATATGTAAAAGCCAGATAGCTGTCGGGTTTTATTGATCTTACATGCTTTTCATTTTTGGCTATATTATATAACATGCAAAACTTGAATTACAGGCTGCACACACACACACACACACACACACACACACACACACACACACACACACACACACACACACACACACACACACACACACACAGACCTTCACTTTTGTCATGTCAATTTGATGCATTTACAGGCATTTAACCCAGTTTCGATATTAGTTAAAAATAAAAATAACAACATTAACAAAGTCATGAACATGTACAATTTTAACAATGTACAACTAAAATGTATAATTTGAATGTTTTTAAACTTAAATAATTTGTGCGGTTCTGCATAATGATGTTGCTCCTGAGGCCTGAAGAATACAAATCACCCCCCCCCCCCCCAAAAAAAAAAACCTAACTCAGACCATTACTAAATGTTATGATTTATGTCTGTATCTCCTTGTCCTCTGAGTCCTTCATGTGACCGTTCATGATTTTGGTTCTCTGTGGGTTTTCATGTCTGTGGTGTCACTGTTCTGTCCTTCTTGTGCACTTCCTATTATTTTCTGTTCATATTGTGTTTCCGTAGCTTTCTACCCGTGTCTCAGCTGTTTCTCATTAGCAGTGGTGGGCACAGTTCCGATAATCAGATAACAGATAATTATCGAAGATAATGTTTTCATTATCGGAATATCTTTTTAGATAACTTTAAAAAACATTATCGGACTAATTATCTTCCGATAAATTTTTGGTAGATAACTTTTAGACCGATAACATAGTAAACAAAGCTGAACAGCGACAAACATTTTAAAGTTTAAAATCAGTTGAGCACCTACCTGTTAAAAGTTTCATAACAGATGTATATTTCTACCCTCTGCAAACAGAAGAGAGCTGCTTCTAGGAGAAACTGCTCTATCTTCTGCAGGCAAAGGAGAACTGGTCACAAAAAAAAAAAAAAATAATAATAATAATTTCGTTTAACACCATACTGATACACTGGCAATATCACCCAAGTCATCCAGAGGCATACATTTTTAACGTATGGCTCAAATTTTAACCAAACTCATTTCTGACAAGTTATTTAAAATTACTGTCATGTCTGAAGTTTTATAAAGTGAAAATATCAGATATATGTTTTAGTTTTAAAGTAATGTGCTATTTTTTAAGGTTTTGAGCACATACGACAGGACAAAAACTTTCCTTTTTGCTAAAGCTTATAGTTAGGGCTGGATCAGGTGACCCTGAACCATCCCTTAGTTATGCTGCTATAGACGTAGACTGCTGGGGGGTTCCCATGATGCACTGTTTCTTTCTCTTTTTGCTCTGTATGCACCACTCTGCATTTAATCATTAGTGATCGATCTCTGCTCCCCTCCACAGCATGTCTTTTTCCTGGTTCTCTCCCTCAGCCCCAACCAGTCCCAGCAGAAGACTGCCCCTCCCTGAGCCTGGTTCTGCTGGAGGTTTCTTCCTGTTAAAAGGGAGTTTTTCCTTCCCACTGTAGCCAAGTGCTTGCTCACAGGGGGTCGTTTTGACCGTTGGGGTTTTACATAATTATTGTATGGCCTTGCCTTACAATATAAAGCGCCTTGGGGTAACTGTTTGTTGTGATTTGGCGCTATATAAAAAATTGATTGATTGATTGATTGACAATGCATTTCAGACACTCTGTTCAGGCTCCATGGACAACAGCATTAAACTCTAGTGCCTAAAACTCTTGTGAATATATTCTCTTTGTTTATAGATGTTGTTATTGTATTTCCGTTTGTTAAATTCCACGCATCTTAAATGTAGCAGACACGGATTATCTGGAATTTTGTTTTGGCAAGTTTTCACGGTCTCTACTGCCATTTACTGGCCAGTAGTGTTCATGGCAGTTCATGGCAGTATTCATCCTGAAGCTGGGCAGACACTGTATGATATTTTTAATCAGTGTACTCGGTTTCAGTTCAAACTGTACCACAGAACCGCACAGTGTAAAAGTTCAGCACGCCCGATTTATGTTCTCACACACATTGTACGTTCAAAAACCACACGTCAGACTCGTGTTTCCAGAAGCAAAATGTAAGCTTTTTTCAAACTTAATTTACAAAAATTCTCGATGGGAGACATCAAACTTTAAAAACAAAACAACAACAACAAAAAAAAAACATTACAAGACAGGTCTGCGGTGTTTGCACATGCACAGTGCGAGCGGTTGGATACTTGTAACTCTTCAGCAGCAGGATACCCTCACGACAGCCGACTAGAAAAATATCAAACAGATTTGATTTTCATTCGACCACACGATCAGCGATCAGGAGATGGTCGTGAGATGTTGAACGTAGCTTGTTACTCCATATACACTACACGATGCAGGACGTGCAATTAACCTGAAACTCGGTCCAAAAAGTTCTTGCACAAATGAAAAATCATCTGAAAAAGGGCCAAAACTCGCACAGTGTAAAGCCAACATTTATGTGTCAACACAATATTGAGTGCACATTTTACAACATAATAAAATGTGTGCACAATATAATAAAACATGCGCATAACATCATAAAATGTGCGCACACTATAATAAAATGAGCGCACATTCTCTCCACATGCAAAACATTTTGTGATGACACTTCTAGGGCTCCATAAAAATGCTTGTTTTTACAAATAAAAAATGGAATATTTTACAAAAGCACATTTATCTGTAAACACCAACACACGACACACGTCACATTAACGTGTTGGTTTACATAATGAATGACTGAACCAATCAGTGTTTAGCAGAGGCACATTTTACCCAGAATCCTTTGCAATCTGTCTGTGTTTGTTACAAAGCCTCAGAATTAGTACATTATTCAACATTAAAAGATATATGTTATATTTTAACTTTGCACAAATGACAGAATTGACATTAATGGAGTTATTCTATCGGTATTAATGTTATTTATAAATCAAAACCATAAGTCAGCACTGCTTTATTTTCCAAGACCTCCACTTGACCGCAGCGTTGTGATTGGATAGAGAGCTGGGCTTTGTGGCTGTTCTCTGCTTGCTTCAGTGCTGGAAGCTGTGTAGTACACAAGAGCTTCCAGCAGGGGGCAAGATGTTCAAAGACAGAAGTGTGGGCTCATTGTTTGGGTCTGTTGTCGCTTTTGATGCTACCAGAAATGATCATGGTGTTGAAACTCAAATTCAGTTTATTAGTAGTTGCAAATGAGACAATACTGGAATTTATCGGTTATCTGTAACTTCCGATACATTTTTGGGTGGTTTATCGTTTTATTTTCATCAAATATAACTTTTCAGTTATCTGATTATCTGTTATCGAAGTTAATTTTTTGGTTATCTGTGCCCACCACTGCTCATTAGTAATTTCTCTCACCTGTATCCAACTTGTGTGATACCTCCCAGTGTATTTAAACGCCTGTGTTCCTCTCAAGCTGGGGACACACTGCAAAACTTTGACAGCTGTTACAGAAACTGTTGGTACCTGACAACTGCCTCCGGAGTCCTCCAAGATAACATATCCTGGAAGGACTCCTTCTTCTGTCGGATGGCTTCCCCGACCACTGGTGTACACCATGGTGTTAGGCAGTTACTGCCCCTTGAGGTACCTAAGACTTTCAGTCACTTTCTTTCTGTGACTTTCTTTCACAGTTCCCTGCTCCAGCAATGGAAACTTTGAACACTGCCCATTCTGGTTCAATTACCCCTGAGGAAAAGTGTAACATTTCATTTAAATCTTTATCTGGTTCCCTGTTGAGAGGCCTGAATATCTGTAAAGCAAGGTGTCTTCAATAATGTAATGTTTTTGTTTAAATCCTTATGCCTCCACACGGGAGCATCAATAGATGTGTAACAGTTTTAATAATAAAGCCTCAACACGCGGGCACCAAAAGATGTAACGTTTATTTATGGAATAATCTTTATTACTGAATTGCCCACACACGGGGAACCAGAAGCATGTAGCAATTTATAGTGAATAAGTAGTTAAACTCCCAAATTTAACTAGACTGGGTTAGGCCCATCTGATGAGTCACCAAAATAATTAACAATTTAGGGTTTAATACTTATTATTTAATTATTACTCCTTAGAGGGAGTTTTTCCTTACCACTGTTGCTCTGGGGTTTGGTAAAGTTAGACCTTACCTGTGTGAAGCGCTTTGAGGCAACTCTGTTGTGATTTGGCGGTATATAAATGAAAATAAATTGAAATTGAAATTGAAAGTGCTTTAATTTAAACATTCATTTATTTATCAGTCTCAAATGAATTAATCAGTCTCGATTTAATTTAATCAATCTCTGATCTGAAGTCTGAATTTTCACGATACAGTTAACCAAGAGTTTCCTTCTGTACACCAAATAAACCACAGCAGAAAATATTTACAATTTATTTACAATTTATACAAGAAATGAACATTTTACTGGCATTTTCTGGACAGTGATTGGAAATAAGCTCATTCATGGAAACAATTTTCTTACTCACTCAAGAGACGTTGGAAGGAAGAGAGAAGGCTCAAAACTTTAAGAAATAAATCTGATTGGAATTTAGTGATGGATTTTGAAGCCCATTTATGGAGAAAATTATTAAATATGAATATGTTTAAAGAAAGGAGGAGCCACCTGTATCCACTGACAACAAACCTCTTTCATAGCTGCGGTTGGAGGGTTGGTTCCATTCGTCCGTCATCGATATTTCTGCTCTGGGCAGCATGAGCTCACCTGGGTCGGTGGGGTTAACCAGAGGTGTCCCTGAGTGATCTCAGGGCTTGTGTAAGCTGGTTTTGCAGGTGGATGGCTGCTGGTTTGAAATCAGCTCCGTTCTCAGCTTGCAGGAACCCAGAGGTAGAAGGTGTTTGTTGAAAATGGTTCCTAGTAGTTTTTTTTTTTTTTTTTTTTAAAGTTTGTTTGAACCAGATTAAAAAAAGTTAGTGAATTTAGGAAAAAGATAAACTTTAAGAGCATTGAAAATTATAATGAAAAAGGAAAAGTCACTTTTTCTGTAAATTCGGTCTTAATTTGAAAAACTCAGCTCGGACGTTCACTTAAAAATTCAAAAGACTTGACACACCTTAAAGCAACAGGTTAAAACTTTAAGTTTGTCCAAAAGTAAAGAATGAATGAATGCCACGTGGTAGCTTAGCTTAGCTTAGCAATGAGGCATTGGCCCAAAAAGAAAATTTAAGCGTTTACAAAGGAGAGGTGGGACGAAGTCACCATCAAGTCACTCTCAAGTCATGAATTAGCAAGTCCCAAGTCAAGTCTCAAGTCATAATGACCACCAATTTTTTGCAAGCTGACTTGAGACTTGACTTGGGACTTGCTAATTCATGACTTGAGAGTGATTTGATGGTGACTTCATCCCACTTCTGTTACAAAGAAGAAAGCAGAAAAGAGCGTGGAGCAGGCAGAAAAGAGAAAGAGGCAAGACTGTTCGAACTTTTAAAGGGGGACTGACGTCACCAAACCCCGCCCATTTAGGGTGTGTGTAATCTCACAGAAAGCTTCATGTCTTCCAAAAGAAGGCAGACAGAAATGATTCAACTATTTAAACACATTAATTAATTTGAAATACTATTTGTTCTCAGACACTCAAATGGATACACATTATTACTAGTCAGTTAAATACATCCTTTGGATAAACAGAGTACTTCAACATCAGCATTTTAGATACTGCAGAAAGGTCACACACACACACATCAGGTAAAATGAGCACATGTCAGTAAAGTGGAATGATTGCATGCAAAGCATTTTGTTTGAATAATAAATGCAAACAACATAAATCTTTAGATATAAATGAAAGAAATACTGATCTAAATTTTTATTTCAAACCAAAGGTCTTTTCCTTTGCTTACAAAGAAAGTAGTTGGTCATGAAGACTCAAAGATTTATGGCCCCATCTTGCCGTGGGGGAGGTTTTGTAGTCTTGAGAGGTTCCTGCCTTAGTTTGATCATAAAATTTGGGTTCTCCTGGCCTGGAGAAGCTCAGATTCTGACATGAAGCAATTATAATGTCATGTAATTCATAATGACCAGAGTTTACCCGATAAAAGACGAGGGCTTCCCTTTGAAGAACTTTGAATTAAAGCTTTGTTTTTTCCTCTGTAACTCCTGTGTACCCTGCCCTGTTGATGTGGGTCCATTGGCAGCTTATGTGAAGAGTACAGTTACTAATTTGGGTTTCAAGATGGACAGCAATTTTAAATTGGATCACCAAATTATTGTAGTAGTTAGATCTAGTTTCTTTCACCTCAGGCAGCTTGCTAAGGTAAAGTCTTTCTTTGCACATCAGCACTTTGAAGCAGTAATCCATGCCTTCATCACCTCTTGGCTGGATTAGTGTAATGCACTTTATTTTGGAGTTAGCCAGTCCTCCCTTGCACATCTACAGTTGGTTCAGAATGCTGCTGCTCATCTGCTAACTGGAGTATGAAAGGGAACACATTACACCTACGCTGGCCTCCCTCCACTGGCTGCCTGTGCACTTTAGAGTTCATTTTAAGATTCTTTTATTTGAGTATAAATCTTTAAATGGCCTTGCCCTGCCTTACCTCTCTGAGCTGCTTCACCCCTACGCCTCTGCATGCTGCCTCCAGTCAGCTGATCAGCTGCTTCTTGAGGTAACAAGGTCCAAGTAAACACTCAGAGGGGATCGAGCATTTTCTGTTACAGCTACAAAAAATTGGAATGTTCTTACCTTTACACATTAGGCAGGCCTCTTCACTACCTGTTTTTAAAACCAATCTTAAAACCCACTTTTATTCACTGGCTTTTAACACAATATGAGACATACTCTGTTTTAGTTGTTTTGCTTGTTTATTTTTGTTTTTATTGTTGTTGGGTTGCTTTGTTGTTTTTATGACCTTTATATACAGCACTTTGTTTCAGTTTTGGCTGTTTGAAAGTGCTCTATAAATAAAATTGAGTTGAATTCCCCCAACCTGCACAGGGATGCCAGAAAAGCTCTGCTGGAGGTGTGAATTAAAGATATCACGGACACTGGCCTCCTCCAGATGTTCCACGTTCACCTGCACTATCCGTTTGGGTTTACCATCTCTGTCCAAAGTCCTCCCATTCCTCTGATCCAACGCACCACCAGATGGTGATCAGTTGACAGCTCTGCCTTCTCTCTTCACCTGAGTTTCCAGAACATGAGGCCTCAGATCAGATGATATGATCACAAAATCAATTATCGACTTTTAGCCTAGGGTGCTCTGGTACTATGTAAACTTATAGGCATCCTTATGTTCGAACATGGTGTTCATTATGGACAGTCCATGACTAGCACAGAAGTCCAATAACAAATGACCATTCAGGTTTAGATCAGGGAGGCCATTCCTCTGAATCACACGTGTCCAAGTGTGTCTGTCATTGCCCACATGCGCGTTGAAGTCCCCAGCAGAACAATGGATTCCCCCACTGGAGCCCCATGCAGGACTCTAGCCAGGGACTCCAAGAAGGCCGAATACTCTGAACTGCTGTTTGGTGCATACACACAAACAGTCAGAGTCCCCCTCCCCGGATCCCGAAGTTTCAGGGAGGTGAACCTCTCATCTATTTGGGTAAACTCCACCTTCCACAAATGCTCTGGCTCCAGCCCCACAGTGAGGTGATGTTCCATGCCACCAGTGCTACCTTCTGCTGCCTGGGTCTGGTCCATCGATGGCCTCAACTTTCACTGCCACCCATGGGAAAACTCAGCTGACTCCAGCAGTTCCCCCCCGCAGGTGGTGAGCTCACATGGTGGAGATGGAAAGTTCATGTTGCCTCTTCGAGCTGAGCCCGGCTGGGCTCTATGGCAAGCCCGGCCACCAGGTGCTCGAAGACAGGCCCATCATCCAGGCCTGGTTCCAGACAGGGACCCCAGGCTTCCTCCAGGCCGGGTCACGTTCCCTCTGCCTCATTTGTCCATGGAGTCTTTGCGACCCATTCTTCGTCTGGCCCCTCACCTGAGACCAATTTGGTATGGTCTCATTGGTAGAGAGGTTTGTGTGCCCCTATGAACCTAAGCTACCTGCTGATATTCACAGATCTGGCAACTTGCTTCTGATGGATTGTTTGTTGCTGTGACGCCACTCTGAACTTCACACGGTTGTATACGCTTCTTTTATTTCTGTTTAGCACTCTTCTGGTTATTAATTGTATCTACTCTGAACATTATTTAACAACAGTCCTGTTGTGAATCGCTAGCAGTTAGCATTCGCTAGAGGTTAGCATTCGCTAGCGGTTAGCTTTCGCTAGCTAGATCGACACCTCCCCTCTCCATTGTTACTTTTTATAGCTGTTTCTTTTCTACCCATTTAATACTTTTGTTCGTTTTTCAGTTGAACTGCTGTGAATTTTAAGTAATTTTTACTCCTGTGTAAAATCTTAGGAGCGGCTAGCATTTTCGCTAGCAATTAGCTTGCATTAGCTATTTCTGACCCTTCTCATCATTTTTTCATTTCACTTTTTACACTCATGTTAGTTAATTAACTGTTTAGTGTATTTTATAGCTGCTGCTTTTTTACCTGTTTAATACTTATGTTAGTTTTTCAGTGTAACTGCTGTGAATTTTAATTCATTTATCTGCGCTTGTGTGAGCCTTAGGAGTGGTTAGCTTATCCATTATTGGTTAGCTCATGTTTGCTTGGCTACATTTTTGAATTTCTTAGTGCACAAAGTACACTACTTATTATACTTTACACCCTCTGTAAATCCTGCGTGATGTTGGAAGATAGGGTGGCTCTCTTAGAGAGCCGTGTCCATAATTTATAGCAGCTTCTTAGCGCAGTGGCGTTAGATGTTACGGGCACTCCAGATGAGGTTAGTGTTGTGCCAGCTAGCGAGCCCATTAGCATCAGCTTAGAAACACCGGCTGTGGAGGACGGCTTTCGGACTGTGGCTAGGCGGAGGAAGCCCCGTAGGGCTTGGTGCCCGGTTGTGGCACCCCGCCCATGCGAACTGTGAATCGGTTCTCCCCCCTTGGATTTGCCAGATGTGAATTCTCTGAGCTCCTGTCTCCAGGCCGAAACACTGGACTTTAGTGATAGGGGATTCTATCACCCGCAAAGTCAGGTTACAGAGGCCGGCTGATGTTAAATGTATTCCTGGGGCCACAGCTACGGACATTGCATCTCATCTTAGGGTGCTAATGCTGGAGAAGCGAAGACAGACGAAGGAACATGACATGAGATATAGTCACATAGTTATTCATGTTGGCACCAATGATATCAGGATGAAGCACTCAGAGGTCACAAAAATGGACATAGAGAGGACTTGTGACCTTGCCAGAAAGATGTGTCGGCATCGATTAATAGTCTCTGGTCCCCTCCCCTCCCGGGGTACTGATGAGGCGTTTAGTAGGCTGATATCATTAAATAGGTGGCTGGCGCAGTTTTGTAGACAGCAAGGCTTTAACTTTATTGATAACTGGCCTTCGTTCTGGGGTCACCGTGGCTTGCTGATGCCGGATGGCCTCCACCCTACTGGGGAAGGTGCCGCCATCTTGTCTGATTCTTTCCTGATTCTCTCCCCTCAGCCCCAACCAGTCCCAGCAGAAGACTGCCCCTCCCTGAGCCTGGTTCTGCTGGAGGTTTCTTCCTGTTAAAAGGGAGTTTTTCCTTCCCACTGTCGCCAAGTGCTTGCTCATAGGGGGTCGTTTTGATTGTTGGGGTTTTTCTGTAATTATTGTATGGCTTTTGCCTTACAATATAAAGTGCCTTGGGGCAACTCTTTGTTGTGATTTGGCGCTATATAGAGCTCTACAGGGAGGGTAACAGGAATCTACAGCAGGCCACGGAGCAGGTGATTAGAGACCCTGCAAGGCTTATGACAAATGTGCAGGAAATGTAGCAGGCTTGGGTTACTTCCCAAAGATCCTCATCAGCCAGGCCCGTGGGAAGGAAAGGCACCACCTGATCCAGGAGGAAGCCAGAGCGGGTGTGGAGGATGAGCGGGTGAGCAGGGCAGTAGGACTACGGCAACAGGGAGCATGGACAAGGTGGGAGAGCGCACTACAGTGCAGGATCACCTGGACAAACATCTTGCAGACAGATTTTCAGCGGGTCCGCTTCCTGGTGCAAGCTGTCTACGATGCTCTGCCAAGTCCAGCGAACCTCCATGTGTGGGAGAAAAGTGAGACACCTTCCTGCCCGCTGTGCTCTGGTAGAGGCTCTTTAGAACACCTCCTCAGCGGCTGCCCAAAGGCTCTGGCAGATGGTCGCTATCACTGGCACAATGACCAGGTGCTTAAGGCAGTTGCTGAGAGCATAGCCTCAGCCATCAGCTCCAGCAAGAACCACCATGCTCCAAAGAAGGCAATCTCCTTTGTTAAAGCTGGAGAAAAACCCAGAGCAAACCAACATGCGACATCAGGACTACTCCACACAGCATCTGACTGGCAGCTGCAGGGCGACCTGGGTAGGCAGCTGAGGTTCCCCCAGCACATCGCAACAACTTTCCTTTGACCAGATATGATCATGACGTCTCAGTCTTTGAAACAGCTGATCATACTGGAGTTGACAGTGCCCTGGGAAGAAAACATCGAGGAAGCCAATGAGAGGAAGAGGGCTAAGTACCAGGAACTTGTGGAGGAGTGCAGGGAGGGAGGCTGGAAGACGGTTTACGAGCCCATAGAGGTAGGCTGCAGGGGATTTGCAGGGTGGTCTCTGTGCAAGGTCCTCAGCCGCCTGGGCATCGTAGGAGCGGCAAAGAAGAGGGCCATCAAGTCCGCAAGCGAAGCCGCCGAAAAGGCCACCAGGTGGCTTTGGATGAAGAGGGCAGATCTGTGGGCTGCTACTGGGATGCAAGTCGGGGCTTGATCACCCCCGGCTGGGTCGCCTGGGTGAGGGTGTATGATGTTGCAAGACCCGAAACACCCGATGACCCCAGGATACATCACTGATGATGCGTCCCAGTGCATCAATGAGGTGTATTTTGAATACTGGGTGTGGAATCCATTAGCTTAGTGTGAAATTTAGTGCAGAAAATCTACTATGGTGATAGTGCAGTTTATTTGCCAGGGAGGGAATTTCAACAAGTTGAGACTATGGCCTGAACTCGAAGCTAGACTGCCTGATGTCTTAGCTTCACATTTGACAAATACCCAATCAGTAGACAGACTTGTGAATAGTTTAAACTCAGTGCTCAAAACTACAGTCGACATGATTGCACCACCTGTGTTAAAACAGCGCTCCCCCAAATCACAGTCACCTTGGTTCAATGATTATCTGCGTGACCTCAAGCATAAAGCAAGAGGTCTAGAACGGAAATGGCGTTGTTCAAAATTAGAAGTATTTCACCTTGCGTGGCGTGATGCTATCTTAGACTATAAGCATACATTATTGGCTACAAAGCGGACTTACTACTCTGATTTGATCAACAAAAACAAGCATAACTCAAAGTTCTTGTTCAACTTTTGCATGGACAACCACCTGTAGCTCACTGTCCTTTTACAGTACAAGATTTCCTGGATTACTTTAGGAAGAAAATAGAAGACATCAGGTTAAACATATCCCGGCATGCCTTAATCCAGCCACTACACCCTGCTATTGATGTGGGCGCCACTACTGAGGTATTACCTAGATTTACAGAATTTGACAGTATCTCACTAGGCATGCTGACAAAACTCGTAATGTCAACAAAAAGCACAACCTGTTTATTTGATCCTATACCAACAAAACTGTTTAACTACCTGTGGCCCACTCTTGGGCCGACTGTGCTGGAACTTATTAATCTTTCTTTAACTTCTGGATCTGTTCCTAAATGTTTCAAATCTGCAGTGATTAAACCATTACTTAAGAAACCTAATCTTGACCCTAGTGTATTGACAAACTATCGGCCGATATCAAATCTATCATTTTTCTCTAAAATTCTGGAAAAAGTGGTGTCACGGCAGCTTGTAGACTATCTTACTGAGAATAATCTCTTTGAGCCACTGCAGTCTGCTTTTAGAAAATATCATTCCACAGAGACGGCTTTCACTAAAGTGATGAATGATCTTCTGCTTACAATGGATTCGGACACCACTACGGTTCTGTTGCTGTTAGATCTCAGTGCTGCATTTGATACAGTGGATCACCATATTCTAGTTGATAGGCTGGAAAATCATTTTGGGATTACTGGGAGTGCCCTTGCATGGCTGATGTCATACTTGACCAGTCGTTCTCACTGTGTTTTGTACAGTAACACTACCTCTAACCTTAGTGACATGAAATTTGGGGTTCCACAGGGGTCTGTCTTAGGCCCCCTGCTTTTCTCCCTTTATATAGCACCCCTTGGATTACCTTTCACTGCTATGCAGAGAATACTCAGTTATACATGCCGATAACTGCTGGTAATCTCGTTCACATAAAATCCTTAGAAGATTGCCTTGCAGCAGTGAGAAGTTGGATGTCTAGAAACTTCCTACTTTTAAACTCTGATAAGACTGAAATGATGGTTCTTGGTCCAGTGAGACATCGGCATTAATTTGAGCAGTTAACGCTCAGCCTCGGCTTGTGTGTCATACATCACACTGACAAAGTGAGGAACCTTGGGGTAATTTTTGATCCTTTGTTGTCCTTTGGCCTCCACATTAGAAATATTACTAGGACTGCTTTCTTCCACCTGCGAAATATAGCGAAGATTCGTCCCATCCTGTCTATGGCTGATGCTGAGACCCTGATCCATGCATTTATCTCTTCTAGATTGGACTACTGCAATGTTCTATTTTCTGGTTTACTGCAGTCTAGCATTAGGGGTCTCCAATTGGTTCAAAATGCTGCAGCCAGACTTTTGACACGAAGCAGAAAGTTCGACCACATTACACCCATTTTAAAAATTATTCATGGACTGGCACCCTCCTACCTAGCTGACCTAATGAAACCTTACGTACCGGCCCGAGCTTTACGTTCTCAGGGTGCAGGACTACGTTGTGTCCCTAAGGTGAATAAGAAGTCTGTGGGTCACAGAGCTTTCTCTTATCGTGCCCCTGTTCTGTGGAATGATCTCCCTGCGTCAATAAAACAGTCAGATTCTGTGGAGACTTTCAAGTCCAGACATAAGCTGTACTTATTTTCCCTTTTGTATGGCTAGCATACTGGTACAGTTTTGTTTTACACTTTTTACTCTTTTAATTCATTTTATTAGTAATTGGAGCGGGCCGCGGCCTCAACTTTACCTAAATTCTGGGTCTTTTAGTGAATTTTAGGGCTAGTGGCCAGCGATCACCTTAGTATTTCTCTGTTTTTCTTGTTATTTAATGCTGACAAATTATACAGTATTTCTTGTCTTTCTGATGCCTGATTCTGTTTTTTCTCTCTGTTTAAGGTGCAGCTCCATCCACAGATAGGAGTTGTGTTTGTGTTGGCGATCCTCCTGTCCTGTGCGCATTTCTTGTATATTCGTCCGTGAATTGTTCTGCGAATTTGTTCTGTAATTTATGTTTTGTAGCATGGCCCAAGCAGAGGGTCACCCCTTTGAGTCTGGTCTGCTTGAGGTTTCTTCCTCAGAGGGAGTTTTTCCTTACCACTGTTGCTCTGGGGGTTGGTAAGGTTAGACCTTACCTGTGTGAAGTGCTTTGAGGCAACTCTGTTGTGATTTGGTGCTATATAAATGAAAATAAATTGAAATTGAAAAATTACCTGTTGTTCACCTGTTAATGAAGGCATTTTCAGTGCACTCTATGATCTCTTGTGGCTGGACTGGTTCCAGCAAGCTGAGCGTGTGTAAACAGCGTTAATGACAGCACATTTTAAGTTAAATTCATGACACTTTTTACTTGGAATTTATTTTACATAAAATAAGAAATATGAATAAAGCATTCATTATTAGTACAAGTTATTGATTTCCATTTTCTTCTTTGTTTTCTTTCTTTCTTTCTATTTGTGGGTGGGAAGATGTACAAGGTCTATTAGAAAAGAAACCGACCTTTTTATTTTTTTATAAAAATATTTGGATTTGAATCACGTGCGATTACGTCAGCCAACCTTGAACCCTCGTGCGCATGTGTGAGTTTTTTCACGCCTGTCGGTTACGTCATGTCACATCGTGTTTTTCCTGTGGCGCCAATCCGTCTGCACGTCTTTCATTACAACATCTCCTTTAACAGTGGAATGTCCGGATAAACTGCTGATCCCGACCTCTTCTGAAAGTTCTCTGTTCTCTCACGACGTCCTGGGTCAACAGAGGCTTAAATTTGGAGATTTTCAGCTTGAAACAGGCTGACGACGGCGCCTCCGAGCGCGGCGCGACGTCCCACTCCGTGGGAAGTCCTTAAGGTGACAGTAACACTCCATAATCTCTCATCAGCCATTAAACTTTTCACCGAAAACCAGCTGAATTTCTCGAATGGTGTCCACTTCGATGTGCCTCACAGGTTCTGAAAAAATTTTGATCAAGCAAAACGCCAGTCTCTCAGGAAGAAGTCAGACAAAGGAATTCCGACGAGGGGGGTGGACCACTCCTCACTCAAAGCCTGACCACAGGCGAATGACGTAACCGACAGGCGTGAAAAAACCCACGCATGCGCACGAGGGTTCAAGGTTGGCTGATGTAATCGCATGTGATTCAAATCCAAATATTCATCCATCCATCCATCCATCCATTTTCTTTCGCTTTATCCGGAGTTGGGTCGCGGAGGGGCAGCAGCTCAAGCAAAGCCACCCAGACCTCCCGATCCACACACACCTCCTCCAGCTCCTCCGGGGGAACCCCAAGGCATTCCCAAGCCAGCCGAGAGATGTAATCCCTCCAGTGTGTCCTGGGTCTTCCCCAGGGCCTCCTCCCAGTGGGACGTGCCCGGAACACCTCTCCAGCGAGGTGTCCAGGGGGCATCCGGAAAAGATGCCTGAGCCACCTCAACTGACTCCTTTCGACGTGGAGGAGCAGCGGCTCGACTCCAAGCCCCTCCTGAGTGACCGAGCTCCTCACTCTATCTCTAAGGGAGTGCCCAGCCACCCTGCAGAGGAAACTCATCTCGGCCGCTTGTACTCTCGATCTCGTTCTTTCGGTCATGAGCCAAATCTCATGACCATAGGTGAGGATCGGAACGTAGATCAATCGGTAAATCGAGAGCTTTGCCCCCCTGCTCAGCTCTCTCTTCACCACGACGGTCCGATACAGCGACCGCATCACTGCAGATGCTGCACCGATCCGTCTATCGATCTCACGCTCCATCCGTCCCTCACTCGTGAACAAGACCCCGAGATACTTAAACTCCTCCACTTGAGGCAAGGACACTCCACCGACCTGAAGAGGGCAAAGCACCTTTTTCCGGTCGAGAACCATGGCCTCGGAAAAAATCCCAATTTTTTATAAAAAAATAAAAAGGTTGGTTTCTTTTCTAATAAACCTCGTAGCCCCATCAACCCCGTGGCACTGGAGAATAGCTTACTAAGAAATGCCATGGGCACACTGATTAAAAAAAGCAAACACAAAAAGCCTAAAAGAAAAATGGTCCAAATGGATTAAAAAACAAGCAAACAAAGCCTACCACCCACAAAATGGTCAGAACAGATGTTATTCTAACTTTTACACTCCCACTGATCATTGAATAGCCTATTTCCATACTCTGAACTGGAACTCAACAGATTGTGGCCACTCTGGCTGTTACATTCAGACACACAACAGAAATTCCTGCCTCCCGACTTCCATTTATTTATGTAATTTGAATGATTATATTTTCAATATTTGCCCTATATAAGTTGTAGTGTTTACTGTAGCAATTTTAAGGCAGTTGTGTTTGTAAGTGTACATACAAGAAAGAAAGAAAGATTTCACACTCACATGCACTTTGTTTTTATGATGCGTGCTGGGTTTGTTTACACCAGAACCACATCAGCGGGGTTCTGGTGGGCAATGCTGGAATACCCTGAAAAATGGTTTCATATTTAGTTTTATTTGATTTGATTTCAAGTAAATTCCAAGTAAAATGTTTCATTAATTCAACTTAAAACACTCTTTTATGAACCACTATTTACATGCACTTGACTTGCCCAAACCACTCCACCCACAAGAGATTGTGGTTGATAAACAGCATAAATTTCTGTGCCAAGCTTCATCTTTGATTTTGATATTTGAACTCCTCGGTTTTCTTCTTTTTCTTGCTATAATACAAGCCCCTTGTGCAGCAGAGATGATGGCCTGTTATGAGGCAGTGGTTCAATAGCCAGACATACAACAGCACATAAGTAAAAACAACCATTTAACAAGTACTTAAATGGACTATCACATTCTGATAATATGAACAAAATGAGAACCAAATCTTTAAATGGGTACACTGCCTACGTTGGCTTTTGTTTTTAACCTCACAGTGATTGTCACCAGACTTGTGACATTTGAACCATTATAAGAATTTGGAGAAGTGCAACCCCAATTCCAATGAAGTTGGAATTGAGGGATTCAGTGTTGGTTTTCGGCCTTGCTGCTTACATGTAGAAAGTTCTCCAGATTCTCTGAATCTTCTGATTATATTATGGACTGTAGATGATGGAATCCCTAAACTCCTTGCATTTGCTCACATTTTTCTTAAACTGTTGGACTATTTTTTCATGCAGTTGTTCACAAAGTGGTGATCCTTGCCCTATCTTTGCTTGTGACCAGCTGAGCCTTTTGGGGATGCTCCTTTTATACCCAATCATGACACTCAGTTCCCAAATGCTTATTGAGTGTTGTTAGAAGGAAAGGTGATGTAACACAGTGGTAAACATACCACTGTCCCAACTTTTTTGTAACGTGTTGCAGGCATCCATTTCAAAATGAGCAAATATTTTCACAAAAACAATAAAGTTTATCAGTTTGAACATTAAATATCTTGTCTTTGTGGTGTGTTCAATTGAATATAGGTTGAACAGGATTTGCACATCATTGTATTCTGTTTTTATTTACATTTCACACAACATCCCAACTTTATTGGAATGGGGGTTGTACAAGCATAACACTTTAAATAAGTCATATAATTTAAATTGGGCCATAAACCAGTTCTAGTGCATTTAGACTGAGTGAGTGACAGGTTGGCTTATTGATAAAGTCATATTTTTTTACTTAGAAATTAATATCTAATTTGTACTGGTGTATTATTACATCTCTAGTTGGAGGTTTTCTTGGTCCTCAGCAGAGAAATGTGATGTGTTTAGTGGCCCAGTAGTTTAGAGGGTTTGTACACCATTGCACATCAGCATTATTTCACTTGGTATGAATATTGTGAGTGTAAGTGACAGCCCATAATACACTTTTGACCTTCCCTGGATAGTGACAGCCTCATATTCTCTCCATTCTCATCTAAAATGGTTACAGATTATCTCTTGGCACCATTTCATGCTGTGATCCCCATATTTCAAAAGATGATCAGGAGGAAGGTCGTACTGATATGACCTTTAAAGTGGGCTCAGGGGAATAGAGCCAACACCGTCACAGTTCTGGATTAGTTTCAACAGACCACTGCCGATGGGTTGGAATTTAAAGATCCCAAATCATAATTGCAGCTTGAGTGAATCACTCACAAGTTCAAAATTGTGTATACCACTGGAAAACCTGCATGATCTGGGAGACTTTTGAGTTTTATAAGTGTATTTTCCTCCTGTTTAATTAAACACTTCTTTGCTTTTATAGTGGCCTGCCATGCCAGCTGCTCAGTAAAAATATTGGTCACATGCACAAAACAGTCTGTTAGGAAAAGGTGTGTAAAACAGGAATGAGTGACTGTGCAAGAAGTTGTCTCAGAAATACATTTTAAAGCTAAATAACTGTCCTTGACAGTTTAAAAATCAATGTATCACACTGTTACTCAATTGGGAGCTGGAGTGTATGTGCTCGCCAAGATAGGTTGCTCATACACAAGTATCTCTTAACCAGTTATTGTTAAATTTGTACACTTTGGACCCTATAGTCTACACTCAAAAAACGAGTCACTGGATTGGATTTCCATCTAATAAATATATGTAGTACCAAATAAATTAAATTAAATTATCTGGCATGGATGTCCTTTATTTGAGTTGAGGCTACATATATTTATTTGTTGGAAATCCTACACATAATTGAACTGAGTTCATTCAATGAGTCATTTCTTTGAGTGTACTGGAGCTGATACAAAGCAGTGCACAGTGCAACGAAAGTATTACTGATAATTTCCATCCAACACTGTCGTGGTTTTCACTCTCAGGGCTCACATCACCTGAAGACTGTTGAGAACTGCACTTATTTGCATGCTGGTCTAAAAATAACGCAATGCTAAAATACCATCTTACATACAATTTGTATAAGATAAGATAAGATAAACTTTATTGATCTCACGGAGGAGAAATTCACATGTTACGTGAGCTCTTAACAAACACACAAGATGGGTGGAAGTAGAGGAAAATGTTCATCAAACAGCGTGTGCAAGGATAAGCAATAATACTTGTAACAGTACAGGACATAAGAAATGAGGTAGAATATGTATGTATATATGTACACACACAAACACACATACATACGTATATATATATATATATATATATATATATATATATATATATATATATATATATATATATATACACACACACACACATACATATGATATATATAAACATGATTGGGATTGAAAAGGAGATAGGAGCATCTTCTTTACAATATGTGAAATGGAGTTTAGGTGTGATAAGGTGACATTAGCGCAGGGATTTGTAAACGAGTTGTTATTGCACGTGATTTGTGGACATATTATTGCATGTGGTTATTTCACAGTGTTATTGTACAGTCTGACAGCAGCAGGGAGGAACGACCTGCGGTATCGTTCCTTCTTGCACTGAGGGTGCCTCAGTCTGTCACTGAACGAGCTGATCAGCTCCACTACAGTCCGGTGCAGAGGGTGAGAGGAGTTGTTCATGATGGATTTGAACTTGGTTAACACCCTCCTCCCAGCCACCTCCTCCAGAGAGTCCAGAGGACAGCCCAGGACAGAGCTGGACTTCCTGACCAGCTTGTTCAGTCTCTTTCTCTCCCGCTCTGTGCTGCCTGGGGCCCAACAGACAAATGCATAGAGGAGAGCTGAGGCTACAACAGAGTCGTAGAAGGTCTTAAGCAGAGGCCTGCTCACTCCAAAGGCTCTCAGTCTCCTCAGGAGGTGGAGGCGACTCTGGCCTTTTTTATACAGGGCGTCTGTGTTTTGAGTCCAGTCCAGTTTGCTGTTGAGGTGAACACCCAGGTATTTGAAACTGTCCACAGTCTTTATGTCCTCCCCGTGGATGTTCACCGGTGGGTGAGGTGGTGGTTTCCTCCTGAAGTCGATCACCATCTTCTTCGTCTTACTGGTGTTGAGACACAAGTGGTTGCGCTCACACCAGTCCATGAAGTCTGTGATGACCGGTACTCCAGCTCGTTCCCCTCAGACACGCGACCCACGATGGCAGAGTCATCAGAGAACTTCTGGAGGTGGCAGCTGTCCGTGTTTTAGGTGAAGTCTGAGGTGTAGAGGGTGAAGAGGAAAGGCGAGAGGACGGTGCCCTGGGGGCCCCCAGTGCTGCACCTTACCACCTCAGACTAACAGCCACGCAGCCGCACGTAGTGCGGGTGGTCAGTAAGGTATTCGATGGTCCAGGCGGCGAGGTGTCCATCCACACCTGCCGTTATATCCGTTATAATCAAAATCTGTTATATGTATAATGGACAAAATCCATTATATGTATAACACAGACAAAATCCATTATATTTATGTAACGGACTAGTTATAGTCAGGAAGCAATGAACAATCTATGGTGAATCCTGAATGAGAACCTGTCTCATTTAATGGCCAGGGCAAAACTTTGTCTGAATAAAATAAATGCTTGCCTTAAATAAGCACTGGACATTATGTGTATTAAATATATAACATTGGGATGAGTCACTCTTTTCTTCTAAGTCCACTGTGGAGTGGTACCTTTGAATCCTAAAGCTTGATTTATGCTTCTCTAGCTCCATAACTCTTTGGCCATGTATTGAAATTGATGTGCATGTGACTCTTTATAGTTCTCTGTCGCATCTTTGTACAATTTGCTGGAGGAACAGTAGCTTTTTCTGGATTAATTTGTCCCTCAACGAGCTCCACTTCATCAACCTCTAAACCAACGATAGATACGTACGTACAATTTCCTCCATGAATTGTGGGTGTGAGCGTCTTTTTCTGACCCCTTATTGTAACGTTGGTCATATTTGCGGACTTTTCTGCCAAATGTATTTGATCTGTGATAGAAATGTAATCGGTGGGTGCATTGAAAAAAATCTTTTAAAAAATAACAAGAGAGGAAAGAGTGAAAATGTAAAAGTGACAAATCACAGCCCTTTGCTGTGTTTGAAATAGCAGGTGCATGGGTTCACAGCCATGCGGTGGGGTTGTGATCTAAAACTCTTTGTTTTGTCACACCCAGGAATATGTGTGAAACTTAACACCATATTACAGTGCAGGCAACAAGCAGCATTTTGTTATTCACTGGCCTTGAATTACACCATGCTTCATTTAGGCACCGGGTCTGAGCATGGTTTGAAAAAAATGAACAACTGGCCTTTTAATCAAGGAAATATAGTATCTGTGTTCCTCAAATCAGCTAGTGTCCGTGCTGAACTTCATTTCGTACCTCTGTTACTGGGCACATCCAGACTGTCCGGTACATGTGAGGGGTTTTTAATGGATAAAAAACATTACAAGCAGATAGGACGTTTTGTTGGATGAAAGTGAAAATCTGTTAATTAAACACTTATTTGCTTTTATATGCCAGCTGAATATCTGGTTTATACAATGTTGGTTTAGGAGAGTTTTATTGTATAAAAAAACTATTTCTGCCTTGCACCTTACTTTGCATTCACGTTACATGCTTTGTAAACGGCACAGTAGATGTGGACATAACTCAGATATACCTCAGCCATGCAATTTACTGTGGTTTGTGCACTACAGATGGCCAAGATCAGGCCTTGAGTGTCTTTGTACTGAGAAATCAAGGACAGGAACAAACATGCTGTTGAAACTTGCACCTCTTACAGTATACCTCTTTTAGAGTGACAGGTTGATGTAGGTCAAACGAACATCTGGAGCTGATCTTAATAACATGATTACATTGGCTTGCAGCATTTGCTCCACACTTCTTTCAGTCGGTCCCTGGGATGAACCTGAGAAGAGGCGCTTCAGGTGACTTCAGTTTTGCTTATTCACTCTATTTGGGGAGGCACTGTTGTGTGCACATTGAGACTGTTGTGGGAGAAAAAAAAAACAATCCCTACCCTGTCCAAATGGGTACCACTATAACCCACTATAATTATTTCTCAATTGAAAACAAGTTCTCCATTTGTAAGCCACCATATAGACCCTTCTTTGTCTATGTATGCTTTTTCGAGTTCTTCTTGGCCCTTTTGTGCTGTTTCCATCTGTCCATTCAATGTTTTTGTTCTCTTGCTGTATTTTCCCCTGATCTCTCTTGCTAGTTTTGTTGCAGGCATTAGATCATTGCTTCCTCCCTCTTGTAAGAGGTCTCCTCCAAAGTTTTCTGGCAGTTTAATAATGGAGGTCTGTTGTGACAGGGTCTTAATGTTATGTTGCATTTTATTTTTCATGACTTCTTCTTGAGAACTCTTTAAGTACTGCCCAGTACGTATTATAGCTGCTCTGTAAGCCTGGATGACATCTGTAAATGGACTGCATTTATATAGCAGTTTTCCATATGCATCAGACGCTCAAAGCACTTTCCAATTATGCCTCACATTCACCCCGATGTCAGGGTGCTGCCATACAAGGTGCTCACTACACACCGGGAGCAATAGGGGATTAAAGGCCTTTTCCAGTGAGGTGGGGATTTGAACCCATGATCGTCTGGACTCAAGCCCAACACCTTAACCACTAGACCATCACCTCCCCTTCTGTAAGACCTAACCCCACCTTCTCGACAGGGGACATACATTCTGTCCATGCATTGATTTCTATATGTAACTTTGTGGAGGGTGAGCATCTTCCTGGTTTTAGTGTCCAAATTATTAAGCTCACCCTGTGGCCAGTCTGCTATGCCAAACCCATAGGTCATCACAGGCTGTGCAGACTGTTTTATGGCTGTGATCTTGTTCTTTGGTGTAGATTTTGAGTTACAGATATTTTTTAAACAGTTTAGGTATTCTTCTGTTATTCTCTCTTTAATTTTCTTATGCTGTATTGTAGTATTTTCTTCAATTTCCAAATATTTATATGTGGAATCCTCAGCCAAATCTTCAATGTAACTCCCCTCATCCAACTGTATGTTTTCTATGGCTTCCTTCTTACCTCCCTCTGATTGTACATTTAGAACATTCCAAATTCCATACCATACCCTTGCAAAAGTTATGGACTGCCTCCACTAGCCGACTGAGTCCCTGCTCCGAGTTGGCAAAGATTTTCAAATCGTCCATAAATAATAGATGGTTCAACACTTCACGATGTTTTGTTCCCCTGCCTCCACCCAAATCATACCCGATGTCATACTCCTTCAAGATCTTGCTAAGCAGATCAATGCTGAAACAGAATAAAAATGGAGATAGACACTCTCCCTAGAATATCCCTCTCTGCACTTGTATGTCTTGATTATTATCTGTCCTTCTGTATGATTTAGAGTGATGGCAGTATTCCACTTATTCATCTGTGTCCTCAGAAAAGATCTTATGTCATCACTGATATTAGTAGACATTAGTAAACATCTCCTAATCCAGGAGTGGGGAACACTGTCAAATGCCTTTTTATAATCAATCCAAGCCATGCTAAGGTTTCTCCTCCTTTTTTGCAGTCCTCCAGGATAGCTTTGTTTAACAGTAATTGGTCTTTAGCTCCTAGTCTTTTCCTTATGCGGCCTTTTTGTTCATTTTCAGGTAGTCACCAGTGTCAAAATGTTCATAAATAGCATGGGCTACGACTCCCGACTCCCTGGTACTTGTTGGGTAGTTGTTTCTTTGGTCTTTGGTAGTAGGCTTGTTTTACCAGTCATTAGCCAGTCTGGTGTGTCCACTTCTCCGTTCAGTATTTTTGTGAAAAAACATGGCATAGTGGTGGTGCAAGGCTGTCAGCCTTTTCAGACAAAAATTTGGGACTTTATAAATGCCAGGTGCCTTAAAGTTACCATATTCATGAATTTTATTTGTCACTTCTTCAGTTATTATAGTTGCTGGCATTTGCTGTTTGCCTTTGTTTTTTTTTTTCTCTGTTGTATTATCTCAATCCACTCTGCCTTGTGGTGTTGTTTAAGGTCTTCAAATAGTGGTCTCCAGTATCGCTCAACTTCTTCTCTCTCGGGTGGCTGTTGTACTTCTACTGTGTCCTTTGCCATGTTCCGGTAAACTAGTCTGGGGTTTTCTACAAACTGCTTGTTTATCTGTTTGGCAATTATTTTCTTATCTTTGTTTCTGATTTGAGCAGCGAAGGCTTTCACTAAGGCTTGATGCTCACCCAGTCTTGCAGCCAGTTGTTTAGGGCCCCTTCACACATAGTGCGAATATGTACAACTCAGGGCGACTCACGGCGAAACAGCTCAAATGAGTGAATCACGAAACATTGCGCCGACGGACAGGCATGCCCGATCCTGCGAAGGTTCATGCATGTGATGGTGTCTTTTGAGCAGGAACACAGTGCACCACAATGCGTCACTGATGTGGAGGAAAATAAAATAAAAACCAGCTGTATAATTAGTGAATATCACTGGGTTGATATAAATAATACATAAAAAGGGGACGCAATACAGAAGACCACGGTTAAATAACCCTGGTTAAATAAAAAGAAAAAAATGCCACAGGATTCAAACCCGCACACTCTGATTACCAGACAGAAACTCTACCACTGCAATATAATCACTGTCTTGTAACATGAGTGTGAAATAGCTAAAATCAACAAGCAGATAAATGTATTTTCTAAAAAAAGAAAAAAAAAAAAACGTGCTGTGATAACTGACCAAACGGCGTTTTTTATGTCTGATATGTGACGTATTTTTCGCGCTGTTGGCTTGTCCTGCAGCGTTCCGCTCACAGCCCTCATGGCCCGACACGTATGTCCTGTCAGACATGCCATTCAGATCACCTGCTGCATGTCCAAATGAACTGACAGTCCATTTCTCCAGCCCATCGCAAAAGCGATGTACACTGTAAAAAAAGACTGTTGTTTTTACAGGAAAACGCTGGCAGCTGTGGTTACCAGGGAATTCCTGTAAAAAATACAGCAGCACAGTAGATACATTACCGGAAATGTCTCAACAGCTGTGGGGCAGCCAGCCAAACTCCCTGTTCTGTCAGCACACAGACCAAGATGTCACTCTGTGATCAGATGAGAGATGCCTTGCCCACGGGGGGGGAGCGAACCACACGCACAGATGTGTTGGGGGGGACCGCGCAAAACACATGCACACGTGGGGGGAGCAGACACTCTGGCACACCACATGTACAGTGGGGCAAAAAGAATTTAGTCAGTCCCTGACTGTGCAAGTTCTCCTGCTTAGAAAGATGAGAGAGGTCTGTAATTTTCAACATAGGTACACTTCAACTGTGAGAGACAAAATGAGAAAAAAAAATCCAGGGAATCACATTTTAAAGAATTTATTTGTAAATTATGGTAGAAAATAAGTATTTGGTCAATAACAAAAGTTCAGCTCAGTACTTTGTAACATTATCTTTGTTGGCAATGACAGAGGTCAAACGTTTCCTGTAAGTCTTCACCAGGTTTGCGCACACTGTTACTGGTATTTTGGCCCATTCCTCCATGCAAATCTCCTCTAGAGCAGTGATGTTCTGGGGCTGTCGCTGGGCAACATAGACTTTCAACTCCCTCCACAAATTTTCTATGGGGTTGAGGTCTGGAGACTGGCTTGGCCACTCCAGGACCTTGAAATGCTTTTTATGGAGCCACTCCTTTGTTGCCCGAGCAGTGTGTTTGGGATCATTGTCATGCTGGAAGACCCAGCCACATTGCATCTTCAATGCTCTCACTGATGGAAGGAGGTTTTGGCTTAAAATCTCACGATACATGGCCCCGTTCATTCTTCCCTTAACACGGATCAATCGTCCTGTCCCCTTTGCAGAAAAACAGCCCCAAAGCATGATGTTTCCACACCCATGCTTCACAGTAGATATGGTGTTCTTGGAATGCAACTTAGCATTCTTCTTCCTCCAAACACGACGAGTTGAGTTTTTACCAAAATGTTTTATTTTGGTTTCATCGGACCACATGATATTCTCCAAACCCTCTTCTGGATCATCCATATGCTCTCTGGCAAACTTCAGATGAGCCTGGACATGTACTGTCTTAAGCAGGGGGACACGCCTGGCAGTACAGGATTTGAGTCCCTCTCTGCATAGTGTGTAGCCTTTGTTACTTTGGTCCCAGCTCTCTGCAGGTCATTCATCAGGTCCCTCCGTTTAGTTCTGGGATTTTTGTTAACTGTTCTCATGATCATTCTGAGCCCACGGGACGACAACTTGCGTGGAGCCCTAGATCAAGGGAGATTATCAATGGTCTTGTATGTCTTACATTTTCTTACAATTGCTCCCACAGTTGATTTATTCACACCAACCTGATTGACTATTGTAGATTCACTCTTCCCAGCCTGGTGCACATCTACAATGTTCTTCCTGGTGTCCTTCGACAGCTCTTTGGTCTTGGCCATGGTTGAGTTTGGAGTCTGACTGTTTGAGGCTGTGGATAGGTGTCTTTTATACAGGTAACGAGTTCCAACAGGTACCATTAATACAGGTAACAGGTGGAGGACAGAAGAGCTTCTTAAAGAAGAAGTTACAGGTCTGTGAGAGCCAGAAATCTTGCTTGTTTGTGGGTGACCAAATACTTATTTTCCACCATAATTTACAAATATATTCTTTAAAAATCCTACAATGTGATTTCCTGGATTTTTTTTTCTCATTTTGTCTCTCACAGTTGAAGTGTACCAGTGATGAAAATTACAGATCTCTGTCATCTTTCTAAGTAGGAGAACTTGCACAATTAGGGACTGACTAAATACTTTTTTACCTCACTGTACACTCTGCAACTTCACAGTCATGGGGGCACTTAGTCAAATTTCACATCCACCTCGACAGTGATTGTCTGCAGACTGTTTTCGTGATGATACTATGAATGACCACACATTTTCTAAGTGCCATGTGAGTGGTGTTAAATATTCACGCGTCAGTTGGAATTTGGCAGACACCTGCCACGAGAGGGTTCGATGGGTTCGATGAAAGACTCTGTCTTTCAGCCGCTGGTGTGCGCAAATACTTGTAGCAACAGGTGTATGAGGCATTGGAAGCAGCTATGATTTTACACGTTTTGCATACGATTCCTGCTTCATGTGCACTTTATGTGCAAATTGACCAAATTCGCACTATGTGTGGAGGGGCCCTTATCTTCAACATTGTATCTTCTTTTAATGCGATAGACTTTTCAAAGGAGGTTCCTTTTGTGGTTTTGGCCATCCAGAAATATTGACATTTGGGAGATCTCTGCTCTGATGTGACTGATTTTTTTTGTTTTAATGTCTTTTTCCACCACGGCACAGTTTTCCTAGTTTTAGTTCTTAGTTCTTTAGTTCTTTAGAATAATGTGGGACTAATTTGCTTTGGTTGTACCAAGCCACTCCATATTTCACACAGTTTAGTTCTGACAGTGTGGTTCCTTGTGGGACCAGTCTGGCCAGTCCCAGGTTAACTTTCTGCAGCAAACTTTTGAACTTTTTATTCTCCTTTAATTTGATCATTTTTGGATGTTCTTTCATTTCAATTCTCCTTGTTTCCTCAGTTTTATTTACCAATTCCTCTTCTAATTCCAGTTGCTCTGGGTCTGACTGCATCTATATATTGTTTTGTGGATGAGTTGGTGAATGACCCCTTTTTTTTGGGGGGGGGGGGGGGGGGGGGCAGTGCCTGATTCCTTTTTTGTGGGGGTGGTGTTTGACATCTATTTTGTGTCTCCTATTGTGTTGTGGTGGTGTTTGATTCCTTTTTTGTTGTGGTGGTGTTTGACTCTTAATTTGTTGCTGGGGTGTTTGACTCCTATTTTGTGGGGGTGGTGTTTGACTCCTATTGTGTTGTGGGGGTGGTGTTTGGCTCCTATTGTGTGGGGGCCATGTTTGACTCCTATTGTGTGGGGGCCGTGTTTGACTCCTCTTGTGTTGGGGTGGTGTTTGACTCCTTTTGTGTTGGGGTGGTGTTTGACTCCTATTTTGTGGGGGCAGTGTTTGGCTCCAGTTGTATTGGGGTGGTGTTTGACTCCTACTTCTCCTTTTGTGTGAGAGGCTGGCTTGCCTTGGTTTTCTTTGTTGCATGTGTGTTTTCTGAGGAGAGTTATTTCTCGGTGGTATAATGGGTTGTGTCAGAGGGCAGACGCTGTCCCTGATCATTTGCTCACCCTCATGTTGCATCACTTGTATTTCCACATCCACATTCCACAAGTGTTTATGTGTGATAAAGTTGTGCCTTTGGGTGGTGAGTCGGCCTCTTGGTATGTCCTTCTTACTTGGGCAGTGGTGGTGGAATATCCTCTGCCATTCTCTACATCTTTCTCTCTGATTGGTGTATTTCACTTTGGCATATTCTGTTGCCCACAGCAGTACCCACTCTTCTTCCCTCTTCCACTGACTCCTTTCAAACTCAAGCTGTTTCCCTTCCTCCAGTGACTGGTGATCTTTTATTGCTTCTTTTTGGGCTTCTTCCTTTATACTTTGTATTTCTTCTGCTGTCAAATATTTTGTGATTTGAGAGGCAATAATTGTAGTTTTGCAGTTGTAGTGGCTTCTTTCTTTTCTGTTGGTAAATCCGTTTCTTTTATCCGCTCCTCAAATACTTCCTTTTTCCTCCTGCTCCACTTCTCATACCTTGAGTAAGTGATGCAGTAAAATATCTTTTTCTTTTCCTCAATGGTCCAATTTACAGTGGCATAGTTTCCTTGATTTCTTTTGGCCCTTTGACGCTGTTGCTCCTGGAGTCCAGGATCAGAACTACTGTATGCTGATTTGGTGGATTATCCAGTTGAGTGCTGCCACAGGAGAGATCATTCCCTGCAGCACTGGGAAAAGTTGCACCATTGCTCTCCTCACACAGCCTGGTGCCTAGGTGTGATTTGAGGACCTTTTTATCCTGGGTGACATCCGGCCAGTACAATTTATCATTGTTAGACTTTTTCATATTTGCTTTGTGGAGTTTTAGCTAGGGTTCGTTTTCATTAAAACGTCCTCATACAGAGATCTCTCCTGGCAAACCCTCTTCACAGTTGGGATGAGGACACTAAAGGCTCGTGTCCAGCAGAAACTTCAACCCACCCTTGTGTACTCTGTACTGAGACAGAAATATTTAGATTATTGCATCAAAAAACACAATAAACCAAGCAAAACTGAAGGTCATTGTACAAAGACCACGTTTATACCTTTACATGCTTCATTTCTGGATTGGCTACATTTTACCCTTACAAAGTATTTTTACATTATTACACATTCAAGGATGGTGACTTCTCCCTATCTATCTTAGTGATATGACAGTACTCACATATGTTTTTAGAGTCTTCAAATGTTTGAAGACCACTGAAAAATTCACTAAGCATATCTGAGAGTTGCCAGATGTATTTACCTTTAGCCTTGGTGAACTCCAGAAGTGTGCTTGACTGTCTAATTTTAACAAAAGTTAAAACAAAAGTATTTATCTTGTATGACTTTTTCCTTCACACAGTGACACTAAATCTGTGATGGACAGAAAGTGGTACAGGCCTATTTGTGCAGGAAATCCTTGTTGAATTTAATATCATTGTTTCTTTGATTTGCTCCCATTAGGGGTCATCACAGGAGATCATCAATCTCCATCTCACCATGTCCTATGCATTTTATTCTGTCACACCAACCACCTGCCTCACTCAGTACATACATTAACCTCCTCTTTGGCCTCCCTTTTCTGTTCCAACCTGGTGGCTCCATCCTCAGCATTCTTCTCTGTATATACTGTAGCAAATATGGCCACAGACACATCGTTATAGAATCAAAAGTTGCCTTAATTTTCCACTTTTAACAAAGCACTGACTCTCTAGACATTTCTAAGGCCAGAAAGTCTTGAGCAGAAGAACTGTTATCACTTGACTCAGTGTCAGGCACTGAACGCCTTCAACATTTCACAAAGTGACCACTCTTCCAAACATTTCCTGGCAAAATTTACGACACCCCTGGAAAGCTTCAACAAACAGACCCATGTTGAAAGGGTGCCAGGAAATATCAACACCCAAGTACTCTATAATCAATTTTTAGCATCTCACGTCTCCAGAAGGGGCCCTCAAAGCATTCTTCTTCATGTCTTATTGCTAAAACAGATCAGCTTAACCAGCCAGATGACAAAAGCTCAAAAGTCATAAAAATGACCAACACTGGGATGGAACCACAGTGCCACCTTGGGGGAGGACACAGACCATTCAATACAGGAATATACTTTTTTTAACAAAAGAGAGAAATTATATTTTTTCCTGTTGTTATAGTTAACCAAAGACATTTTTTATATTCCAGTTTAATCTGTTACACCTCTCTTTCATGTGACAAAATAAGTATTCCTATTACAACTCTTGGTACACGTTTAAATGCTATTTGTTGAATTACCAATGAATTGTCATGGTGAAAACAGTGTTTTTCTTAATGCCTTCCCTTTTCTGGGATGGGCCTAGGAAACTCAGTCAGCTTAAATTTTGTTAGCCAAAGAAGAAAGACAGTGTGTGTGTCATTCATTGTATCTGGTTTGTTTTCAAATACATTTCTCTGGGAGAAACCTGTGGCCAAGTGGGTGGAGCTTTTGGCCATGAACTTAGTCTCTTTAAAATGACCCTGAAACAAAGGAACCTGCTCTTCCACGCCCTTCCACCCCTCTCCACCCTTCCAGTCTTCCTCTGTTCAACACTCTTAAAGTCAGAGGTCTCAAAATGATTCCAGAAAGGGCCAAGAGGGTGCAGGTCGTTTTTGCACTTTGAACTTGACCAAAAATTCTTGGAGAGAAAAAAAAAAAAACAAACACAAAACCCTCTCCACAGAGATGCACAGAGGACTGTTTCCACCTCCCTTTACAGAAGCAGACTCATCACCGAGAAAACTATGACAGGTATCACAACTCTTCTGAAAACCCACCTTGTGATCCTCCTCCCCACATTCAACGTCATCCCATTCTCACTAATCGAAAACTTGATAAGACTGCATGACACATAAACTGCTTTGAGCCAACTCCTGATGGCTCCTTGGACACTGGTGGTTACTTGAATGACATCCAGCATTCTCTCAGAAGATTTCCTCAAGCTACCAGTGAGGACTTCATCTATCTTTTCAGACGAACCTCGAGCCATGAGGTTAGTAGATTCATTGATCGCCAAGATGAAGCAGTAAGGCAGGACTTTCAGAAGTTCTCTGTGGCATTGGAGAAAGAATACTCAGATCATACAGCTCAGACCAGCTTAGCAGCCGCCCATATGAGTAAAGCAGGGGAGAAAAGAATTCCCCTCACCATCTGCTGTGCACATATTTTGGCAAATGTAATTTACCAGCCATGGAGGAAAATCTCAACTTCAAAACTCTGTTCATTGAGGACCATTTTCCAGCTACCACTTACTATCTTAGGCTCTCTAGTGACCCCAAGGAAGCCAATATTCAGTACTTGCATGACCTTCCTTCAAAAGGTTTTGCAAAGCAACAGAAAAGAGAGGCTAAACCCACCAACCATCCTTCAGTTTTGAGTGTTAAAACACACCCGCCAGCTTTTGAGCTTGAAGGCATCCCCTGTGGTTCATCTAAGCTCAACACAGCCTTTACATCCAGCTCTCCTCTCCGGAAGCAGAAATCCACTAGACACTCACAAAACATTTGAAAACATCCACCAAAATTTAAATGACCTTGGACCAATCCAAACACAGGGATACAACATGAACAGTTTGCACCCAGACATTGGAGAAAATTCAACAAACTGGGAAAGACAAACTAACAACCAACATCAAGGCAGGTTTACTCCTGCAGATGAAGGTGAGAACCATGTCCTCAAATAAGAAATGCTAATGACCCTGCAACATCTGCTCTACCAGTTGAAGGAAGAGAACAATCAACCGAAGGCTGACGTGTTATCTGTGAATGCCACACACGTCAGCCAAACTGTTTAACAAACTACAGGCTGTGACACAGCAAGCCAATAAGAACCTTATTGGCTTACTTGATGACAGTGCATTATACACTCATTCATCACTCACTCATCTTCTACCACTTACTCCAATTAAGGTTGGGGTGGGGGGGCTGGAGCCTAGCCCATCAGTCATAGGGCATGAGGTGGGGTTGCAGACTGAGGAGAGGTGCCCTACAATGCATTATAGTATAAATTAATTTCCATCCACATGATTATACATAAAAATCACTCTACAAAATTATGCACACAATACATGAATGTATTGTTAAAAAAAATCAGATCACTAAAATGTCATTAAATTATGTCACTAGTGTCTGAAAAAGACCATTCCTATATACTTACAACCAATAGTATGCAGGTTAACAATGCCTGACTCACTGGTCTACCAACTTACCACTCGTCCTATATATTGAATATTGAAATGACTATCATTTTAAAAATGTAATGCTTGTTGTTCTGCTACTAACTTTGATCTCACATAAAACTTCCATATTTCTCCAGGATAAATATGCAGATAGGCTCCAGTTACAGTAATGTTTGCATAAATGCAGTTTGTGGACCTGAGACGGTCCTGGATCTGATATGAATATTAACAACAAAAGTGCTACAAGCATACTGATCTGAATTGCTCACTCTGTCTCTGAGCTCCTACCTGAGTGGAGTGGAGTCTACGTTGGCTCGTGAGGATCCGGCGAAATCATCTTGGAGGAGGGAAGAAAAGTGCCTTTTGTGGAGACAAATTTCCAGCCACTCTGGGGAGGATTGAGGAGGGGTTTGGGATTTAGCACATGGGGGAACACCATGTCACATCATGTCAACATGTGGGCCCTGGGTATGGAGATGGGTTTGGTCTATATTGGAGGCTTGTGCGTGTGTGTGTGTGTGTGCGTGTGTGTGTGTGTGTGTGGGGGGGGGGGGGGGGGACATTTCAGTTGGATCTAGGCAGTGCTGTAATTTTCAGTGACTCCAGTGTTCACCTCTGGGTTATCCTTACAGACCATATGTCATTGTCAAAACATGACCACATATGGTTGCTTAACTGCAGTGTTCTATCATTGCATCTTTTATTTTGTTGGTAGAGCCAAAGTAGATGGTCATCTGTGATGGAACATCTGAAATGACAAGTTCTTGTTAGAAATTAGGCAACTTTATTAAAACAAAAAGCTCTGAACAGAGTTTCAGAAGCAGTCTGTTGCTGCTCACAAATAAATGCCTGTCTGAGGAAACATTTACATAGTAAAGCTCCTCCTACCCCCCAACACCAGTGGTTACAATAGTTGGCCCCACAAACAACCAGAGCCCAACAAAGATCAGTCAGGTAATCAGAGTTAACCAGGAGGTCTCAGTAGACAGAAATCACTCAAATAGCCATAAACTGAAGGGACAAAATATCTGTGTAGGCAAAAATCGAAAAGACAGGGGATCCGGTTAACCCCAAAGTAATCAAAAACAAAACAACAAGGACATCCAAAAATGATCCAAGTAATCAAAGGACACAATAACCAAGACATTCCAACAGAGTTTCCATCACCCCATTGAGCCGACTAGCCGACTTGAGGTTTCTTCCTCATTCATTCATTCATTCATCTTCAACCACTTTTCCGGGTTCGGGTCATGGGGGCAACAGCTCCAGCAGGGGACCCCAGACTTCCCTTTCCCATGCCACATTGACCACATCTGAATGGGAGATCTCGAGGCGTTCCCAAGCCAGTGTGGAAATATAATCTCTCCACCTAGTCCTGGGTCTTCCCCGGGGTCTCCGGGGAAGATGGAAGATGGACGTGCCTGGAACACCTCCCTTGGGAGGCGCCCAGGATGCATCCTTACCAGATGCCCGAACCACGTCAGCTGGCTCCTTTCAACACAAAGGAGCAGCGACTCTACTCCGAGCTCCCCACAGACCGAACATTCACCCAATCTCTAAGGGAGACATCAGCCACCCTCCTGAGGAAGGCCATTTCGGCTGCTTGTACCCGCAGTCTAGTTCTTTTGGTCATGACCCAACACTCATGACCATAGGTGAGAGTAGGAACGAAGACTGACCAGTAGATCGAGAGCTTCGCCTTTTGGGTCAGCTCCCTTTTCGTCACAACAGTACGGTAGAGTGAATGCAATACCGCCCCTACTGCATCGATTCTCCAGTTAATCTCATGCTCCATTGTCCCCTCACTTATGAACAAGATCCGAAGTACTTGAACTCCTTCACTTGGGGCAAGGCTGTATTCCCTACCCAGAGCAGGCAATCCACCGGTTTCCTCCTGAGAACCATGGCCTCAGATTTAGAGGTGCTGATCCTCATCCCAGCTGCTTCACACTCGGCTGCGAACTGATCCAGTGAGTGTTGGAGGTCAAAGGCTGATGAAGCCAACAGGACCACATCATATGCAAAAAGCAGTGATGAGACCCTGAGCCCACCAAACCGAAAACCCTCTTCCCCAAACTACACCTCGATATCCTGTCCATGAATATGACAAACAGGGTTGGTGACAAGGCGCAGCCCTGGCGGAGCCCAGCCTCCACCGGAAACAAGTCCGACTTACTGCTGAGCACCCGAACACAGCTCTCACTTTGCGAGTACAGAGATTGTATGGCCCTGAGAAGGACCCCCTCACTCCATACTCCCGCAGCACCTCCCACAGTATCTCCCGGGGTACCCGAACATATGCCTTGTCCAAGTCCACAAAACACATTTAGACTGGGTGGGCATACTCCCAGGCACCCTCCAGGATCCTTGTGAGAGTAAAGAGCTGGTCGGTTGTTCCACGACCAGGACAGAACCCGCATTGTTCCTGTTCAACCTGAGGTTTGACTATTGGCCGAACCCTCCTTTCCAGCACCCTGGAGTAGACGTTACTAGGGAGGCTGAGTAGTGTGATGCCCTTGTAGTTGGCACACATCACCCCAGTTTGCCACTCCTTAGGCACTGTCCCAGACCTCAATGCAATGCTGAAGAGACGTCTCATCCATGATTCTTGGTCCAGTGAGACATCGGCATCAATTTGACCAGTTAACACTCAGCCTCAGCTCATGTGTCATACATCACACTGACAAAGTGAGGAACCTTGGGGTAATTTTTGATCCTTCGTTGTCCTTTGGCCTCCACATTAGAAATATTACTAGGACTGCTTTCTTCCACCTGCGAAATATAGCGAAGATTTATCCCATCCTGTCTATGGCTGATGCTGAGACCCTGATCCATGCATTTATCTCTTCTAGACTGGACTACTGCAATGTTCTATTTTATGGTTTACTGCAGTCTAGCATTAGGGGTCTCCAATTGGTTCAAAATGCTGCAGCCAGACTTTTGACACGAAGCAAAAAGTTTGACCACATTACACCCATTTTGGCATCCCTTCACTGGCTTCCTGTCCCAGTGAGATCAGATTTTAAGATTCTGCTACTAACCTATAAAATTATTCATGGACTGGCACCTCCTTACCTAGCTGACCTAATTAAACCTTACGTACCGGCCCGGGCTTTACAATGTCAGGGTGCAGGATTGCTTTGTGTCCCTATGAATAAGACGTCTGCGGGTCACAGAGCTTTCTCTTATCATGCCCCTGTTCTGTGGAATGATCTCCCTCCGTCAATAAAACAGTCAGATTCTGTTGAGACTTTCAAGTACAGACATAAGACGTACTTATTTTCCCTTTCATATGGCTAGCATACTGGTACAGTTTTGTTTTATGCTTTTTACTCTTTTAATTCATTTATTAGTAATTGGAGCGGGCTGCGGCCTCAACTTCACCTAAATTCTGGGTCTTTTAGAGAAGTTTAGGGCTAGTGGCCGGCGATCACTTTAGTATTTCTTCTTTCTTGTTGTTTAATGCTGGCAAATTATACAGTATTTTTGTCTTTCTGATGCCTGATTCTGTTTTTTCTCTCTGTTTAAGGTGCAGCTCCATCCAGAGATGGGAGATGTATTTGTGTTGGCGACCCTCCTGTCCTGTGCGCCAATAGCATTTCTTGTATATTCGTCCGTGAATTGTTCTGTGAATTGTTCTGTAATTTATGTTTGTAGCATGGCCCAAGCAGAGGGTCACCTCTTTGAGTCTGGTCTGCTTGAGATTTCTTCCTCAGAGGGAGTTTTTCCTTACCACTGTTGCTCTGGGGGTTGGTAAGGTTAGACCTTACCTGTGTGAAGACCTTTGAGGCAACTCTGTTGTGATTTGGCACTATATAAATGAAAATAAATTTAAATTGAAAAAAAAATCTTTGTACTCCTCATAGAAGCTCTGTGATGACATGCGCAATGTGAGTGTCCAATCGGAATTGGTTCACCGTCACATGGTTTTCCAAAATCCAATCGTAGGGCAGATTTACCTCACGTGAAAAGCCAAAGATCATTTTCAGGAGTGATGTGTTACTAGTTGGCCCATTTGAATAGCCCCTCTGGGTGCTCCAATGAGTACATACTATTAGTACATACTCAGTGTGCCCTGCACCATTACACACAGTGATCAGTGAAAGCAGGAGCACACAGAGAGCCTCTGATGACAATCTCACGTGCTCAAACATAGAGTGTGAAACTATCAGGATTGCTCCACTAGTTTGCATTTGAATGTTACTGGATAACTCTCTTGCTTTCTCAGCGTAAAGCACTGTTTACCATATCAATGGACAACAAAACGCATAGACCATTTTGTATATATTGTTCAAAATGTGCATTTGTGTTTATTGTTTGAACCTTTTTGTTGTTCAGTCTTTCACACAAGACCTCAAAATACCTTTATGAAGTGTCAAAACAGTTGTTTATTATAGTTTGCTGTGTGTTTTGAATAAATGTGTGTGGAATTTTTTTCCGCTTTATTTTTTCCTTGCCTATTTTTGATTGTAAACCTTTATTAGACTTATAAAACACAACAAAAAACATATATATTCTGAAAGCACAGGTTGCTCTGAAAAAAGAGACATAAAACTTGATTTTGGGATGCAGGGAGAGCTGTTAACAGCAATAATAAAACATTTATGCCAGGTGAGTGAACTGTCCAAAAAATGCCCTCGGACCCCAGAGGGTTAAACAGTGACGAATTCTGACCAGACTCTGTCTCGGCAGAGAGCAGCGCAGCGTTTCGAGCTGTGCAAATGGAACGGAGGTCGATTCTCGTTTCTTGCTTACAACAAGACGAGAGTCCCAATTAGTGACTTTAATCTGCACTAAAGTGACTCACAAGCTGCATTTTTAAATGGCTTTGAGAGGGGTCAAGAAGCGGACTTGTCACTTCCCGATTAAACACCCTCAAAAAAATTGGCCGCTCTGAAGGGCTGATAAGGGAATCATTAAGCAAAAAGGCTATTGATGTCGGTGGATCGAATAATTTCTTAATGATTCTCGAAAAGAACCAGTCCCTCGCACCCCCCACCCCCCGACACATTTCAAACTCCAATGAAATGTGTAATACGGTCTTTATGACTTTAATTGTTAGACATTGTGGAAGTTGATAATTATATTTAAACATTCAATTTAATTCAATTCAATTTTATTTATATAGCGCCAAATCACAACAAACAGTTGCCCCAAGGCGCTTTATATTGTAAGGCAAGGCCATACAATAATTACGTAAAAACCCCAAAGGTCAAAACGACCCCCCGTGAGCAAGCACTTGGCGACAGTGGGAAGGAAAAACTCCCTTTTAACAGGAAGAAACCTCCAGCAGAACCAGGCTCAGGGAGGGGCAGTCTTCTGCTGGGACTGGTTGGGGCTGAGGGTTCTCAAAGCAAATCTTATCATATTTGGAGGGCTCAGCTATTAAAAAAAAATCAGTATTTTTCCAAGCATGAAATATGACAGGTTGAGAAAGGGGAGCAAGAGAGAGGAGAAGTATGACAGAAATAAGCAACAATAGAGTCAAATTTGATGGAAAACAAGTACAATGTTTAGTATGCAGACAGAAGGTGAACACTTTTGCCCTTCTGTAGAAGCTTGTGACTCCTCCGCAGTGAGCAGCCAAAACTTTCTCACGTAAGCCTTCGCCTCGAGCCAAGAACTCAAATATTTCATTCACATTCACTGGAGTGGAAGAAAAACACCTTATTGCTTATGATCAAAGGCAGGTGTTTTCTGGAAGAGACAAGAGTTGTCTGCTACAATTTACATAAGAAGCTGGATGCTGGTCATTTTTATTGACTATAAAGACACCCAGAAGCAGATGGGGATTCCTTGTTTTAGTGTAATTATGGGAAAATAAGTTCATAAATACACAAACAAATAACTAAATTATATATGTAATTCAGGGTAGCTACTGTGAAAAACAAATGTGTTGAAATGTAAAAGTTTGCTGTCGTTTTCAAGTCTCTTCTGGTAAGTAAACCATAAATGAGTCCAACGAAACACAGGAATTCTGAGAAATCCATCAGCAATAATGCTGTTTTCTTGTGCCATTATTATATGAAAGAAGGAATAAGTGGCTGTACTTTATGCAAGTAATGAATGTGCCAAGATCTGATGAGAAGTAGAGGGCTTCTAATTGGTCAAATACATTAATTCATGTTATATTTCTGTAATTTAATGTCAGTTACAAATTACATAAAATTTGTTCATTTGCGTTTATTCTTGGACATATTTTAAATTCTGTACTTAATGTTCAGGGTATAAGTCTGCATAAATGGTGGTAAATTCATCCTTACAGTGTGGGGTGGGGGTGTTGTCTGTAACGTATCCCAGCAGTGATAGGTCAAGAGTTGGGGTACTCCCTTTAGAAACCACCAGCCTACCACAGGACCGACACACACAGACAGACACATTCACACTCATAATCACATCTATGCAAGCCCCCATAACAAACAGAAACAAAAAGCTCAATCCGGATGGAACGTTTCCCGTTCCCCCTTGTAAAATGTGCAGTGAATGTGAATGATCTGACAGATGTTTCAACAAAAACTGCACATTTTACAGGGCAAACAGGAAATGTTCAATCCGGATTGAGCTTTTTCTTTCCGTTTCTTAGGGAGTCTGCTATGGTCAATTTAAAGCTTCCCATTCACCTAACCTGCATGTCTTTTGCAGGTGGGAGGAAGCCAGAGTACCTGGAGGGGAACTACACAAAAACCAACAGGACATGCAAATGTCTCTCTCTCTCTCTCTCTCTCTCTCTCTCTCTCTCTCTCACATACACACAAAAAACAAAAACAAACAAAATGCCAGGTCAGATTTGAAATCAGGACCTTCTCAGTGTGATGTATTCAGCCCATTCTCATGTTGTCAAGGTCTGACGGTTTATCTGGTCGCTTGGGGGTTTTTTGGTTTGTTTTATTCTCATTTTGCTTTTGTATTATTTTTCTGTGTATTCTGTTCTTGTGGGAGTTTTGTTGCTGGGGTCTGTCTGTGGTTCTCTCTCTCTCTCTCTCTCTCTGGCCACGCCCTGCTTCTGGTTCTTACCATGCACACCTGTCCGTAATCTGCTGATTGCCTCCTGGGGCTTTATTAGCTCACTGGTTGTGTTGTTTGTTCGCCAGTTTGTTGTGCCTTATGCCGTCATACCAGCTCCCATTCTCTTGTTTCCTAGATCCGCCTGCTTCAGTGTGTTCTCAACCTCCTGCCTGTTTTTTCCGACCACGTCTAGCCGAATGATCTTTGTACTGCTGCTGTGCCTTTTGGACTGCCTCCCTGTGTACCGACCATTGCTTTGCTTTTCATTAAGGTCTTTTTGCAAACAGAGCTGTGACAGTGAGCCTTGCATTTGTCTCCTACCAAACCCTTCTGTCAGAACAAACTGGCCAACGATGAAGAGAGCAGGCTTAGACCCATTTCACTTGGCGGTATGCCACCACAGCCAACAGCTCGCACAGCAAGGGGACAAGCTCGATACGCTAAGCTCTGGATTTAGCGAACTCATCACCCGCCAAGAGACTTTTATGGGGTCAGTCAGTGATCAGATGAGTCAAGTGCTGTCCAGGCTCGATCTTCAGGCTACATCGGATGCGGCTACCAGCAATCCAAGCATACCACCGGGGCTGCCAGCTGTCTCACCGGCTTCTGTATCAGCGTCTGTCATCTGCAATCAGTTGTCACATCCTGAACGCTTTTCAGGTGGCTCCGGTGACATCAGACCCTTCATCACCCAGTGAGAGTTACACTTTGAACTAATGGCATCCATGTTCCTGTCTGACAGATTAAGAATAGCATACATCATCACTCACCTGTCCAGTTGAGCAGCTGACTGGGCCACGGCCGAGTGGGGATGACAATCACCCGCCTGTGCTTCACTCCCAGCATTCACAAGAGCCCTCAAGCAAGTATTCCTTTTTTTTTCTTCCCCCTGTCTGCGTATATAATAATGGTAAATGCCACACTGGCAGAACCATTTATGAACATTAATACATGTATATGCAATTTATTCTTGCAAGACAGAAGGTATGTAGTGGGTGAGTGAATTTGGTGTGTGTGTGTGTGTGTGTGTGTGTGAGAGACCCCCATCCACCCTTCCTGATCAGTCTACAACATCTTACTCAAAGCCAACTGACAACTTCTATCAGGAAGGGCCGAACACCAAAACAACACAAAGACAGACAAGAATGGGAGACAAGTGGTGAAGACAATAACTGTGACATGAGACACCGAGGAGACGGGGCCCCAACCATACAACAGACCATGAAAACAACCACACATGAACAAACAGTGACAGCAACAGTCTGTTGTCTAATTAGTGAGCATCCATACCCTAATCTAGAACACCATAGTGTTAATCCCCTTAAGAGCACCCAAAAACTGAATTATGGTGACGGCCACAAACACGCAACCATTCACACACAGAGACCCAGATCACAGCTAAATATCCGATCACTACTGTGGCTGGTGTGTTGGGCCAAGACAAGAGTACAGAACCTTACCATATGACATGGACCACTCCGGCACGTCAGAAGTCATGCAGCCGGCCACGAGCACCAACGGAAATGGGTCCAGGATGCAGGGCCCCGGGGAAACCATGAGAAAAGGGGCAGTGGAAGGGTACAGGGGCCAAGAAAGGCAGCCCCCAGAGCCACCGGGCAGCACAGCAAACCAACAGGGGAGCGGCCTGATGGCGCCGGAACGCACCCCCGACAACAACCCTCCCCACGGAGGCACAGGGAGCAGCCCCATACCCAAGGGAAGCACACAGGGCACCGGCATAGGCCCACCATTAGGGGGAGCCCCAGAACCACACCACCAGGGCCACGGCCCCTGAGGGCGGGAGTGAGCGGCAGCAGGGGGGGGAGGGGGGCAAAGGAGCAACCACAACTGAATCCAAAGCACAAATTAGGGACCACTGAGCCATACGAGGGCGGGGCCCGGCCCCACAAAAAGAAGCAAGGCCCAACCCTGGGGCCAGGAAGAGCACAAGGCCCCCCGACAGCCAGGCTCCCCCAGCAGGGCCCCCCATCTCCCCTGGTTCAACACAAATATAATCCCAGCCAAATTAATGTCTGATCACACTTCCGTTACCATTTCAGCTTTTATTGATTCTGGTTCTGATGCCAACCTGATTCTTTCTTCTCTGGCCAGGTACTTCCACCTGAAATTGTATAAGATCTCGCGCCCTCTGGTGGTACGTGCTGTGGACGACCACGTCCTGGGCCAAATTACTCATCGCACACAGTCTGTCAAATTACTGATTTTCCATACACATTCTGAATCAATCAGTTTCAATGTTTTGGACAATAAGACTCACTTGTTAATCTTGGGGCTTCCCTGGCTACAACAACACAGTCCGAATTTTGATTGGGTTAAGGGCGAAATCATGTCCTAGAGCCCAGCCTGTAATTATTCATGTCTATCAAGACCCAAAAGTACACCATAGGGTTAGAATCCAAATCTCACTGGGGCACCTGAGTGTTACCACAACGTAGCTGCCGTATTTAGTAAAGTGAGAGCCAAGTCATTACCTCCTCATCGCGAATATGACTGTGCTATTGAGCTTCTTCCCGGGGCGAGCCCACCCTGAGGAAAACTCTTTTCTCTGTCGGCACCTGAACAACAGGCAATGAACAAATACATTTGGGAGTCCCTGGCAGCAGGTTTAATTCATCTTTCATCCTCACCTGCAGGGGCGGGGTTCTTCTTTGTTGAAAAGAAGGATAAGACACTCCATCCCTGTACTGATTACCCTGGTCTTAATGATGCCACCATTTCCTCTGCATTTGAGTTGTTGGAGGGAGCCACGGTTTATTCTAAGCTTGACTTACGTAATGCATATCATTTGGTCCGGATCAGACAGGGAGATGAGTGGAAAACAGCGTTTAATACCCCATCTGGCCATTATGAATGCTTGGCCATGCCTTTTAGTCTCACAAACGCACCAGCCATTTTCCAAAATTTAGTGAACGATGTGCTTTGTGAATACCTAAATAAATTTGTCTTTGTATATCTGAATGACATCTTCATTTTTTCCCCAGATTTAGTTACACATAAGTGTCATGTACGTACAGTTTTACAAACCCTCCTGCAAAATGAGCTCTTTGTGAAAGCGGAGAAGTGTGAATTTCACAAATCCATGGTTTCCTTTTTGGGCTTTGTTATATCTAAGGGGGGAAATAAGAGAAGGTAGCGGCAGTGCGGGATTGGCCCGTTCCTGTATCGCATAAAGAAGTCCAACGGTTTTTAGGGTTTGCTAACTTTTACTGTAAATTCATCCAAAATTTCAGTACAGTTGCGGTGCCACTGCATGCTGTCACCTCATCCCTCTGCCCGTTCATCTGGACCCTGGAATGGGAGGAGTGCTACTCCTCCCTGACCCAGCTCAGCAGTTAGTGGTGGAAGTCAATGCCTCCAATGTTGGGTTTGAAGCAGTTCTCTCTCAGAGAAATCAATCAATCAATCAATCAATTTTTTATATAGCGCCAAATCACAATAAACAGTTGCCCCAAGGCGCTTTATATTGTAAGGCAAGGCCATACAATAATTATGTAAAACCCCAACGGTCAAAACGACCCCCTGTGAGCAAGCACTTGGCTACAGTGGGAAGGAAAAACTCCCTTTTAACAGGAAGAAACCTCCAGCAGAACCAGGCTCAGGGAGGGGCAGTCTTCTGCTGGGACTGGTTGGGGCTGAGGGAGAGAACCAGGAAAAAGACATGCTGTGGAGGGGAGCAGAGATCGATCACTAATGATTAAATGCAGAGTGGTGCATACAGAGCAAAAGAGAAAGAAACAGTGCATCATGGGAACCCCCCAGCAGTCTACGTCTATAGCAGCATAACTAAGGGATGGTTCAGGGAAAGTTTTAAGCCTAATCTTAAAAGTAGAGAGGGTGTCTGTCTCCCTGATCCGAATTGGGAGCTGGTTCTACAGGAGAGGAGCCTGAAAGCTGAAGGCTCTGCCTCCCATTCTACTCTTACAAACCCTAGGAACTACAAGTAAGCCTGCAGTCTGAGAGCGAAGCGCTCTATTGGGGTGATATGGTACTACGAGGTCCCTAAGATAAGATTAACCTTATAAGTAAGAAGAAGAATTTTAAATTCTATTCTAGAATTAACAGGAAGCCAATGAAGAGAGGCCAATATGGGTGAGATATGCTCTCTCCTTCTAGTCCCCGTTAGTACTCTAGCTGCAGCATTTTGAATTAACTGAAGGCTTTTCAGGGAACTTTTAGGACAACCTGATAATAATGAATTACAATAGTCCAGCCTAGAGGAAATAAATGCATGAATTAGTTTTTCAGCATCACTCTGAGACAAGACCTTTCTAATTTTAGAGATATTGTGTAAATGCAAAAAAGCAGTCCTACATATTTGTTTAATATGCGCTTTGAATGACATATCCTGATCAAAAATGACTCCAAGATTTCTCACAGTATTACTAGAGGTCAGGGTAATGCCATCCAGAGTAAGGATCTGGTTAGACACCATGTTTCTAAGATTTGTGGGGCCAAGTACAATAACTTCAGTTTTATCTGAGTTTAAAAGCAGGAAATTAGAGGTCATCCATGTCTTTATGTCTGTAAGACAATCCTGCAGTTTAGCTAATTGGTGTGTGTCCTCTGGCTTCATGGATAGATAAAGCTGGGTATCATCTGCGTAACAATGAAAATTAAGCAATACCGTCTAATAATACTGCCTAAGGGAAGCATGTATAAAGTGAATAAAATTGGTCCTAGCACAGAACCTTGTGGAACTCCATAATTAACCTTAGTCTGTGAAGAAGATTCCCCATTTACATTAACAAATTGTAATCTATTAGACAAATATGATTCAAACCACCGCAGCGCAGTGCCTTTAATACCTATGGCATGCTCTAATCTCTGTAATAAAATTTTATGGTCAACAGTATCAAAAGCAGCACTGAGGTCTAACAGAACAAGCACAGAGATGAGTCCACTGTCTGAGGCCATAAGAAGATCATTTGTAACCTTCACTAATGCTGTTTCTGTACTATGATGAATTCTAAAACCTGACTGAAATTCTTCAAATAGACCATTCCTCTGCAGATGATCAGTTAGCTGTTTTACAACTACCCTTTCAAGAATTTTTGAGAGAAAAGGAAGAAAAGAAATCCCTCCAATGGCAGGCTACACCCATGCACCTTCTTGTCTAAGAAACTGTCCCCGGCAGAACGGAATTATGACATCTGCAACCACGAAGTGTTGGTAGTAAAAGTGTCCTTAGAAGAGTGGGGGCACAGATACCATTCTTAGTCTATACCGACCACAAAAATCTCGAGTACCTACGTTCAGCCAAACGCCTTAATTCCTGCCAGGCTAGGTAGGCAATATTCTTCAGTCGTTTAAATTTTTCACTGTCCTATCGACCAGGCTCAAAAATGTAAAATCTGATGCCTTATCCCGGCAGGGAGGCTCGGGTGACACGCGCACCGATCCAGGCACCATCCTACTCGCGTCCTGCTTTGTGTCCACTTTCACTAGAGACACTGAGTCAAGAGCTAAATCAAGCTTCACCCACCCTCAGATAATTTCACGGACATTTCGTTGTTTGCAGTTGACTGGCAAATTAACGACCATGACCCTGACACCAGAGATGTCCAGTATCCTGGCAGGATCAACCTTCTGTATTTGTTAAAAATAGCTAACCCAGTGGTATAGTAACAGTAGTTGTCTGTCAATACCATGCCATCACTTATCACAATTGCAGTGGGAAGAGATGTAGGTTTAGAGGAACATAGTGTTTCCATTTCTCTGTGTGCAGGCCAAGGGTCACGAGACCACAGATGGTGAGCCACCTGCTCATAAACCCCTCAGGGCTATCACAGCCAACTTTCTTCATCACTGATCACTCAATAATGAATATATTTTTATGTCTAACCTCAGGAATGAATAATGTTTCAGTGGGAGCAACTAAAGCTACTACCGTTCAAATCAAGGTAGTATACATTTTGATCCTCTGTGTACATAAGTACCACATATTTTGAAACTCTCTGTTCATATTCAACCCTGAATGCAGAGCCTTTTCTAATACTAAAATGTGTCATATTGTGTAACTTTAATGCCGTAGAGTCATCTGAGTTGCCAGAATCTAGCGTGTACTGTATTATATATGAAAACTGTTCAGGAAAATTCAGTCTGGTTCATAATTTTTCTTTCGCTTTACACTATACATGTGCCACCTGTATATAGTTAACCTTTGTGAAATAGTCCTATAATGCACATTTTTATAAGCACGGTGGTGTTTTGTTCATGCACATAGATATCAGCTGCAGAGTCCAGGATACCAGCAAAGCTCAACATTCTGCTAGGTTGATAATTTTCCAAACCACAGTTCCTTCCATAGCCTGTAGTTATTTTGATTCCCTGCCAAGATGATAATCCATGTTGCATCCGGATCCTCGCTGCAGATGGAGTGCCCATAATTAGCTTCACTTCCCTTCATCACTGCAAAGTAAGGGTAAAACTATTACTGAGAGTTTGAAATACAGTCTAACTGAGAATTTGGTTTCAGTTCCGGCACCATCTGATGAGAAATTTCTTGACATCTCACAGGAGCCCGCGGGCTCAGGTCAGCCTGAGTCTAAGCACTGTTAAATGGAGCTGTGGCCCGAGCGTGGCACCGCTGTCAGATCCCACAGCCTCTGCCTACAACTTTAAGGGCTTGTTTAGAAGCCAGGGCTTATGACAGTTTGACATTTGCCAACCTTGAGGTTCCAACAACAAATGCATGTAATTCTTTTATGTGTGTATATATATATATATATATATATATATATATATATATATATATTAATATATATATATATATATATATATATATACACATACACACACACACAAGCAGGAGTGGTGGCCAAGTGGTTAGTGCGCTTGGTTTCAGCGCAGAAGGCAGAAACCCCACCCCTGCCACATTTCTCCATGTAATGTGGAGTTGCACCAGGAAGGGCATCTGGCGTAAAATCTGTGCCATTTCAACATGCAGATCCACCTTGGATCAGCTGTGGCAACCCTGAGTGAAAACAATGGAGCAGCCTAAGGGTCTATATATGCATACAACCACATATGAAACAAAAAAGGCTTCATCAAGACTGGTTTGGTGAGAATGACCAGAAGACCATACAGCTCCTGGAAGTGAAACAGAAGACATTTTTATTATGGCAAAATTATATTTATTCCATCTAAAAACATAACCATTTCAAGCACCTGCAGAAAGAGGCACGATCTGGACTACGCAAAATGCAAGACGAGTAATGCAGATGATACTAGTACCTTGCTGAAGGAAAAGAATCTCAAAGACAGATGGAGAGAACATTTCAGTGACATTCTCAACAGGCCATCATGTGCTAATACTGCTGCTCTGGATGTGAGCCCTTAAAAACCACTTTGTTATAGTCTCATCCTCCCACCCACCCTGGATGAGGTGGCTGGGAGGATGTCTCATCACCTCAATTTCAGAAGAGAACCTAACAGAGCCACAGTGTAGTGTTTGCCCAGGCAGAAGTACTGTTCTCATGATCTTCACTATCTGTCATGTTCAAGAGAAGTGCATAGAGCAGACGATTGAGCTCTGTCCAATCTTCATTGAATTTACTAAGGCTTTTGACACTGTCAACAGGAAAGTGCTCTAGATAATCCTATCAAAGTTTGGGTGCCCACAAAAATCTAAAAATGTGATTGACGTGTTCCATGATGGTATGACTGGCCAAGTACTATTTACTAGAGAACCCTTATAACCATTCCGAATATCAAAAGGTGTGTTTACTTGATCCTGTGCTCTTGAACCTATTCTTCACTTGCATACTGAGTCATGTCATCAAGGACATGAAGCACAAGGTCTACCTAAATGACATGCATGATGCTCACTCTTCGTGAGAACTCTCTTTACTGATGACTGTTCTGTGATGACACACATGGAGTCAGGGCTGCAGCTGATAGTCAACACATCTACAGAAGCTTCATACTTCTTTGGGCTCACCATCAGCCTTGGCAAAACAGAGATAATAATTCAACATGCTCTGATATTATCAATGCCTCCACTTTCAATCTCCATTGAGGGAACACAACTGAAGATAGTGGAGGGCTTCAAATACTTTGGCAGTATAATCTCCAGTGATGGCTTGCTTGACATGGAGATCAATGCCAGGATTTGCAAGACAAGACAAGCTTTTGATTGACTATTCCCATGTGATGTGAACACAACATCCAGAAGTCTCCAAAAATCTAAGTGTGTAAGACTATCGTTCTCACCAGCTTCCTATATGAATGTGACACATGGACTCTACAGAACACATCTGAGACTGTAGGAAAAATGTCATCAGCATTGCTTGAGGCAGATTCTAGGCATCAAATGGCAAGAAGAAATCTCATCCCTCAATGTTGTAGACAGAGCTGAAGACTACAAGCATCAAAGCTATGATCTTGAAAGCTCAACTCCAATGGATGAGGCATGCTATATAAATGAACAACTCCAGATTGTCGAGACATATTCTGTACAGTGAACTGTCTCAGGGCAAAAGAAATTGTGGCACATCATAACATATGCACAGTTTGCCCCAAAGTAGAGGGTTGCATTGCAATTTGGACCAAATGCAAATCTTGCGGGAGTGGGCAGTCAGAACCTCACTGCGGGTGGGAGCGGGCGGCTAAAAGTAAACTGCGGGAACAGACGCAGCAATGACTCATTCAACAAAGGAGAACAGTGTAAAGTATACGTGTCCACACACTACTTTCATCAAAATAATTTAACAGGAGCAGGAGACATTACAGGAGCGAACAGAGAGAGAGACACAGCAGAGCGCAGCGAGTCTGTCTCTCTGTGTTACAGTCCAGCGAGTTAACTAAACTATCACACAAACCTGTCTTTAAACTGAAACCAACCAAATAGTAACACTATTCCTGATCAGCGCGTCAGGCCAGGGATTCAACAAAACAAATAATCCCATGAATTTCTTTATTAATAGCCTAATTGATGTGTTTTCTCCTGTATTTCACGGGTGTGGGCGGGACAGGACACACCCATTTTGGTGTGGCAGGAACGGTCAGAATTTCAGAGGGAGTGCGAAGAAGAATATAGTCCCACGCAGGGGTCTACCCCAAAGTGCACATAACCGACCAAATTGGCTGGCAAGCATTGACAAGGCAAGCACATGAAAACTTTGAAAAGAAAAGACAAGACAACATCCACCAAGTCCATGAAGCAAGACACTTTCCGTGTCCCCACCGTCACTGTCCATACCGTTTGAGACTGGGACTCCGCAGTTATCTGAGAACACACAGTAGATGAACAGCTATGAAACTGCACAACAGAAACATCATTATCAGATACGATATACAACCAAGAGAGAGTTTTATGTGATACGTTACTTTGTGATTTATATATTTTTATTTAATGTTTTTTTTTCTTAAATTTGTTTTCTTGTTGAAATGAAAGAACTGCATTCACTTATTATTTGTGATTTGATATAGCATAAAAAGCACGTAAACATCCAATTGGCTGAGTGCTTTATATTGACCCTAAAAATGAGTTCACATGTAGTTTCCATTTTTAAGCTTGACATAAATTCATTTTAAATAAAACTCTGTGACCTTGTGAATTCAGTCCTGACACACTGACATTTAGAAACAAGCATCCAAAAAATTAATAATTTAAAACTGATGAATAAATTATGTGAGTATGGCATTTAGCTATTATTAATTAGGCTTGTTTTATTGTAGCTCTACCAGGTAAAGCTGAATGTCTTAACTTGCTAAAATAAAACTGTACCGGTAGTGATGTAACAAGCCTGAACACACACACACACACACACACACACACACACACACATATCATTTCACACATATGAATGGGGCCGAAATAATCAATGCATTTTTGATGATTGTTTGAGAAAATAGATAGTGGATGTTTGAGTGAGTCAAATGGAATTAGTGGTGAACTCGTGCTGCACAGCTTGTGTATCTGCACAGAGTGTCTGTCTTGCATGTGCTTTGTTGATTTTCCCTGTTGATTTCTGTAAGATCAATATCATCTTGGGTCTGGTTCACTCTGAATTTGCAGTTTAATCACTGCTGATGAAATGCTCCAGAAATTTGTGGAGACCCAATATTAAAGTGCTTTCTGTTTTATGTGAGCTTCATGGGAGATGATAGCTGGTGACATGATTTCAATTTAATATGAGTCACAATATACTGACAGGGCTGGATCAGTCCCCATGGATATGATAACCATGTTGCAAATGGCCCAGTGCTCACTGACTATTCAAAAACTCAAGGGCTATAAGTTGTTGGATCCCATTTTCAGCTTCCATAGTGCCATGGTTGGATATGGTATTCCAATACCACTGGTGGAGCTAAGGAGGCTCATCATGTTTACATGGAAGATGCTTTAGACTTCAGTTGGTCCCCGGGCGCCGGACTGTGGCAGCCCACTGGTCCTGGTGGTTGGACTGGGTCTAATTGTAATTAGGATGGGTTAAATGCAGAGGACATATTCCTTATATACAAGGTCTATTAAGAAAGTATCCGACCTTATTATTTTTTTTAAAACCATATGGATTTGAATCACGTGTGATTGCGTCAGCCAAACTTGTACCTTCGTGCGCATGCGTGATTTTTTTCACGCCTGTCGGTTGCGTCATTTGCCTGTGAGCAGGCATTGAGTGATGAGTGGTCCACCCCTGTCGTCGTTTTTTTCATTGTTTAGGAATGGCTCAGAGACTGCCGCTTTGCTTGATCAAATTTTTTTCAGAAACTGTGAGGCACATCCAAGTGGATACCATTCGAGAAATTCAGATGGTTTTTGGTGAAAATTTTATGGGCTTCAAAGAGATTACGGAGTGTTACTGTCACTTTAAGGATGGCCCAGAGCGACTGGTGGTGCGCCGCACTCCGAAGCCGCCATCGACAGGCTGAGCGACCATTTCATTTCTAAACGGATGGCTGTATGGATCCGTGACCATCATGTGCAATTTCTCTGGTTATCACAAGAGCTGGACATCAACCATTTTCCGGCAGATTTCACTTTTAACAAGAGATTTGTCATGGAAAGCTGAGCGGAGGCTTCGCGCGTCACGATGGATTCGCTACTGGAACGAGACAAAACCACCTCCGTTTTGGTCTCACAGGACGACTTTGAGATGGCGTTCAGACAGCTGTCAGTGGTTTTTCCATCGAGTGATTATCCGAGAAATTGTAGATGTGCCTGGACATGCCAGAACATGTCCTGTGAGGCTTCATCACGGCGCTGCTTTGTGCCATGCGGCACCGCCGCGACGCGCGAAGCCTCTGCTCCTCTTTCCATGACAAAAACTCCTGTAACAGTGGAATGTGCCATTCATTTCCAAACTGGACGCTGTGTTTTATCCGGGATGTCATCTGGCTAGCACAGGAATTGTGAAAACATGTGGACATCAGCAATTTTTCAGCACATTGAGACAGATGTGCGGAGGAATTCCGTATGGCGCGGCGGTGCCACATGGCGCAAAGCAACGCCGTGATGAAGCCTCACAGGACATGTTCTGGCATGTCCAGGCACATCCACAATTTCTCGGATAATCACTCGATGGAAAAACCACTGACAGCTGTCTGAACGCCATCTCAAAGCCGTCCTGTGACACCAAAACGGAGGTGGTTTTGTCTTGTTCCAGTAGCGAATCCATCGTGACGTGCGAAGCCTCCGCTCAGCTTTCCATGACAAAATCTCTTGTTAAAAGTGAAATCTGCCGGAAAATGGTTGATGTCCAGCTCTTGTGATAACCAGAGAAATTGCACACAATGGTCACGGATCCATACAGCCATCCGTTTAGAAATGAAATGGTCGCTCAGCCTGTCGATGGCGGCTTCGGAGCGCGGCGCACCACCAGTCCCTCTGGGCCATCCTTAAAGCGACAGTAACACTCCGTAATCTCTTTGAAGCCCATAAAATTTTCACCAAAAACCATTTGAATTTCTCGAATGGTGTCCACTTGGATGTGCCTCACAGTTTCTGAAAAAATTTTGATCAAGCAAAGCAGCAGTCTCTGAGCCATTCCTAAACAATGAAAAAAATGACAAGAGGGGTGGACCACTCCCCACTCAAAGCCTGCTCACAGGCGAATGACGCAACCGACAGGCGTGAAAAAACTCACGCATGCGCACGAAGGTTCAAGCTGGGCTGATGCAATCACACGTGATTCAAATCCATATGGTTTTTGAAAAAAATAATAAGGTCGGATACTTTTCTAATAGACCTCGTATACAGTTGTATGCAAAAGTTTGGGTCTGCTTCAGTCTGAATTTCCAGTTTAGTCACTGCTGATGAAATGCTCCAGAAATCTGTGGAGACCCAATGGTAAAGTGCTTTCTGTTTTATGTGAGCTTTATGGGAGATGATAGCACTTTACAGAAAGTGTGCAATAATTATTTAAACAAAATTGGGCAGGTGCATAAATTTGGGCACCCTTATCATTTTATTGATTTGAATACATGTAACACTATTGGATCACAAAATTGGTTTAGTAACCTCATTGACCCTTGACCTCCTTACACAGGTGAATCCAATCATGAGAAAGGGTATTTAAGGTGCCTCTTTGAATCTCTTCCAATGATTGGTAACATGGGAGCCTCTAAACAACTCTCAAATGACCTGAAAATAATGATTGTTCAATGTCATGGTTTAGGGGAAGGATACAAAAAGCTATCTCAGAGATTTCACCTGTCAGTTTCCACTGTGAGGAACATAGTGAGGAAATGGAAGACCACAGGCCCGAAGTGGCAGGCCAAGAAAAATCTCAGATAAGATGAAGCGAAGGATGGTGAGAGAACAGTCATAGTCAACCCACAGATCTGCTCCAAAGACCTACAACATGATCTTGCTGCAGATAGTGTCTCTGTACATCATTCAACTATACAGCGCACTTTGCACATAGAGATGTTGTATGATGCTGTAATGCAGAGGAAGCCTTGTCTGTGTACATGCCACAAACAGAGTCACTTGAGATATGCTAAAGCACATTTAGAAAGGCCAGCTTTATTTTGGAATAAGGTGCTGTGGACTGATGAAAGTAAAATTGATTTATAAAGGAAAATCATGAAAATTATCAGGGGTACCCAAACGTTTGCATACAACTGTATATACAAGGAAATTTGTCCTCTGCATTTAACCCAACCTAATTACAATTAGACCCAATCCAATCACTGGGACCAGTGAGCTGCCACAGTCCGGCGCCCGGGGACCAACTGAAAATGTAGAGGCCCTGCTTTGGTCAAGGGCAGAGAAAGGAGCAGACCCTAAATAAGCATGTCTCTGATTGTGGGAGGAAACCTGAGTGCCCGGAGGAAACCTATGCAGACACGGGAAGAACATGCAAACTCCACACAGAAAGGGTGGGAAGTGACCCCACGACCTTCTTGCTCTGAGGCACCAGTGCTAACCAGTGGTGAGCACAGTTCAGCTAATCTGATAACATAATTATTGAAGCTAATGTTTTTGCAAGTGGATTAGCTTTTCAGATAAGTTTTAAAACCATCATCGGACCAGTTATGTTCTGCTAAATTTAGTTCTGATAACTTTCAGTCCAATAACATTTTTTTTGCTGGTAAAATGAGCAAAGTTTAATAGTCAAAAACGTTTGTAAACCCTAAAATCAAAGATTTTAGTCTGTCTGTTGTGTATTTGTGGCAGACTGGCTGCATGTTGCTTGCTGATGACGTCATCATTAATCGAAAGACATGATTGGCTGGTCGATGCAGGGAGCATTGTGGGCAGTGTAGTTCAGGTTCACTTTGGATGTTACACTGTTATCGTTCACTCGACACAAACAAAAAGGACTCATTTTAACATTATTTTATTTTATTGCTTTGTGGCTGATAATTTAATCGCCAAGACTTGGTGGGAGAGAGGAGCTCTCACGGCGCAGCTGTGTACAGAGGGACTTTCTTCACTGTTTAGACACTGTTTTGTATTTTAAAAAAGTATGCTTTATTTCTTCAGATGAATCCCACTGAAACTAACAGGTAAGAATTTAGATTTACTAACGTGTATTTTACTCTGCCAATCAATGCATTAATGGAAGTATTTCAGTTGTTTAAGCTGCAGGGTTCAAAGCATGTGAAAAAAGCAACAGCTTTTTAGTTTGTGTATATAATAATTCTTCCTGTTAAAAGGGAGTTTTTCCTTCCCACTGTAGCCAAGTGCTTGCTCACAGGGGGTCGTTTTGACCGTTGGAGTTTTACATAATTATTGTATGGCCTTGCCTTACAATATAAAGCGCCTTGGGGCAACTGTTTGTTGTGATTTGGCGCTATATAAAAAAATTGATTGATTGATTGATAATACTGAGATAAACTGTGACTTCTAATACTGTGTTTTACTGCTTTTGAAAGATGATGACAGTGTTTGTTTGTTTTTTTTAATTCATTTATTTTTCGTGCGTTCTTATGTTTGTGATGCTTGAATTTACACAGCGGCGGAAAGTGAAACTGGTTTATCAGAAGCTGACAGTGTAATCTGATCTGGCCATGTCTGAATCAATACTAAAAGTTATTGGTTATCTGTAATAAAGATACATTTTTTAGCAGTTTATCGGTTTAGCATCATAAAAGATAACTTTTCAGTTATTGGATTAATGGTTATCGAAGCTAACATTTGGTTAGCTGTGCTCACTACTGGTGCTAACCACTAATCCACCATGCTGCCCCATCATTTCCCAAAGGACATCTGGCCTCCCAGTTTTGCTAGCAATCTTTGGTTTCATTTGCAAGAGAGCTATCATTCCAACACTACAACGAAGGAATCATTGACCTTCTCTAGAAAAGAAAGGGTGATAGCTTCATTTGCAACTACAGGAGTATTACACTATCTAATTTCACAACCATCAGCTATAACATACTTCTGCAATTACTCACTGAACGCAGGTGTAAATACTGGCAGTGCTTCTGTGAAGCATATGCTAATTTTTGCAAAGCATTTGATTTGGTGGCAGGCCTGTTTTACTGTATGTTTGTGAGACTCTTACCATTGACATAAGGTGATGGCTAGATATCTTTGGTACCAGATCTCTTTGGAAGATCCTTGGGTACCGCTGCAATCACTTTGTGTCAAGGAGTCAGTTATTTTGGAAGACTAAGATGAGGAGAATCACTTGCATCGTGAGGGAGCATAAGATTTAACTGATGTTTGCTTTGCAGATAAGCTGAGATCTTTGTGGAATCAATGGTTGCCTTAATTGTAATACTTATTTTGGCATCCCTTCACTGGCTTCCTGACCCAGTGAGATCAGATTTTAAGGTTCTGCTACTAACCTATAAAATTATTCATGGACTGGCACCTCCCTACCTAGCTGACCTAATTAAACCTTACGTACCGGCCCGGGCTTTACGTTCTCAGGGTGCAGGACTACTTTGTGTTCCTAAAGTGAATAAGATGTTGTATGGCTGGGGGGCCTGGCTGCCTTTTTGTTTCTGTCTTTTGTTTTTCCTTCCAGGTGGCTTGCATTTGGGACTGAGTGGCTGTGTTGCTGAGGTTATCAGGACCTCACCCTGATCACCTGCGGCTCGTCAGGACTCACAGCTGAGGTGCATCTATATGGATTGGAACATGGTGGCATTTAAGACTGGAGTATACAGTGTGTATTTGTCAGAGACTCGAGCTTGTGACCAGACGGGTGAGATCGTCGTCTCGGGAGCCATCTCATCATCAGTGGATGCAGAGAACGTCCAGGGTTTGATGCACGGTCTGTGAAAGAGGAGGGGGTGAGGTCTCACGCTCGTCAGCACACTTCCTGAGGTACGTTAGATTTTGTGACTAACATTTATACAGTCAGTAAATGTGGTGTCCCTCACACCTTTTATATTGAGCTGTATGTTAGTCATGTATCGGCTTCCACTGCAGTGGAGTTTTGTGAACTGGATGTTCCATGCCTGCAGGTTGGGAAGCTGATTAGTAATCAAGCCAGGAAGTGTTTGCTGTTTGTACACCTTTAAGTGTTCTCTCTGTGTGTAGAGTGTGGACTCACATAATGGTTCCTTCTTTCACAGACTCGGTTTGTTGCAGCCACCTGGGGGGTGTCGGCGGGGTCCTTGGGTCCGAACAGCTTCTGGCTCCGGACCGTTAGCGCTGCTGGGAGCGCACCACGCCAGACCGCACTTTCTTTTGTTATTTTTTGTATCACTGTTATGTATTAAATTCAGTTAGCCTTTGTACCGTGCTCTGCTTATTTCATACTGGGTCCTTCAAACGCTGGTCGGTTCTCCGAGCTGCGTCCGACACATAACAGTAGTCTCTGGCCAAACATCACGGACCCAGCGGTAGCAGAGACGGTAACGCGCCGGGAAGGCGGCAGCAGACGTTCAGCAGTTATCCGGATCAGTTGCGGGTGCTCTCCGCCTGGATGGTGCGTGTTTGAGACCCATTACTGAATACTGATTCGTGCTCTCTTGCAGCCGTGTTCCTGTGTGTGCCTTATCCGTGGGTCGTGGTGGAGTGTGACTGGCGACGGCTTCGCGTCGCACTTCGACCGGATAAGAGGTTTGAACGGGAGCTGCAGGAGTGAGTCTGTAATGGGTGAACGTGCACGGCGGAGCTCTGTGGCACGGGTCGCGGTGCTTCCTGTGTTACAGTCGTAGCCCCGTTTCCCCGGGTAATGATAGCTACTGCGTCTGTTGTGTCAGCTCCGGTGTTATTTAGTTGAATCACATTTTTGGTTGTGTGTTGCTCACAGAAAGGCAGCATGAGTTTGTTTTCTCAGTTACCAAAGGGGGTTTTTCATTTTTAGCACGTTGGCTCCCTCTTTTGGTGACTGAGTCACATTACCGTCAAGCTCTTAAGTTGGAACAGGTGTGTTCCATTTGTTGGAGCTTGACGGTATAAATCACTTATTTGTTTTGTGTTAGTTCATTTTGTGTGGGTGTTTTTTGAGTTGGTTTTTGTGTGGGATTTTATTTTTTGTTTTTCACTATTTAGTGTCTGAGGTCGTGACCCTGCAGTTCTGCCAAAAAAAAAAAACAAAAAAAAAAAAAAAGGACCCGAGCAACCTTATGTCAGTCTCTTAGTCTTTGTTTTTATTTTTTAATTTTTTTTCAGTTTCACCTCCCAGGGTTTGATGGGACGGTCCCCTGGGGGGTCATGGGGGGGGTATTTGGGTTGTTGTTTTTTCTTTCTTTTTTTTTTTTGTTTTTTGTTATGCCCTCTCTTCTCCTCTGACTCCAGCCGTGTGAGCCGTAGTTTCGGCGTTGCTGGAGTGGTGCAGTTAGGTTGTGCTGGGCGTTTCCCAGGTAACCTCTGCACCCGGGAGGGGAGGGGGGGGTTTGGGGTATTTTCTTTTTGTTCCCTCTCTTCTCCTCTGGCTCCAGCCGTGTGAGCCGTAGTGTCGGCGTTGCTGGAGTGGTGCAGTGTGGTTATGCTGGGCGTTTCCCAGGTAACCTCTGCACCTGGGGGGGGGGGGTGTTTTCCCCCCAGTTTCCGCCCTCAGGGTTTGACTGTGGTGTCCTCTGGGGGGGAAAGGGCTGTGGGTCCATCTAGCCATAGACGGCCGGGGCTGGGTCCGTTGGTCGTGAGGGGAGGCGTCTCCTGGGGTTGACGAGTGGTCCTCTGGGAGGCGCTGGGAGTCCCCGTGGGTGATGTTGGATCCCAGAGGGACCTCGGCTGTGGTTATTACTCCTGGAGCTGGCGGGAAGTCCTCTGGGGGGTGTTGGTCCCTACATGTCGTTTGGGGGGGGGGGGGGGGGGGGGGGTGTTTTAGCGCTTTTATTTGTAAGCTTAAGTTTGGGTTTTTTCTTCTTGATAGGACGGTCCCCTGGGGAGGGGGGGGGGTGGTTTGGTTGTTTGTGTTTGTCTTTTTTGTTTTATGACTAATGACCGCACATGGTTGGATAAAGGCTGACCGCACAGGTTTAAGAACTCCTGGCCACACCTGTGCTAAGTGACTGACTGAAACAAAGGCAAGGATGCAGCCAGAGGAGAGGACATCAACCATTCTGTTGGAAGACGAATGAAGATGCAGTTTCCAGCCATGGTCCCTGGAGGGGGGTGTTTCTCCTGGGCCAGGTTTGTGTGGTCGCCGGGAGGCTTCCTGTGAGGGTGGGGTACTGTTGTATGGCTGGGGGGCCTGGCTGCCTTTTTGTTTCTGTCTTTTGTTTTTCCTTCCAGGTGGCTTGCATTTGGGACTGAGTGGCTGTGTTGCTGAGGTTATCAGGACCTCACCCTGATCACCTGCGGCTCGTCAGGACTCACAGCTGAGGTGCATCTATATGGATTGGAACATGGTGGCATTTAAGACTGGAGTATACAGTGTGTATTTGCCAGAGACTCGACCTTGTGACCAGACGGGTGAGCTCGTTGTCTCGGGAGCCATCTCATCATCAGTGGATGCAGAGAACGTCCAGGGTTTGATGCATGGTCTGTGAAAGAGGAGGGGGTGAGGTCTCACGCTCGTCAGCACACTTCCTGAGGTACGTTAGATTTTGTGACTAACATTTATACAGTCAGTAAATGTGGTGTCCCTCACACCTTTTTATATTCAGCTGTATGTTAGTCATGTATCGGCTTCCACTGCAGTGGAGTTTTGTGAACTGGATGTTCCATGCCTGCAGGTTGGGAAGCTGATTAGTAATCAAGACAGGAAGTGTTTGCTGTTTGTACACCTTTAAGTGTTCTCTCTGTGTGTAGAGTGTGGACTCACATAATGGTTCCTTCTTTCACAGACTCGGTTTGTTGCGGCCACCTGGGGGGTGTCGGCGGGGTCCTTGGGTCCGAACAGCTTCTGGCTCTGGACCGTTACCGCTGCTGGGAGCGCACCACGCCAGACCGCACTTTCTTTTGTTATTTTTTGTATCACTGTTATGTATTAAATTCAGTTAGCCTTTGTACCGTGCTCTGCTTATTTCATACTGGGTCCTTCAAACGCTGGTCGGTTCTCCGAGCTGCGTCCGACACATAACATAAGAAGTCTGCAGGTCACAGAGCTTTCTCTTATCGTGCCCCTGTTCTGTGGAATGATCTCCCTGCGTCAATAAAACAGTCAGATTTTGTGATTTTCAAGTCCAGACTTAAGACGCACTTATTTTCCCTTTCATATGGCTAGCATACTGGTACAGTTTTTGTTAAAGATTTTGTATATATGTTATCACTGTTAAACATTTGTACATTTGTCTTCTTTCTCATGAGAAGGGTGTTGTGCTGTTTTGCACTTCACCCTGAGAATGTACGTGTTATTCAACCTTGTTTTAGCTTTGTCTTCTTTCTCATGAGAACGGTGTTGTGCTGTTTTGCACTTCACCCTGAGAATGTACGTGTTATTCAACCTTGTTTTAGCTTTGTCTTCTTTCTCATGAGAACGGTGTTGTGCTGTTTTGCACCTGTCTTAACCAAGCCTGAGAATTCAATTTTGTTTTAGCACTCTGGGGTCAATCTGAGCTGGGAATGAAGGGCTGGATGTACTTATTATTATAATATAATCAATCAATCAATCAACTTTTTTCTTGTATAGCGCCAAATCACAACAAACAGTTGCCCCAAGGCGCTCCACATTGCAAGGCAAGGCCATACAATAATTATGAAACACAGTCTACGTCTAAAGCAACATAACCAAGGGATGGTCCAGGGTCACCCGATCCAGCCCTAACTATAAGCCTTAGCGAAAAGGAAAGTTTTAAGCCTAATCTTAAAAGTAGAGAGGGTATCTGTCTCCCTGATCTGAATTGGGAGCTGGTTCCACAGGAGAGGAGCCTGAAAGCTGAAGGCTCTGCCTCCCATTCTACTCTTACAAACCCTAGGAACTACAAGTAAGCCCGCAGTCTGAGAGCGAAGCGCTCTAATGGGGTAATATGGTACTACGAGGTCCCTAAGATAAGATGGGACCTGATTATTCAAAACCTTATAAGTAAGAAGAAGAATTTTAAATTCTATTCTAGCATTAACAGGAAGCCAATGAAGGGAGGCCAACACGGGTGAGATATGCTCTCTCCTGCTAGTCCCCGTCAGTACTCTAGCTGCAGCATTCTGAACCAACTGAAGGCTTTTTAGGGAACTTTTAGGACAACCTGATAATAATGAATTACAATAGTCCAGCCTAGAGGAAATAAATGCATGAATTAGTTTTTCAGCATCACTCTGAGACAAGACCTTTCTGATTTTAGAGATATTGCGTAAATGCAAAAAGGCAGTCCTACATATTTGTTTAATATGCGCTTTGAATGACATATCCTGATCAAAATAACTCCAAGATTTCTCACAGTATTACTAGAGATCAGGGAAATGCCATCCAGAGTAACGATCTGGTTAGACACCATGCTTCTAAGATTTGTGGGGCCAAGTACAATAACTTCAGTTTTATCTGAGTTTAAAAGCAGGAAATTAGAGGTCATCCATGTCTTTATGTCTGTAAGACAATCCTGCAGTTTAGCTAATTGGTGCGTATCCTCTGGCTTCATGGATAGATAAAGCTGGGTATCATCTGCGTAACAATGAAAATTTAAGCAATACCGTCTAATAATACTGCCCAAGGGAAGCATGTATAAAGTGAATAAAATTGGTCCTAGCACAGAACCTTGTGGAACTCCATAATTAACTTTAGTCTGTGAAGAAGATTCCCCATTTACATGAACAAACTGTAATCTATTAGACAAATATGATTCAAACCACCGCAGCGCAATGCCTTTAATACCTATGACATGCTCTAATCTCTGTAATAAAATTTTATGGTCAACAGTATCAAAAGCAGCACTGAGGTCCAACAGAACAAGCACAGAGATAAGTCCACTGTCCGAAGCCATAAGAAGATCATTTGTAACCTTCACTAATGCTGTTTCTGTACTATGATGAATTCTAAAACCTGACTGAAACTCTTCAAATAGACCATTCCTCTGCAGGTGATCAGTTAGCTGTTTTACAACTACCCTCTCAAGAATCTTTGAGAGAAAAGGAAGGTTGGAGATTGGCCTATAATTAGCTAAGATAGCTGGGTCAAGTGATGGCTTTTTAAGTAATGGTTTAATTACTGCCACCTTAAAGGCCTGTGGTACATAACCAACTAACAAAGATAGATTGATCATATTTAAGATTGAAGCATTAAATAATGGTAGGACTTCCTTGAGCAGCCTGGCAGGAATGGGGTCTAATAAGCATGTTGATGGTTTGGATGAAGTAACTAATGAAAATAACTCAGACAGAACAATCGGAGAGAAAGAGTCTAACCAAATACCGGCATCACTGAAAGCAGCCAAAGATAACGATACATCTTTGGGATGGTTCATGAGTAATTTTTTCTCTAATAGTCAAAATTTTGTTAGCCAAGAAGCCTGAAGTCTTACTAGTTAAAGTTAATGGAATCCTCATCTCAATAGATGCTCTGACTCTTGGCGAGCCTGGCTACAGTGGCTGAAAGAAACCTGGGGGTTGTTCTTATTTTCTTCAATTAGTGATGAGTAGAAAGATGTACCTAGCTTCACGAAGGGCTGTTCTTATTAGAGACAACAACTCTTTTTCCAGGCTAAGTGAAGATCTTCTAAATTAGTGAGACGCCCATTTCCTCTCAACTTACGGGTTATCTGCTTTAAGCTACGAGTTTGTGAGTTATACCACGGAAGGTCAGACACTTCTGATTTTAAAGCTCTCTTTTTCAGAGGAGCTCAGCATCCAAAGTTGTCTTCAATGAGGATGTAAACTATTGACAAGATACCGCTAACTCCCTTACAGAGTTTTAGGTAGCTACTCTGCTCTGTGTTGGTATATGACATATTAGAGAACATAAAGAAGGAATCATATCCTTAAACCTAGTTACAGCGCTTTCTGAAAGACTCTAGTGTAATGAAACTTATTTCCCCACTGCAGGGTAGTCCATCAGGGTAACATGTAAATGTTATTAAACAATGATCAGACAAAAGGGAGTTTTCAGGAATACTGTTAAGTCTCTATTCCATACATAAGTCAGAACAAGATCTAAAATATGATAAACGTGGTGGGTGGACTCATTTACTTTTGAGCAAAGCCGATAGAGTCTAATAATAGATTAAATGCCGTGTTGAGGCTGTCATTCTCAGCATCTGTGTGGATGTTTAAATCCGCCCACTATAATTATCTTATCTGAGCTAAGCACTAAGTCAGACAAAAGGTCCTGAAAATTCACAGAGAAACTCACAGTAACGACCAGGTGGACGTAGATAATAACAAATAAAACTGGTTTTTGGGACTTCCAATTTGGATGGGACAAGGGACTAAGAGACAAGCTTTCAAATGAATTAAAGCTCTGTCTAGGTTTTGATTAATTAATAAGCTGGAATGGAAGATTGCTGCTAATCCCCGCCCCGGCCCGTGCTACGAGCATTCTGACAGTTAGTGTGACTCGGGGGTGTTGACTCATTTAAACTAACATATTCATCCTGCTGTAACCAAGTTTCTGTTAGGCAGAAAATCAATACTGTTGATCAATTCTTCTATCATTTACCAACAGGACTGAGAAGGAAAGAGACCTAAGTTTGATAGACCACATTATAATGTTTTCGTCCTGTGGTGCAATTGAAGGTGCTATATTATTTTTTCTTTTTGAATTTTATGCTTAAATAGCTTTTTGCTAGTTATTGGTGGTCTGGGAGCAGGGCACCGTCTCTACGGGGATGGGTAATAGGGGGATGACAGGGGGAGAGAGCTGCAGAAGAGGTGTATAAGACCACAGCTCTGCCTCCTGGTCCCAACGCTAGACAGTCACAGTTTGGAGGATCCCAAACATTGGCCAGATTTCTAGAAATGAGAGCTGCTCCCTCTAAGTGGGATGGATGCCGTCTCTCCTAACTAAGACCAGGTTTTCCCCAGAAGCTTTGCCAATTATCAATGAAGCCCACCTCCATTTTCTTGGACACCACTCAGGACAGCCAGCAATTCAAGGAGAACATGCGGCTAAACATGTCCACTCCCGGTCTGATTGGGGAGGGGCCCCAGAGGAAAACAACAGGAGTCCGACCATTGTTTTTGCAAGTTACACACCGATTCAATGTAATTTTAGTGACCTCCGATTGGCGTAACCGAGTGTCATTACTGCCGCAGTGAATTACAATCTTACCAAATTTACGCTAAGCCTTAGCCAGCAATTTCAAATGTCCTTCGATTGTCGCCTGCTCTGGCCCCCGGAAGACAATTGACAATGGTTGCTGGTGTCGCTAACTTCACATTTCTCAAAACAGAGTCGCCATAACCAGAGTTTGATCTCGGCGAGTGGTATCGTCGAGTGGGGAAAAACGGTTAGCAGATGTGAACGGGTTGACGGTGTACACGGGGGCTTCTGTTTAGGGCTACGCTTCCTCCTCACAGGTCACCCAGTCAGCTGCCCTTCCCGAATGCACGGGGTCTGCCAGGGGGGAACTAACGGCGCTACGCTACCTTGGTCCGCACCGACTACAGGGGCCTGGCTAGCTGTAGAATTTTTCCACGGTGCGGAGCCGAGCCTCCAATTCGCCCCAAGCCTGGCCTCCAAAGCTACGAATAAGCTGCACTTATACAAGTACCGTTACTGCTAAAGAGGCCGAGGAATAACTAACATTTTCACACCCAGAGCAGAAAAGTACGGGAGAGACAGGAGAAGCCGCCATGCTAAAACGGCCTAAGAGCTAGTAGCTACGCTAAGCTATGCGGATTCCCAAACAGGGAATCCGACACTAGACAGGCTGTGGAGCAGCACAGGCAACGCCCGACAACAGTGCTAAAATAAAATAAAATCCACTAGACAGGTGTGGAGCAGCACAGGTAACGCACAACAACAGTGCTAAAAATAAAATAAAATAAAAATAAAATCCACTGGACAGGCTGTGGAGCAGCACAGGCAACGCACGACAACAGTGCTAAAACAAAATAAAAATCCACTAGACAGGCTGTGGAGCAGCACAGGTAACGCACGACAACAGTGCTAAAAAAATAAATAAAAATAAAAAACCACGGGACAGGCTGTGGAGCAGCACAGGCAACGCACGGACAACAGTGCTAAAACAAAATAAAAATCCACTGGACAGGCTGTGGAGCAGCACAGGTAACGCACGACAACAGCGCTAAAAAATAAAATAACAAATAAAAATCCACTGGACAGGCTTGTGGAGCAGCACAGTACGCACGACAACAGTGCTAAATCAAAATCCACTGGACAGGCTGTGGAGCAGCAACAGGTAACGCACGACAACCGTGCTAAAACAAATAAAAATCCACTAGACAGGCTGTGGAGCAGCACAGGTACGCACAACAACAGTGCTAAAAAATAAAATAAATAAAAATAAAAATCCACTGGACAGGCTGTGGAGCAGCACAGGCAACGCACGACAATAGTGCTAAAACAAAATAAAATCCACTAGACAGGCTGTGGAGCAGCACAGGTAACCGCACGACAACAGCGCTAAATAAAAATCCACTGGACAGGCTGTGGAGCAGCACAGGTAACGCACGACAACAGCGCCAAAAAAAAAATAAAATCAAAATCAAAATCCACTGGACAGGCTGTGGAGCAGCACAGGTAACGCACGACAACAGTGGTAAAAAATAAAATAAAAATCCACTGGACAGGCTGTGGAGCAGCACAGGTAACGCACGACAACAGTGCTAAAAAATAAAATAAAAATCCACTGGACAGGCTGTGGAGCAGCACAGGTAACGCACAACAACAGTGCTAAAAAATAAAATCAAAATCAAAATCCACTGGACAGGCTGTGGAGCAGCACAGGTAACGCACGACAACAGTGCCAAAAAATAAAATAAAAATCCACTGGACAGGCTGTGGAGCAGCACAGGTAACGCACAACAACAGTGCCAAAAAACAAAACAAAAATCCACTGAACAGGCTGTGGAGCAGCGCAGGTAACACACGACAACAGTGCCAAAAAATAAAATAAAAATCCACTGGACAGGCTGTGGAGCAGCACAGGTAACCACACGACAACAGTGGTAAAAATAAAATAAAATCCACTGGACAGGCTGTGGAACAGCACAGGTAACACACGACAACAGTGCTAAAAAATAAAATAAAAATCCACTGAACAGGCTGTGGAGCAGCACAGGTAACGCACGACAACAGTGCTAAAAATAAAATAAAAATCCACTGGACAGGCTGTGTTGCAGCACAGGCAACGCACGACAACAGCGCTAAAATAAAATAAAAATCCACTGAACAGGCTGTGGAGCAGCACAGGTAACACACGACAACAGTGCTAAAAAAAAAAAAATAAAAATCCACTGAACAGGCTGTGGAGCAGCACAGGTAACACACAACAACAGTGCTAAAAAATAAAATAAAAATCCACTGAACAGGCTGTGGAGCAGCACAGGTAACACACGACAACAGTGCTAAAAATAAAATAAAAAATCCACTGAACAGGCTGTGGAGCAGCACAGGTAACACACGACAACAGTGCTAAAAAAAAAATAAAATCCACTGAACAGGCTGTGGAGCAGCACAGGTAACACACGACAACAGTGCTAAAAAATAAAATAAAAATCCACTGAACAGGCTGTGGAGCAGCACAGGTAACACACGACAACAGTGCTAAGAAATAAAATAAAATCCACTGAACAGGCTGTGGAGCAGCACAGGTAACACACGACAACAGTGCTAAAAAAAAAAAAAAAATCCACTGAACAGGCTGTGGAGCAGCACAGGTAACACACGACAACAGTGCAAAAAATAAAACAAAACATCCACTGAACAGGCTGTGGAGCAGCACAGGTAACACACGACAACAGTGCTAAGAAATAAAATAAAAATCCACTGAACAGGCTGTGGAGCAGCACAGGTAACACACGACAACAGTGCTAAAAAATAAAATAAAAATCCACTGAACAGGCTGTGGAGCAGCACAGGTAACACACGACAACAGTGCTAAAAAATAAAATAAAAATCCACTGAACAGGCTGTGGAGCAGCACAGGTAACACACAACAACAGTGCTAAAAATAAAATAAAAATCCACTGAACAGGCTGTGGAGCAGCACAGGTAACACATGACAACAGTGCTAAAAAATAAAATAAAATCCACTAGGCAAGCTGTGGAGCAGCACGACAACAGTGCTAAAAAATAAAACAAAATAAAACGAAAGCGTTAGCAAGCTAGTTAGCCTGCCAACGCTGATGAAGGCCAGCTGATAAAAGAGCTCCGTCGCGATGCTTCGACCGTTAGAGGTCTTCCTTAGGCGTTGGAGCACGGTGAAAAAGTAAAAAAAAAGTAAAAAAGTAAAAAAGTCTTGAAAAAGACTGTTAATTCAAAGAACTCAAACAGCTCAGTTCAAACAGCTAACAGATACAGCAGAACACCGCTGTGCTCCGGAACAGGAAGTCATGGACCAAAACTATTAGAGTTTATTTTGTTTCGTGCTTTGATTCCCTTGTATAACTTTGTTTTCGCAGCCTCTAACGACTGGGAGTAAGAGAACGTTTTGACTGTTGTGATGTGGTGCTTAGTGTGAAGGAGTGTGAAGGACAGGACACTTCAGGCAGATGCAGAACAGCTGATAACTGCAACAGACGAACGAGATGTGCTGACCTGTGTAAAAGAAAGTGTTCTTCCTTACAGCTGCACTTATTGACGTATGCGTTTATGTTACGGGAAGAAACTTGTCTTGCGTCATCACCCCCACCCTTAGGACAAGTTTTTTGTTTATGTGATGAGGGCGTCTCTTAATAAAAAGAGCGGAAAAGCAGGCCAGACTTTAGTGTAGCCTTGGTGTACAGCCTGACTGCACTCCGCGCGTAAAATTTGACTTTCTGTCTCACTGGTGTTTCTTGACTCTGTCTGTCTTGTTAAAGGTTTTAAAAATGTTTGGAGGAGAAAATACCCAACATTGACTGGGGGCTCGTCCGGGATCTCAACAACACCGGAGGTGTCCGGCGGAGGTCGTCAAGTCCAGACGTAAATCCTTGGCCAAGGTCCGATCGATCGATTGATCGTGTCTGCAATTGTCGACCACCGTTGGCATCGTCTGGTTGACGAGATTTTCCCGAAGAAGACAGACAGGAAGTCGAGTCAGTGAGTAAATTTCTTTGTAAACAGTACTGAGTGAGTGGTGATCAGATCGCATAAAACAGTTAAATTCCGCAAGCGATGATACAGAATCGTCTGTTAATGCAAAGCAGTTAAACTCTGTAAGGAGGGCGGACTCCTCTGTTTATATACGCGTACCGGTAGGGGATAAAAGTGATCACATAAAACAGTTAAACTCCGTAAGCGATGATACAGAATCGTCTGTTAATGAAACACAGTTAAACTCTGTAAGGAGGGCGGACTCCTCTACGGTTGCGAGGGACGCACGTAGTTAAATTCCGGAAGGAGGATACGGACTCCTCTGTTTTAATACGTAAAGGAAATCCCGGGTAGAAATACGTGCACTGTAAAAAAGCAGTTAAATTTGGCAGGGACGGCGGAGTCCCCTAATGCAGGACATTAGTTAAATTTCACGGGAGGGCGAGCTCCCCTGGCATAAGAATACGCGGACGATTATTAAAAGTGTTTCTATGTGTACATAGTGTATTGTGTAAGTGTAAATAACTGTGTGAAAGTGTAATACTTTGGACAACGTTAGTGACAACCGTGCGTGTGGAAGCAGCAGGCAAGTGATTCCGCTTCCTACAGGGAGGTGAAAGGAATCAACCACACGACGGCAAATTAATTGTCACGTCCAAAGAAAGTGTGAAAACTTCAGATTTAGAACACCCTAGGTGTGCCCCCGTCTGAAGTCCAAATTATAACAAGGGATAAAAAATATAATAAAAATGGGGGGTAAGACGTCTAAAAATAAGGAAATTTATCAACTGACGACTGGAAATTTATGGAGGCAAAAAATCCAAAAGCAACAAAGAAATTGGAGACCTGGATAAATAAACATGACTTTGACGGACGACTGAACCTGATCAGCATACAAAAGCTGAAGAAGGAGTTAGAACGGGAACATAAAGGTGATGAGAAAAAGATGCAGAAAGTAGGGGCAGATTTAGTGGCATTTTGGGAGGAAGAAGCAGAGAACAGACAGAAAGGAGCAGAGAAGCGACGATTAGAGAAAGCAAGGAAAAAGAAAGCTGTAGGTAAGGCAGAAGAAGATGTGATAATTCAGCGCAGAGAGCCAGAACAGCCTCAACAATCACCGCCGGCTGGATCGTCGGTGACAAAGAGACCTTTATCTCCTCTACCAGAGGATGACGATGTACCGCCACCACAGTATGATTTGGCAGTAAAACCTAAGGTAAAAAGAGAAAAACCAGAAAAACCACAAACACGCAGTCAAGCGAAAGTGCCTACAGCCCCTCCCATGGTGGAACATAGTGATCAGGGAGGTGCCTATCCTATGATAGAAGTACCAAATCCTCGTGCAGGAACAGCAGGACAGCTATCAACCATGCTCGTTTATCGGACATGGAATGCTGATGATATCAAAGCAGCAGTCGACATGATACCATCGCCACATGTCGATATCGAGGGCTTTCTGCAGGATATAGAAAACATTAGAACATCTTACCACCTTAATGGACCTGAAGTCCAACAGGTGTGGGATGAAAGCATGTGGCCCTAAATGGAGTCAGGTACGCGGAGACTGGAATCCTGCAGATCAACAAGGCGTACCACTGACACATGATGATCTAGTCTTAGAACAAGAGTGGAAGCTATGATTACACGTGCAAAAGGAGTGTTAGGACCAAAGATAAATTATACTGAAATTACCAGGACAACTCAGAAAGAAGGAGAGCCATGGACAGAGTTTAGATGCAGATTTGAGAATGTATTTAGGGTCCATAGTGGCATATTGCCAGGAACACCTGTGTATGAACAACAATTGAAAAACGCTCTGATCCAACATTCCAATAAGGATATAAAAGCTTGGATACAGAAACATTGGATTGGATTGCCTACAGGCACATTGGAAGAAACACATACACACTGCTGTCATGCAGAAGAAGTCTTAAAGCAGAAAAAGACAAGAAACAGCGACAAAGGAGTGTATGTAGCACATGGAGATGATGAAATATATTACCAGCAGGGTAACTTAAGACAGCAGAAGCAGTGCAAACGCCCCAAAAAGCCATGGCAAAATAGACAAGGTGGATAGCCACAACATCAAGGACCCTGACAACCACAACAGCAGCACAGACAGGGAGGGCCACCACGTGGTCCCCTGATTTGTTGGAACTGTGGAAGAGAGGGACATATGTATAGAAATTGTCCGAATCCACCTACTGAGGGAGCAGCAGGGAGAATTCCACAACGGAATAATCCTCCGCAGCCACAGTATCCACAATGACTAGAATCCATAATCCATGATTCCACATCAGATAGGCAGTCTGATTGTGATATGGATCTGTGTGCCTTGCTGGGAAATCCGGTACCAAAACCAGAAGTGACTTTGTTGGTAAATGGACGACCAGTGACATTCCTTTGTGATACAGGCGCATGTAGAACCACATGTAATGACAACATACCTGTCCATCAATTAAGCAACGAAATCTTTAGGGTTCGCTCTGCAAATGGACAAACATCAGACTCCCTATCACCAAACCCATAACGTTGACAGATCCATTTGGCCTGACGTGTACTATGTCAGTGTTGAGCATGCCACAATGTCCAGTTAACCTCCTAGGACGAGACGGATTGACTGCATTGGGCTTGTCCATAATTGTGGAACAAGGGAAATTAGTTGTTGACGCACAGGAGGCGTTAACATGGTAAGAGAAGAAAGCGATGACCCCACATTCCACTATTACTATACATTTGACATTTCAGAAGAAGATGCTGCAGGATGGGGTAAAGATGTCGTCTTGCAAGCGACAGCCCTACTAAAAAATCCTGAACAACAGATGTCACCACCTGACCTGCATGTCACAATGTGGCATAAAGATCCTCCAGGTCCGGATGGTGACTATGAAACTAAATTGAAAAATGTTTCACCTGTGAAGCTGACAATGACCGATTTGATTCATGATGGCAACTCAACAGCTGTCATAACAGTAACAGGCGCCACTGAAGATGTATCAAAATTGAGATTCACAGGTATGCCATTACATGTGTCACTTTGTAAGCCATATTTGACAGAATGGCAAGAATTGGGACTGACAGTCATAACAGCTTTGTCAGCCTCTGATTGGAGCAGAGTTGGACCACGAACGGAGTTCAGTCCATCAACCAAGTTGTATAAAGTGCCAGTTAATGTCTCATTGGTGCTGACAGCTGGAACACACATTGATGTGTCCGCTTCACAATCCTGAGTGTTTCAGTTGAGTCCTGAAGAAGATGCTCTTCTCTCTTCAGTACCGTCAGGATTGTGGACAACAGGTCCTTCAGACGTAGGACTGATTAAAAATGCACAACCTGTAGTTATAAGGCCAAAAACAGAATACAGACCATGTGTAAGACAGTATCCATTGAAACCTGATGCAATTGACGGAATCAGGCCAGTAATAGAGGATTTATTAACAGCAGGAGTAATAGTGCCATGTCCAGATTCACCATGTAACACACCCATATTTCCTGTAAAAAAGGCTCCGCCCTCAGTGGGGTGGAGAATGATTCAAGATCTGCAGGCAGTAAATGCTGCTGTGATTAAAAGAGCACCATGCGTCCCAGATCCACACACCTTGTTAAATTCGCTGAGACCAAATTCTAATAGTTTCTCAGTAATTGACATAAGTATAGCATTTTTCTCTGTGCCAGTACATCCAGATAGTCAATTCTGGTTTGCTTTTACCTTTAAAGGACAACTATATACATTCACCAGATTACCGCAGGGTTACGCAGAGAGCCCAACTATTTATTCTCAAGTCATGTCAGCATGTTTAGCCAATTTCGTTCCACCGGCAGATAGCCAACTATTAGTGTATGTTGATGACATTTTGATTGCCTCTGACACACGAGAAAACTGCATAACTGACACAGTAGCATTATTATGTTTCTTATTTGACAATGGCCACAGAGTGAGTAGAAACAAAGTTCAGTTGTGTAGGGATAAAGTAAAATATTTAGGACATGAATTATCAGCCACAGGGCGCACGATCCTGTCTGACAGGAAGGAAGCAATTTTGCACGCTCCAAAACCACAAACCAAAAAGCAGATGATGTCATTTCTTGGATTGACAATTACTGCAGGGCATGGATTCCTTGCTATGCAGAGTTGACTAGTCCACTTTCTGATTTGATGTACAAAGATGATATTTCAATGTCAACCGTGTTGGAATGGAACAAAGATGCTGAGGAAGCCTTTGTAAAAGTAAAACAAACATTAGTGTCATCCACAGTTTTGGCACTACCAGATTATAGTAAACCATTCATTCAAACAGTTGATTGTAAGAATAAGTTCATGACTAGTGTTTTGGTTCAAGTGTATGGCTCAAATTGAGGCCAGTTGCCTACTACTCATCTAATTGGATGCAGTAGCAAGTGCTCTACCACCATGCGTACAGGCTGTTGTTGCAGCCTCTATGGCTGTTCAAAGTAGCAGTATGTTGTTCTATTCCATCAGGTGACATTGAAAGTTCCACATGCAGTCTCTGCACTTCTGTTGCAGACAAACATGAGCCTTTGTCCCCAGCAAGACATCTTTCGTGCATGTCCTTTGCTATTATCACAGCCACACCTTACGATAGAGCGATGTACAACATTGAATCCCTCCACATTGATACCTTTACCTAAGGATGGTGAGCCGCACAATTGTCTTGATGTAGCAACAGTCTGTACGAAAGCACGACCAGACCTCCGGGACACACCCATCCCAAACAGTACAATCGTGTATGTGGATGGTTCTTCCACTAAAAATGCTTATGGACAAACGCAATCTGGATATGCTGTCGTCACAAATTCAGAAGTATTAGATTCTGCTTCATTGCCATCGTCATTTTCAGCACAAGCAGCTGAATTAGTTGCTTTAACTGCAGCTTGCTATCTGTTTCAAGGTACGGCCGTATCAATTTATACAGACAGCCAGTACGCTTTCAGCACAGTGCACGTGTTTGCAAACTGTGGGAGGAGCGTGGAATGGTGACATCATCTGGAAAGCCAGTGACTCATGCCACTCTCCTAACTGCCCTACTGCAAGCGTGAAGTTGCCTCAACAAATTGCTATATGCAAATGTGCGGCTCACACCAATGGCTCTGACAGTGTTTCAAAAGGAAATGATTTTGCTGACAGAGCAGCAAAAGAGGCAGCAGCAGCTTCTTCTATTTTTGTTGTACAGGAAACTACTCCAGATTTGCATTTAGGTCATACACTGCTTGCTGACATGCAACAGCAGGCAACTGACAGAGAAAAAACAAATGTGGATAGCTAAAGGAGCTACGTATGCAAATGACTTGTACGTATGACCACAAAAGAAACCCATATTGCCAAAAAATATGTTTAAATGGGCAGCTATTATGAGCCATGGCGTGGCGCATGTCTCATCAGGGGGTATGATATCGCAATTGCAATCTATTTTTTGTCTTTATGGGTTCGATGCATATGCAAAACAGCATTGTAGAGCATGCATGATATGTGCAAAACACAACTCACAAGGCAATTTGAGACCCCAAAGAGGTAAATTTCCAATACCACAATATCCCTTTCAAGTGATTCATATGGATTATATACAGCTGAGTAAACATGAAGGGAAGGAATTTTGTTTAGTCATAATTGATGCCTTCTCAAAATGGGTAGAATTGTTCCCTACAAAACATGCAGATTCACTTACAGTGGCTAAAGCATTATGCAAAGACATCATCCCACGATTTGGAATACCAGAAACAGTCTATTCAGATAATGGAGCGCATTTTGTTAATACAATAGTGCAATACGTAGGAGAAGCACTACAGGTTAATCTCAAAAATCATTGTGCTTATCATCCACAAAGCGCCGGATTAGTGGAAAGGATGAATGGAACAGTAAAAAACAGACTTAGAAAGACAATGGAGGAAACAGGCAGACCATGGACGCATTGTGTAGATTTGGTAAAAATGTATATAAACATAACTAGTACCATGGGGTTGACACCGTATGAAACATTGTTTGGCAGAAAATATCGATTGCCATATTATGGACAAATTTGGGATGTACCTGAGGAAGCCAATTTGGCGGATTACATGAGAAAAATGTTAGAAGGACAACGAGGGAGAGTTCCAAACACTGATGATCCCATTTCTCCACAGGAGGACCCTAAAGTGGTACCTGGAGACTGGGTGTTGATAAGAAGCATCAAGAGAAAACACTGGCATTCACCTAAATGGGAAGGGCCCTATCAAGTACTACTCACAACACCCACAGCTTTGAAAATTGGGGAAAGAAGTACATGGATTCATTTAACTCACTGTAAGAAAGTCATTTCTGCAGACACAGACAAACAGTAAGAACAGTAGGACAAGACTAGTAATAGTGTGTGAGCTTGGTGTTAAGATCCAGGTTAGACACGAAAGCTAGCAGAAGACATTAAGAAGCCACTGTTCTGAACATAGGTGTGCTGTAGTGTGCAGAAATGGCGAAAGAAAAAAATAAAAAGAACGAGGGTTTCTGGACCCCACGGACAGTCCTTGTTATGCTACTTTTCTTTTTTGAATTGGGATTATTATTAAAAGCCATGAGCACGGGACATGATAATAAGGATCACATCCGCAGATTGCAGAGACCAAAAAGAAGTAACGAAGACCCCAGTCCGATAATAAATGCCACAGTACATAGCTGTGATGGGAATAATGCGTACCGATTTGGTGTACAAGCCTGCATTCCTAGAAATACTTCTGTGATCATCTCTGTACCATATAGTGGTCTTACCCATGGAATGCCGGATGGTGACAGAGGGACTAATTACGGAAATAGTTTCTCATGGTATATGACCAACGATCAACAAGATAGGAGATGGGAAACGTTGGTAGCCGATGAATGGAGTAGATGGACACCAAGATGGGCACAAACCGAGTGGGCTAAGTACCAGAGTCAAATTCTCAAAATGTATCAAACAGATGATAAGCTGTCTATAGTGGTGAAGACCACAGAAAAAGGAACCATATTCCCACCTGATATAGAGGGAGACTGTTGGTTGTTCCTCCTTTGGGTATACAAACAAGGAAAAGATCCATATTTCCATTTCTTCCTCTGTGAAACAGATAGAGTACAGCAACCAATATTGACCGAATTAAGTACGTCAAAGGGGGTGTCCATACAAGCAAAGGGGGTGTCCATACAAGCAAAGGGGGTGCCCATACAAGCAAAGGGGGTGTCTGTACAAGGCACAAAAGACATGAAGGCAGATGACTGGTTCCTAGTAAGTACAGGAATTAGTGGACAAAATAACAATTGGCTTTTAATGGCAGAACAAGCAGGACTAGCAGCAAAGAAGGACTGTGTTGTATGTATGGGACCCAGACCTATATTACAGGTAATACCGGCAGCATTACCCAAAGACTGTCTACTGACTGCTATGACACAGACATACATTGCGGCAAACAACAATTGTTGTAAGTGGGACAAGATCTATCCAGTGACCAAATTGACTAAGATTAAACCTTTATTCTCAAGCAAAGTTGGGCATGCTAACCATACATGTGTACACTTGACAGGGACAAGTAAGACTTTGGGTAGCTTAAACCACACCGCCTGGTGTAAGAATGTGGTCCATAGTACTCCCACATTCAAACCTGTCGGGAGGAGTGACGTATGGTGGTGGTGTGGGGATAACAGAATCTTTGACAGACTGCCACGGAATGTGTCAGGTTATTGTGCATTAATATCATTATTGTTACCAGTTGAAGCCATACCCATGACCCCTGAAGACGTTACGACATATGCAGCCTCTCTTATTCCTGAAGATTGGCAGAAAGGCATAGCCAGACATAGAGTAAAAAGAGATTGGAAAGGAGTGGGAAATCCAACATATATTGACGCAATAGGAGTCCCCAGGGGAGTGCCTGACGAGTATAAACTGGTTGATCAAATAGCAGCTGGATTCGAATCTTCCATCTGTTGGTGGTGTTCAATTAATAAAAACGTGGACAGAATAAACTACATCCACTACAATGTACAGAAATTAGGAAATTGGACTGAGGAAGGATTTAAGGCTGTCCATTCACAGTTAGAAGCCACGTCCCTTATGGCCTTCCAGAATCGTATTGCTCTGGATATGTTGTTGGCAGAGAAAGGAGGTGTTTGTGCCATGTTCGGAGAACAATGCTGCACATTCATTCCCAACAACACGGCTGCAGACGGCAGTCTCACTCAAGCCATTGACGGGCTGAGGACGTTGAACAGGAAGATGAAAGAGCACAGTGGAGTAAACACCGAAGGCTGGGATTGGTGGCTGGAAGGGATGGGAAAATGGAGGTCTTTGATTTCTTCACTATTAGTGTCTATAGCAGTATTTGCTGCAATTCTAACATTGTGTGGATGTTGTTGTATTCCATGTCTCCGAGGCCTTGTAAATAGAATGATAACCACAGCAATAAGTCCAGGACCAGGAGGGGGTCCAGCATCATATCCACTTCTGGGGACAGACGACGACAAGGAGGACGATGGCTCTCCTGACCTGTACCCAGACCAATGGAAGTATGATGACCCAGACACCGATGATGGTGACAATGATGACATCACCTCTGGGGTGTAAGCCTATAGAGAAAACATACCATGATGAACCTCTTAGTGAAAATCTCAAAAAGAAGTGCTAAGCTGAGTGATGCCTACTGTATGTTTAACAGGCGATAACAGGAGGGGAATGTTAAAGATTTGTATATTTTATCACTGTTAAACATTTGTACATTTGTCTTCTTTCTCATGAGAACGGTGTTGTGCTGTTTTGCACTTCACCCTGAGAATGTACGTGTTATTCAACCTTGTTTTAGCTTTGTCTTCTTTCTCATGAGAACGGTGTTGTGCTGTTTTGCACTTCACCCTGAGAATGTACGTGTTATTCAACCTTGTTTTAGCTTTGTCTTCTTTCTCATGAGAACGGTGTTGTGCTGTTTTGCACCTGTCTTAACCAAGCCTGAGAATTCAATTTTGTTTTAGCACTCTGGGGTCAATCTGAGCTGGGAATGAAGGGCTGGATGTACTTATTATTATAATATAACTTTGTTTTCGCAGCCTCTAACGACTGGGAGTAAGAGAACGTTTTGACTGTTGTGATGTGGTGCTTAGTGTGAAGGAGTGTGAAGGACAGGACACTTCAGGCAGATGCAGAACAGCTGATAACTGCAACAGACGAACGAGATGTGCTGACCTGTGTAAAAGAAAGTGTTCTTCCTTACAGCTGCACTTATTGACGTATGCGTTTATGTTACGGGAAGAAACTTGTCTTGCGTCATCACCCCCACCCTTAGGACAAGTTTTTTGTTTATGTGATGAGGGCGTCTCTTAATAAAAAGAGCGGAAAAGCAGGCCAGACTTTAGTGTAGCCTTGGTGTACAGCCTGACTGCACTCCGCGCGTAAAATTTGACTTTCTGTCTCACTGGTGTTTCTTGACTCTGTTTGTCTTGTTAAAGGTTTTAAAAATGTTTGGAGGAGAAAATACCCAACAGTTTTGTTTTATGCTTTTTACTCTTTTCATTCATTTATTAGTAATTGGAGCGGGCTGTCGCCTCAACTTTACCTAAATTCTGGGTCTTTTAGTGAAGTTTAGGGCTAGTGGCCGGCGATCACCTTAGTATTTCTCTGTTTTTCTTGTTGTTTAATGCTGGCAAATTATACAGTATTTTTTGTCTTTCTGATGCCTGATTCTGTTTTTTCTCTGTTTAAGGTGCAGCTCCAACCAGAAATGGGAGTTGTATTTGTGTTGGTGATCCTCCTGTCCTGTGCGCCAATAGCATTTCTTGTGTATTCATCCGTGAATTGTTCTGTGAATTGTTCTGTAATTTATGTCTGTAGCATGGCCCAAGCAGAAGGTCACCCCTTTGAGTCTGGTCTACTTGAGGTTTCTTCCTCAGAGGGAGTTTTTCCTTACCATTGTTGCTCTCGGGGTTGGTAAGGTTAGACCTTACCTGTGTGAAGCGCTTTGAGGCAACTCTGTTGTGATTTGGCGCTATATAAATGAAAATAAATTGAAAAAAACTTTTGAAGCTGAGTTATGAGTCTTAGTGTCTGGGTTTGCGGTTGTTCAGACTCAAGACAAAGATCCAGGGCCTTTCAGTGTCTTCACGGTATCAGCCATTAGAAGAGTACCTGTGGTGAACATGTCAAGGTCATCTGCCTTTGAGATCAAGAGACTCCTGGGTGTCGCTTTTGGAGTCATGAGGTTGGCTGAACAGCAGTGTTTGGCAATGCTGATATATTTGCAGGAGAAAGAAGGTCCATGTCTTCTGGGACTTGGTGCTTCTAGTGTTACTCTATAGTTGTGAAACTTTGACTCAAATCAGCAATGTAAGGTGATAACTGGATATCTCTGGTGCAGTAGGTCTCTCTCTTGAACTCTTCCCTACTGCTGGAATTGCTTTGAATAAAATGGGCAGTTATTTAGAATAATATCTGAAATGAGGTAAACTACTTGCATTGTAAGGAAATGTCAACTCCAACACTAAGGCCATGTGGCGTACTTCCCTGAGTACGATACTGCACACAGATGTCTGAGCTGAGGACTACAGCAACTGCAAAAAGCCAAAGGTGCCCACGTTTGAGCTGACTGCTACAAATGGATGAGTATACTTGCAGGAAGTTGGGATGAACTAGTTTTCTGCATGGGTGGTTGCTAAGCAGGACTCTGGGTGTTTCCATCATGATGTGAATGAAACGACACGTTGCACCAGGGCTAGCTTCAAGATCTGACCTGGTATGACAACATAGGCTGACTTAAGAGAGCACGGTTGTCTTGTATTAAAATGTTTGATGCTACATTTTCCATTTTAAAAAAGCAAAACATTACTTAAAGTGCTTACAAGTAATTCAGACCATAACCAAAAATAAAATTAAAGCGGCCCTGATCAGCCTCGATGTAGAAAAGCCTTTTGACAGAGTGAACTGGGACTTTCTTTATATAACTTTAGAAAAATTTGGTCTGACACAAGAATCAATTAAATGTATTAGAGCAATTTATGATAGTCCCACAGCAAGAATAAAAGTGAATGGTTCTCTCACAAATCATTTTCAACTTAAAAGGGGATCGAGACAGTGTTGTGGGATAAGTCCCTGCCTGTTCGCCCTTTACATAGAGCCACTGGCCCAAGCCATACGCCAGAGTGAAGAGTTGAAGGGAATCCAGATCCAAGGAAGAGAACAAAAGATAGGATTATTTGCAGATGACGTTTTGTTATTTTTAGAAGACATTAATTCCTCTTTACCCAAATTAATGAGTATTTTACAAGAATTTAATTCATATTCTGGATATGAACTGAACATACCTAAAACACAGGTACTCCTTTTTAATCATAAACCCGCAACAGAAATTGCAAGTAAGTACAATATTAAGTGGGATAGTGGAAAAATTAAATATCTTGGAGTATTCCTGTCTAAAGATCTCATTTCTTTATATCAGGACAATTATAATTCAATTAATCTAAAAATTAGAGCAGATATCCAGAGATGCTCCACCTATCCTTTAGACTTGACAAATAGGATAAATGTGGTGAAACTGAACATCTTGCCTAGACTTTTTTATTTATTTCAATCACTTCCTATTGATATAGGATAAAATTTTATTACAGAGATTAGAGCATGTCATAGGTATTAAAGGCACTGCGCTGCGGTGGTTTGAATCATATTTGTCTAATAGATTACAGTTTGTTCATGTAAATGGGGAATCTTCTTCACAAACTAAAGTTAATTATGGAGTTCCACAAGGTTCTGTGCTAGGACCAATTTTATTCACTTTATACATGCTTCCCTTAGGCAGTATTATTAGACGGTATTGCTTAAATTTTCATTGTTACGCAGATGATACCCAGCTTTATCTATCCATGAAGCCAGAGGACACACACCAATTAGCTAAACTGCAGGATTGTCTTACAGACATAAAGACATGGATGACCTCTAATTTCCTGCTTTTAAACTCAGATAAACTGAAGTTATTGTACTTGGCCCCACAAATCTTAGAAGCATGTGTCTAACCAGATCTTACTCTGGATGGCATTTCCCTGACCTCTAGTAATACTGTGAGAAATCTTGGAGTCATTTTTGATCAGGATATGTCATTCAAAGCGCATATTAAACAAATATGTAGGACTGCCTTTTGCATTTACGCAATATCTCTAAAATTAGAAAGGTCTTGTCTCAGAGTGATGCTGAAAAACTAATTCATGCATTTATTTCCTCTAGGCTGGACTATTGTAATTCATTATTATCAGGTTGTCCTAAAAGTTCCCTAAAAAGCCTTCAGTTAATTCAAAATGCTGCAGCTAGAGTACTGACGGGGACTAGCAGGAGAGAGCATATTTCACCCGTGTTGGCCTCTCTTCATTGGCTTCCTGTTAATTCTAGAATAGAATTTAAAATTCTTCTTCTTACTTATAAGGTTTTGAATAATCAGGTCCCATCTTATCTTAGGGACCTCGTAGTACCATATTACCCCATTAGAGCGCTTCGCTCTCAGACTGCAGGCTTACTTGTAGTTCCTAGGGTTTGTAAGAGTAGAATGGGAGGCAGAGCCTTCAGCTTTCAGGCTCCTCTCCTGTGGAACCAGCTCCCAATTCAGATCAGGGAGACAGATACCCTCTCTACTTTTAAGATTAGGCTTAAAACGTTCCTTTTCGCTAAGGCTTATAGTTAGGGCTGGATCAGGTGACCCTGGACCATCCCTTGGTTATGCTGCTTTAGACGTAGACTGTGGGGGGGTTCCCATGATGCACTGTTTCTTTCTCTTTTTGCTCTGTATGCATCACTCTGCATTTAATCATTAGTGATCGATCTCTGCCCCCCTCCACAGCATGTCTTTTTCCTGGTTCTTTCCCTCAGCCCCAACCAGTCTCAGCAGAAGACTGCCCCTCCCTGAGCCTGGTTCTGCTGGAGGTTTCTTCCTGTTAAAAGGGAGTTTTTTCCTTCCCACTGTAGCCAAGTGCTTGCTCACAGGGGGGTCGTTTTGACCGTTGGGGTTTTTCATAATTATTGTATGGCCTCGCCTTACAATATAAAGCGCCTTGGGGCAACTGTTTGTTGTGATTTGGCGCTATATAAAAAAAAAGTTGATTGATTGATTGATATACCCTCCAAACAATTCACTGAATGGGACTGGATGGTATCTAGATTTATTTGGGATGGGAAGAGACCGAGGGTTAGATTCTCAACATTACAGTTGCCTAAAGATAAAGGGGGCATGGCATTACCTAATTTGAAGTTTTATTTTTATGTGGCTCAGCTGCGGTTTGTATGTTGCTGGTGTGATTCTGGGTATTATGCCAAATGGAAAGAGATTGAGACATGTATACATGGATATCGTATCCAAACACTTTTGGGGGAAGATTCCATACCCAATGATATCAAAAATTGTCTCAACCCAATAACAATATTCACAATAGAAACTTGGTATAAAGTAGCCAAACAATTAAAATTAAATAGGGAAAGAAAAGTACCAAAATGGATATTTTTGGACCATGAATTTAAACCTGCAAAATATGACTCAACATTTAAGAATTGGAGTAATAAAGGTGTTACAGCAATTTGTACAGTTATTAAAAATAAGGAGATTAGGAGCTTTCAAGATCTAAAAGCATCATTTGGACTCACTGATCAGGATTTCTTTTGTTACCTCCAATTATGAGAGTACTACAATAAGGAAGTTAAACTAGAAGATGGGGGTGAAGATAATGCAGTTTTAAAAACAGTAACAGGTGCATATCAACAAAAAACACTCAAGATTATATCAAAACTTTATAATAGCATGATGTCATGCCAGAAGGTCACAACTCTATACGTTAAAGAAAAATGGGAACAAGAAATGATTACCACAATAACAGATCAGGAATGGTTCAGGATATGCGAGTTGGCACAGTCTTCCACCACTTCACTAAAATGGAGGGAATTCAACTGGAAGAATGTAATTCGATTTTTTATAACACCTTGTATAAAGAGTAGACAGTTGTCAAGTCAACAAATTTGTTGGAGACAATGTAGAATGATCAATGTTAATCACACTCATATTTTTTGGGATTGTTCACAGATTACGGCATACTGGATTTCAATCCATTCAACCCTGACACAAGTACTTCGGTACTCTGTCCCTTTTACAAAATTTTATTAACTTCAGCAAGAAAGGCCATAACAAGAAGATGGCTTAAACCTGAACCACCGAACCTCACTGAATGGATGGACATTGTACAGGAAATATTCACTATGGAGAAAATGACATTCACTCTGCGACTGGAAGAAGAGAAAATTATGGAAAAATGGGACAAATGGATTACATACCAAAAGACACGTGTTACATAACTAAACATTTAAAATGTAATAATACTTTAATGGTTGCGGTTGTCCCCCCCCCCCCCCCCCTTTTTTTTTGTTGTTATTTTTTTTTCTATTTGTTTGTGTGCATTCATCTTGGTTAATATATTCAATCAGAATTGAAATGAAAAAGGGTTGTAATTTTCTATTGAAAACTCAATAAAATATTTGTGAAAAAAAAAAAAAAAAAAAAAAAAAACATTACTTAAAGTGATGCCTTACGGGTCTCCTGTCAAATTCAAGGCTGCGATGTGAATATTCAGTGTCCGAATATTCTCTCTGCATTTTCATGCACGGTTTAATAATTCATTCAAAATCATGAGTGATGTTCCAGCATGTATCTGTCGGTCTAATTGTACACTAAATTCTGTAAGCCACCCAGAGCATTTCATTTAGACATCCTGCTGCATGTATACACATTTCAGTATTGTAAACTTACTGCAAAGATGGATGTGACCTTGTTTGGAATTGAACACATTAGGATCTGTAATTTGTTTGAGCTTGCAGAAAGCCTTAAGAGACTTAATCAAGAATATATAGTATAGATCAAACAGAAATTTTATTCTGAAATAAGTTATTCTTAGATCAGCCAAAACTTTAGGAATAAAAAGCATGAAAGTTAAAATGGATTTAAGGTTCAGTATTTGAAAGGTTGATTCAAAAAGTACAAACAGTGACTTATATAACACGATTTATTTCTGCTCATTGTCCCAAACCAGTTGAGGTAACAACATGCACACCTTGACTGGATGGAGTTCATCAAGCACATGGATGCAAATTCCCTGCAGAGGCTGAAGAGAAAATTAATTAAATCAGGACTCGATGTTTGGGATGCTGCCAAAATTCACAAAGCAGGTGGTCATCACTCTCTACAACAATAAACTTGCTACAATAGGCCTGTCATCGGTCTAAAAGGGAGCGCAGAATGAATGCTTGAAATATGTTAAGTGAAACAGCCCTCAGCCCCAACCAGTCCCAGCAGAAGACTGCCCCTCCCTGAGCCTGGTTCTGCTGGAGGTTTCTTCCTGTTAAAAGGGAGTTTTTCCTTCCCACTGTAGCCAAGTGCTTGCTCACAGGGGGTCGTTTTGACCGTTGGGGTTTTACATAATTATTGTATGGCCTTGCCTTGCAATGTGAAGCGCCTTGGGGCAACTGTTTATTGTGATTTGGCGCTATATAAAAAAATTGATTGATTGATTGATTGATTGAAACGCACATGAATTTTGGTTGTTCTCAGTTCCAAAGCCATACATGCTTTTATTAGTTCTCAGCTGGACTATTGCAATGGGCTTTATGTTGGAGTCTCCCAGTCTTCCTCAGTCGACTTCATCTGATTCAAAATGCTGCAGCACGTCTGTTAAATAACACACATAGACGTGACCATATCACCCCAGTCTTCTATGCTCTGCATTGGCTTCCAGTTCGGGCGTGAATTGATTTTAAAATTATGTTTGTTTTTAAAGCTTTGAATGGTTTGGCCCCACCATGCTTAGCCAAGCTGCTGACACATCGGGACCAAACCAGAGTTTTGAGATGTTCCAACCAGTGTGAAGTGGAGGTTCCAAGGTCCAGATACTAAAACTGGGGATACCAGGCTTTCTCTGTGACCTGGGTCTTTTTAAATCTAAATTAAAAACCTTCCTTTTTAGACTGGTTGTTGCACAACCAGCTCTGACATTTTATTCTGTGCTTAATCCTCCAATGCCGTCGTATACGATGGCTGAGTACAGGTTTTACAAAATTATAAATAACTTTTTAATGATATGAGATAGAAACTTACTTTTTTTTTTTTTTTGCTGAAAAGTGAACTCCACAGACTTTCAAGCCAGTTGTCCACCATGTTTGTACTCCTCATAGAAGCTGTGTGATGACGTGCGCAATGTGAGTGTCCAATCGGAATTGGTTCACCGTCACATGTTTTTCCACTATCCAATTGTAGGGCAGAGCAGTCTCACATGGTATCCCAAAGATTGTTATGAGCAGTGACATGTTACTATTTGGGATGTGAATGCTGTTTGAACAAAGCGCAGCGTTGCGCATATGAATGAAGTGATCAGCATAAGAGGGTCTCATACAACCTCACATGGTTGACCAAAGAATGTCACTGCAAGTAATCCAAGAGGGAGTCAACTCCATAGAATTAAAAACTTTGTGTTGTAAGCCTTTGTGTAATAGCAGATAGAAATTGCTTTGAGATGTGGCATAAAGACATACAAAACACATGGACCATTTAGTATATATTGTTCGAAATGTGCATTTGTGTTTATTGTTAGAACATTTATTTTGTAAATTATCTTTGTACAAGATCCCAAACTGCCTTTATAAAGTGTCAAAATATTTGTTTATTATAGTTTGCTGTGTGTTTTGAATAAATGTGTGTGAAAATTATTTTTGCTTTATTTTTTCCTTTCTTATTTCTGAGTGTAAACCTTTATTGCACTTAGAAAAACACCACTATAACATATATATTCTGAAAGTACAGGTTGTCCTGAAAAAAAAAAAAAATACATAGCACTTGATTGTGGGATACAGGGTGAGCTGTTAACAGCAATAATAAAACATTTATGCCAGGTGAGTGAACTGTTCAAAAAATGCCTTCAGACCCCAGAGGGTTAACTGCACATATTTTGGATGTATATTTTTTATTGAAGTGTCTGTTTTAAATTTGCTTATTAAGTTATTCCTTATGTTTTAATCTGACTGTGAATCACTTTAGTCACCCTCTGGGTTGTGGAAAGGGCTATATAAATAAACTTTGATTGATTGATTGATTGATTGATTGACTGATCAAATGCAGGAGATATGCTCCACACAGTAAAAGAAAGCACCACAACTCTAAAGACAATAAGTAACATTTCACCCTTTTGCGATGGACAGGTGTTTACTTTTGAGAGGTGGGGATGGACTAACTGTCTGAGTGGATGGTTGCCATCCAGGACCCAGGGCTGTTCAGTGGAGCCAAAGATGCTCACACTTGCAGACTTGACTTGATGATTTGTATGCTGATTTAGTTTTTGATCAGATTATAACATTTTGTTGAAACAAATGGAACACAATAGAGTGCATACATGTGATGAGGCAAAGTATTTAATGAGATACAGAAGAAAATGAGATTTTTCTTGCAATGCTGATGCAAATATGAAATATCTCCTGGCTCGATATCTAAAACTAACTATAATGGCTATAATGTTTTGTTATTCCTCGAGTGTAAACATTACATTCTTTGCCATTATTACCATGTGTATGGAACATTTATTGCGGCCCATGTCTGTTTGATTGTCATTCATTAGTAGGTTTACTAGAGTAATAACTAAATAGTTGGTACAAAATGTGATGAACAGGTTGAGTCTAGACAGAAATAGGTGCAGTTACTGTAAATTGTTTTGATGAAATACAAAAAAAAAAAATAATAATCATTTCAGCCAGGGTAATTACATGTATTATTATGTGCCTGTGGACTAGATAACTCAAAAATATCTAGATGGACTTCCTACAAACTTGGTGGGAATTTTACTTGGATAGATATCTATACATGTTTAGATTTTGGAGTAGTTTGGTGAAAGCTCACAGTTAAGGTAAAGGAAAATATGGTACAAAAATACCTTTAAAAAAAAAAAATCTCAATCTCACTGCCTCCGGGGGTACGGATGCCTCCGGGGGTATGGATGCGGGACCCGCAAAGAATCCAACTCCTGTCTCAGTGGCCACAGAGCTCTGCGGCTATGGTCAACATCCGCATCAAAACAGCGAGCGTAGTCTCTGGACCTGTTGCCAGATTTGGTGCAGTTCCGCACAGCAGACAGGAGGGCGGTGTGAGTGGCCCGCTGCTGGGTTTACCGAGCCCACAGATTCAGTAAGCGCATCGGAGGCAGTGAGAGCAATCGTGGTGATGCCAACCGGTGCCGCGACCGGCCCGCCTGATAAGGACGCAGAACACAATGCGCTGTTAAAAAAAAAAAAGCACGCAAAATTGCACAAAAAAAAAAATCTGCGAAACTGCGAGGCCGCGACAGGTGAACCACGTTATAGCGAGGGACCACTGTACATATCAGCCCCCGATGCCTTTCATTTTAAAACTGATTGGTATTGCTATGCACTCTAATGAGTGACCTTCTGCTTTTTATTTATCTGCTAAATACACTACCAACAGAGCAGACAATATTTAGTCTGTTGAAGTCAGGCAGACATCCAAGCACTATCAATTATTTAATCTTACTTATTAACCCATTTTGCCCCACAACAATTGTTGCCAAAGTGTATCACTGTTATTTTCTACTCACAATAAAAAAAATCTCAAAGGTACTAATGCAACTTTATATATATAAATAAATGAATGGGTTAATGCACATTGTACTGCATTTTTTTTTCAAGCTTTTGCTTAATGACGTTGAACCATTCATCTATCTATAAAGCAAGAAGTGTCTGTGTCAATGTATGTATGTGGCTTGCATATCTCTTCATTTGTCATATTGGTCTCAGCTTTCAGATATGGCCTGCTCATAGCATGATGATGTGCATCCTTTATTATAAAAGTGTTTGGAATTAATTTTCAAAACCTTTATTTTGAATACATTAACATTGTAACATTCGTACTTCCAAGATGGCTTGGCTCACTGATGTTACTGGTAGCAAAGTAAAACAACATCAGATAGTTCATGTTGCTTGCATCATTTCATAATAAAACATTTAATGACAGCATTTCAGCAAATATTTTTACTGTGAAATGCATGCTGTCAGTGTTCCTTGCGACTGAGTTTAACTTGACAACACAGAAGACCTTAACTAAAATCCGTTTTTTGCTAACACCAACAAATTTCCCATTATTTGTATGTTTCAGGAAGTACATAAGCTGAATAAAAGCTTATATTTGCTGCGAGTTCAAGTTTAAATAAACTGGTGGTCAGGAGGTTGAGGCTGTTTAATTTTGTCTGAGTCTCTTCCAATAATCTGATTAATAGAAATCCTTTTATTTTCATATAATTGATAATAAAATGATTTTAAAACAATATTATTATCAACTCAATCCTTTATTATGAAGTTTTTTGAGATTTATTTTCTAAACTTTTATTTTGAGAAGTGTTTTTTGGGGGGGACCATCCCCAAGACACATACACCCCATTAAAAAACAAACAAACAAACAAACAAAAAAACCCTTCCTACGTGTAATGCACTAGTACCTTAAAATAAATCAGACGATATCTAAGAAATAAGAACTTTTATTCATAATATATTCATACTTGTACACAAGTAAAATAAAATGCATATCTATGGTTCTGTTGCAGTCTCCATGAACAAATTGACAGGTTTTTTTCTTCTTTTTTTGGTAAATACAACCCATAAACTCTTTCTGTCATGAAAATAGATCGAAACTGAGGGGAGGCAAAACATAGGTCTTTATCAACATAAAAAAAACACAAAAAAAACCCCAAAACATTACCCAACAAATGCATCACTTTTGAATAAATAATGTGGAAGGATCATTCATCTCCATTAAATAGACCCAGCCTTCTTCATTTGGATTCTGTCATTGGCTTTCTGGTCGTTTTTTATTTGACTTGTGTTTTTGTTTTTTTTTTCAGTCTTTCCGAGGTCTGTCTATGCAGCAAAAGCTTTTGAATGGGACAAAGAGACAACTCTCCCAAGTAGTGTAGCTGTAGACACAGTACAGTTAAGTACATACAGAACAAACAATTTTGGGCACCGATTCATTATATACATGAGATCTGTAGTGTTCTGTAAAGGCATCCATTTTGTTCAATTTACTCCAACATCCTCGCCATTGTTTGTCCTCACCCATGTTGAGTCAGTGTGACTCCTTCACTTTTCAGTCGCTGCCTGTTGTAGATATCACTGCATCTTCTGTGTCATTGTCATGAGCATCAACAATGTGGTGTCCAGTGCTGTGAATGAGATTAGAAGTCCTAAGACATGGCTAGAGACATCCACATCATGAGAATGAAGGGAAAGTGCAGCGCTTCTAAAATAGAGCCTCGGCTTTTGACACAGTGGGTGTCTGATTTGGGCTTTTTGGAACACTTCCTTCTCTTTTTGTTTGTTGCTGTAGAAGGCTCCAGATTGTCCATAAGATCAGGATTTAGATTTTCCAAGGATTTGTCGATGTTGTTAGACAAGGTTCCCAGTGGTCCATCATTCTGCTTGTTTCTGGTCTCGTTTTTCGTTTGTTCCGGCTCCTTATGTTTAGTCTTGGATATGTTCTCCTTTTCTTTCAGGGGGTTGTTAGTGATTTGCCGACTCTTGCCAGACAGGATTGAGGACTTGTCGTTATCTCCAAGGCAACACCTGGGAATGGCATCTCCAAGAGGATTTTCTGTGGAAAGGAATTTTCCCGGATGTGCTTTGGAGCTGAAATGATTGGTTTGGATTTGGGGTGTTTCCACACACCCCTCTAACTCTTCACTTTTCAGACGTTTCAAATCATTCCCTGCCAGTATCTCCGGAACACTGCACTCTAACTCAGAACTGGAACCTTTGAAGCGTTTAAACCAATCCCACAAGGTCCTCGCCCGGCAATCACAGATCCACTGGTTTCCGTTTAAACGCAAATACTGAAGAGACACCAGAGGGTCCATAGTTTCCCCTGTCAAGACCGTAAGATTGTTAAAGAACAAGAACAGGGAAGTCAGCTTACCCAGATCTCTAAAAGCCCTTGGTTGGACATGGATTACCCGGTTCTGATGTAGCAACAGTCGGTCCAGATTGATGAGGCCATGAAACATGTTGTCTGTTACTATCTTAATCTTGTTATTGTGTAGGTAAAGAAAAGTGAGGTTGGCGAGGTCCAGAAAAGTGTCATCATGAAACGTGAGAATGTTGTTGTCCTGCAGGTAAAGGTACTGTAGAGAGAACATTCCTCGGAAAACCCCAACTGGGAGCTCTGACAAGCCACACCTGTGTAGATGAAGCGTGTGCAGCTTAGTTAAGCCCCGGAAGGCGGTAGGGCTGATGGTGCGGAGATTGCTGTTGTCTCCAATGTCGAGTTGCTCAAGTTTTTCCAAACCATAGAAAGCTCCAGCCTCAATGTGACTGATATTGTTGGAGTAGAGCCAAAGAATGGTGAGATTGTGGCAAGAACTGAAGCTGGTGGACCTCACCACCGTCAATTTGTTATTCTGCAGGAAAATCCGTTGGCTCCGCACAGGGATCTCTGTAGGGATTGAAAACAGTCCTTGCTGTTGGCAGGCCACAGTGGGCCTGGGCTGACTGAAGCAAAAACACTTGCCAGGACAGCTGTAAGTCTGAGGCACGACATTCAGCCACATCACCAGAAACAGGAGTCGCCCCCCTAGGGAAACAGAGAGAAGCACAATCTTAGATTATTAAGGTTATTAAATAGTGCTCATAGATATTAAAAAGCACAGTTCTGATATTGTGTGTGTGTGTGTGTGTGTGTGTGTGTGTGTGTGTGTGTGTGTGTGTGTGTGTGTGTGTGTGTGTGTGTGTGTGTGTGTGTGTGTGTGTGTGTGTGTGTGTGTGTGTGTGTGTATATATATTTATACACAGTGGGTATTGAACATATCACCAAATATATTTCTAAAGGTGCTATTGTCAAGAACTTTTAGAATACAATAGAATAGAGCCTTTAGAATACAATGAAATTTGTTCTCTGCATTTAACACATCCTAATTACAGTTAGATCAGGGGTGCCCAAGTTCGGTCCTCGAGATCTACCTTCCTGACACTCTTAGTTGTCTCCCTGCTCCAACACACCTGAATCCAATGAAAGGCCTGCGGGGGGGGTTGGACATTATATGTGGCACGTGCAGGTCATACTTGCAGGCTTTGCAGTGCCAAATCCATCTCAAGGTTCCCTTGTATGCACTCAAATCGTTTCGGATCCCATTTAGCCACCAACGGAATATGTAAATTGCAGTCAGATGGCCGTCACGTTACATATGGACTGCCGTCGGATAGGTGTCCCATCTAGATGGCGCCTGGAGGGTTTTAAACATGTGCATCACACTTGGGGCCACCGGCCGATTTTGAACAATTGTGTCAACTTAAGCAGATCACCTTCAGAATGTTTTAGAACTGAAATCCGACAGTTTTCAGATATGCGCCCATTCATAATTCCGACACCATTCTGTGTGATTCCGACTATGTGTGAAGGGGGCACAAATAAGCATGTTTTTGATTGCGGGAGGAAACCGGAGTACCCAGAGGAAACCCATGAGGACATGGCGAGAACATGCCAACTCCACACAGAAAGGCAGGGAATCGATCCCACCACTTTCTTGCTGTGAGACACCAGAGCTAACCACTAATCCACTGTGCCGCCCAGATTTGCCAGATGTTAGTAACAACCGAAGTAAGTCACACGTACAAAGAGATTAAACCATACATATCCATAAATTAAGTTATATGTAATAATGTGAAATGACAGAGAGGAAAAGGTACTGAACACCCAAAGAAAGGGAGGTGCAAAAAGACATGGAAAGCGAAGACACCAGCTGAAATCTATCAGTAATTGGAAAGCAATCTTGCCCCTGTCAGTGCAAATTAATATCAGCTTGTTCGATCCCACTTGATGGCCTGTGAAAAAGTGTCATTACCAAGGTGTCACACTAGAAACATCTCACGATGGGTAAAAGCAAAGAGCTCTCTCAAGATATTTGCAACATTATTGATGCAAAACAATGCCTTTGGTTACAGAAGGATTTCTGATTTTCTGAATGTTCCAGTGAGCACTGTGGGGCCATAATCCGGACGTGTAAAGAACACAACTTCACTCTAAATCCAAGAACCAACGACCACTTGTGGAGAGCTTCAGACATGGAATTAGCAGGTACAATTGTTTCAAAGAAAACAATAACTAATGCACTCAACCACCATGACCTGTATGCACGCTCACCATGCAAGACTCCACTGCTGAAGGGAAAGCATGTTGAACCTCGTTTAAAGTTTGTTGCACAACATTTAGACAAGCCTGTGAAATACTGGAAGAATATAGTCTGGTCAGATGAGACCAAACCTGAACTCACTGGATGTCAATATACACCATGTTTGGAGGTCAAATGGCACTGCACATCACCCCAAAAACACCATACCGACAGTGAAGTTTGGAGGTGGGAACATCATGGTGTAGGGCTGTTTTTCAGTGGTGGAGGTGTCAGAGAGGAGGATGTTGAGAAAACTGCTCAGCATCCTAGGCAACACCTCCCACCCCCTGCATGCTACGCTGGTGTCATAGTACCTTCAGCCATGGACTGAAACCACCGAGGTGTACCACAGAATGCCACAGGAGGTCTCTGCTATCTATGGCCATCAGACTGAATAATTCCTTCCCTTCTGCAGGACGAATACATAGTGAAGTTATTCAGAGTTATTCAGTTACTCAGAGTTATGTGCAATGCTATCGAACATCTTGTGCAAATGTCTTCCAGTCAGTTCATATAAATTTGTTGTATTTATTGCAAACAACAACAGCAGCAGCAACAGCAACAACAATGAAAAACACTGTTCACCTTTTACTGTTTCAGTACTTTGGCAAAATAATTTCCTTTGGGACAAATAAAGTTGATCTTATCTTATTGTATATGGCACTGGAAACTTCATCTAATTGAAGGAGCGATGAATGGAAAAATGTAGAGACATTTGGTGTCTCTCTTCCCACCATCACAGACATTTACACCACACGGATCCGCAAAGCAACCAGTACTGTGGATGATCACACACACCCCTCACACTCACTCTTCACCCTCCTACCGTCTGGAAAAAGGTACCAAAGCATACGGGCCCTCACGTCCAGACTGTGCAACAGCTTCTTCCCCCAAATAATCAGACTCCTCAACAACCACAGTCTGGTCTGAACAGTCACACATATTTCAGTGACTGGACTGAACACACACACAATCTCATCTTTTAAGAGTGCAATGTTTATGGTCAATAACTGCTGCTATGCTTTCACTTCATAAAAAATGGTCACAACCGCACTTTACTGCTTACCTGTATTTATTATTGTTTATCGTGATAAATCATAATAATATTCTTTGTAGCACCTTTGGTTCTGGAGGAACGTTGTTTCGTTTCACTGTGTATATGGTTGAAATGACAATAAAAACTACTTGAACTTGAACTTTCTTGATTAAAAAAAAAAATAAAATCTACCAGGATGATGAAGATCTCAGTTGTTTTCAGAAAGTGAAAATAAAGCTGTTACAATGACCCTGACTTGAATCCAATAGACAACTTGAATTCAATAGAAAATCTATGGAAAGAGCTAAAGATCAGAGTTCATAGAAGAGGTCCGCAGAACATTTTAGATTTGAAGGCTGTTTGTGTGGAAGAATGGGCCAAAATCACACCTGAGCAATACATGCAACTAGTTTCTCCTTACAGGAGGTGTATTGAAGCCATCATTACCAACAAAGGCATTTGTACAAAGTATTAAATACATTTCCTTTAACCTTGTTCATCACTTTTCCCCATGTGTCATTCCATTTTATTACACATAACTTTATTTCTGTACTTATTTGTTTTACTTTCTTTCCATATGTGGATTACTTAACATATAATATATTTACTGAGAAAAATGGTGACGAGTTCAATACCTATGTGTATCTATATGTACTGTATATTTACATGTGTATGTCAATGCTTTATTGTTCTTTTATTGCTGTAATTTATGGTTTTACTTGTGTTGGAAGTTACATTTATATGTTATGTTGTTCAATTTAAGCCCATGACAGCCCTCAGCACACAGTGATATAATAACCCCCCCTCGGTCGCCAATTCGGTTACCACAATGCCTTGTTCTTCCTTATCTGTTTTAGCATATTTGATTATTCTTTGCTGTACTTTCTTTCTTTATTTTTTTTTAATTATTGGTACTATGGTCAAAGCAGATGGTCACCCCGCTGAGTCTGGTCTGCTTGAAGTTATTTCCTTCAATTAAAAAACATCCAAGGGAGTTTTTTTTTTTACCACCGTTGTCAACGTGCTTCCTCTGGGGGGAGGTAAGGTCCACCTTATGGCGAATGTTGTGATTTGTCACAACAAAAATAAACTTGCAAATTGCATTAAAAAATACCAAATATTTTCTTAAATTCAATGTACAGTAACATTATGGAGATAATACAGCATAGGTTCTAGTGTATTTTAACATTTGGATGTGCAGACTGACACTATATCTTCCTTTATACTTGTGTTAATGAGAAGACCTAAAAGAGCCCAGTAAAGGCATTTAAATTTTAGGAGGTGGCTTTTAAGTGGAATGAGCTGACTCTAATAGGGCGGACATAATTAATGAGGTTTCAGCCTTCTGGAGGTTGACTTTTAGCTTGACACTGAGATTGATTCCTGGAACCAGGGAGGAAAGATGACTGCAGAGATCACAGTAGAGTTTCCGCTGTGCAGCCATGATGGAAACCTGCCCCCTCGCACCACCTCAAGTGCAGCATGGAAATAAGCTGTGCATGAGGTGTGGCAGCAGCACTCACACAGTTGCTTGTAAGCAATCTATATTACATGAGGTGTGTTACTCATTTGCTCACATTAATTATTATTGCTCATCCTCCATTCAGGTCCAGATAAGCTTGTACCATAGTAATAAGTGTGACCGGCCAAATTACCATACGTGAATGATCACTTCTGACACAGATGCAGTTTAAACTCAAGGAAAAGTACTGAGGTTTTCAAACCCGTTGCTACCGTGCATACGTATGTTCCAGGCTTGCAGGCGTGACATGTATAGTGAGGAACCAAAAAATGTAGCCCCCACCCCCGTCCCCGGCGCTCTCTTGCAATGTGTTGTGATGCAGCTCATCTCTGGACCTTGTTAAACAGAGCTCTGGTGTGGCCCGACAGCAGCACTCTGCTGCACTCTCCTTCCAATCTCTCTGCTCAGCCGTCAGAGTGCCACTGGAAAGCTGTCAAGACTTTCCACTGTTTCTGCATCGCAGCACTTTTCCCTCAGCACTGCCTTACAATAGCAATATTTTATCGCACAGCACGCTTTGTGTATCTCTTTGGCTGCCCCCCCACCCGCCTTCTGTCTATTCATTAACGGGCTATTTCCACCCATGCGTTACATGTCAAAGCCTGGTTTTCTCAGCTCTCGGGATAATGCGTTTTGTCTTAGTTAGCCTCAGTTGAATGACAGCAAAAAGCCCACAGTGTCATCAGTTCCATCCCAATTATTTTTCTTCACGAAAAAATTTCCATATCTGTGTCCTGAATGTTACACACAGGGTGTTACAACATCATGACACATCTGTCCTCAAATGCTCATAATCACATTCGTGACCTGTGACTTCAAAGCAGCTATCTGAGTTTCCACACTAGACTTGCAGGCGCAGACACAAGTTTGCTCACACCTGAACTAAAAGACTTTAAACTCAATTTTCCTCTTATTGCACATTTCGTTTTATCAAATTACAAACTAAATTTTTTTCTTCTTTCGGCTGCTCCCGTTAGGGGTCGCCACAGCAGATCAATCATTTCCATCTCATCCTGTCCTGTACATCTTCCTCTGTCACACCACCCACCTGATGTACTCCCTCAACACATCCATAAACCTCCTCTCAATTCAATTTCAATTTATTCAGTTTATATCGCGCCAAATCACGAAGTCGACCCAAGGCGCCTCACATAAAAACAGCTCAAGAACAATATAAAATAATAAAAAAACATGTAAAATTAAATTAAAACATAAAAAAACCCAAAAAAGTTCACAATAAAACACAATAAAAAAGTTAAAGAACTTAAAAGAATTAAAAAAGGATGCCAGCCATAAGACTGGGTAAAAAGACGCCGGAAGAGCATTCCACAAAACAGGAGCACGGTATGAAAAGGCCTTTTCCACACCCTTGGGACACAGAGCAGTCCTGCATCCTGTAAACACAAAGCCCGGGCCAGTACATAAGGCTTAACCAAATCAGCCAGACAGGTAGCCAGTGAAGGGATGCCAAAATGGGGGTAATATGGTCAAACCTTCTGCTTCATGTCACGAGTCTGGCAGCAGCATTTTGAACCAGTTGAAGACCCCTAGTACTGGACTGCGGCAAACCAGAAAATAAAGCATTACAATAATACAATCTAGCAGAGATAAATGCATCTATCAAAGTCTCAGCATCATCCATAGACAGGATGGGATGAATCCTTGCTATATTTCACAAATGGAAGAAAGCAGTCCTCGTGATGTCTCTAATGTGGAGGTCAAAGGACAATGTAGGATCAAAAATTACCCTAAGATTCCTCACCTTGTCCGTATGATGTATTACACACGAACCCAAGCTAAGCACTAGGTGGTCAAATTGATGCTGATGTCTCACTGGAACAAGAACCATCATTTCATTCTTATCAGAGGTTAAAAGTAGGAGGTTACTAGACATCCAGCTTCTCACTGATGAAAGGCAATCTTCTAAAGATCTTTAGCCTCCCTCTTTTCTTCATCCCTGGTGGCTCTATCCTCAGCATCCTTTTCTCTATATACCCTGGGTCACTCCTCTGCACATGCCCAAACCATCTCAGCCTCACCTCTCTCAAACTGTCCCACCTGAGCGGTCCCTCTGATATGTTCATTCCTAATCCTGTCCATTCTCGTCACTCCCAAAGAGAATTGCAGCATCTTCAGCTCTGCCTCCTGTCTTTTTGATAGTGCCACCATCTCTATGCCGTACAGCATAGTTGGTCTCATGACTGTCTTGTACTAAGACAGTAATTGTCTTGTAATAAGTTTACCAACTTGTAAGCATTGCCCTTCGCGCATGCAAATATTCTTCAGTCACAAATCACTCCTGCCACCTTTCTCCACCCACTCCACCCTGCCTGCACTCTCTTCTTCACCTTGCTATCACACTGTCCATTACTTTGAACAGTTGACCCCAAATATTCAAACTCACCTACTTTCACCATCTCTACTCCTTGTAACCATACTATTTCTATATCTCTACCTTTCCAGGCTAGACTCAATCTGCTGTCGACTCTCACTATACAGATCACAATGTCATCTGCAAATATTATAGTCCATGGAGACCCCTGTCTGATCTCATCTGTAAACTTGTTCATCACCATCACCACCACCTCTACCTTGAATGAGTCTGTCATTCCTACTGCACATCTCACTGCTGTCACACTATCCTTGTACATGTCCTGCACTACCCTCACATACTACTCTGCTACTCCAGACATCCTCATACAATACCATACCTCTTCTCTTGGCACCCTGTTATAAGCTTTCGCTAAGTCCAAAAACACACAATCTAACTCCTTCTAACCTTCTCTATACTTCTCCTTCAGTATTCTCACAGCAAACATTACATCCGTAGTGCTCTTTCTCAGCATGAAACCATATTGCTGCTCACAGATGGTGTGGCTGATCAGCTTTATGCCTCTGTAGTTACCGCAGCTGTGCATATCACCCTTGTTCTTAAAAATAGTAAACACCACACTTTTTCTTCATTCCTCAGGCATCCTCTCACTTTCCAAGATTTTATTAAACAAACTGGTTAGAAACTCCACTGCCATCTCTCCGAGATTGCCATCTCCTGGACCAACTGCCTTTCCACTCTTCATCCTCTTCATAGCTGCCCTCACTTCATCCTTACTAATCTCATGCACTTCCTGATCTACTCTCTCCACATCATCCAGCCTTTCCTCTCTCTCATTTTCTTCATTCATCATCTCCTCAAAATATCCCCTCCACCTTCTCAACACAATCTTTGTGCTTGTCAGCACATTACCATCTGCATCTTTTACCAGCCTAACCTGATGCACATCCTTTCCAGCACTGTCCCTTTGTCTGTCTTTTTCTCCTTCCATAGTAGTCAACTTGTACAGCTTGTTATATGCCTTTTCTATAGCTTTTGACACTTTTCGGCTTATGCCTCATCTCCTTCTACTCCTGTCTACTTTCTTCATCTCTCTGACTATCCCAGTTCGTTTTCACCAACCTTTTCTCCTTTTGCTTTCTTGGACATCTTTGTTCCACCACCAAGTCTCCTTGTCTTCGTTCCACTGTCCAGATGTCACACCCAGTACCTTCCTAGCTGTCTCCCTCACTACATCTGCAGTACTCTTCCAGTTGTCCAAAACTGCTTCCCTTCCATCCAGTGTCTCTCTCACCTGCTCACTGAATTTCACTCAAAAGTCTTCCTCCTTCAACTTCCAACATCTGATCCTTTGTTGAGCTCTCACTCTCTTCTTCTTCATCATCTCTAAAGTAATCCTACAGACCACCATCCAACACTCTCACCTGCCATCACCTTACAGTCTCCAATTTATTTTAGCTTGCATCTCCTACAAAGAATGTAGTCCATCTGTGTGCACCATCCTCAACTTTTATGTCTCCCTGTACTCCTCCCTCTTCTTAAAGTAGGTATTTACCACAGCTATTTCCATCCTTTTGCAAAATCAACTACCATCAACTACCATCTGCCCTTCCACATTCCTGTCCTTGATACTATATGTACCCATTACTTCCTCAAACAGTCTGTGGAAATCAACAGAAAGAAAAAAAACCTTTACTGATCATCAGAACAAAGGTCAGTCCTTTTTTATACTGTCAGTTTTAGATTAAATAATTCCTCTCTGGAAGACAGCTTTTAAAGTTATGGCAATGGAGGTCTCGCTTTAAAGTGAATGATATGACATTTATGGATGTAACGACACACAAGCTCTAAGATATGATACAGATCACATCATCTGTAGGCAATGCTTTAACTTTAGCAACATTATTCTGAAGTATAAATTGTAATTCAATCAGAATGGTAGCTTAGTGGTTGGCACTGTTGCCTCACAGCAAGAAGATCGTGGAGTCACTTCCCAACTGGGCCATTCTGTGCGGTGTTTGCATGTTCCCGTTGTGTTTTTGTGGGTTCCCTCTTGGCCCTCCTGCTTCCTCCCACATCCAAAAGACATGCAAGTTAAGTGGATTGGAAACTTTAAATTGTCCATAGGTGTGTGTGTGAAAGTGTTTGTTTGTCTATACGAGGTCTGTTAGAAAAGTATCTGACATTTTTATTTTTTACAAAAACCTGATGGATTTGAATCACGTGTGCTTGCATCAGCCAACCTTCAACCTTCATGCGCATGCGTGAATTTTGTCACGCCTGTCGATTGCGTCATTTGCTGGTAAGCAGCCTTTGTGTGAGGACATGTGTAGTGTGCTCGGCGGATTTTCATTGCAAGGAAAAAGACGGAACGACTGGAGCAGCATCGCATCAAATTTTGCCAGAAACTGGGCAACAGCCAGGTGGAAACTATTCGGAAGATTCAGACGGCTTTTGGTGATGATCCTATGGGCATCACACAGATTAAGGAGCGGTACAACCGGTTTAAAGACGCCCACACAACGGTGGAGAGCGAGCCACGCTCCGGTCGGCCATCAACATGCTGAAATGACCAGATCATTTCCAAAGTGAATGCTGTGGTGATGCCGGACCGTCGTGTGACTATCCGAGAAATTGCGGAAGAGGTGGACATCAGCACTTCACATTGTGAAGATTTGGCCATGAAAAGAGTGGCGGTGAAATTTGTGCCGAAGGCTTCGGCACGAAGCTGCTGGCGGTGGAGCAAAAGCACCTTTGTGTTGAAGTCTCACAGGACATGCTGTGACATGCCCACCTCTTCCACAATTTCTCGGATAGTCACACGACTGAAAAGTCACCGAAAGCCGTGTGAATCATCCGAATGGTTTCCACCTGGCTGTCGCCCAGTTTCTGGCAAAATTTGATGCGGTGCTACTCCAGTCGTTCCGTCTTTTTCCTTGGAATGAAAATCCGCCGAGCACACTGCACGTCCTCACACAAAGGCTACTTACCTGCAACTGATGCAATCGACAGGCGTGAAAAAGTTCACGCATGCGCACGAAGGTTCAAGTTTGGCTCATGCAAGCACACGTGATTCAAATCCATCAGGTTTTTGCAAAAAATAAAAAGGTCCGATACTTTTCTAAAAGACCTCATATGTGGCTCTGAGACAGACTGGAATCCTGTCCAGGGTGTACCTCGCCTCACGCCTTATAACTACTTGGATAGGCTGCAGCCCTCCCATGACCCTTAAGTGGAGCAAGCGCGTATAGAAAATGGATGGATGGATATTTTCTGAATCATTTATAATTTTTCTTCAAGAAGTTGTTTTTTTTTCCATGCAGTTGACTTCTCATGGTATCACAATAATGATTTTAAAAAATACAGTTCAAAACAGGCTTCACGATACAATTATTATCACAATTGACAAAACACATTTCTGTGTGATCCCTCCAACTACTTCATTAGATCCTTATTTAGGATCCTGAGGTTCTCACAGATTTTTGGAACAAAATGTTTGTTAATTCCTGGGTGTTAATGTAGGCCAGATTGCTATGACTAGACAACTGGGACAGTCCATCTCCAAAACTGATGCTCTTTTATTTAGTTTGGAATCTTGGAATATATAGAATTATAAAGATTTGGAAGAAAAAGCTGTTCCTTATCATCCTTTTTTTCAGCTTTGCTATCAGCTCCTAGTCTCCCTTTATCTGCTTTGTCTTTCAGTTCCAAGATCCACTGTCCTGCCTTCGAGTGGCCTTTTCTCTGACACTTGGCTGCACTTAAGCAGAATTATAATTGCTGTTGTACAGAACAAGTCTCATTCTTTCATTGACATTTAGCCCCTTCAACATTTAGGAAAGTGCCTCACATCATGGTCTCCTCATACAAGAGCACTTCTCTATTTTCAGTAAGTGTTTGACAATATATGTCAGGTTAAAAAGCACAGCCGACCAACCAGCCTTCTTTGGTGATACACTTTCTTGGCTTGACTAACTAAATTATGTTTTGAGGGGGAGGGGAAAAAAAAATCCCCTCCAAATCAGGTCACAGCTCAGAACACAGTATTTCAGCCATTATGCTGAGCTGATATTGGTGTTGCACCAAAAATTGGACATTAGCCTCTCGGTGTCTCTCTCCAGAATTGTGAAAGTGGAGATATGCTTGTAGTCAACTAGCTTCAGGGCGAGCAAAACCTAGCAATGATACCTGCTTTGTGCTTCATTTAAGCAGCTCCTAATCCACTTCAAATAATTTCATCAACATGGATTTCAGTGTTGCGATGTCATATTTCTAATCTGCTTTTTTTGGGGTTTCTTTATGTTAAACATCCTCTAAGTTCCATGATTTTATCCCCAGTACAAAAAATTAGGTCTGACACTACTTGCTTGCGATTGTTAACGATGTATATTATGTATGTGTGTCAGTGTGTGTTTAATATGTTGGACCAATGATCACCTTTAAAAACACATACCATATTTTATGGACCAAAAGTCATGGCATTTTTACTTGTTTGACTGGTCCTGCCATTTATATTGCATTATCACCTGCATTATGATCTACACCCGCATGATGGCACATGTACAAGTGTAGCAAACTTGTCATGTTCATTGATCTGATTGAAGTACTATGATTCATAAAATGTGCAAAATGCAGTGGTATTACACCATTAAGCTGAATGCCAACCACTGTAAAAGAAGAAGAAAGTCAGAATGGAGGTGGATGTGCTGGGTCTCACAGAATGAGTGAAATTAATAAATCCTGCTCTCAAATGGTTAAGAATATGCTGTCGCATAAGGAGAGGGAATATAACCTTCCTATTACTCAGAAACTGAATCACTTTACACAAGGACTGGACCCCAGGATGCAGACAGCCAAGACACAAAAGGGAAGTTCAAGATACAAAGTGCTTTAATGATCCAGGGTGACAGTGAAAAGACAAGGTGACCAGGCAATCGCACGTGACTAAATTCCAAAAATACCACAAATGACTGGGAGAGAATACTTAACAGAGAAGTAACCAAAACACATTTGTCAAAAACCACAGCGGGGTGCAAACTCTTATGAACAGGATGGATTGGTGTAGGTGGACGGGACGCATGACTGAGCAGAAGACTGACACAATCAACTGGCAGTGAGGAGGCAGACAGGTGAGACATAAATGCAAAAGAACGAGTTAACAACAGGTGGTGACTAAGTGGAGATGGAAATGCTGGTACATGGGAGGAAAATAAAACTCGAGCATGAAATTCTAAACCAAAATGTAACGTGCCTGAAACTGCAAATACAAAGGGTAGCAAACAGACAACAGAAGTGAGACCAATCTGACTCATTACCAACTGGGTGGACTGGGAAGATGCAGATAAAGTGTCTTGTGCAATTCAGACAAGCAGTATGAGCAGGAATCAAACCAAGGTCGACATATTGCCAACCCAATTCCTTATCCAGTGAGGTACATGCTCTTCTAGCTTACCCCCTTTTTAAAAAAATCCAGCTGTCTGAAGTCACTTGGGGTCTTGACAGTGGATTCAGTTCAGATCTACATTAAGATGTGACTCAGGTTTTACAGCAGATGCCCTTCCTGATGGAACATCCAGTTCTACGTGAGGAAATGTGTGCAACTCTTTCCTCCCAGTCAGGTACTAATCTGGACCTACTCTGCATCGCTTTTGAGATCTGACAGCATCAGGTGTACACAGAGAGGTGTTTCTCTAGCTTGTGTCTGATATTATTTATGCATATTTTTACTCTTTATATGTAGTTAGGAGCAGTTCCTGAGGAGATTCCTGCCATTTCTCAACCTTTCCTGTCCTACCCACACGTAATTAGCTAACAACAAGCACTCGTTGGTTTAAACTGGTGTCATCCATCATGTGACTGATTGAAACCAGTGGTTTTGATTAATGAGCTAAAAACAGGTCAGGTGAAGCCCTGCTCTGCAAGCTCTCACCCATTCTTTTCCTTTGTGTAGAAAAAGTCTATTCAGTCTCTTCCTCTGAAATGTGCAATGGAGGCCACGTCAGGATGACGCAATGAAACGGCGTCCGATTCGTCACACTGGCTTTACTTTGAGGGGATAGGGATTGTGTCGGGAAGGCTAACATGACAGTCTTATCCCCTTGGCCCAGAGCAGAAGTGACGTCTCTGTCAGAGATGAAACACCATCGCTCTCCAGAGGGACCTGCTGGCCTCTTTCTGCAATCATGCATTATTGTGTTGCTCAGAGGCAGCCGCAGTCATGATCTCTCTTGGTAAGGTCATGAATCTTGTGTGAATACACCCATGCATACATAAATTGTTTTTATATCATGCTGAAGTGAATAACAGAGACCTGCTGCAAACGATATGATGCTGGTGTGCCGCACACGGCGGTAGCACAGCTGGCACTGCTATAAATGGCCTTTTGTGGTGAGAATGAGAAAATGGCAATAAATCAATAAAGCAGAGAAAACCAAAAAGCCCAGTCTGTTGTGAACACTGAACATAATTGTGAATCTCATATTCCTTCACTGAAGTACTTTTTTTTTTTACTCACGACAGCAACTTTTGTTGTCAAAATATTTAGCAAAAGCATCATTTCATAAAATGACTGGAATAGCATCACTAAGATGGACAAATATGATGTGAAAGTGATGAAAGGTTAGTAATGCCCTGTTTTCTGCAGACGTATTATGACTGGTAACCAGCATTTTCACACTGTCAGTCTCTGGGAGATGGGCAAACGCGGCAGCCGTCTCCGGGAGATGGGCAACGTGGCAGCCATCTCCGGGAGACGGGCAAACGCGGCAGCCGTCTCCAGGAGGCGGGCAAATGCGGCAGCCGTCTGCGGGAGTCAGGCAAACGCGGCAGCAGTCTCCAGGCGGCAGGCAAACGTGGCAGTGGTCTCCAGGCGGCAGGCAAATGTGGCAGCGGTCTCCGGGTGGCAGGCAAACGCGGCAGCGGTCTCCGGGAGACAGGCAAACATGGCAGCAGTCTCCAGGAGACAGGCAAATGCAGCAGCAGTCTCAGGGAGACAGGCAAACACGGCAGCAGTCTCCAGGAGACAGGCAAATGCAGCAGCAGTCTCCGGGAGACAGGCGAACATGGCAGCAGTCTCCAGGAGACAGGTGAACATGGCAGCAGTCTCCAGGAGACAGGCGAACATGGCAGCAGTCTCCAGGAGACAGGCAAATGCAGAAGCAGTCTCCAGGAGACAGGCAAATGCAGCAGCAGTCTCCGCGAGACAGGCAAACATGGCAGCAGTCTCCAGGAGACAGGCAAATGCAGCAGCAGTCTCAGGGAGACAGGCAAACACAGCTTCTGAATTAGCTGATCACCATGAACGTATGACCTCATGGCATCTTCAAGGTTTTGGACAATTTTCAAATTTTGAAGGTGTTTTTTTGGACCTTCACAGTTGCATCAGAGATGGTATCTGGCATAATACTTAATAATACATAATACATAAAACAACAATCATACGCATTCATCAAACCTATGCAGATCACCAGGTCTCATACAAACAGAAAATCTGACAGATTAAAATATTAAAATTTAACTTAAATACTGCAAGAATTTAAAATGTCATTAAGTAAACCTTATTATTATTCTGTGGCCTCACAGACCTCCTCCATCTGCACCTCTGCCACAGGGTTTGTCTACTGGGCAGCCTGAGCACTGCCGTGTCGTGCATGCATTAATTAAGAACATCAATGCCACCATAAAGGACTTGTGGAAGGATGTGGGCAGTGAGGAAGTTTCTCAGCATCCCAGGATGGCTGTCAAGCCATCACCTGATGATATCTAAACGATGGGCTTTGACATTGACTGGGCATTGACTCTAATAACTCAGTTGCACTATAAATATGTTTAACTGTAGCCATAATCATGAATTGCACATATGAGGTCTATTAGATAATAAACCGACCCTTTTATTTTTTTTTTAACTATATGGATTTGAATGACGTGCGATTACACCAATCATGCTTGAACCCTCGTGCGCATGCGTGAGTTTTTTCACGCGTGTCGGTGACATCATTTCCCTGTGGGCAGGCCTTCAGTGAGATGTGGTCCCGCCCTCTCGGCTGAATTCCTTTGTTTCACACGCTGCTTGAGACGGCGCACGTTGCTTTATCAAAATTTTTTCTGGACCTGTGAGGAATATCAGAGTGGACACTATTCGAGAAATTAAGCTGGTTTTCGGTGAAAAGTTTAACGGCTGATGAGAGATTATGGGGTGTTTCTGTCGGTGTAAGGACTTCCCACACAGTGGGACGTCGTGCAGCGCTTCCAGGCGCCGTCGTCGGCCTGTTTCGACCTGAAAACATCCTAATTTAAGGCTTAATTCACCCAGGACGTCGTGAGAGAACAGAGAAGATTCAGAAGAGGCCAGCATGAGGACTTTATGCGGACATTCCACTGTTTAAGGACATTTTGTAATGAAAGACGTGTGCGCAAATTCGCCGAGTCGTTTCCGTGACGACTCGGCAAATCTGTGTGCGCCGCAACAGGAAAAACACCTCCGTGTTGAAAACCATTTGTAAAATTCAGGCGGCTTTTGATGGCTTTCAACAAGTGAGTAACTGAGAAATTGTTTAACTGCTTGGGCATGTTCCAACTTGCCCGTTAAGGTTTCCAACGGAGGTGTTTTTCCTGTCGCGACCCCCCCGCGGTTGGATCCGGCCCAACATGTGACTCTGCCCGCACGTTCTTTCATTACAAAATGTCCGTTAACAATGGAATGTCCGAATAAACTCCTCATGCCGACTTCTTCTGAAAGTTCTGAAAGACTTACTGGGTCAACAGAGCCTGAAATGTGGAAGTTTTCAACTTGAAACGGCGAGATGCTGCCGCCTCGAAGCGCAGATCGCCATCAGGCGCCGTGGGCCGTCCTTAAAGCGACACTACCAGACCAAAATCTCTCATCAGCCGTTAAAATTTTTACCGAAAACCAGCTGAATTTATTGAATGGTGTCCACTCAGTTGTGCCTTACAGTTTTGAAAAAAATTTGATCAAACAAAGCAGCAGTCTCTGAGCCATTCCTAAACAATGAAAAAAATCGACGAGAGGGTGGGCGACTCCTCACTGAAAGACTGCCCACAGGCAAATGACGTAACCGACAGGCGTGAAAAAACTCTCGCATCCCCACGAGGGTTCAAGCATGTCTGATGTAATCACACGTGATTCAAATCCATATGATTTTTGAAAAAAATAATAAGGTCGGATACTTTTCTAATAGACCTCGTATAAGGTCATTTTGACTACATGATGTATTAGCTGATATAAAATTTTGACCTGTCAGCCAGTCTTCTATCAAATTATCAAAGCTGACAGTGGAATGCCAGTGGAATTTATTATACAAAAATGGGATATATTTTGGTCATACTTAAAAAAGGTCTGCCATGTTTTGAAGGTAAAAATACTTCAAGAACAAGAGAATGTATTTTTTGAACAGAATTCCACTTGCTAAAAACAGCACTGAAATGTGAAAATATTTGTACAAAAATGTGAGGGGCTTCAGTTTTACATTTCATTCTACTTCTTCCATTTCTCTCATTCAATGTTCTCAATCACCTGAGTGTGAGAGTCACCTGTGTGGATTTTATTTAAACCATGACAGCTCCACTAGTCCTTGGTAGTTATCGGCCCAACTTCTGACTGAGGTCACATCCCTCTGTAGTGTTCCCCACAGGCCTCGTGTACAAAGGTTGTGTACGCCCAAAAACGTGGCGTACATCCATCTCCACGCTAACATCCAGCTGTATCAAAAGTGAAATGACCGTGGAAATGTGAGGTGACCCACGCTAACTTCATGGCTGGTGTACACACATTTCTACAGCTCTTGTTCCTTTGGCGACACTTAGAGGTGAGGCTAGGAAACTGTTAATAATGTGAAAACAAGAAGTCATCAGAGTGATGCACACATCAGTGAGTAAATAGTTTATTCATTGAATTGTCCCAAATGAAAACCAGTGCAATGCACATTTGGGCATTGCGTATTCAAATATGTTTGTTGTTATTGTTTTTTTGTTTTGTGTTTTGCTAACAAGCACCTTGATTGTCGCCCTGTGTTCAGTATTTGTCAATAAACACGTGTAAAGTTGTGAATGTCTTACACTATCACCGCACCTCTGCAGTCATTAATAGTGTGGTTCATTTAAGTGTCGTATTATATTCTGCCTTCATCTGACCCCAGAGGACCATGTCTACCCACTAAGAACGTGGCTGATGAACCCTCTTATGAACCCCAACACTGACCAAGAGAGGCGGTACAATGAACTCCATTCCCACACTCAGACAGCAGTGGAGAGGGCACTCGGCCTGCTGAAGGGACAGTGGCACTGCTTGGACAGGTCTGAGGCGGGGGGTGGGGGGATGCTGTTCTACAGACCCGAGAAGGTGTGCCAAATTGTGATGGCCTGTAGTGTCCTCCACGATGTGGCACACAATGCCATGGCATACCACTACCAGAACATCCCGCTCACCAGAGGAACTGGATGCTGGACCCGTCAACTTCAACCCACTGCTGGAAACCATACGGGCCCAACAGCATGTGATTTCAACCGAGTAAAGAGGCAAGGACAGAATTCACTTATTCACAAGTGCATTTATTGCTTTCCTGATATTACTAAGGACATTAATGATTTGATGGAGACAATCTTTGATGCTACCGATTGCTCTCACAATGAGGACACGGCCACCAGGCAGCTGGCGGATTTATCCCAGTTGACAGGGTACCAAATAAAACATCAGTGTCTGTCTCCACCTTCATTTACTAGTATCTCTAGCTCAAACTCAGTAAAAAAAAAAAAATTCTTTGTTCATGTGGAATGATCTGACAGAGGGGAATCCCAGGTCCCAGGACAAGGAGGACATTTCTCCATGTAATGTGGAGTTACGTCAGGAAGGGCATCTGGTGTAAAACTTGTGCCAAATCAACATGCAGATCTATCTCGGATCTGCTGTGGTGACCACAAGGGAGCAGCCGAGTCTCGCAACTCCACAATAAGGTGTTGGGCTTTTTAAAATTACAGCAGAACTTTGCAATTTATGGAACATTTACAATTAAAGCCAAACTCTATACACTGTAGCTGTAAAATGTAGAATAAAAAGGCACTTCAACAAAAAACGCAAAACAGTAAGAGTAAAGTTATAGTGTGTTACATTCAAAGTACCTTTCAGAGAAAATGTTAGAGAGTCATATTGTCCTTGTGTGTTTAGCGTTTTGCTAATTTGGGCACGCAGACTCGGAAACAGATTCAGGAACACTACAGACCACACACTGAGGCACATGGTACTACTCTGCCTGTTAGGTCCCCAACACACGTCTGCTTAATATTTTTAACAAGTGTTGAAAGTGTGCTTATACTGAAATTAAAAACCAATAGTGAGTGAGAAAGTGAGAAAGAAAATGTTTTTTACTGTAATATTGTAATATGTCAAAGCAACTCATTCCAAATGCTGTGTAAAGTTATTCCTCCAGTCTAACTTTGAGATTTATTCTTAATCAGTGATTCTGTACCTTCACTCAAAGTTGTTCTTTTGGAAAGTAATACATTTTTGTAAAAAGGAAAGAAGAGTATCCTACAGTTATTCTGTGATGGCACACCCGGAGAATATTCCATTTAGATTTACTTTGAACATGTTATCCCTCATAACGCTGTGAAAAATATTCTATTATAGAGAAGAAATGGTCTGAACTTTCTGGACCGTTGCTGAACTCGAAACAGATTGGTTGGTGCAGACGTATTCAAATGGAAATGGTTGTGATCAGGACACACACTGACCTTCTTACAGTGACATTATTTATCATGTTACAGAGTGGATGTACAGTTAATTCTTCAGCCAAGATAAATTTCCACTTTGTCTAATTACATTCAGGTCAAGAAACATTGAGACAAGATACACTGTAAATTAGTGATGTTATGTCACATGCTAAATCAATCAATCAATCAATTTTATTTATATAGCGCCAAATCACAACAAACAGTTGCCCCAAGGCGCTTTATATTGTAAGGCAAGGCCATACAATAATTACGTAAAAACCCCAATGGTCAAAACGACCCCCCGTGAGCAAGCACTTCGCGACAGTGGGAAGGAAAAACTCCCTTTTAACAGGAAGAAACCTCCAGCAGAACCAGGCTCAGGGAGGGGCAGTCTTCTGCTGGGACTGGTTGGGGCTGAGGGAGAGAACCAGGAAAAAGACATGCTGTGGAGGGGAGCAGAGATCAATCACTAATGATTAAATGCAGAGTGGTGCATACAGAGCAAAAAGAGAAAGAAACACTCAGTGCATCATGGGAACCACCCAGCAGTCTAAGTCTATAGCAGCATAACTAAGGGATGGTTCAGGGTCACCTGATCCAGCCCTAACTATAAGCTTTAGCAAAAAGGAAAGTTTTAAGCCTAATCTTAAAAGTAGAGAGGGTGTCTGTCTCCCTGATCTGAATTGGGAGCTGGTTCCACAGGAGAGGAGCCTGAAAGCTGAAGGTTCTGCCTCCCATTCTACTCTTACAAACCCTAGGAACTACAAGTAAGCCTGCAGTCTGAGAGCGAAGCGCTCTATTGGGGTGATATGCTACTATGAGGTCCCTAAGATAAGATGGGACCTGATTATTCAAAACCATATAAGTAAGAAGAAGAATTTTAAATTCTATTCTAGAATTAACAGGAAGCCAATGAAGAGAGGCCAATATGGGTGAGACATATTGGTCTCAAAGCAACAAACAACAGCAATTATGTTTGAAAATATATTTATTCCTTGTGATTAGTTGTGTATGCATACCCGTATGTACACTTCTGATGGCCGGGTACAAAAGCCCAGGTCTTATGCTGCGTTTACACATAATGGCGGAACGTCACAAATGCCATGACGTATACATTCTTGGCCGCTGATCATGAATGTGATGATTTGAGGCAGAGGCGTTAGGTATCCTCAGGAACTGCTGCAACCTGTTACTGTGCGTTACAATTAATGGCATGCGCTGCTGGAGAATTATCAGGAACCATTATGCATGGTCAAGAATAATGCGTGTAACAGCGCACATCATTAAGTTCTGTCATGTTGTGAATGAGGCAAATTGTCTCCACACACACACACACACACACACACACACACACACACACACACACACACACACACACACACACACACACACACACATACACACACACACACATATTTATTCAACCGTCAGATGCTGAACAGTTCAGATCGCTCCAGTTTACTCCTCAAAATCAACAGCAGAAGAACTTTATGACTGCATGTTTAGTTGGGCTCTGTGCTGTGGATTGCCGCAGAAAGGAGGAGATGGAGAGTGCCAGATGTGTGGCTCCACGGGGCTCTCGTCTCGCTCATTTTCCCAAACATCAGGCACATGCAGCAGGTGGAACACGTGCAGGAGTGCGCTGATGAGCACTGGAATGAGACTTTTAGCCAGCTTGGCGTCTCTGTCCTTCTTCAGCATATGCGGTGCAGCAGGGTTTAATTGTGCACACGTCAGAGAAGAACGCTGTCACGCTCTATTAAGGATCATCACTAATCAAGACGAATCAACACACTCAGTTGCGACCTCCATGACATGAGGCTGGTGTGTGACATTCGTGGAAGATTTTTTGACAGCCAAAAACATGCTCCACGAGAATCACAAATATCACGCACCAACACGCACTATTAAGAAACCTATTCATATGTGTTAAGTCATGTTAAGAATGTCAGGAATGTGCCAAGAATGAAGCAAATATGACATTCATAACGCGTCTTGTTTATGTGTAAACGCAGCATTACTCTTGATCCAGGACAAATGCAAACATAAACCCAAACCCTGCAATTTCCTCATATAGTTTCTCAAGTGCTGCAATCAGAGTATCCATTAATTGAGAAAAGATTACAGCATCATCTGCAAAGTTAAGGTCAGTAAAACCTTTCCTCATCAACAAAAACACAGAAACTGTTGGCTTCCACCATGCTACCCAGCACCCAGTCCCAGCAAGCACTGCACAGTGGAGACAGCAGTGCACATCCTTGGTGAACACCAGTTGTTCCTGGAAAATTTCAAAGTTTCTGCCTCCACTACACACTTTCGCAGTACCTGTGTATAGGTTGTTCAGCAACTTCTTAGGGATACCACATACCGCAATTATCAGAATGTCCCAAAGAGCAGTCCAATCAGGCAATCAACACTTTGCAAATATTAACTTAGGCTGCAAAGCAGCACTGCCAAAATGCATGCTAATATCCATTCACCCTTTTTCTAACACTGTTTATTTCAGTTAAGGCTCACAGGGAGACAAGCTGGAACCTATGTATCCCAGTGGGCAAGAGGTGGGGTACACTCTGGACACGCCATGCGGGGCTTACATTAATGCAAATTTATTTGCTGTGTTTACTTGAATGTAAGTTTTGTTTTTTATTTAATTATTATTATTTATTTATTTATTTTTACTAGTTTGGGATGTCCTGTGACTTATACTCCAGCACAACATATATACTGAAAAATCATATGTCTGTTACTACTACTACTACTACTACTACTAATAATAATAATAATAATAATACCTATTTTATAGTGTTTTCCCAGGAATCAAAGTAAACAAAATAAATTCCAGCAATAAAAGAATGAATGCCAATTATAAAAGTACACTACAAGAATGCATAAAAACCTACTTTTACCTATTTTTATCACTGCTCTCTTTCAATGGAATGCAACTCTTATTGTTTTCACTCCATAGCCTGAGAATGTGTTACCCAGAGACATTTGTTCCTGCCCTCACAGCACTGATGAACCAGATGTCATGATCTTAACTAAAGATGCTTATACTAAATCAAATGGTTTATTTTTGAACATCATGCACCATCATGTCCAGCCCGAGCTCCTGGGCCATCCAGATCGTTTTGTTGAGGCATCAGTGGCAGCTTTAGCATGCAGAAAAGGATGCAATTAGAAGACGAACAGCGCGGGGGACAGATGAGGTCCTATTTGACACACATCTGACACAGCACTCACCCGAGCAGATGGCTCATGAATAACTGAACAAAGAGGAGGTCTGCAGGCGGAGGGAAAGATGAAGCTCAGCGTCAGTGTGCAAGTTCAAAAACATGGTTTCTATACGTCAACTTCGCTCATATGTGCAAAAAATAAAAAGAACAAAGCTTCTGGCTCCATAACTGGTAAGATAGGCCGTCATGGCACACCACTAAGAAGTGACAGCAGTGGTGGTAGGCAGCCGGTTGGCGGTGAGAGTATGAGCTTGCAATCAGAGTACTGTCAGATCAAATTCCTCCTCAAATGGCAAACAATCGGACGAGAAAGAGAAAAAAGAGAGTTCTCCATTTCAGCATCTGCCATCGACCCCTGTGACGCGCTGACCTCCTTCAAACCTTGCTCAGCAGGGGAGCACCGAACACAGTACGACGCGCAGCCGTCACAGAGGCCAAAAATAGAAAATCAAAGACAACTCAAATGAGTGAGGCACACTTTAGTAACACTGTTGTGAATGAATTGTGTTCTGCTGGCATTGCAATGGTGGATTAAGGCACAGAAATGAGCGATTCGTCAAAACTCGACGGTGTCATTGGCATCAAACCAAGTCACCCTCTGAGCTGCTACAACTCACTCTGAAACATTCTGCTGAGGATGCTGGGAGTCACGTCTAAATCAAATCAAATCAAATCAATTTTATTTATATAGCGCCAAATCACAACAAACAGTTGCCCCAAGGCGCCTTATATTGTAAGGCAAGGCCATACAATAATTACGGAAAAACCCCAACGGTCAAAACGACCCCCTGTGAGCAAGCACTTGGCAACAGTGGGAAGGAAAAACTCCCTTTTAACAGGAAGAAACCTCCAGCAGAACCAGGCTCAGGGAGGGGCAATCTTCTGCTGGGACTGGTTGGGGCTGAGGGAGAGAACCAGGAAAAAGACATGCTGTGGAGGGGAGCAGAGATCAATCACTAATGATTAAATGCAGAGTGGTGCATACAGAGCAAAAAGAGAAAGAAACACTCAGTGCATCATGGGAACCCCCCAGCAGTCTAAGTCTATAGCAGCATAACTAAGGGATGGCTCAGGGTCACCTGATCCAGCCCTAACTATAAGCTTTAGCAAAAAGGAAAGTTTTAAGCCTAATCTTAAAAGTAGAGAGGGTGTCTGTCTCCCTGATCTGAATTGGGAGCTGGTACCACAGGAGAGGAGCCTGAAAGCTGAAGGCTCTGCCTCCCATTCTACTCTTACAAACCCTAGGAACTACAAGTAAGCCTGCAGTCTGACAGCGAAGCGCTCTATTGGGGTGATATGGTCCTATGAGGTCCCTAAGATAAGATGGGACCTGATTATTCAAAACCTTGTAAGTAAGAAGACGAATTTTAAATTCTATTCTAGAATTAACAGGAAGCCAATGAAGAGAGGCCAATATGGGTGAGATATGCTCTCTCCTTCTAGTCCCTGTCAGCACTCTAGCTGCAGCATTTTGAATTAAATGAAGGCTTTTCAGGGAACTTTTAGGACAACCTGATAATAATGAATTACAGTAGTCCAGCCTAGAGGAAATAAATGCATGAATTAGTTTTTCAGCATCACTCTGAGACAAGACCTTTCTCATTTTAGAGATATTGCGCAAATGCAAAAAAGCAGTCCTACATATTTCCTTAATATGCGCATTGAAGGACATATCCTGATCAAAAATGACTCCAAGATTTCTCACAGTATTACTGGAGGTCAGGGTAATGCCATCCAGAGTAAGGATCTAGTTAGACACCATGTTTCTAAGATTTGTGGGGCCAAGTACAATAACTGCAGTTTTATGTGAGTTTAAAAGCAGGAAATTAGAGGTCATCCATGTCTTTATGTCTGTAAGACAATCCTGCAGTTTAACTAATTGGTGTGTGTCCTCTGGCTTCATGGATAGATAAAGCTGGGTATCATCTGCATAACAATAAAAATTTAAGCAATGCCATCTAATAATACTGCCTAAGGGAAACATGTATAAAGTGAATAAAATTGGTCCTAGCACAGAACCTTGTGGAACTCCATAATTAACCTTAGTCTGTGAAGAAGATTCCCCATTTACATGAACAAATTGTAATCTATTAGATAAATATGATTCAAACCACCGCAGCGCAGTGCCTTTAATACCTATGGCATGCTCTAATCTCTGTAATAAAATTTTATGGTCAACAGTATCAAAAGCAGCACTGAGGTCTAACAGAACAAGCACAGAGATGAGTCCACTGTCTGAGGCCATAAGAAGATCATTTGTAACCTTCACTAATGCTGTTTCTGTACTATGATAAATTCTAAAACCTGACTGAAACTCTTCAAATAGACCATTCCTCTGCAGATGATCAGTTAGCTGTTTTACAACTACCCTTTCAAGAATTTTTGAGAGAAAAGGAAGGTTGGAGATTGGCCTATAATTAGCTAAGATAGCTGGGTCAAGTGATGGCTTTTTAAGTAATGGTTTAATTACTGCCACCTTAAAAGCCTGTGGTACATAGCCAACTAATAAAGATAGATTGATCATATTTAAGATCAAAGCATTAATTAATGGTAGGGCTTCCTTGAGCAGCCTGGTAGGAATGGGGTCTAATAGACATGTTGATGGTTTGGAGGAAGTAACTAATGAAAATAACTCAGACAGAACAATCGGAGAGAAAGAGTCTAACCAAATACCGGCATCACTGAAAGCAGCCAAAGATAACGATACGTCTTTGGGATGGTTATGAGTAATTTTTTCTCTAATAGTTAAAATTGTATTAGCAAAGAAAGTCATGCAGTCATTACTAGTTAAAGTTAAAGGAATGTTCGGCTCAATAGAACTCTGACTCTTTGTCAGCCTGGCTACAGTGCTGAAAAGAAACCTGGGGTTGTTCTTATTTTCTTCAATTAGTGATGAGTAGTAAGATGTCCTAGCTTTACGGAGGGCTTTTTTATAGAGCAACAGACTCGTTTTCCAGGCTAAGTGAAGATCTTCTAAATTAGTGAGACGCCATTTCCTCTCCAACTTACAGGTTATCTGCTTTAAGCTGCGAGTTTGTGAGTTATACCACGGAGTCAGGCACGTCTGATTTAAAGCTCTCTTTTTCAGAGGAGCTACAGCATCCAAAGTTGTCTTCAATGAGGATGTAAAACTATTGATGAGATACTCTATCTCACTTACAGAGTTTAGGTAGCTACTCTGCACTGTGTTGGTATATGGCATTAGAGAACATAAAGAAGGAATCATATCCTTAAACCTAGTTACAGTGCTTTCTGAAAGACTTCTAGTGTAATGAAACTTATTCCCCACTGCTGGGTAGTCCATAAGAGTAAATGTAAATGTTATTAAGAAATGATCAGACAGAAGGGAGTTTTAACTGTGGAGTTTTAGTCTACCTGTCAGGTTTTACACAATGGCCCGGATCCAGCCCCCACCCACCCCAATAATGCACATAATGTAAATACAGAAAGCATGTGCGAGCGGGCGTCCAGATGCATTCTTCCAGCCACAGAGGGATGACACACCCTAAATGCCCTACTTAAGGCGTGCAGCCTGCCAGTGGTGCAGCCAAGCATTTTTTCTTCGCTGTGTGTGTGCGTTCAACTTATCTCCACATGGCTGCAGAGGAAATAAATGAGCGGCGCTGCTACACAGCCCCATGTGTCTCCATACTGCTTAGCTTTCAGGCAGACTTTAACACAGGTGTTAAGAGGCATCTTTTTTGTTTAAAACAGTGCGTGTCATCTTTTTCAAGGACTTCAGAGGATTTGTGGAAAAATCAATGCTCTGAAACAACATGCAAAAAAAAAAAAAAAAAAAGGAGAAAAAAAAAGAAAATGAGCACAGCAGCAGTTCAGATTTAAAGGGATGCTGCTAAAGCTGAAATTGACCTTCAGGCTAAAACAGTGAGCTTGGTTTGTTTTCGTGTGACGGCTCGGGAGCACGCACGTCTCCCGACACTCTTTACGCACGTTCAAGTTCACCTTCCAAGAAACTTCCTGTTTGCGTAGCTTCAAATCAAAACGCAGTGGATGCGGGTATGCCAGATTTGTTTTTGATGTGATTTTATAAAGGTGTGCCCCTTTAAACACACAGTCAAATATCTGAACAAGGTGTCCACAAAGCAACATTTTACCATTTTCTCACTCGTGCATGGAGATGTATCTATGGGCACCTGACATTAAGAGAATTACAATGACAGCAAGCTATGGCCATATTTTAGCACCTGGAACATCATTTATCACCCTTCAGGGGTGGAATTCTGGTGATAGTGGAATAATCTCTCATTGTTAATTCTTTTCCAGAGATGATTTAAATAACTTCCCCCTCATCTCTTTTATAAAATGTGCTGTCCTCTGATGGAAAGCAGCAGTGGAGTTAATCCTACAGAGTGCAGAAACAATTTGTCTGCTTTTCAAATGTCAAGCTCTTGAAAGTTATTTGGATAGTGGTTGAAGTGTTAATCCTGTCAATAACACTGAAAAAAGAATTATCTGCAGTCCAGTTTTGCATTGTACCCCGAAGGGCTGGGCAATATGAGCTAAAATTCATATCGCGGTATAAATTGAATCCCTTCACGGTTATGGTATATATCGTGATATAAACTTAAGTGTAAAAGTTATAATGGAAGTGTTTCTGAATGGTTTATATAGTCCCTTAGCAAAGCTAAAATTTGTGGTGGTCAGCAGACATATCCGCAACAGAACTTCTGTTTAGCTGACTGCTAAGTGTGGAAGACACTGCTTGAAACACTCCTTGTCTCAGTGAGAGACATGCCTCTGCTCAGAACATCCCCCTCCCCTTCCCTTCACGCTGTCTGCAGCAAATGAGCACAGACATTTCACAGAGTTTTTCTGGAACAGAAAACTCACGTTATCGCGATTGGTTGGTGGAGTCCAAATCTCTACCAAAGGCCAAATTTATATAATTTATATCATGTACCACCTGTACTGCACAGTACTAGTACCCCGTGAGTACAATTACAAACCATAAATAAAATACAATAAAAGGACTGCAATGGTAAATGGACTGCATTTATATAGCGCTTTTCCATCTGCATCAGACGCTCAAAGTGCTTTACAATTATGCCTCACATTCACCCTGATGTCAGGGTGCTGCCATACATGGCGCTCACTACACACCGGGAGCAATAGGGGATTAAAGGCCTTGCCCAAGGGCCCTTAGTGATTTTCCAGTCAGGAGGGTATTTGAACCCATGATCTTCTGGACTCAAGCCCAACACCTTAACCACTAGACCATCACCTCCCCAATAATTTAAAACACCAATATAATTATTTTAGTTGAAAAAGAATAATGTTTTGTAGATTCAAAAACTGATTTGACCAAAATGTCAAATCAGTGTGATGGTCTAATCTAAGCAGGCAAAATTTCTATGAAAAAGGAGCATGATGAGGAAAACCTGTAGCCTGCTGACTTCTTTTTCAGCTTTAGAATATAGAGTATGTCTGCAGTCCAAGAGCACAAACTGATAGGGTGGTACTTACTGTTCTGATGGCTTTCTGAAATAAGAGGGCACCTTAGCTTTCAGTATTTTACATGATAAAATTAAGATGGACGTTTTTGTGCACCTCAAGCCAATAAAGTGATGCCAATATTGGAGTTATAGGATACAATTTGAATTGTTAAAACTCTCGCCGCTGCATTTGGTCCATGTGAAGATATTAAATAGCAGTGCATGTACTTCTGTGAAGGTAACAAAAGAAATAAATATGAAACAAGTACTTTATTGATCTATTTAAATAAATCCAATATACTGATTCAAAAGGTGCCCCACCTTCATCACACTGCTGACAGCAAAGGCCTGTGTCAAAAGCGTCCCTATTTAATACCTCTGAGTGAGTTGTTACAATGACTTCAGAGAAAATCTAAAATACTGCCAAAAATGTCACCTACTAAATATGGATGATGGCTTCAAATAATGCTAACGGCTCATTATGTGGAGTGTCAACTGATGAGGGAGAGAGCGGTGACAGAACCCACAGGCAGCCGTGCACATTGCGCCGTGTGAAAATGAGAAAACGCGGTGAGGTGGTCGGAACACAGAGCTTGGTGTAATGAGCAGTTACACAGTTTGATGCTAGTTTGATGTCACCGTAGCATGTCTTTCCTGTGGGCATTGCTGAGGTATCAAAAGCCAGCCTAGTTCTGCACTGCAAACATTACATGGCCCCACAGCTTTCAGACAGGGTCACTGTTACACAATACATGTGTTTGGCCCTTTTTTAGATTGTCGAGAAACTACCTTGAGAAGACTTTTTGTTTCGGTGTGGGTTACAGCTGAAAGAAACAAACATCAACACACTCTGTGAGCAGTCAATACTGAAGCAAAAATCATTTGTGGAAGATTTGTTCAAGATTTGTGGGAACTGTTTGCATTGAAACAATTAAATTCAGTTTACTCAAAAACAATTAAAATCACAAAATTTGTTTGATTTATTTGTGGTACACTGACTCAAATGATGCAGACATTGAATATACTGTATAATCAGAGCAGTAAACTGATCAGTCCGTGAGAACGTGCATTGACTGTGCGGTTATTTCCACCAGCTCCAGCTGATCCACAACGTGAATTCTGTCTTCCAGAACACCTCTTATAAAATAATAAAGTAATGAATCAGCTGTGTAATGTGCATGATGTGCACTTTTCTGCATGCTGTGCACAGTGCGTGTCACTGTTTATATTTTTTCCTGTGACTGTGGAGCTGCAGCCAGCGGTCACACGCGAACCATCCATGAGTGGACGTGGAGATGTCCTCTGTGAGGAGATATACTGGATGTGGACATGTCCTGTCTCTGGCAGTCAGTCTGTGAGCAGGACTTAATGGACTTTAACACAATCGTGAGAGAACTTGAGGAGGTGAACACGAGGAGCTGCAGCCAGGCTGTAAAGAGCATTTTTTTTCTTTTAATTGTTCACCTGTCCTCTTTGAGCATTAGAGTTTTACCTCATTGTGTACACGGTCTAAAAAAGTTTGACAACAATCCTGGTTGATTTATAGTTCTGCAACAATGGAGCACAGCAGGAATAATTAATTGGCGTAGGGTAGCGTTATACTGTATAGGTGTGGCATCCAGTCACATTATGTACCGTTAAGTTGCTTCAACTTATGAGAAAACTACTTCCTTTCTGTGTCCTGCGCTTCTGCATTCTGTGATGCAGAAAAGAATTAAACATTTAATTTTTTGCGTCCGTTTCGCATCGCCCATTTGTCCCTCACGTTATTGTGGCGTTAGAATGCATCAACTTGGCGCCATCATGACACCGCATGACGCAACTCAAAGCAGGCCCGGTGAAAGTGGTTTTAGACATTCCAGTGTTATTCACAGCAGAATGTACATTACAAAGTGGTATTTTGAATCGGAAGACTTCTCATTCATGTGAAAATGCATTGAACGACAGAGGCTGATAACTGCCTGAGGGTGACAGGCAGAGAAAATGAGACTGACAATACTCAGGAAGATGGGCCATTATTGACAGCCTTTCTGCTGCCATAATGTGTCATTTAATCCTTCCACACTCCTCTCCAGTTTCGCAGTGTTGCACTTTGCAGGGTTGGCCAACTGGCTATGAAGACTGGCTGCAAACGTATCATCTGCAATCACATCATAGACACTGGGGAAGATGCTTTAAGCAGCAAGTATAGCTTCAAAGAAGCACAGACATTACTGAACTCATTTCTGCCTGACTGAATGCACTGTACTATGCTGGGCCCATATGTCAGGGCATGCAAACACACACACACACACCCACACACCACGCATGTGCAGACACATGGTTTAAAAACATTTCTCTCATTTTTCCAGTATGTATGAGGAGTCCAGGGCTTAAATACCACCTGCCATGTTGTGGTCTAGGCAAGCCTAGTGCTGGTGGAATGTGACTGTAGAGGGAAAAAGTATTGCACCACAGACCATCAAAAAGTCTATTTCCAATATTCAGATGTCCCTTACATAAAAGGGTTCAAGCACATACATTCTGCCTGAAAAAAAAAAAACTGAATGGAACCTACCCATTAAATTAAATAAAAGTCAACATCTATGGGAATATGACAAAGTACAGATGGGTGCGCTGGCATGTCCATGAACCCCAGATGGGCAAAGCTGATGATGGACGACTCTTTTGTTGTTTCATACCCATAACTAATTAAGAGAATTCCAACCCCTTCGTATCTGGCACCCTAGTTTGCACACAGATTATATGCTGTGTAACTAGAACAAATAAGGTGGACACACCCCAAATGCACTTGTGCTATGCTCTTTAGACTATACATATGCTTTAGATTGGTTATCTAGCATGTCTGCTGGACTTTCTCCATACAGGCCACACTGCAAAAACGGTCCCTCTCAAAATGAGACAAATAATCCAAAATCTAACCAAATTGTCTTAATTAAGTAAAAATAAATAAATAAATTAAATCTGTCAGTGGGGTAAGAAAAAATTACTTGGTTAGAATTCTCACAACTAGCAAAATGTCTAAACACTGAATAATCAAAATATGCCTTAAAACTATCAATCAATCAATCAACTTTTTTCTTATATAGCGCCAAATCACAACAAACAGTTGCCCCAAGGCGCTCCATATTGCAAGGCAAGGCCATACAATAACCATGAAAAACCCCAACGGTCAAAACGACCCCCTATGAGCAAGCACTTGGCCACAGTGGGAAGGAAAAACTCCCTTTTAACAGGAAGAAACCTCCAGCAGAACCAGGCTCAGGGAGGGGCAGTCTTCTGCTGAGACTGGTTGGGGCTGAGGGAAAGAACCAGGAGAAAGACATGCCAAGAAGGGGGGCAGAGATCGATCACTAATGATTAAATACAGAGTGATGCACACGGAGCAAAAAAAGAAAGAAACAGTGCATCATGGGAACCCCCCCACAGTCTACGTCTAAAGCAGCATAACCAAGGGATGGTCCAGGGTCACCCGATCCAGCCCTAACTATAAGCCTTAGCGAAAAGGAAAGTTTTAAGCCTAATCTTAAAAGTAGAGAGGGTATCTGTCTCCCTGATCTGAATTGGGAGCTGGTTCCACAGGAGAGGAGCCTGAAAGCTGAAGGCTCTGCCTCCCATTCTACTCTTACAAACCCTAGGAACTACAAGTAAGCCCGCAGTCTGAGAGCGAAGCGCTCTAATGGGGTAATATGGTACTACGAGGTCCCTAAGATAAGATGGGACCTGATTATTCAAAACCTTATAAGTAAGAAGAAGAATTTTAAATTCTATTCTAGCATTAACAGGAAGCCAATGAAGGGAGGCCAACACGGGTGAGATATGCTCTCTCCTGCTAGTCCCCGTCAGTACTCTAGCTGCAGCATTCTGAACCAACTGAAGGCTTTTTAGGGAACTTTTAGGACAACCTGATAATAATGAATTACAATAGTCCAGCCTAGAGGAAATAAATGCATGAATTAGTTTTTCAGCATCACTCTGAGACAAGACCTTTCTGATTTTAGAGATATTGCGTAAATGCAAAAAGGCAGTCCTACATATTTGTTTAATATGCGCTTTGAATGACATATCCTGATCAAAAATAACTCCAAGATTTCTCACAGTATTACTAGAGATCAGGGAAATGCCATCCAGAGTAACGATCTGGTTAGACACCATGCTTCTAAGATTTGTGGGGCCAAGTACAATAACTTCAGTTTTATCTGAGTTTAAAAGCAGGAAATTAGAGGTCATCCATGTCTTTATGTCTGTAAGACAATCCTGCAGTTTAGCTAATTGGTGCGTATCCTCTGGCTTCATGGATAGATAAAGCTGGGTATCATCTGCGTAACAATGAAAATTTAAGCAATACCGTCTAATAATACTGCCCAAGGGAAGCAGGTATAAAGTGAATAAAATTGGTCCTAGCACAGAACCTTGTGGAACTCCATAATTAACTTTAGTCTGTGAAGAAGATTCCCCATTTACATGAACAAACTGTAATCTATTAGACAAATATGATTCAAACCACCGCAGCGCAATGCCTTTAATACCTATGACATGCTCTAATCTCTGTAATAAAATTTTATGGTCAACAGTATCAAAAGCAGCACTGAGGTCCAACAGAACAAGCACAGAGATAAGTCCACTGTCCGAAGCCATAAGAAGATCATTTGTAACCTTCACTAATGCTGTTTCTGTACTATGATGAATTCTAAAACCTGACTGAAACTCTTCAAATAGACCATTCCTCTGCAGGTGATCAGTTAGCTGTTTTACAACTACCATCTCAAGAATCTTTGAGAGAAAAGGAAGGTTGGAGATTGGCCTATAATTAGCTAAGATAGCTGGGTCAAGTGATGGCTTTTTAAGTAATGGTTTAATTACTGCCACCTTAAAGGCCTGTGGTACATAACCAACTAACAAAGATAGATTGATCATATTTAAGATTGAAGCATTAAATAATGGTAGGACTTCCTTGAGCAGCCTGGCAGGAATGGGGTCTAATAAGCATGTTGATGGTTTGGATGAAGTAACTAATGAAAATAACTCAGACAGAACAATCGGAGAGAAAGAGTCTAACCAAATACCGGCATCACTGAAAGCAGCCAAAGATAACGATACATCTTTGGGATGGTTATGAGTAATTTTTTCTCTAATAGTCAAAATTTTGTTAGCAAAGAAAGTCATGAAGTCATTACTAGTTAAAGTTAATGGAATACTCAGCTCAATAGAGCTCTGACTCTTTGTCAGCCTGGCTACAGTGCTGAAAAGAAACCTGGGGTTGTTCTTATTTTCTTCAATTAGTGATGAGTAGAAAGATGTCCTAGCTTCACGGAGGGCTTTCTTATAGAGCAACAAACTCTTTTTCCAGGCTAAGTGAAGATCTTCTAAATTAGTGAGACGCCATTTCCTCTCCAACTTACGGGTTATCAGCTTTAAGCTACGAGTTTGTGAGTTATACCACGGAGTCAGACACTTCTGATTTAAAGCTCTCTTTTTCAGAGGAGCTACAGCATCCAAAGTTGTCTTCAATGAGGATGTAAAACTATTGACAAGATACTCTAACTCCCTTACAGAGTTTAGGTAGCTACTCTGCTCTGTGTTGGTATATGACATTAGAGAACATAAAGAAGGAATCATATCCTTAAACCTAGTTACAGCGCTTTCTGAAAGACTTCTAGTGTAATGAAACTTATTCCCCACTGCTGGGTAGTCCATTAGGGTAAATGTAAATGTTATTAAAAAATGATCAGACAAAAGGGAGTTTTCAGGGAATACTGTTAAGTCTTCTATTTCCATACCATAAGTCAGAACAAGATCTAAAATATGATTAAAGTGGTGGGTGGACTCATTTACTTTTTGAGCAAAGCCGATAGAGTCTAATAATAGATTAAATGCAGTGTTGAGGCTGTCATTCTCAGCATCTGTGTGGATGTTAAAATCGCCCACTATAATTATCTTATCTGAGCTAAGCACTAAGTCAGACAAAAGGTCTGAAAATTCACAGAGAAACTCACAGTAACGACCAGGTGGACGATAGATAATAACAAATAAAACTGGTTTTTGGGACTTCCAATTTGGATGGACAAGACTAAGAGACAAGCTTTCAAATGAATTAAAGCTCTGTCTAGGTTTTTGAGTAATTAATAAGCTGGAATGGAAGATTGCTGCTAATCCTCCGCCCCGGCCCGTGCTACGAGCATTCTGACAGTTAGTGTGACTCGGGGGTGTTGACTCATTTAAACTAACATATTCATCCTGCTGTAACCAAGTTTCTGTTAGGCAGAATAAATCAATACGTTGATCAATTATTATATCATTTACCAACAGGGACTTAGAAGAAAGAGACCTAATGTTTAATAGACCACATTTAACTGTTTTAGTCTGTGGTGCAATTGAAGGTGCTATATTATTTTTTCTTTTTGAATTTTTATGCTTAAATAGATTTTTGCTAGTTATTGGTGGTCTGGGAGCAGGCACCGTCTCTACGGGGATGGGGTAATAGGGGGATGGCAGGGGGAGAGAAGCTGCAGAGAGGTGTATAAGACCACAGCTCTGCCTCCTGGTCCCAACGCTAGACAGTCACAGTTTGGAGGATCCCAAAAAATTGGCCAGATTTCTAGAAATGAGAGCTGCTCCCTCTAAAGTGGGATGGATGCCGTCTCTCCTAACAAGACCAGGTTTTCCCCAGAAGCTTTGCCAATTATCAATGAAGCCCACCTCATTTTTTGGACACCACTCAGACAGCCAGCAATTCAAGGAGAACATGCGGCTAAACATGTCACTCCCGGTCTGATTGGGGAGGGGCCCAGAGAAAACAACAGAGTCCGACATTGTTTTTGCAAAGTTACACACCGATTCAATGTTAATTTTAGTGACCTCCGATTGGCGTAACCGAGTGTCATTACTGCCGACGTGAATTACAATCTTACCAAATTTACGCTTAGCCTTAGCCAGCAATTTCAAATGTCCTTCGATGTCGCCTGCTCTGGCCCCCGGAAGACAATTGACAATGGTTGCTGGTGTCGCTAACTTCACATTTCTCAAAACAGAGTCGCCAATAACCAGAGTTTGATCCTCGGCGAGTGTATCGTCGAGTGGGGAAAAACGGTTAGAGATGTGAACGGGTTGACGGTGTACACGGGGCTTCTGTTTAGGGCTACGCTTCCTCCTCACAGTCACCCAGTCAGCCTGCCTTCCCGACTGCACGGGGTCTGCCAGGGGGGAACTAACGGCGGCTAAGCTACCTTGGTCCGCACCGACTACAGGGGCCTGGCTAGCTGTAGAATTTTCCACGGTGCGGAGCCGAGCCTCCAATTCGCCCAGCCTGGCCTCCAAAGCTACGAATAAGCTGCACTTATTACAAGTACCGTTACTGCTAAAAGAGGCCGAGGAATAACTAAACATTTCACACCCAGAGCAGAAAAGTACGGGAGAGACAGGAGAAGCCGCCATGCTAAAACAGCTAAGAGCTAGTAGCTATGCTAAGCTAGCGGATTCCCAAACAGGGAATCCGACACTAGACAGGCTGTGGAGCAGCACAGGTAACGCACAACAACAGTGCTAAAAAATAAAATAAAATAAAAATAAAAATCCACAGGACAGGCTGTGGAGCAGCACAGGTAACGCACGACAACAGTGCTAAAAAATAAAATAAAAATAAAAATCCACTGGACAGGCTGTGGAGCAGCACAGGTAACGCACGACAACAGTGCTAAATCAAAATCCACTGGACAGGCTGTGGAGCAGCACAGGTAACGCACGACAACAGTGCTAAAACAAAATAAAAATCCACTAGACAGGCTGTGGAGCAGCACAGGTAACGCACGACAACAGCGCTAAATAAAAATCCACTGGACAGGCTGTGGAGCAGCACAGGTAACACACGACAACAGTGGTAAAAAATAAAATAAAAATCCACTGAACAGGCTGTGGAGCAGCACAGGTAACACATGACAACAGTGCTAAAAAATAAAATAAAAATCCACTGAACAGGCTGTGGAGCAGCACAGGTAACGCACGACAACAGTGCTAAAAAATAAAATAAAAATCCACTGAACAGGCTGTGGAGCAGCACAGGTAACACACGACAACAGTGCTAAAATAAAATAAAAATCCACTAGGCAAGCTGTGGAGCAGCACGACAACAGTGCTAAAAAATAAAACAAAAATAAAAACGAAAGCGTTAGCAAGCTAGTTAGCCTGCCAACGCTGATGAAGGCCAGCTGATAAAAGAGCTCCGTCGCGATGCTTCGACCGTTAGAGGTCTTCCTTAGGCGTTGGAGCATGGTGAAAAAGTAAAAAAAAAAGTAAAAAAGTAAAAAAGTCTTGAAAAAGACTGTTAATTCAAAGAACTCAAACAGCTCAGTTCAAACAGCTAACAGATACAGCAGAACACCGCTGTGCTCCGGAACAGGAAGTCAACTCAGCCAGCAATTTCAAATGTCCTTCGATGTCGCCTGCTCTGGCCCCCGGAAGACAATTGACAATGGTTGCTGGTGTCGCTAACTTCACATTTCTCAAAACAGAGTCGCCAATAACCAGAGTTTGATCCTCGGCGGGTGTGTCGTCGAGTGGGGAAAAACGGTTAGAGATGTGAACGGGTTGACGGTGTACACGGGGCTTCTGTTTAGGGCTACGCTTCCTCCTCACAGTCACCCAGTCAGCCTGCTTTCCCGACTGCACGGGATCTGCCAGGGGGGAACTAGCGGCGGCTAAGCTACCTTGGTCCGCACCGACTACAGGGGCCTGGCTAGCTGTAGAATTTTCCACGGTGCGGAGCCGAGCCTCCACTTCGCCCAGCCTGGCCTCCAAAGCTACGAATAAGCTGCACTTATTACAAGTACCGTTACTGCTAAAGGAGGCCGAGGAATAACTAAACATTTCACACCCAGAGCAGAAAAGTGCGGGAGAGACAGGAGAAGCCGCCATGCTAAATCGGCTAAGAGCTAGTAGCTACGCTAAGCTAGCGGATTCCCCAAAACACACAAAGTGAATAATGTGCAAATAATCCAGAGGTGATTCAGCAGAAGGAGTGCCCCAATCAAGGCACCAAACAGGCCATGAAGCAGCACAGGCAACGCACGACAACGGTGCTAAAATAAAATAAAAAAAAAAAATAAAAAAAAAATAAAAAAATAAAAACGAAAGCGTTAGCAAGCTAGTTAGCCTGCCAACGCTAATGAAAGTTAGCTGGTAAAAGTGCTCCGTCGCGATGTTTCGACTGTTAGAGGTCTTCCTTAGGCGTTGGAGCACAGCAAAAAGTAAAAAAAAAAAAAAAAAAAAATTAAAAAGTAAAAAAGTAAAAAAGTCTTGAAAAAGACTGTTAGTTCAAGTCCAAAGCAGCAGATAGCAGTCTCTGTGTAAACAGTCCCAACAGAGAGCCCTCCACAGTGATATCACAGGCTGGTCTCTCTCTGGCTCCTAATCAAACATAGACAGAATTCTTATTTTAAGATTAGCCTTTGTTTTAAAATAAGGAAAATCTTTTTCCTTTGCTTGGATGATTTGAAATCCATTACCTTTTCTTGTTACTAGTTAGCTGGAAAAACCTTTTAAGAAAAAGTGAGATACATTTTCCCAAAATAAGACATTTTTTTCTTATGTAAAAATGTTTATTTTTTGTATTTAAACAAAAATTAAGTCAAATTTTCTTTAAACTGTTTTTTTTTTTTTTTTTTACCTTCTTAGATATCAGTTTTTGCAGTGCAATGCTATATCTCTTCCATGCTCAGCCCCTTTTCCATCAAGTCTACCTTTACTCTAAACCATCAATCATATTGTTTACACCAAACACTGGCCCTACCATCTCAATGCCTCAGCAGAAATCAAGACTTATCAGCCCAGGCAATGTTTTCCAATCTTCCTCTGTCCAATTTTGGCGAGCCTGTACATGTCAGTGCATTCAATTCCCTGTCTTTAGCTAAAGGAGTGGCACTGTGGTCTTCTCCTGGTGTAGCCCATCTCCTTCAGCGTTGAAGGTGTTGTGCATTCATAGATGCTATCCTGCACACACCCCTATTTGATTTACTGTTAGTCAGCTCAAACCACTCAGGCATTTTTTTTTCTGTGACCTCTGCCATCAACAAAGCTTTGTTACTTGGATAACTTGCCGCTCACTGGGGGGAGGTGAGATCAGGTCAGATTTAGAAGCATGTGTTGGTGCAGTACCTCAATATAATCCACCTTTGGGTCTTGAAACCAATCAGGCAGACAGCTGGTCCATTCCCACCTCTCTAAAGTAACCATCTATCTGCCACAGTGATGTGAGATGTGGACGTCACATTGGGCGAGAAGACCAATGAAGCCCAGAGAAATGGCCAAAAATGTCATAGGTGGCATTCCTTCACAATGCAAGTGGTATTAATCATCTTGGACTCCTTCAGTAACCATTCATTTGACACAGTCATGTCAGCGTTACCCAAGGATCCTCCAAAGAGACCTAGTATGAAAGGCATCTAGGCATCCCTTACCAAAAATAACTATCCATGTTTACTAGTAGTATTCCTCTTTTAAACTAAAAATAAGTTTGCATACTTTGAGTTTGTTTCTTCTGTACCTATCAGAAATATATACTTAACAGAGTATACATAAAGCATACTTTCTTTGTACTGACAAGTATACAAAAAAATCTATCCTTTAGAATAATCCAAGTATACTTGGAATATACTGTACTGCCGTCTCCTCTGTGTAAGCCTGATCTCGTCAGATCTCAGAAGCTGAGCAGAGTAGAACCTAGTTGGTACTTGGATGGGAGACTTCGGAAGACCAGAGGCTGTGTGTTTCTCCAGTTAAAAGTGGAGTTGCATCAGGAAGGGCATCTAGTGTAAAACTTGCCAAATCCCAATGCGGATCTGTGCTTGATCCACTGTGGCAACCCTGTACATATGGTAGCAGCTGAAAAGACAACAACCTGGCATATACTGTACTGCCAAGTATACTTGTAGTAATACGAAGAAAGCAACAACATATAACACATAAATCAGGTGCTGTGAAGCTGGACTTCATGGTCAAAAGGTGAGAAAAGTGCACTTATGACCAGTCCTTGGACCAAATCAACATCAGACTGGAATGTCAATAAAATTCCGAGGGTATAGTGTACTTTCATGAATACATGGGTTACAGTTATAGATTACAGCAGTAGACAAGCTCAGTTGCACTCAATTTTTTTTTTCTTTTTTGGTAAGGGATGTGTAGTTAATGTGTAGTGGTTAATGGTTTTTAACGACCCTGATACTGTCCACTAAACCATCCTCCAATGCTTAGAGTCATCTATCTCTCTATCTATCTATCTATTAATGACTTGGAGTAATAATTCATTGGATTAAATTCACATTATTCAGTTCATAGCTATTAAAGCAATGAGTAGATTGTCACTATCCTGGCATCTGTGAGAATAATGTTCAATCACATAAGTACAATTGATGACCTCTTAATGCATCTCGATTCATAAACCTCATAACTTCAAAATAGAGTAGTGTTATAACAGTATGCTATCAAAGTCCCAAAGATGCCTTCAGTAACTTGGTTTGACATTGTCTAAAAAATGCCAATACAGTAAGATGGGAAGAACCAGGACAATCAAGATCTTTGTTCTCATGCCAAGACATTTGAATCACGAAACATCTCTGTCCAGTGACTTCATGGCTCTCATTCAAAAAGACAAAGGGCCCAGAGAGACTCAATGGATGTTTTTTTTTTGTTTGTTTTTAGGTGATCCTTTTTGTCTTAAGAGACATTCTTGCATGAAAATCCCAGTAGATCAACAATAGTGAATCCAGCCAATCTATTACAAACAACCGTGACACCTTTAAAGTCATCTTTCTTTACCATTCCGCTGATTGGTTTGAACTTCAGCAGCTGCTCTTGCCCTTTTCTGTATTTATAAAAGCATTAGGATTCTGCTACATGGTTGGCTAATTAGATATTTGCTTTAATCCTCATCACAGTACATGTCATGAAATTTACTAATCTGTACATCTGGGGTGGAAGTGAACAGCACCAGAACTTATTGTTTGTAAGTCGTCAACATTTTTCAGCCCATTCTTACAGACATTTGTAATATAACATGATAGTGTCACCTTTGCCTCACAGCAAGAAGGTCATGGGGTCGGTTCCCATCTGTGGCCTTTCTGTGTGGAGTTTGCATGTTCTCCCTGTGTTTGTGTGGGTTCTCTCCGGGTGCTCCGGCTTCCTCCCACATCCAAAGACACGCAGGTTAGGTGGATTGGAAACTTTGTCCATAGGTGTGCGTGCGGGTGTGAATGTGTTTGTTTATCTATATGTGGCCCTGTGACAGACTGACGTCCTGTTCAGGGTGTACCCCACCTCAAGCCCTATGACTGCTGGGATAGGCTCCACCCCATGCCCCTTAATTGGAGTAAGCGGCTAAAGATGAGTGATGAGTGAGTGATCACGAATTAAACATAATTTTTAGTTTTGAAAGAACTTTGAAAATTATTTTTTCAACACAAAACCCTGAATTAAAACTGCTGACAGTCTAGTAGTTATGAAGAATTGGCACAAAACTCAATTTTGCTACAGAGACCGACCCTATTAAAGGAAAATGGGGTCCAAAAGGACCCCATAAGAAAAATTGCTATGGAGCTCACAGTATTTAATCAAATATGATCAAAATAACTGAAATTGATGGTCACAATTAGCTTAAATTACAATGGAATAAGGCCCAATCTCAATTCTCTTTTGTACCCCTTCCCCTTGGCCCTACCCCTACGCCTACCCCTTCAAAACAAGGGGTAAAGCGAAGGGGTATACCTCTAGCCCTATGAATTGAGACACCCCTCCACCTTACGGGGAAAAAAAAAACTGCCCGTCTCAAACTACCATCTTCACTGTTTGTCAACATGGCAGCTGAAGCGCAGCTTGTTGCAGTAGCCTGTTTGCTCTTTTTATTTTCTCGCCTTTCTGCATAAATGCAAATAAATAGAAGAAGTCGCAGATTTCTTCGATGCATGGCAATCATGTCTGAGAATTTTGTGGTATTAATAATTAGTTGAATTGATTTTATAATAATAATAAAATGAATAGTATTAATAATTAATTAGTAATTAATTACTGATAATAATACTAATAATAATTAATCATAATAATAGTAATAATTAATATTGTTAATTGATTAATTAATTAATTACAAATTGATTAAAATAAATAAACACAAACTATATCAGTCTGTGTGCAATGAATGTATACATTATACAAGTTTCACTTTTTGAATGGAATTACTGAAATAAATCAACATTTTCATGATATTCTAATTATATGACCAGCACCTGTATGTATGTTATGGGCTGCATCTAGTTCTGTTAACCTTATATTTCTTTTTCAAATTCTCCCATTTTTTTTTTTTTTGCATCCAGCCCTGTTTCCTTTAGAAATTTCCTTGACAAATAATAGCAGTTTATTAGGACGTCTGGTTATATGTTACATATATACATGTGTGTGTATATATTTTCCAACTTACTCCCATTTGTGAAACTTCTCATTTTCTGTCTGAAAGCTTATTAGGAGACGAGTGCGCTCAGGGCTCCCTGTTTGTTTACACTGACAGACCTCGAAATCCAACAGCAGGAATCGCTATTATCCAAAGATTTATGAAAATACAAATTAACATGCTTATCCTTTATCATGATTTTCTCCATTGTGAAATATAAAAGTGTTTATCGTAGCATTCATGTGTATGTGCATTATAACGCCTCAGCGCACGAGCGAAGTTACGATATTCTTCAGAACGACAATATACGCAACACGCATCCAGCAGCATACACGTTGCTGTCATTGGCAACTGCCTGTAAAGTTTTTGGCAAGTTATAACTTTCTAAACAGCGTAATTTGTAATGAAAGCCGCTTCATTTGTGCGGCTCTTTCGGCGCCATGTTTGTTTCTTTGGAGACAGCAGTAAGCTCCTCCTACCCCTCCAAATGGAGTGTGCATCCAGATTGACTCCATTTGAAGGGGTTTGCAGCCCTCCGCCTACCCCTCCGCCTCGCTCCAAAAAAGAGAACTGAGGCACCGCTCTGTCTCTCGTGCCCGTGCAAAATGGAGGGGAAGGGGTAAGAGGAAAGGCCAAGGGGTAGAATTGAGATTCAGCCTAAGTCTAATGGTTCAGGAAATATATAAAAAAATATACCCCTGAGGTATATTTTTTGGGGATTAAGGTTAATAAGTTTACCTATTGAAGTGAATGTATGTCTACTGCCACCTGTGACACTTTGTCACACTGTGACATCTACTGTGACACTTTAATGTCATTTATGACCAACAGCAATGGGGCAACTGCAATCTTGGGAATATCTGGATTGATGTGGACAGGTGCCATTGTTTTGACTTCATGGTAAGTGCCTCGGTGTGATAATAATTGCTTCTTCATTTGCGTGGTGGCAGTTACATAGTCAATTTATTCACATTGCAGTGGAAGCATGTTTGATATCTCAACTCATATATTACATATTGCATCTCACCTGACACTTTCAAGTCTCATATAATAGCCATTAGTTATCCATTATCCTGAAAATTAACTGCTTAATTCCTCTCCAATCTCTGAGAAATTACTCACCAGACATTCAACGAAAGGAACACAGAGGCACACGAGAACATCTTGAAGCAACCGTGAGAGGAAAACATGCAGTGGTACTTGCAAAAAAAAAAAAAATTAAATTAAATAATTAAAATAGGTAGATTGTTGTGTAAGCGTTAACTAATTCCAGGCCAGCGTTCTTGTAGATCCATCTATTTTGGATGTGTAGGTAGCCCTAGAGGGATGTTGACCTGAAAAAGACAAATCTCTCTCTTCCTTTCATCTTCTGAGTCAGTTCCTGCAAGCAAACATATTGGGGCCGATAACACGAGGCCTACTTCTGCTGCTTCTCTTTCAAAAATAACCTTGTCAGAAGCACACATTGGGATTTGATGGGCAACCAAACAATTGAAGATCCGATAAATACTCGTGGGGGCTGTAATGTTGTTCTTTGTGCACATGTAGGTGGGTTTTTGACATGAGTGAGGTATAGGATCTTATATCATTCCTGCCTCCACAAATATCTGATTCATTCTGTCCTACACCTTCCGCTCAAATCCAAGGTGTTTAAAGTGCAGTTTGGAAGTGAATTTTGCCTGTGTGTGGTGGCTGAGTGGTGTATATATATAGCCACAGTGGAGAACAGGGACCATCAAGCGTGAAAAGTTCTGCAGGGTTGCATTCAGGAAATAGTAGAAGCAGCATCCAAAGGGAAAAAAGAAACACAATCAGATTACAAAAGAGGAGGCAATTTAGGAATAAAAGACACAAAAGAGGGTGGAATGAAACAGATTTACACAAGAGCAATCGAAGATTTCTAATGTCCACCAAGGGTTGACAAGGACTCAAAATAAAGAGATATGTGACTCACATTGTGACCCGGACTTTACCTGGATCTAGATTCCACAACAAAATGCAATAATTGCGTACTGATTCAGAATGGTCTGATCAAGATGCTGCAATGTGATATTTAATTCACAAGCTGAAACGAAATAGTGTCTTCCTGATCTTGGGTTTACATTGTGATGTCATATCCGTGACGTAGCTTTAATGTAATCCTTAAAAGTTGAGAAAGTGAAATCCTGATCCAGAATCCAAAAATGTAACCTCCCAAGTCCTACTATCTGTCTGTGGTGCAAATCCGTGAAGTAGTTTTGACATAATCTTTGGAAGCCTATATAAAGTGAAATCTTGTTCCAGAATCTGGATCGCCTCCAAAATTTAACAGGGTCTTCCCTGGCCTAATATCTATCTGTGGTGAAAATTCTCAAAATCCATGCAGTAGGTTTGACGTAATCCTGCTAACAGACAGACAGACAAATAAATAAATAAATGCCAATAATTTTATTATGTCATTGGCAGACATAAAATTTAAAAAAAAGGACTTGCAAGAATCTGCCAAAATAAGTCTCTCCACTCATGGCAAGGTTACACTGCTGCTTTAATTCTTCTTTCTGCTCATCTTTTTGTTGCACACCTCAGGTCCACTCAGGTCTGCAAGTATTTAACCAGTGACACAGTTTTAATCTTTTTCCCACTGCAGTGGAGTTGAAATGAAGTAACTGACATTTTCTTGTAGTGAAGACTTTAAGCTTTTCAAGGGCCTAAACAAAAATATACTGTGCAACAATGAAACAAGTGACGGAAGCCATCAAGACACAGATCATAACTCCAAAGGAGTTACAGACTTCTGTAGCTGTGATTGGAGAAACTGTGCATCTTGCAAATGTTGTTTTGAATGGAGCAGAGAGGCATTTTGCCATGAAAACACATTAAACACAGGCTTGAGTCTCCCATAGGCCTTTTTTGCAAAGTGTAACTGAACTTACAACTTTTTTTGTTTTGTTCTTGGAAATATGTGTTTTGCTAAACTTTGAAACCAACAAATAAATTCATAAAATGATTACTATATTAGCTGGACTATAAATCACATATTTTTCATTTGTTTGGCTGGTCCTGTGACTTATATTTTGAAGTGATGTATATGAAAATGCTGCATTATCATATGGTCTACATGCATGACAATTTGCTCCTGTATACTGAACTGAATGAGATACTAGGTCTCAGACTCTGGAGCAGAAGTTGGCAGTAATGCATCATTGACCTGGATGCCACTCACCATAAAACAAGAAGATAAAAATCTGAATGAGGAGGACATGCTGGGTCTTTGAGAGCATAATTTATTAATTTTTCTCATCTCTAACTAAAAAAGCACATTCCTTGAAAAAAACAGAGAGAATAACCTTCATATTATTCATCACTCATAGCCAGAACTGCAATGAGGAGGATGGCAAGACTAAAGTAAGGCTAACTATAATGATTTAAAAGAGTACCATATTTATTTTCATTTATATCACGCCAAATCACAACAAAGTTGCCTGAAGCCGCTTCACACAAGTAAGGTCTAACCTTACCAAAACCCAGAGCAAGCACACAGGCAACAGCAGAAAGGAAAAACTCCCTCTGAGGAAGACACCTCAAGTAAACCAGACTCAAAGGGGTGACCCTCTGCTTGGGCCATGCTACCAACACAAATTACAAAACAATTCACATAACGAATATATGGGGATTTTGCCGGTGCACAGGATGGGAGGGTTGCAGAAACAGACACCACACCCGTCTTTGGATGGAGCCGCACCTCAAACAGAGAGAAAAAAAAACAGAATCAGGCATCAGAAAGACAACAAATATAGTATACTTTGGCAGCATTAAGCAACAAGATGAACAAAAGAAAGGTGATCGCCAGCCACTCACCCCAAGCTTCACTAAAAGACCCAGAATTTAGATAAAGTTGAGGCAGCGGCCATTTCTTAATAAAATGAATTTTAAGAGTAAAAAGCATAGTGACATACTATGCCAGTATGCTAGCCATACGAAGGGGAAAAGAAGTGCGTCTTAAGTCTGGACTTGAAAGTCTCCACAGAATCTGACTGTTTTATTGAGGCAGGGAGATGATTCCACAGAACAGGGGCATGATAAGAGAAAGCTCTGTGACCCGCAGGCTTTTTATTCACCCTAGCGACACAAAGTAGTCCTGCACCATGAGAACACAGAGTCTGGGCTGGTACGTAGGGTTTAATTAGGTCAGCTAGGTAAGGAGGTGCCAGTCTGTGAACAATTTTACAGGCTAGTAGCAAAACCTTAAAATCTGATTTTACAGGGACAGGAAGCCAGTGAAGAGATGCTAAAATGGGTGTAATGTGGTCAAACTTTCTGCTTTGTGTCAAATGCCTGGCAGCAACATTTTGAACCAGTTGGAGAGCCCTGATGATGGATTGCGGTAAACCAGAAAATAGAACATTGCAGTAGTCCAGTCTAGAAGAGATAAATGCATGAATGAGGGTCTCAGCATCAGCCATAGACAGGATGGGATGAATCTTCACTATATTTCGCAGGTGGAAGAAAGCAGTCCTCATAATATCTCTAACATGGAGGTCAAAGGACAATGTAGGATCAAAAATTAGGCCAAGGTTCCTCACTTTGTCAATGTGATGTATGACACACGAGCCTAGGCTAAGCGTTGATGCCAGTGTCTCACTGGACCAAGAACCATCATTTCAGTCTTATCAGAGTTTAAAAGTAGGAAGTTGCTAGACATCCAGCTTCTCACGGATGCAAGGCAATCTTCTACAAATTTTATGTGGACTAGATTACGAGCAATTACATGCTTATTGAGTGTTGTTAGAAGAAAAGGTGATGTAACACAGTGGTAAACATACCACTGTCCCAGCTTTTTTGAAACATGTTGCAGGCATCCATTTCAAAATGAGCAAATATTTGCACAAAAACAATAAAGTTTATCAGTTTGAACATTAAATATCTTGTCTTTATGGTGTATTCAATTGAATATAGGTTGAAGAGGATTTGTAAATCATTGTATTCTGTTTTTATTTACATTTTACACAACGTCCCAACTTCACTGGAATTGGGGATGTAAATAAAACTAATATTTAATACAATTGTTCACTATTTTGAAAGGTTTGACATTATGTAATTTGATTAACTTTTCAAAATCCTCAAAACAGTAAATTAAATATTTACATATAAAAAGACTTGATGGTTCAAAACACTTTAAACACAAAAAGAAATGGCTTGATTGAAAAAAAAAGGACTGTTTCAAAATCCTCAAAGAGTAAATAAATCAAGTACATTAGAAAGCAGCTGCTTCAAAATGCCTGGATGCTGAAAGAAACAGTTACTTCAGAAACCAGTTCAGTGTTTCAAAATGCTTGTAGCACTACCATCTTGACATTTCATGGGCACTGGTTGAATAAATAAGACAAAATGAATGGCTACTGGATTCCAACAAAGGCATATTTTTGTGCAGACATATATAAATGTATGTGATTCACAACGTCACATTCCTAAAACCACTTTAGAATTGTAAATGATGTCCTCATGCAATTTATGTGTGACTGGTCTGTGGGACGATCCCTCTGACAAGAGTTCCTGCTTTGCTGCCTGGGTAATGAGTCATCGCAGCCCTGGAGAAAAACAATCTGGTATTTTTAAACTGCATCCTTCAGCTGTTCTTTTTCCCTGGAGCTCCATTTTCAAAGCTTTAGGTGGCTTGCAATATGAATGCCATTTCTAACACGTGCTAATGGGACTGATATAACTGAATAATACAAACGCATTACAGCGCTTTTAATGGCACTCGTTTGGTTCATTCATGCACCACTGATTAACACTTAATGCCCTGCACAAGCCAACAAAAATAACAGTATGCAAGATTCAAAACTTTCCAGGTTGAGGAGGAAAAGTGTGTCAGTCCCATGACGCACAGCTGCAACACAATTTGCTAAATACAGAGAATTTAACAACCTTCTGTTTTGACGTTTTGTTTGTGGTCATGGGATTTATGCCTTTTGGCCAAAGGATAGGGTGTACCCCACATCATGCCCAATGACCAGCCCCCAGTGACCCTTAACTGGAATGCGCTGAAAATTGATGGATGGATGGATAAAATTCAGTAAAAAAAGATGCAAATTATTGTTTGGGTTAATAGGGTTCTAATAAGGAATAGTTTGCACCATCTGTCATGCTTAGTTATCATGTTACAGGGCAATATATGTCACATGTCATAGAATCCAATAGATGTTAAACTTGTTTGACCTTTACCTTAGAGACCAAACATTCAACACAGTCAAAACTATTCCATTTATTAATCCTTTTATTTCAAGCAATAATTTGGATCATTTTGTACTGAAATTGGAGCAACTTTAACTTTTAACCCCTGTACAAACTGAAACTGACCGCTATCACCATTTTTGCTGTTTTTACCCCATAACTCCAAATCATTCCATCACAGATAGTCCAAACTATACCTTTTTGGAATCGTTATGACCAGAGACGTACTGTGATATAGGTTTCAACATGATTGGAGCATTTTTAAAGTTTGACCTCTGTGTAATTCTTCACTGACCCCTACCTGGCTACAGCTACCACCATGGGATGGCTATTATACATTTTTGAGTAGGCTATGATACACTGAGGCTGGATTCAAAGTGTTGTTTATTCCCCTTAAGTGAACCGAAAACCTGCTTGGCTCATGGACTATACTTGTAATGAAGGTGATTTTTGGCTTCAAGGTATTTTGTACAGATGTTTCAGTTAAAACTATCTGTAAGTATAAAATATGCTTTCGCTTGTGTTATACTGCTTAAATAAAATTAAGCAAAATAAAATTATGTATCAAAATAGAATAATCATCATGTTGAAATATCATGACTGTAACATGAGTGCAGCTAATAATGTGTCAAAAGACTGGGAAATACTGGAAGTTTCATTTTATTATGTATCTATATGTATTTGAATAATATTTGTGAATGTTAATCTTTCTTGTACAAAATCAAGACTGTCAGCTTGACTGAACAGCATTAATAATGGGTTATAACTTTGCCCTGTGTGGCCAAGAAACAAGCAGTAGTGGCCTTGGTGTCTACCAGACCTAAGCTTCAGAGAGGTTTTAAAGTACAGGTAACTTCAAAATCACGTCAGAAGATTTACAGATAGCAATCAAACAAAATCCTTTCACCAGGTTTGTGTGGAGTTGATAGCATGTAATTTGAGTTTGTTTTTCCTTTTATAATAACGTAACCACTGGTAGACATTTACAAAATATTAGTTTACTTCCCTGATTTTGTATATTTGTTTGTGAAAATGGTCTCACCGACAACCACACCTGCTCCTAATCCATCATCAAGCTAGCATTCACTAACTATCCAGCAGAAGGCAGATGTGCCTATAAAGGCCCCTTCACACAAAGGAGGCCAAATGGCGCACGAAGTACGATTCAAACGACATTCATGAATAGTCGAGTGGCATTTATCAAAAGTCAGCCACAGCAGATGCACACTACAGTTGCGGTGCACTTGCATTGGAAACCCAATCAAGCGGCAGTCGAGATGAGGTTGTACTGCCATCTGACTGCAGTTGTAACATTCGTATGGCAAGTCGGACCATTCAGACTTCAGTTGAGGGGCTGTAGGAAATGTTGGGCCAAATCGAATCCTGGCCGAAAGTCATGATCGAGCCAGTCTTCACACTACAGGACGAATGACAATGAATGGCGCCCGAATGGCCAACTGACCCACACTCGGCTAAAATCTATGTGCAATTCAAAGACCCTACAACAGCAGTATATATGCC